>NW_005054299.1:6483928-6703551 GCF_000277835.1 Geospiza fortis
ATGCTTCCCTCCCCACCTGCATTTTCCCATACTCCCAACTCCCTCCTGAGGGGTTCAAGTCTTCTCCCACTTCGGTCAAGTGCTCTAAGGGGTTTCCACTGTGACAGGAGGTCCACCCCTATTGCTTTGTCTCAACACAGCTGTGACTGTGCTCCTGTAAATCCCTGGTCAGTGGCAGGGAATGCTGTGCTTCCTGGGTAGCTCAGGTGGCTCTGGGTGGCTGCAGCTTGATCCAGCTCAGTGTCCAACGCCCTTTGTTGCCCTGACACCTCAGTAGTGCTTATTCCTCCTTGAGACTTGCAGATCAGTTAAGGTTGGTGGCTGTGTCCTGTTGAGATCAGTGCCAGTAAAAAATGCTTACATTCAGACCTGTTGAGATTTGTGGGAGCTTGCATATGTATCATGTGTATTTAATGCTCTAATAGTTTTGAAAATTTGACTCCTAATATTGAACTGTTTGCAAGGCCTAAAATAGCCTCCATATGCTTAAAATACTTCTGTGACAGATAGATTTATCTGATTGTGTCTGTCTTTCTTACTGAGCTGTCCTGCACTTTTAGTGTAACCAAACCAAAAAAATACTGCTTTTTATTACAATAAAGGAAATGCTTGATTATGCTACTATATCTCAATTTCTTAATACATAGTATCTTTGAAAATCCTTTTTTTTTCTGGAATGGGAGACTTTTGCTTCATTGTGTGTACTAGGAGTGCTACTGTGTATCTCTGTGTTTGAGAGCAAATATCTTTAATAGAAAAATAGGGTAATTGCCTGTAAGTTCCTAATAACTGTAGCCCTTTGGCAGAATTCTTGTAACACTTGGACGAATTTTTCAAGCTGTTTAGGGATGCCTGCCTGATGTTGGTGTTTGCCTGATTCTAAGTATCTGGGTGTTGTAAGCATATCTAGCAAACAGACCTCTTATTGCAAATGTCATGTATTTGAAGTACTCTTGCAGGAATAACCTCTGTCATGTGGATACTTCCAAAAGTAGAAGCCAACCTGTCAATGAATCAAGACTAAAGTGACTGTTTTTTAAATGTATTAATGTTTAGTACGAGTGGGTGCGTTTTCACTGAGTTCTGTGAATTTGCTTCATGTTCCATAAGAGGATAAAATTTGGCCCAAAGTAATGGGAAGCTTATGTCTGGCTGCAAGGAAACCAGGAAATTTATGGGGCTTTAAAGTATGACCCACTGCAATATTCAGTATGTGTGATTTTTGGCATGATTCAGCAGTAAATACTAGTTGAAAACAGAAGCACAAATTACAGGGTAAATAATTCAGACCAAAAAGAGGCTTGCTTATGCATACATGGTAAAGGAAATGGAAATACGACCGCAAAATACAATTGCTGGGAAGAACACCAGCAGTTTGGAACGGTCACTGTTGAAACTGTGGAAATGATCTTCCTGGATGGCACCTGAATTGAGAGGGGCACAATGATCTCCTTTGTATGCATTTGTGTACACTGCCCAGTAAATCGTGTGAGGCTGCTGCGCTTGGCAGGCCTCGTTTTGGAGAGGACTTTCTGTTCCGTGCCTGCTGGGTGGGAGGATGTAATGGGCACAATGCTCCTTCGCTCCTTCATCTAATAAGTGTCCGTGACTTGACTTTTAAAAGCCTTTTTCTGGCCTTTTTTTCTTTTTTCTTTCTTTGTCATTGGTAGAGGCATCATGCCCTGGAAGAAGAGAACTTTGTATTAAATTGCTTTTCTGAGTTTTCCTTTTGCATTTCAGTTATTATTTAAATAGCTTTGGCTGCTGATATAGAGCAGTGCTTGGTTCTTACTCTAAACATAGAGAGCCACCCAAGCAAAATTCCTATGTGCCATTTGATAACACTTACCTTCTGGTAAAAAAAGCCCAAACAAGAGTAGCCAAAGTAGTCTTAACAGATGTGTTTGGCTGGCACTGTGGCAGAGTGATTGGCTTCTATTTGCTTCATTTGGAATGAGGAGTAGCAGGTTACTGTCACAAGTGAGATGAAAATGAAAGCAAATAGTAGAATGGACCATTACCACAGTAAATTCCTTGCTTGGACATCTTTTAATTGCTTTTAGAGCATAGGTTGCCTTGGCTTTCCAGAACTGGGATGGGGTATTACTGGTGTGTGACCTGTAGAGACAGGAGCTAAAGAAAACAGCCAGCAGCACTCATGAGATGTGACCCATGGTGAGCTATTGTTGCTTCAAGATTGCTCCCTTGTGTAGTGTTATAATTGGAAAACTACAGTTCCTTGATGTCTCCAGTGAATGCTGGTTTGAAACACACATTGGACTGTATCTAACTTTTATATGGAATAGTTCTACTAATTAAGTTGTTTGTTCTCTCATCCATGGGATAATGGGGTGAAAATTCCTGTAATTTAGTCCATTAAATGACTGCTGGAGAATATCAGAAATTGGGGTTCAAGGGTCATTTCAGAAAGTAACTTAGACCAGCAGTTTCCAGTAACAATTGTGGCTTGGATAGAGTTGAAATAATAACAACACAGCTAAATTCAATTGTACTTGCATTGGCTAAGTAATAATCTCAGAGAAGATGTGAACAATAGGCATTGGAGACTAACAAGTCATATCCTGAATGAAAATTATAACTGATACAGACAAAGTGGGGAAAAAACTGGTAGTGATTACTAACTATGAAAATGCTGGTCTTAGCTGTCTCACTCAATAAATAATCCTGCAGGGGTATTAGCAGCATTACTAGTAGCAGCATTTGGCCATCTGGCTTGGCTTCTGTGGGAGATTTAAAAAAATAAATTCCACTGTTAGTGGAATTGCATCCATTGAAATCATAGGAGAACTTGGCTCTGCCTTTTCATGTTCCCATTCATTGTGTTCTGTTCATCCTGTGCTTGGATCTCATGTGATCATTTGGTTCTGCAGATATTTTCTTGATGTTCATGGAGACCACACCAATGGTCTCTGAAGTCCTAGCTGGTGGTCAGTTCAAGTTATCAGTTCAAGTTACCAGTCTGACTATGCTGGTGGTTTGTAGGAAACCTTGAGGTGACTTCAGACCTGTAAACCTTTGTCCTTTAGTATTGGTAGCTGCAGCTTTGAGCTTGTGTTGCCCATTTTTCTACACACAAAAAAAAGAAAAAAAAAATCTGCCTCTTGCATAATCAAATCTACTGACTTTACTGTTCCTTGGCTTGGAATTGTAAATATGAGCATTGATGTGGCAAAAATTCTTCTTGCTCATTCTTTACCGAGTGGGTATTTATGAGCTACTCTGACTAAATGAGTCTTTGCTGAAGCTCAGTGTCCCTGTGACTGTTTCCCACGCGTGCTGTTTGTGTCTTGTTTTACTGATAAGCTCTTCTGGTCTTGTGTCTGTGTTAAACAATGTAAACGTTCACAAGTTACAACTAAAGTGTAAAATGCCAGCTTACTGCATCTCATCTTGTTTACTGACATTTTTTTTCTTAAAATTTCACTTTCTTCATCTTGTAAGAAAATGAAGCTAAGGATGAATGTTTACATCTCTGAATGTTTTGCATCTTCTTAGTGCTATAGCTAGAAGTAAACCCATCTTGAAATATGCAGTTGAAAGTATTCCTTGGTGTGTGATTTGTACCATAATCAAACTGACAGACATCAGTGGAGCACTTACAAGTTTATGCTTGGAATTAAGTCCAGTAAAATGCTCCTGGAATCTCCTGGTAATTTCCTTTTATCAATGTAATTGATGCAGTATGAATCCTTTATAATTACTGTGGAGCTGCACCAAATTAGATGGTATGATCAAGGCTTGAATTTTTCCAGTGGATGTTTTTAAGAAATGAGAGATGGTAACAAAGAGGAAGGCTGTGTAGCATTCATCATTTGATGAGTTTGTTTGTCCTCCTGTATACAGAAGAGACCTGTTTCTTCTCTACAGTGTTCCCCATTACATTGCTTACAATCTGTTCAAAGTGATTATCAGCTACTATTGTCATTGAGTTATGTTATTATTATTATGTTATAATTTTGCTCTTGCTTCAGTGCGAGGCATGGACAAATCAGGCTTGTACTGTTAAGCATCTGTATCTGGTAAAGCCATGGGTGACTGAACTCTGTGCAGTGGCTCACACACTTGATTTGTTTACACTAAGAGAAATTGAGGTCCATGTCCACTCAGCTAAGCAGAGTTATTTCAGATTTATACTGGTGAAACAGAAACAAAAATATCTGGCATGCACTTAAGAGTTTATCCTGGTGCAACACTTTGTCTCATTTATCTGAGAAGTGCTAATCAAACAGCAGAGCACAGGGCATGAATGTCAGGCTGCTTCATGGGTAGTGGTTGTGCATGACAGCCTGGGCCATGGGAGAGCTCTGCATGACTGCCTAAATTTAGTTACCATGGTTAGTACAGGTCACAGTGAAAATGACATTGTGGTACTTTTGCACCAGTTCTTCTGAGATTTTTTTTTCTCTTTAGTGACTTTTGCTGTACGAAAAACTTGGGTGTGGCCCACAGCTGAAAAGTCTTGTCTCTTGGCAAATGAGATGAATTTGTGCAGTTATAGCAAGGCCATATCCATCACTTAGAGAGGACAAATTTTTTATTCCATGAATAGATATGGAGAAATAAAAAACAAGGAAAAAATATGGACTTGGAGTTTCCTAAAAGTCAGCCACCTCTGAGTGCAGTCCTGGAACACCAGCCCAATTTACTGGAGGGAAATGTGTCCAGCCTGATGTGTAACTTCGCATTGGTCATAGCCAGGGGAAGCTCCAAGCTTGGATGTCCAGATTTGTCACTAGGCATGAAACATTACTTTTGGGGTCTGCTGTTGATGGAGAACTTTCTGCAAGGCTGTGGTGCAGCGCTGTGGGAAACAAATGGAAACAGCAATTATTACCAAGAGTTGGGTGGCCATCTCATTCGAGGGAAATACAGATTCTGTACTTGAATACAGTTGACCTTGTATCTGTAGGCACAAATCCAAGAATATTGGTTACTCATCCTCAAATTTCTCGGATTAAACATGTCTGAGTAACTGCTCTGAGTGCTAAAAAGCCTGCAACTCAATTAGACCTCAATTAGACAGGAAACTTCCAGCAGATGGCACCATTGCACTCTGTAACTTAATTTTTTGTCGGTGGTTTTGCAACTCCTGACTACTTGGGCTGGTTGGAGACTGCTGGCTAAGTAACAATCCAAACCACTTCTAAAATGTTTTGAAATACAGGTCTTAGTTGATTACGATAATTGGGTATTGTTTCAGACTCGTGAGTTTTGTGTGGAAAATACTTCTGTGGTGTGTAAGAAAATGTACTAAAAAACAGTGCAAGTACACCTAAGTTTTTTCTGTTAACTCCCTAAATAACAGCTTTGAGACAGAGGAAGGCTGTTTGATAAAAGTGTTCTTCTTTGTAAAAATACTAGCAAATCCCTTAAAGATGTTAAGAGTTCAAAGTGGAACCATGAGTGGGGAACTTGTAAATGACTTCCTGCTTACAGTCCTTAAAACTACATCACACTCTCATTCTTTATTTAGGGGAAAAAAAAAACAGCTGACTTTCCTAATGCTTTTTGTACTATACCTTTTAAACACCATGCAGCCTGATACCATAGTTCATACCTAGACAGACATAGAAGTGAGCATACCCTCATTAGAGGTTATCAACTCTGTGTTCAAAGGTTCAGATGCAATAATTAATTTCTGTTTGTAATTACTCAGTTAATAATATTACTTTGTATACAAAGCACATGTTTGATTGGATGTTCAGTCTGGTTGATTACAGACATTCTTCCCACATCTCCCACCTTCGCTGTTGATTCATCGGAGTTCCAGGGAGACTGTGGAGGAAATGGAAACTGTTCCTGCTGTGAAAAAAAGGGCTGTGTATAGACGCCTCTTCAGAAAACACCCTTCTACTTCCAGATATCTCTCTGTGAAGTACTACTCTATAGATAATCCTAAAATGTGTAAGAGATTTTTTTTGTGTGTGTATTCTCTTAGGGAGAATATAATGCTATTCTTAGGATTGCAGCCCTTCAGAAAGTGATAAAAAACCATTCTTCACGTGCCATCCAAACTTGCAGTTTGTTGAGTGGAAACAAGTAGATTGATATCAATCAAGTTAGTGGTCTCTTTAGGAAGCTTTATGCACCTGCTTCCGAGTTTGGCTCCAGAGTAAATGAAGGAAGCTTCAGACTTTCTCTTTTCTTTTTTCCTCAATAGAACAAAATAATACTATAGGTAAGCATAAGTTCAGACTTATTCATTTGGGTTATACTCCAATACTGTTCTACCTTTTGTCATACAAGTGAACTACAATGGGAATTTTGAGTTATGTTTTATTTTTTTTTAGTCAAAGTAGAAATACTGCAGGTACCAGAGTAGTTTGCCAAGATGAATGATTTCTCTGCCTCGATGCTGTCTGGATGTGACTAGTTTAGTATTCTGGAAGAAATTAAATATATGCAAATCTCACATTTATGGGAGAATTTCAGGAATATCAGCGTCATGGGAGCTGGTGTTTTGGAGTTAGAGGGGTCTTCATTCCAGTCAAATCCTCAGAAGATTATCTGGTGGTCAGAGTCTGTCTAATGCACACTTGCTTTTCCCCCTCAAACAACATGGAGGTGTTAGTGGGCACAACTTATGTGTTGTGGAATAGGAATGTGTAGCAGTGAACTTTTTCATCTAGCTGGATTCCCATTGCAACTTGAGCAGAGTAGTAACACTTGGAACTAGTTTCCTGTCTTCATTATTGGTTAAACAGAGTTTGCATAAGCCTGTTTAAAACAAAAAGCAAAACAAACAAACAAACAAGTTGGTTAGTATTGCAGAAGGAAGTCCTTTGAAAATATTAGTAAATGTAATATTTTATCCTTAAGGGCACACTGAGAGGCAGGGACATCTGTGCATATATTGTGAAAGGATATCACTGGGTGTCTTTCATCTTGGTCACATTTGAAAGCTGTGGTGTGAAGATTTGGGATACTTTGATTCGTGCATTACTTTCTGATCCCTACAGTTAAAGACATAGGTTTGTTGTGTTCTCATGCAAGGGAGCAATGTGTTCTTTGTGAAATGCAGCCAGGATCGTATTGCTGGTGTAGTAACATCCCCCTCCCCCAGAAGAGGGAGGGAAGAGAAGCTCTCCATGGCCCTTCCTAAGGTCTAAGCCAAATAAATGTCAGGAGATTTTTTGGTCTTGGGATGAAATCAGACCATCCATCTTCCTTGTCTCTTTGGGTATTAAGTTTGTGAGATAAGTCACTCTTTCTAAGACAGCCTTCACAGGTCACTTCATCGTGTTGCATAATTTATTTATTTTTTTTTTTTACATGAGACAAAAGGCTCCTTAAAAAAAACAAACCAAAAGGCAACAAAAAAACAAACAAAATGGGGAACCCACCAAGCCACAGAAGTAAGGTCTCACTTTGACAGATTTGTCCTTCCAGCTATATGTACTGTCTTCCTTCGAGCAGTTCTGGGGGAGGCAGCTGCTTTGGGTGGCTTCTGCTCCTTTTATCTGTGAGAGTGTCTTCCACTCTGTGTTTCCCTGGTCTTTCAGACCTTTTATATCAGGAAGAGTTACACCACAACTAGAGTAGCTCTAATGGTGCATCAGTTTTTGGTGTCACTTCAGTAACGCTATAGAGCATAGCCTGAATTTGAGATAAAACCTTTAAGATTAAAATAGTCATCTTCACTTGTAATATGTTCTCATCTCTGTTTTTTCAGCACTGGATGATCATATTTTTTTATTTTAAAGGAACACTGGATTTCTGACTCTGGTCTTACAGAGTACACTATAAACAGCTTAAATGATCTTGTTTATCTTTGAGATGCTGAGCAGCACTTTGTAAATGGATAGAATGTGTGGATATGTTGAAGTTAACGTGGCTGATGTGGTAATCAGGGACTGTTCCAGGTGATTTGGAGGTTGTTTACCATACCATGGCGAAAGTTCTGGGTGTGTAACTGAATGTAGAACACGAGTTCTGTGTGGAACACTCAGCATTCAGTGGTTATATACTGTTAGTATGTCAGGAGATGCCATCAGTTCCTCCCTTAATACTCCTAATGAATTAATTTGTGGTTTTGGTGGGCTTTAATAGCAAACAAGCTTGCAGTTTTTTAGGTAAATAATTTGATCTTTGTTTACCAAATGCATTCTTAGTTGATTGTCATTCTTGTCTATGTTTCCTGAATACAAAGTAAGCATTGCTCACTTTCAGGTTCAAGAAAACAGAATAAAAGATGTTTTTTCATGTGTTACAGCTCCGTGACAGTTATTTGCATGTTGTGTACATTTTAGAAGCAACCTATTAAATAGACATGTAAGCCATTTAGATAGACTCCTTTAGGCTCTGCTTGCTTTTATAGTACAGATAATTTAGGAATTGTGTTTTTTTTCTTTTTAAAGGATTAACATCTTTAAGAACGTGCTTTCTAAAGAATTGCTTTTGTTTTCAAAGTGAGACAAAGTCGACTGGCAGACAGGCTTGCAAAGCATCTCAGTTCTGCTGTACTTTGGAACTTGCCTAAAGAAATTATTTCCTAACCTGTACAGCCAACATTTCTTCAGAATAAGACTTTTAATAGCCTGCTAGGAAAACTCTCTGCAGTGTTTGGAAAAAGGAGAGAGCTTTATATCTGCTAAAACAGAGAACTGGACTGGTAACTGTAAATATGGTTAATATGTTGAAATTGGGCAAATAGCTTCACAAAACTCTACATGTGTTTTATCTTTCCAGAAGAAGTAAATCATGGCACACTGGGATTTTTTTTCTTGGGTATTTTGTTGCTGGTTTTGAGTGGTGTAAAGTTAATTTTCCCCACAGTGGCTAGTATAGGGCTATGCCAGGTTTTGGAAAAAAATGCTAATTTCATTAATTTAACAAAAAAAAGTTTTGGAGAAACAAAACAGTTTTTTTGAAAAAAGTGTTTAATGCCATGAGGAGCAAAGACAAGGTTTGTGGGCAGAGGTTATGCCTCACTAGTTGGGTTGGTGTAGCTGGTAAGAGCAGTCAGGCTTTGAGGTGCACAGCACTGAGTGCCTGGATGTGTGCAGGAGGTGTTGGGCTGCTGAGCTAAAGGGAGAGGTCATCTCTGTGGGAGGGGCTGTCCCCTACCTCTGGAGCAGAAATCACCCTTGAGACACTGGGGTGCTGCTGAGGAGGGAGCTCTTTTGCTGTGGGAAGCTGTTCCAACCCATGGAAAGGTGTGCAGCTTCTGTTTGTGGCTGGAGGGAAAGGCTGGAAAACTGGGGAGACACTGCTGCACCTTTTTTGAATGGGTGGTGTAGTATCCAGTCCAGCAGAGACTTTCACTTTCCAGGATTACTGCTTAGTGGAACAGCATGAAGTTGTGATGCAATATATTATGTGAATCAGTGTTATTTATATATTACAGAATGAAGAAATCTAAAGGTTTTTAAAAACATCTATATTCCACTCAGGTTTGATGGAATCAAAGAAATTACTTATCCTGTTTTGTCAGCAGCAAGAAAACTGTATTTATCACTGATTGAAGGGTCTGGTTGGGACCCTGGCTCTGTGTACAGGAATGATTTCTTTTTCACCCTCAATGAGAGATGAAGTATAGGAGTGTTTAATTTTTCAAATAGGGCAAATGATGACCACATGGAGAGGATCAACCTTCAAGTATTAACTTCCAGCTCAAGTTGTAGGTCAAGCTTTTTTCTGTGGTCCTTCTTATCTGCAGAGATTTTCTGTTTGTTGGCTGTTCTAGCTCTCTGCTGTAACCTCCCACAAATATTTCACAGATTTAGCTTTTAGCATCCCTTCAAAATAAAGACATAATATTCTCTTCTTGCTCATTGGAAGGGGACAGAAAGCAAAGGGATCTTTGTTTCTTTGGAGTCAGGTATTTAGCATATTAAATTCCTCTTGGTAATAACAGAGCAAAAATAAAACACAATATTTGCTTTAATGATTTTTTTCTATTACAATTCAAAAATCCTTCCGTTTCGTTATGCTGCAGCCTGCAATTGTACATAAACGTTACAGTGGGAATAACAGAAGTAATACTTATTATTCTAGAAGCATAGGTTTTAAAGTTGTTCTTGGACAACTACTTTCATCTTCTGGAAGATCCTGGTCACCAATAGGAAAGCATCTTTATGGCGAAGACTCAGCTTCTAAATGAGAAAATGGAGCACTGTTATCTCAATTGTGTATTATGAAATCAGGAAGTGTGTATTTAGAGTGAATTGCTCTGGAATTTGTTTAGGCCTGTACTTCTCAGTGATGTTTTTAGACTATTTGTTTTAAAATCTTAATAAAGCTCCATGTCTCATATCTAAATTCAGGCAATCTGAAACTCATTTCACTAGGACTCTAGAAATATGAGGCAATGTTGAACACTGTTATCCTTGTGGGATGTGGGAAATCAAAGTTTGTTTTAACAGTGAAATTATAAATTGGGATAGTGAATTTGTAATATTAGGTAATACTGTGTGGCTGACTTTTCTATTTCTTCTTTCCCTCCATTCTGGAGTTGCATCAGAATAAATAATAGTATATAGAACCTTTTTATTACTGTACTACTTTCAACCCTCATTACAATTCA
Organism: Geospiza fortis; assembly: GCF_000277835.1. NCBI lineage: Eukaryota > Metazoa > Chordata > Aves > Passeriformes > Thraupidae > Geospiza > Geospiza fortis. The sequence goes on from NW_005054299.1 coordinate 6,494,475, forward strand.
AACCTGTATTCCTTTTGCATTGAAATTTTAAGCTGTGGCCATCTGATTCTGGGGTGGGACCAATTTTACACTTCCCTTCAATTGGAAACAACAAAACCCCTCCATAAACCTGAAGAAATATTTTCTCTGACAAACAAAAGAGCATTATGCCACCCCAATGCCTGTCTTGGTGTTTAACTCTGTAATTCAGAAAGGGACCAAGGAGAAGTGCTATTGTGGAAAGATATGCAGATCCAAAGGCCCAACAAATCTTGTGGCTGCACACATCTACAGAGCCAAGGGTTTCTCAGAAATAAGAGGAGAAACTGTCTTCTGTTTATTAGACCTGGCAGATCCAGCTGACCTTCAGAGAAGCCGTGGATTTGTTCTGTTCTGTATTTCACTCCTCTCCCTGCAGTTAGAAATCGAAGTGGACACAACATTTGCTGTGTAATTCCTGCGTTTGCCACAGGCCTCTGCTGCAGATAGGGGAGCATATATGGGGCTTAGGCTACTTCTTCATTTTACCATATGGCTTCAGGAAGAAAATTAGATCTTCATATTTGACTGGTATTGTTACTTTCTTCTCCCCTCAACAGAATTAAAGCAATGTCCCAAGATTTAGTCATTCTCTTGTTTACAGTTGGTTACAGGTTTCCCCGTCCTCTAGTAGAGAAAATAAACAGCAGTGAGGCTTTTCTATACTGTCAGTACAGCTAGTGGATGTGTTAAATCATGTGCTCTGCTATCCGGTGCATGCTGGTCTTAAGCCATGCACTTTGTGTGCTTACTTGGGTTTGGTTTTATTTGTCATCCAGTTCAGGTATACTGATACATAGTTTGAAAATTCAGAAAGATTCTCAAATTCTATCCTACTGTTTAAATCTAGTCTAAATAAATGGGGGTGCAATGTATATTTAAATCCATATAGATTTTTTGTGTGTGTGCATGAGTCATCTTAGCAAATAGCAGAATCCAGCTGAAAAGTGGAACCTGCCATTACATGGGTTAATTATTCTCAGTAATCCATAATAAAGCTTTGGTAAATCTGATAGTTGCTCATCTATTCTTTGGGCAGTGGTTTTAATTGCAAGACTTACTGCTCTGCAATATTTAGTTTTATGTTGTTATTTCATCAATGTAAAAAGCTCTTAAATAGCTAATAAATAATGATTTGAGGTAATGATCCATCCAAAAGATTAGAAGAGAAATACTCTGAGAACTGATAACCATTTATTTGACACTATTTGTACACACTAGAAGATAATCTTTCAAAGGTCAGTTATCCCCTGGCAGAGGAGTTTGTAAGGTATTAAAATTTGCTAATACAATCCAGAGCTGGCAGTGATTTAGACTTGTGGTAGGTAATATTTATGAGAGTTCACAAATGTCTAAGCAACCCTGCCAACTTATTACTTATCCTTTCAGTCTTTAAAAAAATTAAAGTTGTTTCTTCAATATGCTGGCATTTATGGTAAATACTGAAGTGTTCATTTCTGTTTATTTTTACAGAAAGCAATTTCTCTGGCTTCTATGAGAGAGTGATCATGATGGGATTAGAATTGTTTTCTTTCCCCAGTCCTCCAGTTACAATTACAGGATGTCCTGGTTTTCAGTCTTTTGGTCCCCCCCCCTTCCCCTTCCCTCATATGACTCCAAGCAAAACTTATTTTTGCATTTCTGTTTCATGGTAATACCAATGCTGTGCTGTCTTTCTGGCTAGTATCTTTTCAGTAATGAGCCTAGTGATGTCTAAACTCAAATTCATGGAAAATTCTGCTGGAAAGCCTGAGAAAGGTCATGTTTCTGGTTTCTGCATCCATTGGAGGTATTCTGTGGAAAGCTCGGCAGAGCATCTGAGCAACTGCTTTACTGAGGAGAAATAAAGGCAGTAGGATGTTGGCCTTGCTAATAACAGTGTTTTCTTTATTTCCCTAAGCTATTAATTTGGATTTTATAAATACTGCAATTTAATGGTTCTGTTTTGAAGGCCTAAGGGTTGGCAAGAACTTCCACATACTGGCTGTGTGCCTACAAAACCGGTTTCCTTGCGTTTTCTGTTTCAACAGCAAAGTGTAACACAGTGATGCTGTGCTGGTGGGTCAGAGACCTGCCAGGCAGATCCCCTTGAGAGAGACCCAGCAGCAGGGCTGAATGTCTCTGGTGATATTCTCAGCACCGGCTACATGTGCTGCTCCCTTGGGCTGTGCCCGGTCAAAGGGCAGTGACACACCTGGTGCAAGTCCCATATATGAGGTGCTTGCAAGCAAGGTGCCTCTCAAATACAAGAGCACTGAAATCTCAACATTTATAGAAGCTGGGGGTTGTTCTGAGCCGTCAACAGTATCTACATCTGAAATTGTTTAGTACCAGCTGGACTCTCTGGCACTTCTGTACTAGTTGTCAATATCTGCCTGCTCTAATGTTCTGGACATTGATAGGCAGGTGGCTTGAGAAAGGAAACAAGAATGAAGAAAAAATGTGAGACCATTGTGCAGAGAATGGGCTGATACTGTGTTTTGATACACTAAGGTAGTAACACCGCTGCATTTATTGAATACCAAAGTGTGTTTGTAGAAAAATAAACATGTAATGGTATGGGCAGGAAAGATCTTTCTGACTTGGAGTGTTTCTTGCTATGCCAGCTATGTGTTGGGTTCTCTTGGGTCAGCTGTTCTGTTCTCTGCCCCGAGATGTGTGTGGGGTGATCCTGAGGCGGCCCGTGCTCTGAAGAATGAGACTGGACTCTTCAGTGTTCGGTCTTCGGGTTGTTTATTATTTCTTATCTATAAGGTTTTCTCTCTGCCCAGCTGAGATCCTCTCAGCAGAGCAGCCACAAGCACTCTCCACCGCCCCCGAGGCGGTGTCGTCTTTTTATATTACAAACTACGTATATCATATTTACTTTTAATTCCCAATACCTATCACCTATGTTAGACAGTGCACTTCTATTCTAAACCAATCCCGGTTCAGTTTCCAGTGCTGCTCTGCTGTATCTTTCTAGAGCTGGGGGGAAATGGAAGTGATGCTTTTTACAGATAACTTGGTTTAACCAAAGCAGAACAAGCCGGTTTAGATTTGAATTTTACTTATCTTCTTTCAGGGCATCATGTTTTTGTGGAAACATCCCTATTTGTGGAAAACTGGTGCTCTTTCTCTGGCAAAACCGCAATGACTATAATGCAGTCATCCAGGAGAAATTATGGACAATGCAGACTCTTTAACTGAGTCAGACTTACTACTAATCTTGATGGAAAACAGAAGGAGTGATAATAACCGCTTTCTTGGCCTGTAATATTATTTTTCTTATCCATTTAAACATAAAGAACTTTTCATTGGAGTGACCAGCTTTGTTTATGAATCAGAAAAATTTAGTTTTATCTCTGTTTTACTTTAGAAAGTGTTGAAACTAAAGCTTTGCATTAATTTATGTTACAAGCACCCTGTTAGTTTCTTCTGTAATATTTCTCTATATTGGATGCAGACCATAAGAGGAAGCAAAGTGAGGAGCAAATATTTTAGCAACTTAGACAAAGGATTTTTGCAAGGAAGAGACTGGCTTAAGGTAGCTGGGGGAAGAAACAAAAAGTGGCATCTTGTCAAAAATGAATGCTCAGATTAACTCCAGTGTCTGTTCTGATGAAACCAAAAGGAAATTAAATAATACAGGTATTTCTTGATGTCCTAGGCAAAGGGAGAAAAAACACAAAGTGTTACTGGATTCTTCATTTACAGTCAATACACGTGCAAACGTCTCCTTACATCTATTTCTGTTATGCAGGAGAGTCGTGAGTGGCACTTGAGCTGGATAGGAAACAGTTTTCTCACTTTATGAAGTTTTGAATCCATAAATATTTAAATGCCTTGGTCTACCTCTCTTACTCCTAAGTCCTGGTTCGGTTACTAATTTTATCACTTAGATTTTGAATCTTAAAAGTTGTGAAAATGAAGATTTATTTGAAGATTACAAATCAATTGCTGAATATTTTCTTCCCCAGTTTGATAAGTGAAATTTTTCACATGTAAACTCTCTGGATGAAAATTCTTTTATCCTGGTTTGTAATAAATCAGCAGTTTGGAGAAGTAGAGAAAGAACCTTGTATTCATCTTAAGCTATTAGATCTAATTTGGGTAGCAGAGGACAGTATTTAGCAGATCTATGAATTACAGGTTTCATTAGTTTACTTTTTATTTTTTCTTTCTTCCTCCTTGGCTGTGAAGTTATAATGACAAACACTGTTATTTCCCTTCTCGGCATATGCCACAAGCTGCTGGAAAATATGCAACAAAATGTAATGTTAACATTTTCCTGAGACTTCTAAAATTAAACAAAACCTTCAGGGAAGGGAAGCTTCATGTTAATTTATGTATTCCTCAGCTTTCAGGCTAGGGAATGAGGGTGGACACCACCCATAGCTACTTCTTCAGCCAAAGTTGTGTCTTGTTTACAGGCACAAAATCAAATCTGATGAGCAGGAGGCTTGAACAGTAATTTTTAATATGTGGTGAACATGCATTTGTCTCCATGTATTGCTTGTCTTCTCCAGAATTCTTTGTTTTTACTATATTAAGCCTCTCAAATTAATGTTTTACACTGAAAAGTCTTTGTGGTTTGACTAATCATAAACCCTTTGTTATCATGTTTCACTCAGAGAACTAATGCTGCTGTCTCACTCCTTTATACCAACTCCTACTTAGATGCATTAATTTCAAATGAAATGTCATGTTTTAATGTGTCTTTTACATTAGCTGAGGACAGACCAGTGCATGACCAAGTGTACAGAATGCTGTTAATGAATGTTTCTTCATGATTTCTTCAGTTATGTTCGCTGTTTCTTGTGGTAGAGGTCACAAGGTTTTCTGAGGAATTTGTACTTCTCCCTAGAGCAGAACAAATATGTTTTCTCCCTCCACCCCTCCAGTAGCATGTAGCAGCAAGAAACTAGGCTGCCTTAAGGATGGAGATGTATCCTCTGAAATAACAGGCCAGTCACCATGGAGAGCACAGGAACTTGCGGGCTTTGAGCAGCCCAGTTTTATACTTCTATGAAATCTCCTGTTAGCCTAAATGTTCTGCAGAAGGAAAAACTCCGTGTTGCATTGTTGCGTACGTTGAGAGCTTGGCACAAAACTCCTCTGTGGATGTAACTGTTATGTGCAGTAACAAGACATCTGCATTCCCATTCTCTGACTTCAATTCCCCTTTCCTATGATTCTTTTCTTTTTTTCTTTTTGTGATAGTCTTTAAATACACACTGCATGAAGGGTCTAAAACATTTTTTTGTTCCTCCTGGCCAAACACATTTAGAAGTTTGTTCAAGTCTGCAGAGACAAACAAGGTGATTTGTGTCACAAGTACTATTCCTGTTTCCTCATCTTTTCATCCAGAATAAATTTGGTTTGGATTTTATGTCTGTTTAGCTTACTCTCCTTTAGGCATTGATTTCTTTGAAGATACAATCAGCAGGTTTTAGGTATGCTTTGTGTAGAAGTCATACCTTGTTGTTTACACATTTAAGTCTTCTGTGTTCACAATGCATGAAGGGAAAGTTTTTGCTTGTGAGGTATGTAATCTAATGGTGTTTTTTGTGTTCTTAATTTCAGTTTTTCAGCGAAGACTCACAAATGAGTTAATGAAGAAGCTAGAAAATAGTTAAGAATCATAAATTATCTCAGAGGAATCACAGAGCACCAAGGTCATCAAACCGATTTTCAGTCAACTGTCTTTTTGTTTAAGTAATAATGGGTGTTTCCTCTCTGGCATACTTTGTTCAAAATATAGGGATGTATTCTCTCACTGGCATATGTGAATTTTTTTCATTAAGTTTCTGTTAATGTTAACAGATGTCATGTGGGGACCAGTAATTCCACGGCACAGCTATGGAAGGATAGATCCCTTCAGTTCCTCACTTGGACGTTGGATTCTAGCAGTAGTCACTGCACACTGTGTCAGCTGGTTTCAGTGCCAATGCTGTAGGTTTTCAGCCAAAGAGGTAGCTTTGAAGGTGCTTTTCCTGAAGTTCAAAGCTCCAGAAATGCTAACAACTTTCCAAGCAAAATTCATTCTAATGGCAGCATTCCACTCACTCTCCTGCATCATTTGCTACTTGCCCAAATGAAAGAGGAAGAAGGGGTGGCACGAAGACAGCCACAGTCCCACAGCAGTTCCACAGGGTGCCTGTCCATAGCTTTCAGTGTGGGAATTTGTACCTCTGTTCTGGCATGAAGGCATGTGGCAGACAAGCTCAGGGAGATCTTTCCTGCTAGAACTGCATGTGCCTTATGGGCTGCCAGGGAAGCGAGCGTCTTGGGAATGTCTGCCAGCTCGTGGAATGGCACAATGCTCCTGTGCCTCATGAATCAGGTGTTCCAGGCAGACATGGTGAATGTCTGCCTGGCCTACTGAAATATGGTAGTGGTACATGACAGCCCAGATGCGGAGGCACTTGCATTTGGGAAAATTTGGGTTTGTGATGAAACACATGTTTAATATATTTCAGCAATTACCTAACATAAATGCCCTGCTTTCAGCTGCTCTGTGTCTCGGGAAGAGCAGCAGCATCTGTGAATTTGCTGTGCCCAGACCAGCAGTGCTGATAAGGCTGTAAGAGCTTAGCAAGTGCTGTCATTGAATAAAAACCCCAGAACTATATGTACTTAGGAAAAGGGACTTTTTGTTCTGTTTGTGAAAGCCAAGCCCCTCCTTCCTGTGCTGCGTTAATGGAAACCCTTGAAAACAAGAATTAGGACATGAATTCTAGAGAAGATCAGTGAGACAGTAGTCAATGACTAAACTAACATGTGCCTGAGGGCTGTAAGAGATAGCATGTGGAAAATCTACCCATCAAGTTTGCAAGAGCAAGCATAATTAAAAGGAGAGCATTTGGTATGTTGCCCAAGCTTGACAGAAAATTTTGGAAGAGGCTGCTAGTGAATAAGGTGTAGAGAGCAGTTAAGTCTATATGTAGTAATAATTTTTAAAATATAATTCAGTAATTTACATGCATGGATTTTCAGTGTATTCAATTAAAGGGGGAAGAAGAGGGTTAGTAGAACCAGATAAAGGGTAAGAGCTGTGAAACAGCTTCTGCAAAGCATGCAAATAGTTTAAAAAATGTAAGACCAATCATGATGAAACATCTTCAGAATGTAGCCAATGTACTCTAAAGTCCTGGCCCAAATACAAGATTCATACCTGTAAATCAGCATAAATTCTACTTTTTCAATGTTTCACAGCATGTCTGCTTCTCTAATTATTAACTTCAGTGTGAAATTAATTTGTTTTTAATGCTATATCAGAGTCTAGACTGGCTTTTATATCAAGATGCAACAAATACTGTGGAGATCTTGATAAAATGAACCTTCAAGTTACTCAGATATTGTAATACTATTTGTGTCTACAAATGAAAACTGAGATTGGGTTATGCAAGATTTGCTGCAGGCTTGCTTGTTGGCACTCACTTGGTCCATTAATGTAAATGTTTGCTGCAGTATTTTCAGTGTAAGACCACACTTGCACAAATTATTGACAGACTCTGTGTCTATTGAAGGCAGTGTGAGTAGAAAAACCAGCAGCTGGAAGTTTTACTGGTCTTGCTCACAAAGCCTCATGTCATCTAGAGTGGGATTTAATGGAGCTTTTGCTAATGTAACATCGTGGAATAAGATCAGAGACATGCTCAAAATCATTATTTTTACTTGAAAATACATTTTCTATGAGCTTGATCATACCTGCATGCAAGGAATGATGAGGTTTCTGTTTTGTGTATGTGAACAATGCTGGGATTACAGGAACTGCTTTGAGTTTTAAAATCAGTTAAAATTTAAATATATGCCACGAAGAAGAATGACCTCTTATTAATGTAAATTCACTAACTTCACATCAACCTCTTAAAGTTCAGCTATTCCTGATGAAGTATTTAGAATTTTCTTGGATACACTTTTTTGTTTCATATAAACCTATTAATAAGCCCCATTGCTTTTTCTACCTGCTGAAACCAAAACACAGTTCAAACTGTAAGGCACACAATGAGAATCTGAAAATTTCTTCAATGAGTTCAATCCAACTGTGCTTTTCAGCCTCATTTTTTGCAAGCATGCATGTTGAGACTAGGACTTGAACAAAAAATCATTCTACGAGAGGAGACTTCCAATGAAACTAACTGTTTGATTGCTGAAAGCAGTGCTGTATTTAGAGAATGTTGGTGAGAGAAATACTGAAAAAAGATTCTGCTATTGGGAGACAAAAACTTGGTCTGAAAGAAATCCTACTGCATTCTTCAGCAGCTTCAACTGGGAAGTAGCACAAACTACAAATCTGACAAGTCAGGAAACCTGAAGGTGTCCAGTGCTTAAAGAATAGATTCCCACCCCTCCTTTTCCAATTCTAATCTGTTTTTGATTCTGTAGAAAGAAATGTTCAAATGAAAACAAATTTTTGTCTTATGAGGAACAGCTGAGGGAGCTGCATTTGCTTAATCTAGAGAAGAGTAGGCTCAAGGATGACTTCACCTCCCTACCTGAAAGGAGGCTAATAGTGAGGTGGGGACCATCTCTTCTGCCATGCCTGGAGTGAGAGGAAAAAGGAAATGGCCTTAAGCTGAGATAGAAGATTCAGATTAGATATTTAAAAAAATTAAATTTCACTGTTAGGGTGGTCAAGCATTGGAATAGGTTACCCAGGGAGGTGGTGGAGTCACCACTCCTTGAGTGTTCAAGAGGCATCTGGATCTGGGTGATGTGGTTTGGTGGTTACTGTGGTATTGACAGGTGGGCAGCTGGACTGGATGATCTCGTAGGTCTCTTCCAACCATGATGATTTTGAGTTTTTACATCTTTATGTAGAACTGGAATGGACATTTCTTTTCAGGCTGTTTGATCCTTCTGAGAAGTTTTGAAGTATAGTTTTGGGGCAATTATAAAATAACAGTCTTTAAATGCAAGATGGAATTTTTTTGTTTTCTGTTCTCTGTGTGGTTAAGTGGGCGGTTTTTGATATGAACAGCACCTGGATTGTATTGGGCATGGCCTTAGAAGTAAGCAAGAGAAAAACCTGTATTTACTTGAGGACTTTGTGTTCATAAGGGCACATTTGCCATACCTGAATTTTTTCCTAGAGAGTTAACCAAGTAAACAAATGGTCAAACACTGGTACTTAAGGGGAGCCTACAACATTATCTGCATCTTCCACTTAACAGTGAAAAGAGGTGGATGTGAAGTGTGTAGACATACCGTGATTACAAGTAGGTTTAAGATTGAATTTAGTGGAAGAAGTTCAAATACATAAATGTATGTTAGATTTACTTTTTTATGTAAAAAGAAAAAAAATAACTTGCTGCCGTGTATTTAAACCAAATAGGATTGTTTGATAGGATTTGTAAAGATACTTAACACTTGAAAATCAGGAGCCTTTATATTTAGGGTCCTTAAACTTGTTTTATAAGCATCTTAGAATGAAGTTGTTAATTGCTTTAGTTAATCTTCAATAGCATGAAATCTTTTAATGCCTGAAGGCATCCATTACCATGCTGGAAGAAAAATGGAAAGAAGTCTTTTGTGAAATGTCTGAGAAATCGCCGCATTTTGAAGTGATGGAGAAGAATAAATTTCAGGGTTTGAGTTCTGTGTTGTGTGTGATCTAAATCCCTGGGTATGGTTAGAATGGGAACAAACCTAGCTTTTTACCTCTTCTACTGGAAATATTTACAAAAAACACATTCTTATGCTATAAACTCATGACAGTTTAAAAACAAGCTTACTTATCATAGCAGTCTGAGTCATGTAGTACTTGCAGATTATTTGGGTTACACTGAGAACTTTTTAAAAGGAAAAAATTAAAAACATCCACCACCTTCTTCGTCAGACTTTAACTCCCTTGCGATGCTATCCTTGTGCACCAGGAGCTGTTATAAACCTTCCACTGATTGCAGAACAGTACATCAAAGTTTTACTTTTTTGGTAATAAATTACTTGCGACAGTTTGTCTTGTATCAGTTCTTTGAGAGCAGAACTACTTTAAGGGTTCCTTTAATAGTTGTGTTTCAGATTTGATTTTGTGGTCCTAATATCCCAGAGCTTCAAATCTAAACAAACAAAAAATGAAAATGGAAACAGATCCCTCTACCTTTATACCTCTGCTGTTGGAAATGTTTGAGATAACCCCCCTGCCTTTTTTCTTTTTTCCCCCTGCCCTTGGCTTTTATGAGTCATGGTGGTTATACCTCGCTTTAGTTGTTGTAACAAGGGAGATATAGTACAGAAGTGATATAGTAGAGTAGGGAATTGATGCGAGTTTCTTTCTTGAAAAAAAAACGTTTGGAAAAAGTATTCTTGCTAATTCATTGTGTAGCAAGTGGCAAACAGCGATGAGATCTCATTGCTTCCCTCTCTATCCTGATGAATGTGCTTTGCAGAGTTCTTTGCTTGCATCTAACTCCATTCCCAAGTTAATCTAGTGGTTCCTTTCCAACATGGAAGCAGAATATCCAACGCTTTCAGTTTTGTTTGTTAAGTGGAGTCCCAATATATAGCATTGGTAGAAACACTAGAGGAAAGGTAGACATGCTGAGGAAAGAGCACTGGAAATGTTCTGAACTGTTCAGCAGGGAGTTCCTTTGCTGGACAGACACTGTGAGCCATCAAATGCACCACATGTGCCACCAAGGCTTGGTTTGCACAGGGGCATCTGCCTGGCCAGAAGGATTTTATGGTGGGTCCTCCCTGGCTGGCACCATGTTTGGGACCTCTGTCTGGTCAGGTGTTTTAGTGGGAGGAAAGCCCTTTGGCTCTCTCCTTTTCTTTTACTATGGCCCTGAATCAGTTAATTATCCACTGAGGGAAAACAAACTAAACAACTGAGATAAGAAAGAATTCCGAGGAGTACCCTTCAGCAGATACCACATACCCTCCTCTCTCTTCTAATCTGCAGAATATGCAGAACCCTTTCTGGCTTTCTCCCAATGGCCAATGATTTGTTCTTGCCTGATTTAAAGTTCTTGTTAGGAAATCAGACTCTGTCAAGAATTTCCTGAAATTTGTTGGAAAGGGCAGAGTGGCTCTGGCTGTCATTTCTTACAGTGACAAAGGATGAATCAAAGGTTGTGCTTGGAATCTGAAGACTAATGAGATTATACAGGAGGAGGGTGGCTCTCAGTTTTACAGCTTGGAAAAGGTTAATACTCTATGCTAATAATGTAAAGGTGTTACTATTCCATAGCATTCTTGGAAAAAAGCATTCCCATCCATTGTACAGGAGTTAATAGGTCTTGCCTGTGTGTAGAAGCAGGGTGTTTTACAGTTGGAGAATAAAGAGTTATGTGCTGCTTTGAAAATGCAGTAATCAGCAGAGATCTGACTCAGTGGTAAGAAAGGTATCTCATGACAAAATTTTTATAATAGATGAGAGAATTAAATGATTGCTGGGAAACTCCCCTGCGAAAATTGTGCAAAACAGGAACAAAAAGCCTCTTGGTGCAATGAAATCTGTGTTCCAAACACAGCTGAAACTAATTAAAAATTATCTAGGCAAGATTGATCAAGTTGGTCTGGAAAAGCTGCTACCTGTTTTTGTGCAGGCTGTGATTCCCTAGAAGATTAAACAGCAATAAGTTTGGGAATGATAGATGAATTTTGGTTTCATTTTCTGGAAAAAAAAAAGAAGTTAAGAATAACTTTTTTGTTAAGATTTGGAAATTACTAGTTCTGTGGTCAATTTTGTCACGTACACAAGAATATAAAGAGATATAATAGACCATATATAAGCCTTTGGAATATGTTTTTAAAACTTATATATTTATAAAGGAACAATTTGATAACATTCAAAACATAACTTGTAACTAGTATAGTACTAAAATGAGAAAGTAGAACATTCTTCATTTTTTTAAAGAATTTCATATTTCTAAATACATCAAGAATAACTTGACTTCTAGAGAAATTTTCCAGATCATAAGCTTCCCTAGTTTTTATCATATGTGATTGCCAAGAAAAGTTTGGAAGGGGGAACCCTTATTCTGGTATGAGCTGCATGGAGATTTGCTTGGCATAAGAGTGTTTGTGTTAAAACAGAACTATTATTTCAGACCAAGTCATGTGGATATCTCCACATACTGTAGAACATCTTGATTCAGAATTCATGAGTGAGATAAAATAAAGGGGGTCTATTAGTGAGTGTGGCATGAACACACTAATTTCTTAAGGTTTTTCTGATCTGTGGCTTATTTGGGAGTTATCATCAATTTGAATCACTGCAGGAAAGAGAGGTCTGATCAGCAGGTTGAAAATGCTAATTTATCACCAAGTTTCCCCAATCCTCTGACACTTGAAGCATGGACAGACGTACGAATAGTCTGTGCTTTTCTGGCAGGGGTTAAGGACACTGCAGATACTTCATTGTTCTTCATCTGCTGAGAAGATAGAGCAGACCAACCCCTTAGTCATCAGTGCTAGTCTTGTAATAAGCATTTTAAAGAACTGAACTAGTTGAAAAGAAAACATTCTCTTCTAAATATATTTCTGTATCTATCTTTTTGTGTCTTTGTTTCTTGTACAGGAGAAAGAGTAGGAACAGAGCTTGGATTGCAGGGTATTTCAAGCATGTACAGAATATATACTTAGAGTTGAAAACAGAAGATCTTTTCTGTCTGCACAGATTGTTCATACAGGGTCCAGATCAAAGCATGGGATCCAAATAAGTGAAACCCTGCATTTTATCCTAAAAATGTTCACCAATGCAAGTTACTGATTTGACATGACAATCTGAGAAGGCTCTTTACACTGTTAAAGGAGCTACAGGGCTTGGACAGCTTTTTACTTGCTATCAAATATCAGTCTTCCAGCAGTAGCTCTGTGTTTTTTACAGTCTATAGCTTCAATTTGGTTTTTTTACACTCTTCTCCTATTGCCCTAGCGAAGTCTTTTTCTGAACTTTCTGTGTTGGGAGTGGACCATTTTTAGTTGTTCGCATTTCTAATTGACCTCTCAGCTCTTCAGCACCTGCACTTCCCAGAAAATCCACCTAGGGCACTGAGGAAATGGTACTGCTGCTCATTGGTTTGTGCCATGAGAGAGGCTGGAGCTGTTCTGGATAGGGGAGTTTAGGAGCAGAATCAGGAGGCTGCCAACCCCATTGGTCCCCTGGGGGGTGAGAAGGGCAGCAGTTGTCTGTCCAAGATGATGAACAGTACCTCTCTGAAGGCCCAGAATCTGGGGGTTACTCAGAAGCTGTGCCTCAGTGTGAATTGAACAGCCATGCTTAAGGCACTGTAGCATGTACAAGTTTGGAGAAGAGTGCAGGCTCAGCTCTGTTCCAGGAGTCCCGTTCCTGCAAACAGATCCTGAGAAGGCCACAGCGGCACCCAAGAATACCTCCTGCACTCAGAAAAGTGAAGTGGTGAGTTAAGCACTTGATGGGTACTCCTTCCCTTGTGTTTTTCTTTTGCATGGCTGCTAACTGAGCTCAGCATCGAAGTGAGATTCAGCGTGGTGTCACTGCGTGATGTGGTGACACACAAGATGGTGTCACTCCTGAGTGAACAGGAGCAGAAATATGGTTTGCTTCCATATGGGAAAGCACTAATGTGCTGCTGGGTTTTTTGCACATGACAGCTGCCAAGATAGCATTCCAGCAAAGCAGGCAGCAAAGGCTCTTTGGATAGCTTTCCTTCAGACAGCCTCGAACTGTAAATGCAGTCAGGACATTAGGCTCAAGGTATCAAAATAAACCAAAGCAGAAATCCAAGAGAGTGCAGTACAATACAGCCTGCAAAACCAGGTGCTCCAAGCTCCTGATCTGCTGCAGGGTACTACTGGACCAAGATGCTGTTTCTCCCCAGAAATGAATGTGCTGAGTTTGTGTTTGGGCTGTGTATGAGGGTTGCTTTGTCACTTGAGCTTTCTCGTTGACTTCAACAGATTTTTTTCTGGCAAGAAAAGCCATGGGTTTTTTTCAGAATAACAATCTGTCTGTCTGATTTTTTATTAACTTCATAATCAATGACAAAACATTTATGGGAACCTGAAGGAAGGGCCTAAACTGCAAGTGATGGGTGAGGGTTTTTATCTTTACCTGACGTTCCAACAAACTGCTTATGTTAGGAATAATTTTACATGGAGGGATGACTGGGCTCCTAAGGGCCTAGCCAAGACTGTACTTCTGCAGGTTGCCTTGGGATGTGTAGCTAGTTCATAACACTTCAAGATGTGATGGCTAGCTAGTAGAAAATGGGTAAATATCTGAAAGGTCCTTCACCCAAGACAACAGATAACTTGAAAGTTACCAAATGGTTGCACACAAGTGTCTGCTGTTGTAAAATAGGATTATTCAGCAGCAGCTTCTGATTTCTATAAATTCCAAAATTTGCAGAGCTAGATCTTTAGGGCTGAATCTCCCAGTGGTTTGTTTTTCTTTGTGTGTGAGATAAAGTTTCGTCATTCATTTTCCTTAAGTGTTTATCCAGTATTGTAACTTCTTCAAGTATTTTAGGGAATCTTGTAAACTGATGGTTTGTTTCATTGATTAAGTACGAACTGTGTGTAGGAAAGACTTTGTCATGACAACTGAAACAATACACATAATTGCATAGTTTCCACTCTATAAAAAGTGATCTGCAAAGCTGGAAGATATCATTAGACTTGTGTTTATAACACAGGATGGCCTCATTTCACCAGCTTTTTTTGCAAATTAGTTCCCAGATGTCAGATAGATTGTCTGGTTGCCAGCTATTGCATAAACTCCTGAAGTGTGAGATATGACTTACTGCTCTTGCACTGACCTCAACTGTCAACAGGAAAATAAACGATCATAAAATAGTTCAGATGAAGCAAGACTCAGAAAAGCAAACTTAATATCTAATTTTAAGTGACCTGATTGCACAATTATCACAATTGTATCTGAAATACAAAATTTTGACATTTCTAAAGTATGTTAGCAGGAAAGCCTTGTATTCTTGGATTACCAAAAAACAAAAACCCTTTATGCTGGTTGGCAGCTGTGTTTAAATCTCCAGCTTTTTGTCTTCTAACAGCATTTCTGTGCACTGAAGAAATGAAAACCAATACTTTTAAAGCTGGCCTGATTCCTAAGCCTATGTCCCAGCTTGTTGCTGTGGAAGCATCTGATTTTAGAAAGACAGTCTGTGCCTTGTGTGCTTTCCTACAAGGTGTTACAGAGTACAAGCTATCTCAATGTCACAAGTAACACCACTGCCCTGTACTGTACACTGCGTCTTAGCATGAGTCTCCAGAAATAACCTTCTGGAAAAGTCAGCTCCTCATTGCTGGGCTTGCTCGAGGCCTTGGCTGGATTCAGGAGCATCAAACTGCTCTTTGTGCTACTAGTTTTCTCTTGGTCCCAGAGGATGGGTTGTTGAAGTGTAGATCCTGTCACATAGTTCCCAGAGTAGCCCAGAAATCTCCTGGACCAAACTGTGTCTGAGAAAGGCCTTCACACCCTTAGGAAGCAAGGAACTGGTATATCTAATATTGAGAGAGGTCTGCTACAGCTGTGCTATAGCAGCTGAAATAGATTTTTACCTAAACTGTCAAAATCTCCCTGCATCATTTGTTTCATCCTATTTTCCCCTATGTGATGACCTGCCCTTAAGGGGAAGGATGCACCCAAGATTTGTAAATGCTTGTGGTTGAAAGGAGTGACAAAAGTCAGAGGGTCTTCAAACAATCAGAAAGATATATTAGCAAATTACACACTTAGGATAGAAATTGGTATATTAGTCCCCAGCCTACTATATGAGCACACAGCAGTGGTTTTTGGATAAGGGGGTAGGGTGACTGGGAAGAGAGGAACTGGGGAAAGAGAGAGAGGGCAAAAGACAGAAAGAGAGATCAGCAGTCCTGGTTCCAGTGTAAATCCAGGCCATGGGATGTCTGTCCTGGTTTCAGTGCCAATTCAGCTGATAACTGTTGTGTCAGTGTCAATCCAGCTGTGGCAAAATCCTTTTCCCCACTCAGAATATCTTCGTTCTGTTTCTGGGCCTCTATACCCCATGCATTTTATAATCTGAAGCTTGGCATATTGAGGACTACAAATAGGGCTGTGGTCTTGCATGAAGACACGTTTTAATTTTTTTTTTTTTTGGTGACTTTGACTAATGTAGGAGAGGCAGTGTTTTTTCCATTTATTCCCAGTCCTGTAGAATTTGCCAGGGTTGCTATTGTAACCACAGAACTCAAACATCACTATCTAGTTCCTAGGACAACTGGATCGTCTTAATAAATAAGATTTTATTTATCTTCTATTTTACGAATGATCTATTTGCAAGCTCTCTGCCTGAGCTGAACTTTAAAACTTTCTGTGTGAAACTCTTATATTATCTCATGTTTCTAGAAACATAAATGCATTCTATAATGAACTTGCAGGTAGTATCCTTTAAGCTTGCTGTGTAATAACTCTCTTGCTTATTCCGTGTGTTTGTAAATCCGATGGCTGTCCATAGCTGGAGCTGTCCTACAGTTTGACACCAGTAGTGCTTATAGGTATCTGTAGTTGCCCGTGCACACATGGATGAAGTCATGGCTGATTATTCAGCTGTTCAGATAAGCAGAATGTTTAGAAAGACATTAAAAAAAGCCCCAAACCCTTCACCACTGACTGTAAAACTCAGATGGACTTAGTCTTGTGCCCTTGGCTTTGACTTTGCAGATATCAGGCTCATTCTCCTAAAGAGTGCCTTGCCGTGTTACATTGCAAAAATGTAAGGAAGTCATCTGTAGCTTGCTGCAGTACTGCCTTATTCCACATTTGCAGGCTAAAGTGATTAATTTTGGGCAGATGGCAGACAGCTGATGGTAAATCATGCAGTGTTGTCAACTCACCAGTCATTGAATCTCAGCTCTTGAAAGTGGCACTGGGTTAATGATCTAATTGTGGATAGGGAAAATTGCATTCACAAAGTAGATTTTCACTGAAGTTTCTAAAATGACTTCACTGTACACTTTCTTGGGCTATTGTTATTCCTCCATTTAATTTAATTTGTTTTTGCTGTGCAGACTCATTAATTAGATGGCTTCATAATCAAATTGCAAGGTTGGCCATAATTATGCAGTCAAAAGTGGCTAATGGATCAATTCAACTGTAAATTCTAGCTGAAGGACCTGGGAGAGGGTAATTCTGGAGGGTTTTTTAAAAGAAAATTAGCTTAAATTGATTTTTTTTCAGTTCAGAACTAAAAAGATATGTTCTAATCAGAACTTACATCACTGTGTTACTTTTCTAAAAACCCTGTTAGTACAGTTTTAGTGTTAAAAAAGTGATTCAATTAAAAAAAAAATTCCATATCTCAATGCACCAATTCTTCGTGCCTTTCTAACCCAGGTTCACAAATAGAGCTCTAAACACCAGTTTGCGCTGGAATTTTGTGAGGTTTATGACCTGGTATTGTTTTGTGTCATTCCGACTCAGCTGATTTGGGCAAACGAGTGGATGTTCTTAGTTTGTTTTCAGGGAACCTGGTAACATACCTATCTGAAATGCCTGCATTTTGCAAAAATGTTGTAGTGGCTTTCTTGCAAATTGTTGCAGAAAATGCCAGTTGTGTAGGTTCCCTCTACACAGTTGTTGAAGAATCATAATTTTTTCCTAGGAGAATAGTTTTTGTATATTTCTTTAGAAAAAATGAGTAGTTTAAATAAAGTCACAATTATTTTGTTTCCACTTAATTTACTAGGCTGGTCCTTTAAAAAACACAGTTAAACTTTCTATGTGGTATGCTCTAGTTCATGAAATACCTTATTTTTTATATGTATATATAAATGTATAAACAGCTTTAAAATTTTTGAAAATATCTGCTCCAAACCTTGTTAAAATAAAAAGCTTTTCTTTAACACAGAAACGCTTTCAGAGAAATGTTGGGAAGAATTTTTGTCCTCACAGAAGGCAGTCACTTTCATAAACTGTGAGAGAGGGAACCTGCAAAGTTTCACTTTCCAATAGCTACAACTAAGCTAGGGGATTTCCTTCAGTTTCTAGGGTTTTCCTTCTGCCCTTTGAATTATTTTCGTGTCTGGAACATCTGAGATTGCTCTTTTGCAAGACCCCATTCTCACTGATTTTTAGCTATGATTAAAGTATTTTCCTAAGCATATTTAGGTGTTTTGTGCATGCAGAGACATTTTGACAGGGTAGGGAACTGATGAGAGATGGTCAAGATGGAGTTTCCACCATGTGCATTTGAATTCCAAAGCAGGCCCAGAGCTGACCTCTTTCCTTTCTGTCTTTGCTAATAAAACAGGCCCCGAAAAGGGGAGACTTGTGTTGCTTTTTGTTACCACTACTCTCCTCCTCCACTTCCTCCTCAAGAGCAGCCATTTGAAGTGTGCTGATGCTCTTTGATCACTCTGCTTTTACTCTCCCCGGTCCAGGAGCGGTGGAAAATGCCTGCTGCCATCTCTGGAGCAGAACTTTGGCAGCTGCCTCATAAACTCGTTGGTTTACAGTGGAATGAGATTAATAACAACAAGAGCACCAGATCTTGAAGAAATTGAGCTACTTTGTGGGGTTAGAGTGAAGGAAAAGTTATTTTAAGCAAGAAAATAGTCTTAATATTTCTGTGATAATACCTATGTGGCTAGCTGGTCTTTCTCCTAAATCAGAAGTTCCTAAGAATAGGTTATTAGGAAGAATTAGGTGATCCGGCTGGCTTAAAGAGCAGAGAGACTACAGAATGCTGATTCTGCCATTGTTTTCTGCAGGAAGATTTCATGAAACTGATTAAAAGTTTTAATGGATCTTCCTAATTTCACATTTCCTATATGCAGTTTGTGTGGCTATTTGAAAAATACTCTTGAGCAATAGAAAAAGTGCAATATTTTGTCTCACAGTGATGACAGAATCTGTCAAAACTGTTTGGAAGATGCTTGCCCTAACAGGTTTGTACTCTGGTGGCCAGATGCTTAACTGAGAAGATTTAAGCATTTTTTGAAAATTGTGAAGTGAAACTAAAGGAAAACTGTTACAGTAATCTAAGGACTTTCCAATGCATTGGAGATTCCAATATAAGTGAAACAGATTCCTGTATTAGATATCCCAGTACAGAAAGACTGGAAAATAATGTGAGGAACTATAATTAAGTGCACAGTGAGTCTGTCTACAGTTTAATGATCGTGTGATGTGATGCAGAAAAACTTCTCATGTCTAAGTTTATATGAAAAGTCACAGGTTTCAAGTTCCTTTTTTAAAAAATCTCTATCCATGTGCTCCTTAAAGCATATCAAAGACACTAGGTTTATTTACAAAAGATTGTAAGTCTGTAGGAATTTGGTGTTTGCTGTGCTCTTGAATTCTCTGTACAGTACAGTATTCTAGCAAAATTTATGGGCTTTGCTGGCCCTTTGTGCAAATAATACAATACCATATTTACATTTAATCCATTTCTTCAGCTTTAATATAAAGCAACCCTAATAAAGAGCTCTATCCTTAAGATGTTGAACATCTTGGAAATGTTGAATATTTTCACCAAAAGTTCTTGTTTTCACAAGAAGATATGACTGGGGTCATTCTTCTGAGATTTTTTTTTCCTTTTTAGTTGTGGTCTAAGTCTTCACCTAAAAAATGTGATTGTGGAGGTGTGCCTTTCTTAAACCTTTTCAATATGGTGGGCAAACAAGAGACAAAGAGTACTGCCAAGTGAATCAGGCACTTGGACTCAGAGTAATAGTTAACCCTTGGGAGTGTATATTTGGATAGTTGTGTGTTCATACTGTCTGTAGGCTGCTGTGTGAACACAGGATTGCTGGATAGAAGTAATACTGCATCTTAGGGATTCCTGGTTTTTTTCATCAGGACTAAAAATGTGACCTACTGTTGGGAGGCCAGGTGTGATGTTTGAAGGCTTTTGAACATGGTGGTGCATATGCTGTGGTGCCTCTGTTGGGGAAGAGCTGCACAACATCCATTGCCAACACCCATGTGAGGCACATTTCATTCTTTAAGCCCCTGTGTTAACAGCTACAAGGCTATGTGACTTGCTTATCCTGGGAGTCAAAAGTATATACAATTCTTCTTTTGGGATTTTCCTAAACTCCTGGGTGGATGTGTGGAAAGAAGGAATGCTGCAAGAGGGAAAAAAGGCCAATATTTTAACTATATACCAGTATCATATCCTATACAGAATTAAGGAATTTCTAGCTAAAATTTCTAGCAATTTTTTTTTTTTTTGCTGTCAGAATTTGCCTTTAGCATAAAGGGCTGAAATTTCAATTAGAGAACTCAGTGTTGCTAAAGAGTTTTGCAGAAAACAGCCTCCAAATCCATATTGTTAATGTTAGCTCCTGTAATCCATGTCTGGTTGAGTTCAGGTGCCCACATTAGATAAGTACTCAATGCCATGAACACTGAATTAGTTAGCTGTTGGCCGGATCAAATTGATTGTGACTTCTCAGAAAGGGATGGTTGAAGAAATTATCCTTCTTCTCTACTTTTTTGTTTAATAGTGCATTGTTGTTAAAATCACCATCATTACACTTAGAAGAGTTACGTGGTACAACTGATCTCAAACAGGTCAAGCTGCACTAAGGTCGTATCTTAAAAACTTTAGCCCTGCCACTTATTAATATAATTGCTGTCTTCAACTAAATTTGCTTCAGCAGTACCTTCACCAGATATAGTAGAACTACAGTGTAAGTTACTTTCATCCTTTATTAAATATTTTTGAGGGGTTTCTCTGTTTAGATGTGTCTCTGTCCAGTATTGTATTTAGCTTTTGTAAAACCTGTCTGGGAGATTTGACTCATATTTCAAAAGCTTTAGCTTGTATTAAAAATAAAAAGATCAAGAAATATCTGAAACACCAATCCATTTAAGTTACACTTGCTGACTCCACAAAGGCTGTAGTTATTTGCAAAACAAACAGACCATTTCATTTTGTTATTGTAATTGTTTTGGATTGTAATTTTACTGTATGTAATTGCAACACAAAAAGAAAAATAACCTTTTTATTTCAATAATAAATGTGTTCAAAAGGTAGCAGATGTAAATATCTTTGAAATACTATATCTTTGCATTCTGCAGCTGGCTTATTCCCCTCACAACTGAACTGCTGGATTATGCTAGCACGGACTTGATATTAATTTTATACCTTGGTTTTTATATATGTGATGAAAAGTGGCTGTAGTTTATTTACTAGAAACTTAGTGATTGTTGTATTCTCTCTAAATCTTATCCAATTTTGGCTTGATTGTGCCTGCCAAGATTAAAACTAGTGTAAAAGACTCAAATAATGGAGGAAGCTCACTGTGGCTGTGTCTAAGGGGAAGAGAATGTTCTTTCTAAGGGTTAAGTTCAGATGGAGCAGTGTTAGTTAAATGCTATCTTAAGTGTCCTCACGGCTTACTTTTATAGCATATTTTACAGTTGTTTAATTTTATATTTGCACTGCACTATTGTTTAGTTTTGAAAATGCAGCCATCTCTCTCTACAAATATTTGCATAGTGGGTCACAGGAGTTGTTTCTGCAAGGTCAAGAGAGCTTCTCTCTGAGCAATGCCCTTTTCTGTACTTCTGTCTCCAGCCTCTTGCTTGGTAGCATTGATTTGGCTGCTTGTTTACCTGGGAGCTGGAGGAGCCTAGGGCAAGAAGATGTAGTTCAACACTCTTTAGTTCTGTGAATAGCAGGCTAGGCATAAAAAATGTACTTCAAATTATGAGTTAAGACTGTATGCTCATCTGGGCCAGAGATTTATACATTTTTTTATCAGCAGACTCAGAGAATGAGACTGTGGTACTATGATTTGTATAGAGTAACTTATTTTTCATAGATTGGCTGCATTAAAAGGAATGTAGGTAATTATAAGTCTAACTTATTCACGTCTGATATATCAAAATAGGCCCTCAGATGCTTACTGCAAAATGCTGGGAATGTGGACTGCTACAGAGAGTTGTAACTCAGCCAGTAGCCGCTCAGAGACATTTCAGACCATGGTAGAGTTGCTTATATCTTCAACTAATATTCTCTTAGAAAATTTCTGTGATAGTAGTATTAACTCACACAGCACAGTATGCTTTATAACACACTTAATTGAGAACAGCAGTGAGGTGTCATGTGTCCAGTCACAAGTGTGGTGTAAATGCAGTGAGTATAAAATTGCCTCCTAACTACAGAGCTAAGAGCACAATAGAAACCTTCCAGGATAAATATAATTCCTCTCACATTGATTTACTATTTACAAGATGCTTGTGGTATAATTTGGGAAGAGAAAAATGCATAGTTCAGTTTGAAAAACCATCATAAGTTTTCCTCCTCAGGCTGAGCATTCCACACAGTTCCTTAGCTCACCTTCCTCCAAGTTTTGATTTAGCAATGGTGTTTGTTACTGAAAAGACCTCTTGTGCTTTCTGTATTCTAACTTTTCTTATTTCCTATTGCACTTATTGTCCCCTTCATTTCCTTCCCACAGCTCCAGGATTATTTATTTCAAAAAAAACCCTGTATTATATTCTTACAAAGCTCTTGGTACCTTCTTTCAGGGTCTTAAGTATTTCATGGGTGCATGAAGACAGGAATCAAATTCCAGATGCCTCCCTAATTTAAACCTCTTGACCTGAGTATCTTGCTTTGATCCTAGAAAATATCTGAGGGGGAGAACAAGTTTTTTGCTTACTGAAGTACCTGTTGGGAGGAATGAAATAGCTGAAACTTCTTTTCACCCCCATTTTGCCTCTTGAATGGGGATGGACATATGTGGTAACACAACATGCACCTACATCAGCCCTGATGCTTCTGCACTGGGAGACTGGATTGGTAGTTCTCATAGAATGGGAGACACATCAAAAAAAGTAAAAGGTTCTGATATTTTTTATATCTGAGTGTCCAAATAAGACTAACCATTGGCGTACCCTGCATGGAATGTCCATGCTTAAGCCTTAGAAATGGTTCAAAATTGTGTGATGCAGACACTGGCTTTGATAGTGTGCGACCTCAAAATTCAAGTACTGAACAGCCCCTTTCCAGCTTAGAGCAAGAGCCTGACACTTTTGGGTCAGAATTCCCCATCCCTGACAAACAAAAATCTGGATGGTTTCACTTTTCCAGCATAGGAGCTGGGTAGGCTTTCTCCCGTTTTATCTAGGTTGGCCATTTCTGGATCTGCTGTTATCATCACTGTCTACTGTGCCTCTAGTACAGTCACATTGTCTGTCAAGCCTCAGCAGCAGAACTGCATCACTGTCATCTCTGGCTGTGAAAGATCAGATCTGGAAATCAGCAAAGATGTGTCTGTATGCCCAGTGAAAGAAAACCAAGTCCTGTTAAAGAGCTGGTGATCTTAATGTGCAGAAGTTTGACTGAATGACTTGGTCTCAAACCTTCTCAGTATGTTTCCTGCAAGAAAAGCCACATTTTTTAAACATTTGCAACTGCCTTCTCTTACTCAGGTTCAGCTATGTTAATTGTAACATAACCCAATAATCGGCCCTCTTCAAGCAACTGAAGGCACCAGGGCACAGCTGACTTTGCTGTTAATTGTAGATATAGAAGAGAAAGGCATCTTACTCATATTATCATCTGTGATATAACAGTTTGGAATGGCAGATTGAGTTGCAAGTCATTTGCATACACATGTGGAGCTTTGAAATGATCATCACTTCCAGCTGGAGCCAGGATTGCTGTCTTTTTGTCCTTTTCCCCCACTTGGTTTTGTTCAACAATAAAAGCTTTGGGTGCTTCAAATAGTGTCAATATCCAGTGTCTTGAGCTTTTTCAGTAATTTGCCTATTGTATATTTTCATTCATATCAAATTATGAGGTCTGTTGTTTTGTTCCTGGTGGAGTCTACCTACAGACACCTGAGTTGAATGGGACTGTACCATCCATGGCAGTGGAGAGTTGCATGCTGGATTGCTTCCCTGAATATTGTCCCAAATTGCTCCTGACTCCTTTATCCCAATGCTACTGGTTTCATATGAATACTTTGGTTCTTGCTTCTCAATAACCTTATTGGCATTTTTGTACATGGGTCATATGGCTGAACCTGAGCCAGTGTGTGCCAAGAAGGCTGATGGCATCCTGGCCTGTACCAGGAATAGTGTGACCAGCAGGACCAGGGAAGTCATTCTTCCTCTCTTCCCAGCACTGGTGAGGCTGAGTGCTGTGTTCACTTCTGGGCCTCTTCACTTAGGAAAGATGTTGAGATGCTGGAGCATATCCAGAGAAGGGCAAACAAGTCTCTAATGAGTATCTCTGGGTTTGCTAGTGATAAAATTGTTCCTTTTTATTAAGGAGCGGACTAAAAAGAATGGAAATGCTGTGTTTGGCCATAGCCTACTGTGGTATTTTGCCTCCTAATAAATTGCATCATTTTGAGGTGGAAAGTGGTGTTTGACACTTGGGGTTCCACTTCTGCACTAAGGTACTGAGGTAATAAATAGGCCCATTCATAATTTTGGTAAGGCTGTTTAGTAAGGGTATCATATCATCTTTGACCTGACAAGCTTAGCAAAACCTGGGATATTTCATGAAATCTTCAGCTTTGCAGAAATGCAAAAGTTACTCTTCTGGGGGCCAAAGGAATTTGATATTGCCCTTAGATAAGCAGTAAAACTGGGAAAGGTGTTCAGTGTTATGCTTTGAAATTCACCTCTGAAATAATTAATGATAATATAAAAATTCATTTCCCACAACTGAGCATGACTAAGGATGTTATGTCTGGGATAGGTGGTTTCCTTTGCTGATTGAGGAGTTCTTCCCACAATGTGATGATTTGTTATCCCTTCAGCTGTCCTGACACAGCTGTTGTGTTCTACAGATTGCATCAGCAAAGCCTTTTATTTTCAAGTGGTTGTAAAAAACTCTGGGAGATAACTGAGATTTCATTCCTTCTATCTCCATGCCTTCTAGAGGTTTTGATAACTGAGTGCCAGCAGTGAGGTGGGGAATGCTCCTGCAGCCCTGTCACTTCTGTGTCAAAGCACATTTGCTCTGTGAGCACCAGTGACTGAGGATGTCCAGGAGTTCCCTTGTTGCTTCTTTTTAGATGCCAGAAGGATTTCCAAATAATTGCAAATTTGTAATGCAACTCTATGTGTATTTAAGGTCATAAACTGGATTATCAGCCCGTAAACAGTGTCCAATTATGTAAATCCCTTTTGTTTAGATGACGAGATTGTGCACTAATGCATATTAGACAGTTTTTCTGCTATATTGGCTCATGTAATCACTAAACATTTAGTTTGATATCAGGATCAATCCTGCCTGCAGCACAGGGCATGTGAAATCAAAACCTGGCTTTTGTGTTCAGGCTCATGTTGAGACTGTAAAATGCTCTAACACATTCTCGTACAAGGGGAGAGATTTAGTGTTGAATTATTTCCTCTTTTCTAATTCTGTAAAAAAATTTTCTTCAAATTACTAAAAGTTTGTTTACAAGTTTTTTTTTTGGTTTGTGGTGTCTTTTGTTTTGCTTTTTCCTGTTTTGTTTTTTGGTTTGATTTTTTACCTTAAGCTAATGACAGTACTGTAGCACTGGTAATGTTCTACTAATATTTAATTCATTGAGTTTTTAAAGTCTTTTCAAGTCTGTTAGTATTTATATTAAACTTCTGCCAAGTCTTTCAGTGTCTTCCTACTAAGTGCTTGAAGTGATGAACTTTAACCAAGAGACCTAACAGACCTGCCAAGACAAACCATTTATGAACCATTATCTTTTCTTTAACTCATCTGGAACCCCTCAGTTTAGCACACTGGCTTGTGCTGTGTGTGCAACATTTTCATTTTATAGATACTAGGAAAACAGAAAAAATACAGAATCTTTCCATTGAGGAGACACACAAGCCAACCAAACTGGTGGTACTTTGGAAGCTGCTGTGGTTTCAGGGCTGCTCTTGCATTGTTGCATCCTGTTTTGGTTGCCAGTTCAATGCTGGAGGTTCTCCCGGGTTTTTGTTTCTGTTCCTCCCCTGCTGTACTGCTGCCTTTCTGAGAAACAACCTCAAATATAAAAATTATGCAGGAATTGCAAATACATGCTGTGGGTTTAAAGTCGTCTAATGTGGCAGAACTCCTCTGCAGCTTTGTCCTTTTGAAGCCTGGCTACTTAAATTTTGTTTGATGTGAAACTGTCTTTTAAAATAGCATTTTAATATTTACATTTCTGTTTGAAGATTTCTTAGGAGCTTTAAGCTGATAGCCTGTTGTAAGGCAATAATGTTTCTGATTTTTAAAGCCAATTCGAGTATTTCATAATGTATCTCAGATGGATTGAAGCCTCTGTTAATCCTAAGTAATTACTGCAACACTTTGCACAATTAGCTTCCAACTTTCAGGTCAACAGAATAATAACATAAAAAGATGAACCTATTTCTCTTCCAACACCCATTTAAGTGGAAGAATAAATTAGACTAAATAGATGCCGTGGATTTTATTTGGTTAAGAGGAGATTTATGACCTAATATTTTGTTAAATCTCAATTTTATGTGCACCTGTTTTAAAAGAACACAGAGGTTTATTGGTAGTTTTTTTGCAACAACTTTTCCTTTCAGTAAATGATTACATTAAAGAAAAGAAAGCCAGAAAGTATAAGCCAGACAGAATGGTATTGAAATGGAAGACAGCTAGCTTCCTTCTCTTCTGTATTGAGATGTTTTCTTAAATTAAGCTTGAGTTTGTTCTGATTTGTTTTGGTGCAGAATTCCAATGTATACTTAGTTTAGGAATACCCCTATATTTCCAGGAGTGATCATGTTGCTATTATAAGGAAAGGGCCCAAAGCCTGATTTGGTGTTGTCAAGGAAGGTTCTTTAAAATGTGTTTTGCACAACAAAACAACAAAAAACCCCAACAAAACAACAACAAACAAACAAACAAACAAAAAAAAACACAAAAAACCTCCAAAAACCAAAACAAACCCTAAAAAATTACCCCAAAATCTTCTCAACAATTGCCCTGTATGAGCAGAATGAGAAAAGGCCTAACCTTAATTCTCTTTGAAGGTTTAAGAGAAATCCCTCAGGTTGTATTCACATACCTTTTAATTTGGTGGTTTGATATATTTAAATACCAGCTTTACACATTTTAAAATTAGGAAAAGCATCTGGTTCAGTATTTTAAGTTGATTCAGCCTGGCCACACCTTTGTTTGGTCAGGTGCTGGTACACTAATTAAATTAAAGCCTCTATTCATCTTGCCAGCCCTGTCTGACATGGTTCAAGAAGCCTTTACATTGTCTTTGGTAATCTAAAGGACTAGAACTATGTATTTAAAAAGCTGTTACCAAATACAGTGCTTTGTAGTTTATTGTAATGAGATTCTGGTGCTTCCCTATAAAATCTCCTCTTTGCAAATTGCCTTCTTTTTGGCTAGTCAGTGCCAGGTGCAGTAACAGTAAATATTTTCTGAGTGTAGTTAAGCAAAAGGCCTCTATGTCTATTTCAGTGCTGGTAAATCCAGTTCTTCATTTATTTCCAGAAGTATTTATAGTGTCACAAAACTCTGCTTACTTATTTTCCCTGCCATAGAAAACCCCACGTGGAGAACAAGAATAGTGTTTATACTGCATTTAGAGAAGAATTTCCTGCTTAATGGTTGCCCAGGATAAGCTAGCTACCTGTTAATACATTAACAAATACTGCTAATTCTCCTTTAGGACTTCTTAAAAGTGAATTCATCTAATCCTGATTAGATCTATCCAGAAAATTGGAAGAACAAAGAGACTCTCTGATAATTTTTTGTTTTCCCGCCCCTAACTACAGATAGCTATTCTAGTAACCAGCTCAGTATTTTTTACTTTTAAGATGATTAGGTGGTTTGGTGGATGATGTTTCTGCTGCTGTGTTAGTTCTTTCTTGCCTTAATGAAAAGAACTCAAAGTTTGTGTTATAGTTATGGAGGAAAAACAGTGTCCTAAGTATGCGATTGAGAATTCACGTGCAAATGACAGGAAGGTGCAGCCAAATGACTTCTGCATTCTCAGATTTCGGTGCTGCCTGCAGATGTGAATTTAAACAATCAGCATGATGAATGCACTTATAATTAAAAACTTTTTCCTTTGACTTTTTTACTGTAGGCATGTCCTTCCCAGGTTGTTGGCTTAGCTCATAGTATAAATACTGTACTGTAGAAATAGTGTATTAGTTTTTGCATATTTTTGCAATTACTGCATCTGAGAGGCAGCGTGCTTTCTTTTCTTGAAAGGGTGTGATTTAAAAAATATGCTCACTACCTGTGAGCAGAATTCCTGACAGCACAGATACTTCTGTCTTCAGTTTGTCCTCCTCCAGATGATTTGCTTCAGCCCTGCCACTCTCAGTTCAGCTATTTCTGTGTCTGTGCCATAAAACTTGTTTGGGTTAAAAAGAAAGCAAAAGCAATGAACCAGCAGGGCTTGGTCTTCCTGTGTCGGCTCTGATGCCAGTTCAAACATTTTGGCAGCTGAGGATGTGGGACAACAGACCTCCAGGAGCCTCCCTTTCTGAGTGCTGCTGGAGTGGGATTCCTTGAGCAGTGGTAATTGATGGGCTGTTGGGAATGGGTCAGCTTTCACATTTTGAAGTGTGGAGCCACAAAAGTGGAAGCAGAGGACACATGTGCTTGCTCGTAAGAAACCAAAACCCCTTCTGGTGGTTAAAGCAGAATAGTTTACTTTATGCTTCTGTTCCTCCTTTTCTCTGCTTGGAGAACATTTCTTCTTACTTTACTGTAACTACTAATTGTGGGATTTTACTACCAGAATGGAGGGAATAAACCTTTTCTAGGGGAGTACATGACTAGGACAATTACTGAGGGAGATTATCCTAGTGAAGGCAAACTGGTCAAGGAAACTGCATTTGACTATCTGAAGTGCAAACACACAAGAGGAAGAAATAAACAACGCATTAAAGTGCTTCATTTCATGCCCCACTGATGTTTCTCGTTGAAAAACCCTGCTTCACTGTGCACTTTTTGTACTTATTAGAGAAACAAGCAAACCTTTCTTCCCCTTTATCATGCCTATAGCATTTGCAAGTTAACACTTGTACTGTAGTCCCAGGCAGTTTGGTTAGTGTGCAAGCTGCCTCACATGAGATCCTGCCTGTGTCAAAAACCAAACCAGAGCCCTGTTGGGAAGGGAAGCTCCCACCAAGCTGCAACTTGTACGAGTGCCACGATCACCTGGCGTTGGATGAGACAGCCTGCCAGAGCCTGGGAGCAGCACGTTGCAAGGGTTGACTTTGTTGAAACAACACCATGGTTGCTAAGGAGAGGGTAATTAAACCAGTCTATTAATCTTGAAGTGCCTACAGCTAGATCTGTTCAAAGGCAATATCCTTTTGAAGTTGGTACTTCAAACTGCATTGCAAAGGTGGCCAATTGGAAGTCCCACGTGACCTAAGCTGCTCCTACCCCTTGTCTTGGGGCTGTTATTTCGCACAAAAGTTGTTTGTCTCAGTGTCTAGGGTAAATGTGAAGAGTCATCCTGAAAACAAGGCAAGTGATGGTAGAAAGATAGCAGTAACAGTGCTGTGCTAAACTTCAAACTGTGTGTTTCAGAATATATGTGTAAAAGAAGTTTTAAATGCAATGAATGGAAAGCAAGAGCAAAAACACCCCAACTTTATTTCTCTTTTTTTTTTTTTTTTTACGATGGTTGCTCTGTATCCTGGTTGTACTGTCTGTATTTGCCAGGACTGAGTAGTAGCCAACCACCCAGCAGTACAAGTTTAGTCTGACTGGGCTGAAGCATGCAAATAATTCTTGTTGCCTTTTTTGTTACTTATGGGAAGAAAAATAATGTCTAATCTCACTAACTTTTTGACATCAATGAGCTTTAGTCTCTCTGCTCATTACTGCACTGAGTTCATGTTGTTACTGGGATGTCTTTTATTGGAATACTTTTTCCTGGAATCCGTACTGTCCATCTCTTTTGTTAAACCATGATTTTCCTGTTCTTTCTTGCTTCATGTAACTTGTGGCAAGGAAGCACTCTTGTGGTGCTGTTAGTCTGGGTTTAAGGAGCTGTTTACCAACATGCTGTGACAATTGCTTAAGTCCATCTGTGTGTTAAAATAGTATCAGCCAGAACTGATTTCATTAGCCTAGGGGCTAGCTGGATAGATCAGTGTGTGCAAGACTGATCACAATCTAACAAAGCTGGCTGTGGGATTGTTTGATAATAGAGAATGAAGGTTGTGTTTAAAAACAAACAAATCCCTGGAAGCCACATATAAAGACAATCTCTAAAGATAACTAGATATAGTAGAGGGGTTTCTTGTGCTGTGTGTTTATTTTTTTGCTCTTTTGTCAATTTAGTATGCCTGATCTGGAAAATGCTCTACTAAGGAAAGTAAAGCAAAAAAAAATTGTGTGGACTAGGTTAAAAAATTACACTTATTGAAACTACTCACACCAAAAACTTCTTTTTGCTACTATGTCTCTGGAAAGGTAAACTTCAGTCTTTTCTATTGGTCAAGGGCTTATGTGAAGTCTTCAGATAATTCTGAAGCCTAAATCAGCAGCAGTGACTTTGTCCCACTTAATATAAGTAATGAAAAAACCTTCTCTTCTCTCTCCCCCATTTGCAGAAGTCTAAGAGCATAGGGCTATGGAGTGGGAACAGGGCACAGTCGTCTACCAGCCTTCAGGAGGTGTTTGGCTGATGAGGGAGTAGTTTAGTTACGTAAAGCAAATTCTTTGAAGTTTGGACTTCAATTGATAACTTATCAACAGTTTATCAATTTATGTCATGTGAAATTTAATTTTCTTTTTATTCCCAAGATGAGGAAATGTACAAGGTAATGTTATCAGCACCTGTCTGTTGAAAACCTTCAGCTATGAATAAATAATGGCCCTCGACTAGAATTTCAAGCCCATATCCAACAATTTTAAAAAAAGTAACATTTGTGTCAACTCAGTCAATTACCTCAAACAAATAATGAAGAGGCAAATTATATAAAGTTGATGGCATTTACCCTTCAAAGGTCATATTCAAAGCAGCAGATTATATTTTGTAAAATATTTGTGTGTGTGTTTTGGGATTTTTTTTCTTGGTCTGTCATAGTTTAGGAATGGTACTGCCCATTTTAGTGCTTCCACTGAGTTTCTCCAAACCATGTGCAACTCTCTAGTTTCCCCCTCTCCTTCTCCCTGCAATGGGATGGAGAGGAGAGTTGGAGGCACAAAAGGTAAAGATCATGGGCTGAAATAAGAACAATTTACTAGAAACAGCAATGAGGGAAGAAAAAAATAGTTAACAGCAACACTAGGGATGATGGTACAAGAAACAATTGGCACATGGATTCTCACTGCTGACAATATCTGACCCCTCATTCGACCACACTGTCTGATCCAGAAGGGACCCTTTCCCCATCCATGGGAAATGCTGCGAGGTGGGATAGATTAACTCCCAGGTCCTACCGTGCCCCCTCCTGATTACTGCAAAAATTAACCCTGTCCTGCCTGGAGACAGGAGTAGCCTTATTATTTATTCAAAATGATTTCTGTTGTCTGTCTTACCACTGCTCTATGATGCAGACACTAATTCCAAGCACAGTGCAGCTAATTACTGTTGCTTCTGAATACCCTATAGGCCTTATATAGATATATATTTAGGTAGATGACTCACAGATATGAGACAAATGTCTGCAGGCCCCTAATCATTTTCAGATAAACACAAAGGAAGAAAGGACACTTCTCTGCAAAAATAAGTTGTAGCTTACATTTGTCTGTAGTAATAAATAGGGTATTGTAGCAAGCAGGAACTGAGAATTACAGATGGTTCCATGGAGGCCATGAAATTGGCTTTTTTCTGTCTAATTGCTAGCTAGAACTGTCCCTCCACTGTTTTAGCTCTGCCTTATTGCAGTGAGTGAATCTACTGAATACAGAACAAACACTGTCTTGTGTATTTAAATAAAATAAGCCAGTAATTGCTTATGATAATTTTTTCTTGTTTTCAATCTTAGCTTCTGGGAAAGTAACGAGAGTCTTAAGCTTCTCATCAAGCAGGATGCTGAGGTCAATTCTTTCCTCAGTCCCTTTGTATCTACATTTGTTTTTCTTTTATCACATTAGTTTATCACATTAGTCTCTGAAGCTTTTTTACAACAGAAAATATTCAAATTCTGATAAAATGTATGCATGAGAGTAGTGGAACAATTGTTCATTTAGAAATAGAAACAAAGCCCCAGGATAACTGCAGATCTAAAACTCTGATCTTTTCTTGATTTATGCTCAAAATCAGACACTCAAACAGCTTTTGTTTTCAAAGTGCGATCAGACGTATTCCCTGACGTTTGTTCTCAGTTTGTTCTCGGCTTGTTGCTGGCTTAGTGAAAACTGCCTCCCTAGCCAAGGAAGAAACACTTCACCAGGAGGTCATCCTAGGCTTTGGAAAAACTCTGTAGCTTGTTGGTCAAGATACTTGTCAAGTTCCATTTCTCTTTTGCATTTCAAGAAGGTCCCAAAGCTGATCTCATCAAACACGTGTCCAAAGCCCTTATGGCTGACACAGTGAGAGGCAGCACAGGAGACATGACTGTTTGCAGTGGAAAAGAATGACTAATGGTGCGGCCTGTCACAGGAAAAGAAGTGATTTAATTCCTTGATGAATTTCAAGTAATTATTCCTTTTTTTTGTTTCTTCTTGTTCACAAATGTTGCAGTTAAATAGCAATTAGACAGATGAGTTGTGAAGTAAAAGAGAGCATAAATAAACTAAGGCATTCTCAAATATGAATTTGACAATGAATGCCAATAGTAAAAAATGCTCTGAATAAAAATGTATCCAACATGTTAAAGTTTTCTTTTATTTATGAGAGCTGTAATATCATTAGTAACCACAAAATTAATACTTACATTTGAATTCCCATCTGACTTATTTTTCCACAGCAACGCTGGTACAATATTGTGGTAATGCCGTGAAGAAAACTGATATCGGAAAACTGATTTGACTGTAAAAAGACTTGCTTATTTTTTACTGCTTTAGGCAAATCAGTGTCCTGAGCTATCTTGTAGCATGGCCTCACAGCTTTGCAGGAGAAAGCAAGGAAGGCAGAGTAAGCAACTTCCCCAGAGACAAAGGTGTCTTCACTACCGCTGTTGCTGGATGTTAAACCTTGCTTTAAAGTTCTGTGTTTTTCTACAAGTATGGAGTGATACTTCCCTTCACCTTACAGAACCATAAGCACGCATTCTACATGCTTCTACTGTGTGCTAATAGTGAAATATCTGGGGTTTTTTTCTGGATCATGTTGGGTTTGAGCTGTGAACATCTATATTAAAAATTTCTTTATTTATCCCTTTGTTTTGAAATGTACCTTTGCGGTACATTTGTGGTGCTTAAAGGAACCAAGTGAACATGAATGCACTTCTGAGCTATAAATCAGAAAGAAACATGTAAGTGAAGAAACTCATTATGTAAGACAAACTGAATGGGGAGGGACCATTGTGTTGCAAAACTGACACTGGCAGCCACTAAAGATAAGCAGGGAAGAAAAAAAAAACGTGGACAAATTTTCCAAAGGGACAGAAACTATAGTGTCAAAGGAAGCATGATTTTTCTATGCAAGAAAACACCTAGAGGCAGTTTATAGAGTTGAAAATCAAGTGGTAAATAGTTGTACTGGGACTAATATAAAGGTAACCTCAAATAGTAATTTATTGTGCCATAGTACTACTGTTTACTGTTTGATTCATCTCTGAGTACCCTTAGGAAAGTCATGGGTGGTAGGAGAATAATTTTAGCTCAGGAAAATGTTAAATGAAGCATCTCATGTTGTGCTCATTAGCAGAAGAAAAGAAAGCAAGCAAACAAACTATAAGCCATGCTGGGAACGGTTCAGATGTCTGTGATCTTAGCAGTAATTCAAATTTCTTCCCACTAATTTGCTGCTTTGTCATAGCTAAATGAATATTGTCTTCAATTTTTTGTTGTTGTTGATGATTTAAATTTGTGTAGAAAGTCAACATGATCATATTTATTGCAAAAACTAGTTGATGGCAGGTGAGTGCATCTTGCATGGATGAACCTTCTTATGTAACTCTGTGCCTGTTGTAATCTATCCTTTCATCAAGTTTTACACATCAATCTGTGCAGACCCTGTCCTGAAGATTTCTACAAGGCAAGGTTTAATTAAATTTTATTTCTAAAGACATATATCAAATCCCATGTTTACAGGTGGAAAACTTTGGTCAAAGGCAGAAATCTGTCTGTGGTTAAGTCATAAAGGAGTAAAACTAAGACAGCAACTTGTCTCTGTCAAACCCAGTTTTTCTGCTAAGCCCCTTTGCCTGCATGCTTATATGTATTGCTGTATTGAGAAAAAGGGAAGGAGTGGGTAGAAAATAAAAGATAGGATACCATACTTCAGATCAAGAACTTGGAGAAGGATGACATCACTGCAGAACATAACAGGAATTGTGGATAGGCTGATACCCTTTGTTATTGGGTTCAAGAGGAGGTATGTTTTCTCTCAAGGAGACATTTCTGATATAATTTCTCCTACATTCATGACTACTAGGCTAATCTCCTGTGGTGAGTGGCAGTTTTCAAGTTTTTGGTGTCTACTTTAATCCAAAAGGAGATGGAATATGGCTACAGATGTGATAAAACCAGATATGGCATACTCAGATTTTGATTTGCTCAGTTTGAGTTATTTCAACCTAGAAAAAAACGACCTGCATAACTGCTCCATACTATAGGAGTACTTTGCAATAACGAATGCAACTAAATCTTTCCATTTTTGAAGGGCAGCTTGATATATTAACGATATCGAGGATGTTTGGATGTAGTTCACAGATGGAAAATGTTCTTGGTTTTCTCTCTCTTCCTTAAAACAATTGATTATTGTCAAGGGAACAGGGGCCATTTTTACTGGTTCGCAAAGAATTGCCAGTGGGAATGTGGGTGACATGTACTGAACATCTCTAGGAAAGGTTCAGTTCAGAGCCAAGGAGGACTGTGGATAAGGACCTGTTGGCTGTGTCTTGAGCTACCTTGATGTTAATGTAGTTTTAAGATTGATAAAGAGATTGAGTAAAGAAAGTGAATGGTTTGTGTTTGTTTGGTTTTTTAAAAATGTAATAATTTAAAAATTTTGTTGTTCCTTAAAACTGTTTCTCTGCTGTTGGCCTCAAATAGATTTCACAGGGACTGTGCTAAGCCCACAGCTAATCCATACTGGTTTCAAAGTTCTGCCTTGCTATTTCATGAATGCATTCAACATCAGTTCTGACTAAGGGAATCTAGTTTGGAGGTACCAGGTCTGGAGGGGTTTTTAACAGTCCTTCAGTGATCAGGACATGTTTTGTGACCTGGGCCAGAGCTGAGAGGCTGAGATCTCTGAATCCATTAAGAAGGCAGAAGGTCAAGTAGGGAGTGCTGAGTTACTCCGTAAGCTGTCAATAAATCATTCTGCTAATCTTGAAATTGTCTCATCTGGAGGAGGTTCTTCTAAAAGATGAAGAATAGTGCCTGGTGTGGGAAATCAAAGTCATGTAACTCTTTGTCTCTCTTTTGTCTAGCTTAAAATAAACAGTTATATTCAAAAGACAGGCTGAGTTCTTCATATATGTAGCCATGACTGAAAAGTTACCATTTTGGCCTTCTAAAAGTTGACTCTAGAAGTAGCCCTTAACTGAAAATGTGTTCTGGTAAAAAGTGTGCTTTCTGCTCCCAGTCTTTATTTAAAAATACAAGTTCTTTGTTTATGCCATGTTCTTCCAAGGGAAATTTGACTCAGATGTAGCTAGTGTCTTGCTAATACAATGATTAACTTCATTTTCACTAATTCAAAATCTAGAATTTTTTGAATGAGGAGGAAATGGAATGACTTAACTAAGAATTAAAAAAAACAAACCTTAGGTATTCTGGCATTGGTTCAAGTGCTTTGCCAAGTGACTTAGCTTGAAAAAATACATTTTTATTGCCAAGGAAAAAAACAGCTCATTTATGAAGTTTAAATTAAAAGGTTTAAAAATGTCCAAGTATTAGAATGTGTGTGCCAAATGCAATTTTGGGCAGCAGGTAAATAACACCCTGAAATCTGGTTTGAAACCAGTTTTCAGCTTTTGGTGCTGTCCCTTACTACCTTGATCTTAAACTCAATATTTTGGACTTTTTTTCCCCTTCTTGTTTGATTCTCATTCTTTCATGTAGCACCCTCACCCTCCTTTCCCCATGAAAAAATTACTTGTGTACATTTTTATTAATGTTATATGAAAAATGCTGGATAGCCTAATTCACCTTCATATTGCATCTTGAATTTGGAAAACTAGGGATGAAAATATTTTACTCAAAATTTATTTGAATTATTCTTAGTTTAACACTGATTTAATTATCTGGAGAGTATTTCTAACAATTACCAACAAGTAGGAAATATAAGTAATTTTGGGGCCAAATTATTTACATTCTTATTCAGGCATCTAAACTCTACTTTTCAAATAAAAAAGCCAAAAAGCTAATTTTGAAAGCTGCAGAAACATAAATTACAATAGTTCATCCATATGAAGGTGAGGGTGGAGTTTTGTTGACTTAAGATATCCCAAGAATTCATCTTAAGGTTATATGCAGTGTGCACAGGTGTCCCTGAGGCTTAAATATGAGGCTTAATTGGGTATTTGGGGATGATGCCTTTGCTCAGTACTTGTCTGGATTATACTAGGGAAAAATCAAGTATTTTATTTTAAATGCTGTGTTTTATCTTTCATGGGACCAGAATGTAGCACAGATAGGAATCCCCTTCACCACAAAACTGGAGCCCAGTGTTTTTACTGAAACCAGGCATTTCTATATATTTGCATTTAAGATGAAATACAAGCTGATAAATAAGAGTCTGTGCATTTCAGGTGAAAAATCAAGGTATGGTGATACAACCATAACATACACTGCTAAATATTACAGATGATAGGGGATTGTTTAAAAAATAATAATAATAAAATGTCTGTAATTTGGAGGCAAAGATTTGGAGCCCAAGGTTTAGTTTCTCTGTGCCAACATTAAAGTAAGAAATAAATTCATCCCTATGATGAGTAAGTAGTAACAGGAAAAAAAAAATCATATCAAGGCTCTGGTGTCAGTTTAACAGTTTGGTATTAAAAGCTGAAATTAAAAAAACAAAAACAAAACAAAGCACTCTCATTCAGAGGAAAGGATATTTTCTTCCTCACTGAGAAAAAAATCCCATTAAAATGTCTTGTTTGAAATGATATTTTTTGCAGTGTGAGTTGTTTCAAGTCAAGGGTGCAGGAGTTGGAACTCACATTGGGAGAGAGCACTGACTGTATTGGTAGGCTGGGTGGTGGACCCACTAGGATAAAATAGAGGAAAGAATAAAAAAAAAAAATAGAGGACAGAATGATGCTTCAGACATTTTCACCTACCAGTCTTAAATACTGTGTTCTGTGCTGCCTCATTTGGTACAGTCCGTTGTCTTCCTCAGAGATGAATTAAAAGTTGTATAGGAGTAGCAAGTTAGGACAGCTTGAGAGGACTTACTAATAAATGGTAATTTGAACACTTACCCAAGAGTTTAATTTCACTACCACAAGACAATGGATCTCAATATACTAATTTAAAATTTTTCAAATTGAAGTAGGTCTTTTTTATTCTCTGACATAAACAAATGCCTTCCTCAAATTTATATCTTGCACATAAGAGGTTAAAATTTCTGTCAAATTATCTGGTCATTTATCTTTTGCAAGATTGTCATTCTTTGTTGTTACTCTTTTTGTCTCATTGGCCCATAGAGACACCATGTTTTTTCTAAGTTCTGTAGACAATGTAAAATATGAAATAATCTCTTTTTATAGCTATTGTAACTAAGTTGTTTATTGAGGAAATAAAGGTTTCTGTTGCTGCCAAATTCTCTAAAACACTTTGGAGGCAGAAATAATAACTAAGTGTAGTAAAGTCTAGACCTTTAAAATAAGGTTGAATTCAGTAGTTCTTGAGTAACATCCTTATCTCTACACTTACTGTTTTTTGGTTTGGTTGCTTTTGTTTTGGGTCTTTTTTTGTATGAGTAGCTGACTATGTGTTTGAAATTGACTTTTCTAAAATGACTCATTGCTCAATCAGAAATTTAAGAAATTTAAATAGGAATTAATTGTACTGGAGTCTGAAGATGTCAATATAAGTTATATCTTCTGTTTTAGAGCATTTTTAATAGGGTTTTTAAGTAGTCCTTGCAATGATTTTTGGGTCTGTAAAATTGACTGACCACAAACTGCTTTTACAAGTGTGGTTTTTAGTACTTGATGACCATATTAGAAAAATGTCAAATTCCTTTGAATAGAGATGTCCAGCAAGTATATGGCTGTAGTTACAGGCAATTCAGAAAACCCAATGGGAAGCATGGATTTGCAAATGGGTTTGGGTTTAATTCACACCCTTCTAATGGTGGACTCAAGAACCCAACTCATGCATCTGGAATGGCACTCTGCACTTGACAAGG
Source organism: Geospiza fortis (assembly GCF_000277835.1). Lineage (NCBI taxonomy): Eukaryota > Metazoa > Chordata > Aves > Passeriformes > Thraupidae > Geospiza > Geospiza fortis. The sequence continues at coordinate 6,532,821 of NW_005054299.1, forward strand.
AAGGGCCGGGAAGAGCTGTGGCTGGGAGAGGGGTTCCCACCCTGCAGCTCCACAGCTGCTCTTGCAGCCTGGAGCTGGCAGGTGTCCCCAGTGCCTTTGGTCCCTTTCTGTACACGAGACCAACAGTGTGGGACACTGAAGCCTTCATCGATGCTTGGAGGCTGTGTGTTGAGGTGCTGGGGCACCCATGTGTGGCCATGGCAGACTGGTAGTTCCTGTGATTTTTGTTGCAGTTTGAGGCTGCTGAAGAGTCCTCTTAAGCTGATCAAAAGCAGTCTGATTTTTTTCTGGTCGCTAGAGTTTGATGTCTGGTGCAGCAAATGTTCGCTGTGATGTTTTCCTAATAGAACAATAGAGTTGGTGCGTGTGTGCTACTGAAGCTGTCCTCCTCCAAAATCCAGGGATTTGTTGTTGCAGTTTGTCTTTTGCTATAAGTTCTTTGTGGTCAAATTCTCCCTTGTGCCTAGGACCCAGGTAAATGGGCCATTTGGAGAAAGTTGTATTTGTTCTATCATGTGTATTTATAGAGCCATAATGTGTGCTTGGGTTTAAATCTCCATCTACAACTGGCTTTACAAAATTCTTTAGCTTTGCTGGGGATCCTTCCACCAGTATCCTCACAGTCTCCTGCCATTTTAAGAATGACTTTCACTGTCTGCCCCATGCACTGTAAAGCCTATTAAGGTGGACCCTCCTTACAGTAAAAGCAATTATAGGTCTACTCTGTGACATTTTTCAAATTATATAAATATATACATTCAGTAACTGATAAGGAATTTTTCAGACATCTTGCTAAAGCTAATAATTAATAAAAATATAGCAGAGTGAAGAACATTTTCTAAACATAAATTTTTTGAGAGGGCTTAGCCAAAAGGACTTTAAAATTACTCTCTAAATAAACAGATTTATTGTTACAGACTTGTAGCTGGAAGTTGCAATCACCTCTAAATGCAGGGCTAGAGGTAGTCAGAACTGTTGATATGCATAGTTACAGAAATTTATAACAAGCTTGTGAGTATACCACTCATGCATGTTTTCTCCCACCTCCCAGTATACCACTAATAGTTCCAGCTTTTGGCTTGTGGAACTTTTTATGAAGTCAGATTTTCCTTGGAGCAGCACAGCTTCCTTCACTCTTGCTGATCTTAAAAGCCTGCTTTAAGCACAGAGCAAGACCCAGACTACTTGGGATGATGATATCAGGTCTCCCTCATGCCTTCATCTCCGGAGTCCAAATGACACAGTCATTTGGCAGCTGAACTCAAAGGATCAAAATGAGCCAGATGTTGAGTGGACAGATCTTTGTTTGCCAGCAATCAAGCCTTTGCTTGCCATTATGGCTCTGATTTCCATGTCTGCTACCATTTACTTCATTTTGGCTCATTAAATTGACAGCTTTTTAAACAAGGAAAGGGGAGAGGAGAAAAAGCAAAAAAGATAGTATAGAAAGCTGTCATACTCTCCGTCCACATTTATTTTTAAAATCTCGATGGTTGATTGCATTTAAGACCTGTTTCTTTCCAAAACTTTCGCTACTCTGAGTTTTACTCTGAGTAAGGTTACTTACTACATTCTGTGAGTGTAAATGTTTGGTTTATGATGGTTCCAGGTATATATACATACACATCTAGGGAGTTGTTATCATAATGTCTCAGATTTTTGTGTGTAAAGCACAAAGCCCCATCATGAACAGGAGGAAATAAAAGCCTACAGCTCTGGTGCTTTTTGACAGTGCTCATGTGTTAAGGTGATTGTTTTCTTTTGTTACGCTGCAAACACTGATAACTCTTCACAATTGGAGGTTGTTTATTTATGTTTGTTAAGCCTGGTAGCTAAGAGCGGCTTTAGATGGTCTAAAACCCATCATTTTCTGCTGTGAACCAGTCATGCTGGTGCAAGTGGATCCAAGTTGGTACTGATCCATGGAGAAAACACCTCTGGTATAAACTTAAACACAGTGGCATGTATTTTGTGCTATTGCTTTGCCTCACTTGATGCTACACCATTTCCAGGGAGCTGTCTCTCTCTGCCTGACACAGTCTGGCGCTAGTCAGCTGTACCGAGTGTGGTGGGATTATGATAAGATATGGCTCCTAAGAGGTACAACCTGAGAAAATGAGGAGATTCCCAGTAGCCAACTTTTAGTAATGTCTGTCTGGAATATGAGATCGCTCAGGAGATGTCTGGGAAAGAGACAGGGATGAGCTCTGTTAAAATTCAGGGCTTTCAGCTGATCCTAAGTGGCTGAAGCAAAAGAGATATGGGGACCTAGGTAATTGCTGTCTGAGATACACAGAGCTTGATAATGGAAATCGTGTGTCCTACTATTGGAAATTATGACTTAGGCAAAGCAAGTTCTTTTTCTGCTACTGTGAGTGTCTGTGTACCATGCCTGCATTGACACAACTAACACAGAAACAAAAAATCATAAAATTTGTGGAGTAATACATGAATATTTGCTGAGCAATGCTTGAGTCATCCTCTTATCTAAGCTAGAATTCATGTTTTCACCTTGCCTATTCATAATCAAGATGGGGAAACTTTTCCATATGTATTTTTACATCAAAAGTTTAGGGGTTGTAGCAGTTTTCAGAAAAAGAAGAAACTGAACACAAATTTAAAAAGGATATCTTTGTTCTTTTTTTGTTTCTAAATGGTTTTATGCAGAAGGGAACATGGTCCATGGAAGGAATTTGACTGATGGAATGGCTTGGTACACTCTTTTGCTCTGGCTTAAAAGCAGAACTAAGAATTCTTGTTTATAATAGTTGTTATGCAAGCATAAAAGCCAACACAGATGAATTTTTAAACATTGTCCTCTTACCAGTAAACTGTGAAGAGGAATGCTCCAGTTGCTCTACACATCTAAAATCACAGGGTTGTTTTCATAAGTAGATAAATTACAGAATTTCCGATTTTCACAGTCTTCCAAATGACTTAAACTCTGCTGCTGTGGATGGAGTGATTTCCTCTCTGTTTCTGTTGGCTGACCAGAGTTCAGATGTTGGGTTGTTCCTCTTTAAAGGGAATGCTGACTTGGTGGTGGAAGCATTTTTACAACATTCTCTGATCCTCAAGAACTCCAGATGTAAATTAAGACAATAAATAGAGAAAACCATGAGAAAAGTGGGACTGATTGATACAAATTTGTACTGGAAAAGTGTCTTAAACATATAAAAGATAAATATTTAAATATGGGGGTGGGGACGCTAGTGATGTTTTAAAATGCTCAGCGACCACAAGCATTATTTCTAGTGCTTTATTATTTTGTCAAAACTTTAGGGAATGCTTTCTGTCTTCTGGTGGACATTTTCTGTGGCATTTTGAAAATGAGAGGAGGAAAGAGGAGAAAAGAAAAGGGAGCTTGGAAAAACTTGAGAGTTGCTTCCTGTAAAATCAATATCCTGGGTGTACATGTAGTCTGTTAAAGAAAGATGTGTAGAGTAGTACCAGTTGTATGTGATAACAGTATGTAAACAAAGCCTAACACAAGAAATTGCTCTGCTGTTGAACTCTTCTCCTGTCCGAGGCCTTTTACTCCAAAATCTATGTTTCCTTCGTTTTCTTAATATTAAAACAAGGTTTCTAAGCTTCTGTCATGTTATAACATTAAGCATTGCAACAGGCAGACCAGGGAAGTGTGGAATCATCATCCCTGGGATGATTTAAGACCTGTAGATGTGAGACTTAGGGACATGGTCTGGTGGCAGGCTTTCCAGTGTTGAGTTTATGATTTGGCTTGATGATCTAAAAGGTCTTCTTAAACTTAAATGATTCCATAATTCTATGTATCTTGACATTTAGAACAATGTTTTGCTATTTCTCTATGAGGATTACTCTGTGTACTCACAACAGTAACAATGTTTTTATATTCTGGTTTTTATACCTTTGGTTTAGTAACAGATCAGGGAATCACTCTGGGTTTTAGAGGTAGTGTTCTCTAGAAGCTTGCATCTGCCTAGAATTTGACTTGATTTTCTTCAAATTATTTTTCCTTGTATGAATGCATTTTTACCTTCTTCTAGAAGCATTTTTTGGTGCAGATACATCTCCTAAAGATAATTGAGTTTGGCTCAGAAGAGGAAAATCTGGGAGAAGTGCTCTTACTGCTGAAATGAAAATTATTTTTAAAATTTTTTGCAAAGATTTTTTTGCAAAAATATATTGTTAACATATTTGGTTTTTTTGTTTTGTTGGATTTTTGATTTGCTTTTTTGTTTTGGTTTTTTTTGGGGGGGTGGTTTTTGTGGTTTTGTTTTCATTTTTCTGCCTGTTCCTGTCCCTTTGAAGGATCAGACATTGGTAACTTCACTTCCAGCTGTCTGCTTTCATAACATCATGGAATGATTTGAGTCAGAAGGGACCTTAAAGATCATTCAGTTCCAACTCCCAATCAGTTCTGCCATCTGCCTGTGTGTATCCTGTTATCACTGTGCCCTCTCCTATGGTTGTCCCACGCTACCTTGTCACCAGAAAGTATTGAAACTATCCAAATTCCTATGCGGAGCTTTGCAGGACCTAATTAGAAATATAATGAAGAGAACTGGAAAACCTTTCCAGGCAACCCTGATAACAGGGTTGCTGTTAAATCCCATCTTGTTTTAGTTGTTTAGTTGTTGGTTTCCTTGAAGAAGCCCAGGAACTCCAGGATACAACACTACCATGCACATCACTGCAGCCACCCCAGCGGTGTGCTTTGGACTCTGGTTACTGTTCCCACTGTCATATGAGCAAGGAACCCTGAAAACCATTTTAGCTTTTGTTTCTTGAAGATGGAAAGCTGTACCAGGGAGGGAGTATATGCAGCTTAAATTCTATCAGGTTTATGTTGTATTTCTTAAGGCTTTGGAGGAGTTATTCCTCCCTTAGTGAGCATTGTAAAACTTTATTCCAACCAATGTCTGTTCTACAGACAAAAAGGCTGCAGCAGAACACTCTTAAATGTGGTATTGAAGAGGCTGTAATTTAAAAAGGGCTGTGAAACAAATATGAGACTGAGAGTTATATCAGCATTTGCTTTTAGAGGTCTGGCTTCCTTTCATTTTATATAAATCACATTTAAAAAAATAAGTTAAACAATGGCATATTTTAAAGTTTTCTAAAGCTTGGAAAACTAAAACTAATCTTCTCATTTATTTCATCATATAGTAGGGTTTTTTCTAGCCTATCAAAATAATATGTTGAAGATACAAGTCTCAAAATCTTCAAAGTGAATAAGGAAAAACAAACCCAATAGCCAACCCTCCTTTCTTTCCTACTTAAACTCCCAAAGAAAAGAGAATTAATTTTTCAAAAGGCAGAGAATGTTTCTGGAACTAGAGCATGGAAGCATATTATAAATATATGTGTACTTTCCAGTAATCACATTTCTCTCCTTCTCAAGTTTTTGTAACACCTTCTTGCAACATAATCAGCCTCAAGAGTGACCTTTAGTTTCATCAAAATAAAATTGCTCTTAAGAGCAATTAACAAAAGCACGCTAATTTGAGCATTGCAGCATGGATGAAAACAAACCAGCATTTTTTATAAGTCATTCTAGTGCAGCTTCTGAGCCTGTCATGGTCATCATTTGTGCAGGAATAGATTTGCTTCATCTGCCACGTTTTTAAACCATTACTCTCTGAAGTTTTAGTGTGTTTAATGCTGGCTTTTTGTCTCTGTGTTTGTATTTAAGATTGCAGCACATTATGAAATATGGAAAGAGCTCTGATGTTTTCATTTAACAGTTCTATCAACAAGTCTTCACATGAAAGTAAACCTAAGGCTTTCAAATTCTGAGGTTGTGGCTTCCCATTCAAGAGATCCTATTATTTTAGCATTGTGCTCGTAATTCCTTGGATAGTTTTGTGCCAACACCTCTATTGTAACCTGCTCCACCCGTCGTGTATTTTATAACTTGGCTTTTAAATTCTCCTCCTAGTTGAAACTTGTCCTAATAAATGTCAACACAAGAGCAGATTTTCTGTGTCAGGTTTTCTTCTTAAAGGATTTTCTTTTTTTTTTTTCCTACAGGAAACCTTTTTCAGGAATAATAAGCTGTTGGTCTATTGGTAGATACAGTGTCTGTGGCTGATATTCATGATATATTTGTAGAAGTATTCAGAAAATACTGAATCTACATGGAATAAAAAGTAAATGTAATGCAACCACAAGGACCAAAGAAAGTTTAGCAGCTGTAAGATCTGGTTTAGTCTGCAAACGATCTAAAACCATCCTGAAAAATCAGATTTTGCCATCTACAATTTAGCAGTGTCCCAGAGCATTTTGCTTAGAATATGGAGATGCCCTTAATCCGTCACAGGCTTATGAAGTTTTCTAGGAAATTGAAATATGAAACACACATCTGGTTATGAGTTACACACCAGATATTATGAGGCTTTGGGACACTTAAGAAAGGGAATCTCCACCTTTCTGTGCCTTTATACATTTACATTTTCTATATCAGGAAAGTGATGGCAGCATAAATGTTCTTCCCTTGGACTGGATTTGTGAAGCACAGAAAAATATCATCATAGCATGGTTGGCTCATGGACATTTCAATGACCTCTTTCCTGCTTGGCATCCCTAGGTAGTTTAAGATCCTACTTCACATTTCTGCCTGGAATGTTATCCTCCAAAAGTCAGTTCTACAAATCTGTAAATAGTGAATTGCATGCACATTGGGGGTGCAAAATTTGGGAATGTGAATGCAGATACAGTTTTGAATCTGCTGCAGGAATGTAGAATCTAAATGAGTTTGGTCATTTGCTCTTGGTCCTGTTTGAAGTGTAAACATCTGTTCTGGTCCTTCATTGCTGGTCTCTGCTGTGCCTTGTAAATGAGCTGTTCCTGTTCTCTGAGGTTTAAGCTGATCAGATAATTTACCTGCCTGCTCTGCCTCCATGTGCATTAGCTCTGTGAGGCCTTTCAAGGTTTTTACAGATTTTTGTACTGTGCAGCTCTCGGCAACTTATTAGAAATTTACAATTGCCTACAGCATATCCAAGGGAAAGCTTGGAGTCAGGAAGGAAAAAGCAAATTATCTGGTGTGTAACTCATAACCAGATGTGTGTTTCAAGGGTGAAATGGACAGAAATGTTGTTTCCATGCTCCAGCTGAAGAAACATGTAGTACAGGGGCCACATATACCTCAATTATTTTCTTTGCACATGAGCTGATTCTTTCTCCACTGAACAGGCAGAGATTTCAGTTAGGCTGTAGTCAAGGATGTGATTTCTGGAATGCTTTTTCTGCAGGGCTGTCTGATGGAGTATGTGTTTTAGTAAAGTTTTTGAATGGTTCCTTGTGATATGGGTTTTTTGGGGGTTTTTGGGTTTTTTTTTTCTCCTTGCATCAGGTAGTGCCTTTATATCTAGGTACCGCTTAAGTGTGCTCTGAAAATAGGAAAATGGATTTGTTTGGAAAAGTTATACCTGCGCTGATCTGTCCTTTATTTTCAATTCTTTAAGAAATGAACCTGTATAGCAGCAGAAGTAGAGCTTTGCTGTTCTGAGAAAGGGGAGGAATATGCCAAAATGACTTACCAAAAATTATGAACTAGCTTAGATGTTGTAACAAAGGTGTCTGATTAAGGTGTTTAACAAATATTGAACTAATAATCCCTCTTTGGTGCCTCTTCTCAGTATTTGTCATGACATGATATGTGAAATGACATGGTTCAGTCCTAGCAAAATAATTATAAACATTTTTCCTCTATCCCAAATAATAATGATTCACACTAGCGAGCTACCTGTCTCTAGTTCCTTATAACCTACCATTGCTAGAAATTAATTCCCTGGGAAGTAAGGACAAGGCAAATGCATAATATTTCTTTCTAAAGCAGTCTTTCAGACTTGAACTAATTTCACTTCATTTTGAATTGTGTTTTTTTTTTCCTAAACCTGATCTGTTTTATCTTTTAGTAAATCCACAGTTGTCTCACTCATGAATCTGTGCAGCCTGTCCTTTAACCTGTGTGAACTGTGCACACAGTAGCCTTTGGTAAGAAATTCTTGATGTCTGTCACTTGGCTCTACAACCATGTGCGGCTTTCCTCTGATACCTATCTGGCTTCATTTGACACATCCCAGTTCATATACCAGGACAAAAGTAAACTCTCAATGCTGGTTTTTCAATTGTTCTCATAACACTTAGGATTTTATGGGCCTCTATCCCATCTCCCTGTTAGTTACATCTGTTCCAGGCTACAGAAGCTCAGTCTACTCGTTTGCTTCTCTAAGGAGCTGCTTTCAATCCTATTGCTCTTCTCTGGACTTTCTCCAATTGTTGTATGTTTTGAGAATTGACTGGAGCTGCTCATCATGCCAGTGGTGGGCAAACTGTAGATTTATGTCATAACATGAAAATGAGACTTAAATAATTTTTTTCCTCTAGTACTTCCTCAGATGTTCTAAATTTCCTAAAACACAAGAAATTTAAGCCCAACATAAGGAAGAACATTTTTATATCAAGGGTGGCAGAAGATAGGAGCAAGCTGTCTAGGGATGTCATGGAGTCTCCTTTCTGGAGATGTTCCCAACCCAGCCTTGTTTCTGTGTAACTCGCTCTAGGTGACTCTGCCTGGGCAGTAGGGTTGGACTGGATGATTTCCACAGATTTCCTCCAAAACTATTCATCCATCACTATTCTGTGATTCTCTGATTCCGTAAAACGTTTCATCCTCTGTTTTGATTGTTGCTGTAAGTACTGAGTGAATGCTAATGTCCAAATAGCTTCTATAACCCCAGAGTTCTGGAGTCTGTCTGGTGAGTGAATATATGGATTGTTTTATTCCATGCAATACACTTTTATTTATACTTCTGCTGCCTTTTTATTGTCCAGAAACTTTGAAGTCTATTTGTAGTTACTCACTTTGCCATTCCCCCTTACCTTTTTAAATACCTTTGTTTCACCAGCAAATTTGCTCACCTCGTTGGTTACCACCTTCTCTAGGCCACTTTAGAGTAGGGTAAACAGCACAATCCCTCCAATTTACTCCTCTGATTCTTCTGGGATGTTTTTTTTTCCCTCCATCAGTGTTGTACTTTTACACCTTGTCTAATTTATTCAAAAGACATTGTATAAAATCACGTTAAATATCTTCCGGAAATATAAGTTGACAATGAAAATTTATTCAGTTCTTCATTTTATCAGCTGTATGATAACACTTTGCACCCTTGCAGTCAGCTTCAGTAGGTTTTTAAGGCAAGTGTTCTCTTTTTAGAAGCAATGGCAACTTTTCTCTGAATAGAATTAGCAGATACTAATGAAGGAATGAAGGCTGTGCTTTGTAACTTCTCTCTATATATTCCAATACTAATATGTGCTGATATTAGCTCTTTGCCTAATGTGAGACTCACAGGCATTTGGTTGTCCCTTTCGTAAGAAAACTTTTTAAAAATTTCTCATTTATGTGTATTCACATTTATATTTACACTGTAGTCAGAGATTAAGATGGTGCTTAAAAATGGGGATATACAAAGATTCATATTTTTGTCAAAGGAGAAGATAAAAAAGTGACTGTCTTGAAGTCTTGATGGTTTGCCTGAAGCCAGAGTTCAGTATGGAAAAACCTTTTTATATCATCTTGATGTAGAAAGTTTTTATATGTCTAGAAATGCAAATATCTTTGTTCTTTTCTCTTACTCTATTTATGACCAGAAGGTTTTTTAAGCTAAGATAACAAACATTTTTATTTATTCAGAGTTGTATCAAGTACAGAAAACTCAAATTTTAGACATCCTGTGAGGACTAATATGTAAATATCTTTAAGAGATGTGGACAAAGATTAAAAATACATGAAAGCAGTTCTTAATCATCTCTGAAAAACTGCTTTTTGGAGAATTCTCAGATTTCTTCCCCCAAAATGTTCTCCTTTATGGTGTTTATTTGTCTGTTCTGCAGCAAGATAGAATAGCACTTGCACAAACATGTAAACTTTGGGAAGGCTGTAAACATTGCTCCACTTCAGCTGATGAGATAAAAGGATGTGCTTTACAAATAGCTAGATGGTAATTGCATCTAGTAATTGAAGCTACTCCGTGTGAAAATGCACAGATTGTACTTCAGAAATCAGGTTAGTGTTTTGTTCCATTCACAGAAGCAAGGAGGTGAATATTTTCCACTTAAGTAATATGTGATAGCAGGAAAACAAGAATAGGCTGATAGTCTGAATATATTCTGTGCTGGAAGCCCGGTGTAACTGTTTGAATACACGTTTTATTGCACCAACAAATGCAGAAGACAAAAACAAACATCGAAACTGATTATGTGAAAATATCTTTTGAATAGGAGCATTCCAATAGCAGTTATTCAAAAAAATGGACAAGATTGGCACGTGACTACAGTAGTTAAAATTTGTAGTGTAAAAAAAAAATCACATTTGGATTCACAGCTCAAAGCTTTTCTCAAAGTAAGCAAAGATAGAAAAAACATATGGACAGAATACTGTCAATGGATTTTTATTTTCATTATGGCTTTAACAAAAAAGGCTAAATGAGAGATGAGACTGGTCTACTATCACTTAATTTCATTAGGCTGGAAGAAAGAGGTGCTTACTATTAGCTAAGGACTCAGTATGTGAAGGAATCTGAGTGGTGGTGGGTGGTAGCAGGGATATGAGGAACATGGAGAGGCCAAGTCTGGATGAAGACAAAAGGAATTTTTTTTCTTCAAAGAAGCAGCAGTAGAAGCTCAAGTGTGGAGAAAGAAAAAAGTGAGGCAGATCAGTGCAATTGGGACTTACAAGTGCTTGTGGAAACAAATTGTTTGCATTTGGAAAATGATAATATTTAAAATACATCAGTTTGATATAATTTTTTGACAAATCTGGTAGAGGGTTTTTCTGCTTTTTTGTGGTTTTTTTAGGGTTTTTGTTTTGCTTGTTTGTTTGTTTGTTTTTTTCCCAGAACAGCATGTATGTCTAACGCACAGAGTAAAGCCATTTTGAATTTGCCAGGGCTTTAAATACTCTCCTTAAAGACAGTGTTTTTCTAACCAAATTAAGGAAATATGGATGGTGGTGCACTCTGGTTGGAAAAGCTTTTTTTGATTAAACTATCATCACAAGAGAGGATGCTGCGTGAGGTCATACCCAGCTCCAGTCTGAACTATCTACTGATTTCAAAGATTTAGGCTGATGGAAAAAAGTAGGAACTATCAGACTTGATAAGTTTGTTCCAAAGGCATTGCAGTTCTTGGGAAGAGAAAATGAGAATGGTCTAGACAAATCAGCAGTGGTCTGAAATCAGAATATGGAGCCGAAACACAGACACAAAGTTTTCTGCTTAAAATGAGGGGGAGTACGAAGTGAGAAACAGGAGCTGCAGAATAACAGTAATAACAGTGCTATGAAACAACAGTATGGCCAAGATCTGGGATAGTAACATATAGTTAATACACATGGTAAAGACACAAAAAAGTGAGATGAGAAACTGATAATCCCTCCTCTTCTGTTGGCGACTATGAAATCTCCTCTGAAAATTGTATTTTCAGAAATGTAGGCCAGTTGACAAGAGTCCAGAGAAAAACTTCAGTAACGATCACTTCAGAAAACATAAGCTGCAAGGACAGACTGAAATTTAGGATTAAGACTAAACAAATTGCCAGGGATGGATTAATAATCTGCTTAAATAAAAGAGCTGGGGTAGATAGGTTCTTCTTAGTCCTGCTCTTCAACACTGATAGTTTTGCATTCAGTACTAAATGTACTCTTTTGGCAGTAGCTACTTGAATAGGATGAGTGAAAAACAGAGAGGACCAGAGACAAAGTAATCACTACTGATTTTTTTTTATGTGGCCTTGAATAAGTAGATACAAACCTAATTTTTCTTAACTTCTAGTGTACTGAGGGAATTCCCAAACCTCTCTAAATAAGCAATGGTAATGCTATGTCTCTTAGATTGGTAGTTGTTATAAAAAATTGAAAACACAGAGACATTGTTCAGGAAATGCCCCTAAAAAAGGCTGCTGCCATTGGTTTCCCCAACCACCACTACTTGCTCACTTCTACCCACAAAGATTTTGGAGTGCACCATGTATAGGATATTCAGACAGTCCCATTTAAGTAGTCTGTTCAACTGTGGCAGTTTCTACTGTTGGGAAAGTCATGGGAGAATATTTTTCTCCATGTCTTTTGAGGTAATGTGCATTTTCATAGGATGAAGAAGAGAAAAATGCCCCAGTGCAGAGGTTTCTATCAGAGAGGCTTCCTTCCATAATTGTTCCTGATACAAGTTAGAACAATGACAATGAAGATTTCCTCCCATCTGGCTTCCAGCTTGAGCTAGACTCCTACTGGTTTTCTGGATCCATACATAATTATTGTTTTGACCTTCACTTTTAAGGAACTTATTTCCTTTGTTGATGCATTGAGAAAGTGTAAAAATGGTGCAGAAATTGAGTAAAATGCAGAAAAACTTTAAAACTTCTAGGTAGAACATTATGGAGTATCAGTACTTTTTGTGTTCTGAGACAAGATTTTTGTAGACTGGAATAGGGATTTCCTGAAATGTTCCTGGAATGTAATTTTGCTGGGTTTTAGTGCTTAGAATAAATACCACATCAGTGCGCTGCAGTAGAGGTGTAGCTCTGGTTCCCAAGGTGTGTGTGGTTGAGAGTTGCGTGAGAATTCATCTGTTTGTCAAGAATTTTGGAAAGAAGTTGTAGGACTGTCCTGTTTCCATGCCAAAAGAGCTTGTTGTTCACCTGTCCAAAGACTTTTTTTGTGGCCTTAATTACTCTTAAGGATGTGGGCAGAACTTTGGGGGAATCCAAAGTCTCAGTTATTGAGGTATTTTTTATTTCTGCATTGTCCATTTATTTCTGGGATCAGAGATTTTTCACATGAACTGTGCATCATTGACTAGTCTATAGAATTAACTACCAAATTACTAAAAAACACCTAACTTTTGAGAAATATTTTAATAATGCAAGTTGTGGTGAAACCAGAGGTAATGCCTTTTGCCATCAATTTTTATGTTAGTGATGATATTTAGAGATGTCAGAATCTGTTATGATATGCCATCTGACTAAAATGGATATCCTATTGTATTAGTGGCTATAAAAACATCTCGTGAAATATGCTGTGGGCTGCCAGACTGACAGTAAGAACTTCAAGAGAAGAGAAGGAAAACTACTTCTATATTTCTGATGGGTAACTTGAAAATCAGAGAGTTGCTGTTGCTGCATTTCATGTACTGGAAAAAGTAAACAGAAATTGTCAGAAGCTTTTGGAGCTCTCAAACCCATCTCATTGAAAAGGATGCTGTGAGGACATGGTCACCCACCCTTAAGAAGACTTCTCAGGGCAAACCTGTTGCTGGCTAGTAGAGGCTGTGAATACTGTTCTCTAATTAGGCACCAATTTTGTCCACAGATGGAGAGTCAGGCATCCAAGGAGACAGCTGAATGGGAAATGCTCGTGCTGCTTTCATTAGACAGGCCTAGAATGTTTGATTCTACTTGGTGTGGGCTTTCACCATATCAGCTCTTCAGTTTTCAGTCTCCCAGTGTTTTGGAACCTAAGCCACTCAAGTGGGGATGCCCATGCTTGTGCCACATGACTCTTGATGCCTTGCTGTGGTGGTGTATAGGTGGTCTGCCTCTGGCCCTTCCTTGGAAGAGCTGATGCAGATGTCCAGAACAAGTCAAAGGAATGGGACTCAGTTTGAGAAATTTTCTTTGTGCAAGAAAAATACTGCACTTCAGGGGGCTTTACTCAGTATTTCTGGCCAAAGCTGCTAAAGTTTGTGGCAGCATTTTGTTGAGCAGCAGCTAGCAGGGAATTTAAATGCCTGGAGGGATGGTGTTTGAACAGTAGCCCTAAGCAGCTGCAGTTGTGTAACCTCAGCTGCCTGTTTGTCTCTATTGGGCTACCCAAGCATGTGAGAGGATCTTAATTTGTAAAAGCTGCCTCTTTTGTTGCAGCACTAATTCCCTAGACTCATGTAATCAGAAGTTCCCTAATAATTTTTGACCTATGGCTAATATTTTCAATGATTTAGGCTTCCTCCTACTACATGAAATGAATATCAAGATAAGCCTAAAATGTAGCATAGCTGTGATTCGTTTATAAAGTGTTACTTATGTAGCCTAAATGGTGACATTTGTGCCTGTAATAATTTTTAGTGGGGTTTTCCCCCCACTATATCCTTAATGTGTGATACACAAATCAGATTAGTTTTTTACCCTGCCTCTCTGAAGCATAGGGTGAAACAATTGAATTTACTTTGTATACACTTTTACTGTTTATTAAACAGGCTAACTAAGTGGAATTTTAGGAAATACTTTTATTTCTTGGTGGGGAAGTGCTTGATGTCAGGCAGCCAGATGATATTTAAAAAATCTACATGTGGAACCCTGGGAATTCACCTCATATGTTGTAACTGTGTGCTAAAGCTCTAGATGCAGTTGCTGGGTGTTCTTGCCAGGTACTGACAATCAATCTGTGCAATGAATGCTGCCAGAGAACTGTTCTATAAATCAGAATCACTGCTGTCATGTACTGATTTGTGAAGCACATAGGCTTGCACATAAAGAATCACTTTGCATGAGATTGTCAATATAGTCTCCTGAAATATTTTTCTTTTAGTAATCTTTTCTTTAGAGCATGTTTGGGGTTTTGTCATAGAAATAATTTTCTGTCTTTCCCCTGCTGTTCACACATACTTGTGTGAGTGCTAAAGACATTGAAATTGAAACATATGGGGATTTTTGTTTTGTTTTAAATACTCTGCAGGAACACGAGGAAATTCCCAAATCGCTTCAAACTCCTCTTTAAGATGAAGTGTGTAGGCTTTCTCTTACTGGGATTACTTTAATAGCACTGAAATGAAGCGAGGTGCTGCAGCAATGTATCAGAAACAGCTACACGTGTTTTTAACAATAAGTGTTATTCAGGGGAGCTGAGGAGTTTCTTTCAGGGATTTTAACATCCTTTGAGTGTAATAATAATAGTATGTTTGGTTATAAATGAAGCACTTTTAGTGTATGTGCTTTAGGAACTGTTTTGTAAAGTTGGACTGTGAAATAAATGTAAAAAGCTGACATTTTCTTAGGGTTTTGATTGCAAGTTCTTACTCTTGTGCTGTTCAATATTGCCTTTCTTCATCTACAAAATTCACTTTGGAAATTTTTTTTTTTACAAATTCTGCTTCTGAATTTTCTACACATTTGTCTTGCATTTGTCCTCTTGAAAGACTCTTTTTCAATGCAATCATCTCTTGATTCTCTGAAAATCAACTAGTCTACATCTATTTACATACTAGGTCTACATACAATTGCTAGCTAATTTTCATCATGATACTGGGCATCCTGAATTTTTGACCTTGTTTCTCCAATTGGTATTAAAGCTGTGTTTGCAAAGCCCATTCCTGTAAAAATGGAGAAAGTAAACTCTCCACATTTGTTGTGCAGTTTGAACAAACATTTTTCTGCCTAGGTGGCATGTTTGTTCTCTCTTGGTAAATAGCTACTGTGTCAATGACTGCCAAAAGAGACAAACACGTATCTCTTGTTTCTAATGGCAGGAGTTCTTTCTTTCTGTCCTTCTTGCAACCTGAATTCTGGCTTTAAACTGTTAAGTGCAGTAATTTCTGCATTAAAACAGAGAGCTCTTGATTTAGGGCGTAACATGCATTGTGTGCCTGTAGTGGCTAAAGAGGATATTTGTCCTCATCTCACTGTTGTTTGGGTGCATAGTTTATTTGGTATGTGACCCAATCTAATGTGCTCACAAGGCTTTTCTTTAGACTTTAAAATTCCCTGTACTGAACACATTGTTCACTCTGTGTGAACATTGCAAGCATGTGAGGTGAGACTGGTTTGTAGATCTGTGTTCACCTGGCCCATTGCAGTTCTCAGAACATGTTTCTAATGCAAAATGCTGTAGGCACGTTTGCTGACTTAATTGCTGTCTGATATATTATTAAGTACCATATAGATTTTTCTGACAACAGACTGCAGTGGAATTCTTAAGCAGTGGAATTAATAAAACTACAAAGAATTTTTATGACTTTAGATTAGAAGTTACCTTGATGCTATTCAGTTTTATTCCCCCTTTTTCCTTCTCCTTTTGTCTTATTTTTGTGACTTGTATTTCTATAAATTTTTGACTTCTCATATTTGTACTTTTAAATATAAGCATATGTACAAATGCTTAGTTCATTAAAAGTTTGCACTGTATTCAAAACTAGAAAACTGGATGAAGAAAGAAAGAACAAAATTTAGCTTTGGCAATAATTGTGTTTTAATTATAGTGTTTGTTTGTGCTTTCACCACTTTGGGAATTGCACCTTGTGATTTATGTCTAAACCTTGCGAGCCTCATTTTCTAGACCAAGACGCAAATGGATGTAAACAGAGATGCCCTAGAGAGGAGACTGCACCAAATGTAGTCAGGATTATTGGTCTCCTTAGCCAAAATATCTGGTCTGAATAACTTGAATGTTTGGCGGAAACATTGTGCTTACCTTTTGGTGGCAGCCTATCTCTGACAGCAAGGTGTCTCTTCAGTTTGATTTGAATTGCTGATCTTTTTGTAAATACTTGACAAAGACAAACCAGCAAAGACACATCTGTCCTGAACAAGAAATGGTGGTGGAGAGACAGCTGAGAGGTGAGCAATGCTAGGGAGGGCTGAAGGACAACTTGGGGCTCTAGCAAGGCACCACTGCCGCTGGGCAGTGAAGCTGTAGTTGCTACTTTTGAGGCCAGTTATGAAGTCCTGGTAGAAAAGCAGGAGGCAGGGCTCCTGTTAACTAGCAAGAGAAACCTGAAATGCAGGATGTGCCAGACACTAGAATGGGAAAATTTTCACAATATTTCTGGTTTGAGCATGGACTTTGTGAGGTTTATGTCCTTTCATTCTCTGACTTCAATTGCTCTCTAAGTTATCTCTGTAAAATGGATTCAGTGTTTCCATGTATTGTCTAGTACTGGTGCCACAAGAGGTATATGCAAGAATTAAGTGTGAGCTGGAATTGAATTTTCCGGAAGTTTTTCTGCAGAAATGCAGACACAGCCTGTTTGCTACCAAATCCTCTCAGACAGTTACACCTGGATAATCTATGCTTTCTGCCTTGGTGTTGATCAATGTTTGCCACCCAGGTCTGTGGGAACATCTGATGTTATGATTTAATCAGCACAGGAGTGAGGTAACCAACTTGCAGAACATGTTTTATTTAGTAGAATGACTGTTATAAAAGATAAGTGCAAGATCCAAGTAACTGACAAAAGTTGCCATAAAATTACTTCTACCTTATGGACATGGAGAATGGTTGCAATTTCAACTTTGTGCCAGCCTAGCTTATTGACTATACCAAATTTCACACTCCTACCATTTTTTAAAAACATAATTAACTAGGAAGAAATCAGTCTTTCCTTAGGAAAACACGATTTTGATTTTTTTTTCTCCTAAATTTTATTCAAGTTGTACCTTTAATACTAAGGCTTTCAACTCTGGACTTGTTACTTTGAAGAGAAAGAGTCATCTTAGAAAACTAGAAGTAGAATTGTGATTATGGTATAGTATGTGTCTCTCACTATGGTAGAAGGAAGAGATTTTTTTGTGTTGGAGATTATGCAAGTAAACTGTTAACCTCTCACTGTGAAAAAGATTGTACAGCTAAAGTTTGAGTTTACATTGTCTTCAGAAGTAAGGGCAGACCTGCATTGGCTGGAACAGGTTGCCCAGAGAAGAGGTTGAGTCACCATCCCTGGAGGTATTTAAGAGCTGTGTAGATGCGGTGCTTAGGGACATGGTTTAGTAGTGGACTCAGCAGTGCTGGGTTAATGGCTGGACTCCATGGTCTTGGAGAGCTTTTCCAACATAAACCATTCTGTGATTCAGATGTAACACAGTTAGGGAGCAGTGATCAAGGCAGTAAAGGGAAAATGGAGGCTCATGGATATCTTGAGTATGTGTTTGGGCCAAGCTACAGGCAATCTTTGTCAAGACTGAGCACTCAGCAGTTCTTATTTGGAGCAAACTAAACCTTCTTTTAGTTCATGCCAACTATTCCAACCCTAGAGATTTGGAATAAGCAGGCAGAGATCTGAAAATCTGAGCGCAACCTTAACTAGATCCTCTTTCCCATGCCTTTCCCTGCAGCTTTTGTATGAAGTTTTCAGGAGGTTCTGAAACAGTTTGGTATGAGCAGAGTATAATTGTAGCAATGTTCTCAGGACAACAAAAATTCCTTCTCATGACCCAGCTTACACATGTGATATGATGGAAAGGCTGTCAAAATGGAGCTGAAGATGGGGACCAGTTTTTCTAAGCAAACAAGGAAGTCTTTCTCAAACATAGAAATGTTCCAGTGGTTATGAGAGGAGAAATAATCCAAGTTTGTGCTTGTCCACTCTCCTCTGAAAATGTGAGTTTTGATTAGAACATTTAGCAATGTGTTAAGCACTGTAATATGGATATTTCGTATCCTCATCCTTTTATGTGTGGGCAGGATCATTAGCA
Source organism: Geospiza fortis (assembly GCF_000277835.1). NCBI lineage: Eukaryota > Metazoa > Chordata > Aves > Passeriformes > Thraupidae > Geospiza > Geospiza fortis. The sequence continues at coordinate 6,551,268 of NW_005054299.1, forward strand.
GGTATAAGTCTCTTAAAATGAAACACACTCATCCTTTCTGCAGAACTGATCACAGTAATTAATTTCCTTTGGGGAAGCTGATGGTCTGATATCACCAGGTAAAAATTTCCATGAAGGCTTCAAGATTTAGAAGCTGGAGTTGGGATTCATATAGCTTTTCTCCCTGAATGGGAGAAGAAGTTGGTTTATTTTTTTGTATTTCTTTTTAGAGGAGGATATGGTATGAGGAAGCAGATAATGTATGAAGTTTTTGACAGAAAATTCAATTTGGAAGTTGTCCTTTTCCAACTACAATCCGTGGACATTTTTCCTTTACGTCTGGATTTGTTCTAGTTAATTGAATAAAGCTTTGCTCTGGGTTTGCTGTGGTGTAACAGTGCAAAGACTTTGTGAAAGGCTATCCAATCCCACTTGCATGTTTGCTCAGTTTTATCAGAGGGGTACTCCAAAGTTTTCACTTGTACTTTGTTGAGGAGATATATTCCTGGAGGTCCCACTAGGAACTGAATAGCAACTAATTGCAGCTGTGACTCCTGACTCAGGAATGTGGAAGATGCTGAAGTTACAGTGGAGAAGCATCCTCAGGAAGTGCAGACTTCTCTAAGGCGCTGTGGGAATCTGTCAATCTTGAGAGACCATCATCGTGCGTAGATTCTTTGATGGTCGGTAATACATTTGTGGATTATTGGGTGGGCATGGTACCCACCCTAGGCTGTATCCTAGGACTATTGATATAGTAGTCAGTTATTCTAGGTGCCAAAGAAGATGAATTGGAAAAAGGTGTTATCCATGGGGATCACTTATTGTTGGGCTGTCTTGAATGTGGTAGAGTGAGACAGAAAATGCAAAAGCAGAGTTGGAAGTTAAAGGAAAAGGGGGTGACATGAAGCAGAGATGGAGCTACAGGATACAGGCACTGCACCACCCCGAAAGGTAGGAAGAGCAGAGGAGATTTGTTATTTCAGCAAGGATATTAAAAGAAAAAAGTGAAATAGAAAAATGGGAAAGGAAAGGCTGCATACAGGAAGCTGAGAAAGCACTAAAATATGTGAAAAGGATTCAGTGAGATAGAAATAGATTCTTGAAGAAGCAACTGAAATGTTTGAGACTGAATCAATATTTTTGCTTAGAATTCTGCTGAGATTAATTTTGGCTTAAATGTAGGAATTACTTTTTGCAAGGGAGGAGGTGACAGATGGACCCAGAGAGGGTCTTGACTTTCATGTCCATACAGAATCTCTTTTTTATTTGTGTTTGTTGAAAGCATTAAAAAATACCTCTGGCAGTTTTTCCATTTCCTTTGGCTTTCGTGTCTAAAGAAATATTCAAACTGAGAGAGGGGATGGGAAGCTGAGCCAGGTGGCAAGCCTATTTATCACCTAGTTGGTGGTGGAAAATATTGAATGGTCAAATGAAAGTGTTTTAAAATAACATGAACACAGAGACAGAAAAAACTGCAAAGGGAAGGAATTTATGTTAAAAGAAAACTTGCAGTTTCCTTGTCCAATTGTAATAAGAGACTTCAACATTCAGTGGAAGGCAGTGTATGTACCATCTGCAGCCATAGATTTTTTTATTATTGGTTTTTTTTTTCAGCATAGCTAGAAAGTTTTAAAGAAATGCTTTTATCTGAAAAGCATTCAATTTGAACAATTTTATGGAAAATACCTCTTGTATGTGAGTATACCTATACACAATATGTCAAAGTCTCTAAATTTGATTCTAAAGAAGAAAAATATTTTTTTGCGCATTTTTGTAAAGCAAAATGATTTCTGTAAGTTATTGAATAAGATGTGGTTTGGCAGCTCTGTCAACTTCAGAATGTAAACCGAAAAAACAGGAGAAAAAATTGTATTTGAAATCAAGAAGTTTCAGATCTGCAGAACTGTAACTGTGTGTGGCATATGAGCTACAAATCTTCATCAGTGTGCGCAATTTCAGGGGGTGTGGTTAGTTTTATTAAAACCCCTTGTCTATCCCTTATTTTTCACAGTCTGAAAAAGATCATGTGGTAGAAAAACTTACCTCTCACCTTTCTATTATTTGTCTACTTTGTATTCATGAACTGGAGTACCGTGTCTGCTAATAAAGACTACAGTGTTTTAAAACCATTCTGGGGTTTTACAGAATGTTCAAAATGTATCTGCTGGGAGCCTCTAATATTTTGCTGACAGCTGATATTTTTAATTATTTTTACTGTATTCAACTAAATTTAAAGGGCTTAGCTAACCATGAATTCTTGGTTATTTTCTGCTCAGGGATCTCTTTCTTAAAACCCAGACACCTTAATCAAAATCATGCGACACATGGGAGCTGTGTAGCAGCAGGATTTAAAAATCAATTTATTGCTTTGTAATCCTACAAATATAAAACTTTGAATTAATTTAACTAATATTTATTGGTAGGTAAAATAAATTGACATGAGCAATGCTGCTAGACTTGAGGTAGCTTTCTAAAAGATGGGAGCTGTACTGGAAACATTCTGCAATAGGCAAAAGAGGGCTTTAAGGTGTAAGATCTGTAATTTAGAGAAGACACAGCCTAGGAGATGCTCGTAAGCTTGTAATTGATGTTGTAAACATCTGTGTGGTACCTAAATTCTGCATTAATTGGGTCCAGGGTATTTAATTTGTTGTTTAGTGTCTTAAATACAACATATAGTAATTAATTGGTTGGCAAGCACAGAAAAATGAGTGAGGAGAAATTAAGTGCTTCAAAGTCTTGGAAGAAAGGAAAGGAAATATTTTTGAATCACAGATTTGGGTTGATATATTCTATATTAAGCAAAAACCTGATTTGTTTCTCCCTCTTTTTTAAAGAAAAAAGGCACTTTGACCAAACTGTTTTGCAAAAACGACTTGGAAGATTTCTTCCTCCATCCACCCCCCTACCCTAATTGTGAATGCAAATGCAGCTCAAGCTGCAAAAGCTTTAAAGACAACTTAAAAGAACTGTTCTCTGTCCAGTTCTCAAAATAAATAATGTCCTATTTTTAGCATCACTGTCTAACAGTTTGTAAAACATGTGAAATTATGTCATATTAGCATTTATCTATTGTACAGATGCCATGCATCAGCCAACACTATTTGCGAACAAGTAAGTCTAATGGATTTTTAAGATCCAAACTGCTTAAATTAAAACCATGTTTCTTTTGTGTAGCAGATGCTGTGCTAGGAGATTTGTTTTCTCTGCACATGAGCTCTTGGGAATGAATTGTCCTTGCAATTATTGCTCAAAGGTGCCCTGCTTAGTAACAGGGTTCTTGAGTGCTGCTGTAGTGCAGAAATCAGTGGTGAACTAGAAATATTTTGACATGCAGTAAGAGAAATAGAGGAGTAAACTGTCTCTAAAGAAATAGGTTCTAGTGTAAAAGTATCTGTGGCCATTGGGAAGCAAAGAGATTAGGAATTGACTCTATTCAAGTATCCTTTACTGGTTTTAAAATCCAGTGCTGCATATACACTGTGAATCTAGAGTTTAACAATTGTAACAGCTTGAACTCAAATGATTGAACCAATTTAATAGTTTTATGTTAGGTAGCTCTTGGAAATCTCCCTGCTTGAATGCTGGCTTACTCTTCAGCAACCTGAGGGCTGGTCTTAGAAAGTTCTCAGACTTATATCCCAATTGTATTTTTAAATTACATGCTGTGCTTAATGAAAAGCAGAGTGTTGATTGGAAAAAGTAATATAGGAAATTCGTTTTCTACATATATGAGGGAGAGATTTATAGTTCCTGTCGTATATTTTGTGCCTTTGTAGGCTGGAAGGCAGCACCCTGTGGCATCAGAAAGCAGGCATGAAAAGAACATTTTAGATGATAAAGGAAAAAGGAAAGAGCTTTCTTGTCCCAGATTTGGTGGGTTTGGATCCTGGCACAGTTGTGTTTGATGGAATTAGTGGGAATGGTTTAAAAAAACTGGTCATTTTCATCATGACTCCATATGCATAGCATTATATTATGTATAAACATATTGTTTGGTACCAAAAGAGTGAGTTTTATTTTGTGGTTCAAGCAGTACTATATTGATATGATTTTCTAGAATTAGATTACCTTGATTCCAACTCTACCATCTGCATATTAATGTACCACCTCTGTACCTTTATTCACAGCTGACATCTTTAATTTATTTACACAGAAGTCTTCTTAGATAGAAGTGTCCTCTTGCTCCATCCAAATGATACACATCGCAACAGCAAAAAGTTGGCCTACCACAATGCAAATGCCTCATTACCAGTATTGTAGACTAATTCATTGATATTCCAACAAGGAAACTTTGATTTTCATTTTTTATCTGAATTTTCACCCTGAAAATCTTGACTATTGTGAACTAAACAGCGTCAGCTTTGAAGTCATTCTTTCTAGAAATCTGCAGAATCACAAAGGCTACCTTGGCACTTTCCTCCAGAAGCTTCAATCTTTGCCGGTTCCTGTAACGTAGCAGTGACACAAAAGTAGACAAGTTGACAGTTGGGCTCACCTCCTTGGACCTGTGAAGGATCTGGTAGACACATTTTGTGCCTGTGTTTTTTTGAGCAGATTTCCGCGGAGAAATATTCAGCAATTGATTCAATGAGATGGATTCTAAAACACACCACTCTTGATAGAATTCCATCTATGTATGCTTACTGGCTACCTAAACAACAGTTGAGTGCTGGGACTAAATCCCATAAATACAGGTTAAACACCACTGTCTGACCCTTCTTTGAACTGCAGGGTCAGATCCATCATAACATAATTGGTTTATCCCCTTGTGTCTAAGATGCCCTGTAGCAAACAGAGTCTCGGAGAGCTTAGATTACAAATGCAAACTTTTCTGAATCTGATAGATTTGATTAATGGAAGTTGAACAATTTGTGTGGCTAAAAATGCTCTTTTAACATTTTAGGAAGTCACACTAGTTCTGTATGTAAAACCAACTCTTGTTTAAGCTGCAGGGTCAGAGCCATCACCATATAATTGGTTTATCCTCTTATGTCTAAGATGCTCTGTAGTAAACAGACTGTTCTTATGTCCTGGAAAACTTTAGCTTGGCCACTGCTATTTTTGCTTGCTCTTCAGTAACCCTTTTAATGGGAAGCATAATCATTGCTCATTCTCTGTTAAGACTGGATGGGCTGGTAATGTTGTACAACTTCATAAACATTTTCTAAGGCTGGAAAAGAGTATAAGTCTATGTAATCAATTATTGTAGGTAACTTGTTCCAAGTAGCTGGTTGTGGAGGTAGCCTTCCTCTGTACTTTTGTTAGCTCTGTGAGACCTGCTCTGGAAAGAAGCAATCACAGACACTTTTTTCTGGTGTAATTGCAAAATGCCATTGCTCTCGTATTACCATAATGCAATAGCAGGTAGGATATCTAAGCTGAATTTTTCCTATTAGGATATGATTTTAAAAAAATTGTTTTGATAGCTCAGACTATTGAGCTTAAGTTTAAATAAAACCCATTACCATTTAATGTGACCCTTAACACAAGCCTATGATTGAAAACTTTTTGTGGGGTGCCCTTTGTCTGACCAAAGGGCAAATTCTAAAGTAATCTGTGCCTCAAATTAAGTTTTCTGCTCCTTTTTCCCTAACTCCCATAAATAGTTCATACACAGGTATTTCTCCTAGGATGCATGCACACATGAAGCTAGGCTTAGGAACCTATGTTAATATTTATGTTATCTCTTTTGGAGATCTATTCTTGACACATTTAATACATAAGAAAAGCTTAATAGAGTGGGAGGAAAAAACCTTGCACTGAAATGTTAGCGTGATTGTTTTTAATTAATTACAAGATTTTACAGAATATGGAAATAAACTTCAACTGTATCATAGGGCCTTCTATGTGTAAACACTTCTTCTTACAAAGGGAAATGAGAAAGTTATGTATTCCATATCTAGATATAGGCAACACTTGAGACAGCATGAAAAGGTTTTGTCTGTAGCTAAGCAGATTTTTATGCATGAGGGGTTTTGACATCCCCTCTCAAATTAATTGCTCATTACTCATCTTGCCTATGCACTACACTGGGGGCGACAAGACTAAGAATTCTTCATATGAATAATGTAAGGTGATCATTGAGATGTTTTCCTTCTACTGCTACTCTACAAATAGGGAAAGTGGTATAGATTCTCAAAGCAAGAACAGCATGATATGTGACTGCAGAGTTGGTCTGTATTCAGTTTAACTGAACAGAAAAGCTAAAAAAGTGTATCTTGGGCTGTACTCATCTTAAATTGTGCCATTTGTCTCATCTTCAAAGAAAACTTAAGTGTTGGAAAAGTTAACAGTGAGGAATTTATTCAAGTATAGTGTGTGTAAGGAACAGGATGTAACTGTCTGATGCTTTTTCAATCCTTCATGTTGTTGCCATTGATTTTAGAAACTTTCCTATATGTAGTAGAATTAAGTATTTTATCCCAAATTTGGAAAAGATCTGTGTTCTCTGAAATCAGTCTGAGCTGACTTTGCAGACTAGCTTTGTGCCAGATGTTGGTGTGCTGAGGTGGAATTGTGTTTCCGTTGAAGCTAATGGGTATTTAAATTAGCACTTCCAAATAAGGGAGACTGGATGTAACTTTGTAGTTTGACTTTAAATATGATAACTATTCCTCATAGATCTTCTAAAGTTTTGGTCCTGCAAATTTAACTTATGTTCTTTTCTCCTTATTCCATTAAAGACAATGCTTGCCTCATATTGTCAGGATTCAGTTCCCAGAGGGCCATGTTCTCTTCCTCATATTTAACACAAAGAACACACAAGTGCCCTGTAATGGGGGAGGTTGGAGAGCTAAGCAGCATTTTGTTGCTTCTGCAGTTCTTTACAGCTCTGGTAATGCTCTGTTTTGGAATTAACCAGACTTTGCAAAGGACTGATGGACTTCATTTAACATTCTAGAAAGTTAATGGGCATGGTTCAAGTGTGCTGGGCTCTCCCTTGAATTGGTTTACAGGATAAGCAACTCCAGAGAACAGTTCATCTGGTAAAATGATGATTGTGTAATACAGGTGAAGCTCTCAACTTCAAGACATTCTTATTAACCAGAATTAATAATTCTACTTTCTGTGTTCATATCACCATGGATCCATTTCCTGTTGGTGATGGGAAGCATGACAGCATTTGCTTCTGGGAAATCTATATATAAGATTTGTATAATTTATATGTAATTGTCATTAGAGGGATGAAATAATTTCACATTAATGGCTGCAGGAAATTCCCTCAGTGTTATCATGCATGTTGTAGGACTACAATGCACATGTTTGATTACAAAGCATTTTAAGCAGTTCACCTCCCGAAAACTTTTCAAAATGGTTCCAAGTAGATTCCCTGTAAGCCAGGCTGATGCAGATTAAAAACAATTTTCGTATATAGCTGGTAACCTCTTCTTCTGGCCAAGAGACTTACTTGGTTTGTATTACTTAAATTTGGAAAATAGGCAAATGTACTGGATTGTGTCCATAAAGAAATGACACATGTACTTCAAGCTCACAATAAGATGCTGTGTTTTTTTTATTTTATTTGCAGATATCCTGTTTTCCTCGGTTTACAAAGACAACTCAGTGTCAAGGGAACTGAAGACTGGGGTGTGCTGGGCTAACACAAATTTAGCTGAAGCCAAGAATGCCCTGGTTTGGCTCTGGAAAGAGTACTAAGCAGCCAAGGACATTTGGAAAGCCAAATCTAAACCAGTACGGTGAGTTTCCTATGTTGTACTGGATACAGCGATAATTATATATGAAAATTTTATTCTATCCTGGCTTCATATCTTGTTTTAACAGAGGATATTCTGCTTTCTGTGTGCCAGAGCAGCATGACAATAGCTTCATGAGTGACACAAACTATATGTTCTCCTTTTCTAGGAACAGCTTTAATTTCTCGTCACTAGTTCCCTGCCTTTTAGACAAAATTGACTGTATGGCTCTAGTTTGCCCTGGTCAGGATGTGGGGAAAGCTAAATCCAACATACAGACTGACCTAAAAAAGTTATATTGGCACTGAGAAAGATTCAGTAAGTGATTTATTTTGCAATGTAAGCAGAAACCAAGGTGGTGATTAAAAAATAAAATAAATTGCAACAATTGTTTGTCTGGTTGTGTAATAACTAAGACCTGGATTTCTTCAGAGGATTCTTATTTAGTCCTGATACTGTGCTTCAGTAATGTCTTTCACTAGACCCTTCCTCTAAAGCTGTTTTCGTAGAAAATGTCCAGCTACGTATTTGTTGGAACAGCCTCTGACTTTTTGATGTTACATTCTGTAGACTCTCTAGCACTTTGAAAAGCCTTTAAATATCTAAAGCAGAAAAAAACCACCTTAGTCTGAATGAAATTATAAGATGCCCTCAGTGCTATCATTCTTTAATATAGTTCCTGTTCTGATGTTCCCATTTTTCATGAATGCACAAGCATTCATGTGGAAACAAGTCTTTAGCTTATTCATACATGTCCCTGGTTTATGTTTTCACCAAACTAATTATCCCATCTAATTTCAATTATTTTCAACTTGTTTTCTAGAAGATCCATTTGCTCTTACTAATTTAAAGCTTTCTGTTCTTCTCTTTCCCATTTTTATCTTCTTGCTTGTTATGCCTGAATTAAAAACATCTGGATTAAAAATGTTGAGGTTTTGATAAAAAGTCTCTTACTCATTTTTCTTGTGAAATGCCACAGCATCCTTTCTATACTAAGCATCCAAGAATCATTGAGATGTATTGAAAGTTTTCACAAGAAACTATTTTTTTAATAGAAAAGCACTGTTTTGATCAGGTTTGTGTCGTTTTAATAAGAAATTTTTGCTTTATTTGGAGAGTTAGATTTTCATTACACCTCAGGGAAAGAAAACTGGGTTTTTTGTTTTTGAGTTTCAACATCCGAGACAAAAAAAAGAAAAATTGCATGTGTTTTTAATCACTACAATTGGAATTCCTATGCTGCTCTGCCTGCATGTATTTTGTCAGCAAATCCTGAAGGGCCAAATGTATACACATACACAAAAAATGAGTGAAACAAAAGGCCTGAAAAGAAGACAGAAAAAGCCTATCCACTGATAACATGCAGCAAAAAGCTATGCAGAAATTTTGCATGTTCCTGCATACTAGGAAGCAAATTCCATGCTACCAAAACAAGGTTATGAGGGAAGGACAATGAATCCAGGTACAGCTGTCTGACCCAGTATCTTGTTTTGAAAATTTATTTTCTTGCCAGTCTGTCTCTGCTGGGACCAGCCCAGAAACAAGGACAAAGAGTGTAGACTAGGGAATGAGCTACCATTAGGTCCAGTGCTACCACTTAAAAATGGATTATGCCGATGAGTAACCTCAATTTCTTGACACAATTTGCAAGAGTGAGATTGGAAATTCAAGTCAAATGCTGTTTAATCTGGAACAGTTGCTATTGCAAAAATAAAATGGGTACAACCAGGGTTGAATGGCAGACTTGGGGAGTTAGCAGTTTGTTTACTGAATATCATGTGCTCAAATCTAAGGGAGGTTGTTTCTAAAAAGTTGTTTAATTACTGATTCAGTCCGAGTCACTGAAGCACAACACTTAGTGATTCTGAAAATCTGATTATCAACGCAGGGTTCTGTCTTCACAAGTTTTCTCTGTTCTGCTCTCGGACTGGTATGTAACAGCAGAACTGAGTTCCCTGCACTTTCTGGGACAGTTTAATTGCAGCCTGGATGTTGCAAGTCAGACATGGTATGTAATTAGAGTATTTGTTATAAGATAAAAACTTTTCAGCTCTGATGTTGATGATGTTGACTTTGACTCATGGACATTAAAATAAATATTATATGACCAGGAATAGTATCCATTCATATCACATCAGGAGGAATATCCATTCATATCACATGCATTCCTTTTAGTTTGTACCAAACACTTGCAGAACTGCAGGACCAAAAAATGTCTGTGGCTCTGCCAAGGAGTGACTGCCTGAATTTCCACTGGAAATTCCAGTAAGCATTAGCACTTAATTACCGTACTCTACCTTAAAGGCAGGAATTAAGTGAGGTGCAGCATAGCTATGGCCTTCTGCCTTCTGCATGTCTTAATGTGTCACACTCAGTAGAACTCCCTTGTTGATAATCTGTGCTTGGCAGGATCTGCAAGTACATCATAAATAACTGACTCCCAATTATGTAACATAAATTACTCCTGTTTTCCCAAGGGGAAAATTGCATATTAATGCCTGCTCATTAATAAGTATTGCAGGTACTGGAAAACAACCTAATTTCCTTTCCTTGTTTATAAAGCTAGACTTACCTATTTTTAGACATATTCTACATGCACAGAAGCTTTATTCTGCCTTGACATAGTAATTCTCATAGACAAAAAACATAAAAGTGTCTGTCTTGCTTAAAATTTCAGTCTAGTTCTTGAGCTCTGACCTCATAGGAATACAGGGTCAACTTTCAGGGTTTTGGCACTCCACATGGTGCTGTGTAGTGAATGTTTAGGCCCTCAGAACAATCCTGTCTTGATTAGGTTTTGCTCACATGAAAGTTGGAGAGGCAAACAGCTTCTTGCCTTTGACTCCTCACAGGCAGTGCTGTACTGCTTTCAATTAGCACTCTCTCCCTGCCCGCCCACCCAAACCTCCTGGAGACCAGGAATGGGGTAGTGAGGAGCAGGAATTTTCATATAGCACAGCATCAAATTGATTCCAGGCTTTGCAGCCATTTTTCAACCCAAGTTTGTCATGAAGTTTTATTTTAAAATACCTGGTATATTTATTTTCTGTATCTTTGCTGCTACCACCTTTTAAAAATGTATTGACTTGGTCACATACAAGGGTGAGGAAAGATTTTTAAGGGTGAAAGATTGCTTGCTTTCATAGCATGTAATAGAAAGTAAGCTTAAGATGACAAATGTTGTGGTGCTTCTTTCCAGAGCTCAAGCTCATGTAATTACTTTGAACAGGAACTGTACAGATAATAATCCTTTAATATGCCATGATGAGAAATTCAAGTTACATATTTTGCAGTTTGTGCCTGTGTGTGTGTATATTCTGTATCCATGTGAAGTCCTAGAGAACTGCAGTAATGGGTTCCCACTGTGAGATTTTATTCAATGTACACATAACACATGTAAATGCTTTGTCTGGCAATCATGCCAATCACCATGGAATAACATGCAATGAGTAGGAAACAATTTTGTGGTAACTGCAGCCCACAGTGGTTTGATGAAAAGTCCTAGTCAGAAATTGCTTTCACGTCAGAAACCTCTGTATCATCAGAAATTCCTTAAATGTCAGCAAGGGTGTAGTCCTTACAAAAATCCTTGAATACTCTGGGATTATTTTTACTTGTCTTCCTTTTGTCATTGATTTTTTTCCATCAGGTATATGAGCAACCAAGTGTATAAATATTATACAGGCTTGTGTACTAATAAGGAATATGTCTTATTCATTGGTTTATTTAAGCTTTTTTGTTTTCTTTTGAAAGTAATAAGGTTTTTGAGGAAGAACTGGCATTTCAAGAATCCTGTCAAAGGGCTGTCTTCTACAGAACCCTATCAGTTCTTCCTATGTAAGACAAGTACATAACAGTCTTCTGTTTGGTGTCTGGCATTTTTTAATTTCATAGAAGAGCTCCAGGGTACTGCGTGGTCATCTTTGGGGAAAAATATACAAACAGAAAATAGAATGGGCTTGATTTCAAACATTCTTCCCAAACAATGGTTAGAAAAGGTAAAAAGACCACTTTGTTTTTTTCTGACTGAAAGCAAAAAGAACTTACAAAATATCTCTTAGTCATCTCAAGATATTTAGAGAGCAGTCTTGCCTTTCAGGGATGTCTGTGCCCCACAGGGTAAGAGCAGGCTTTGAAGCCGAGGGTCAGAGCTGGACAAGTCCCCCTGCAGAGGCTGCAGAGCAGGGAATGGGCTGGATGTGAAATGGGTGGGCTCCTCTCTTCGCAGCAGGACCAGCAGATGTTTCTGTTCAGAGCTGACTTGGCACTTGATGTGGGAGGGGTAGAGCCTGGAGGGGAAAAGAAGGAAGGAAGAGCTTTCTCCTTGCTTTAGTTTTTCCATGTGGTTCTGCACTCAGGCGAAGATATCTGGTCCTGAATATCCAACTATTTCAGTGGTCTATAGTCAAGGGCAAACTATCTGAAAATCCTAAGTCAAAAAGAATATAAAGTTTATTTTATAATGCTGTCTTGTAATAGGGTAAAATTCAAGGTCAACCATCTTTTTCACTATGAGTTTGTCAAAATATTAGACTTCCTTTGTTACTATTTCTTCTAATGAGTCTAATGAAATATGTGGTTTAAAGAGAGGGAGATGCTTTTGTGCTTTCTGTCTCCATTTAAAAACATACTGAAGAACAGTAACAGTGTAGCAATTAAGCTCTTTTTTAATGGTGTAAGTCAACATCTGTCATCAGAGGAACTTCTTTTTTATTACAAAGGAATTAACATTTTCTTTCAGACATTAAGCAGATGACACACAGCACCTTCTTTTTCCTTACGCTCTTATACCTTAATGTGTTTTGCTTTTGTTTGTGTTAACTGGAAATTAAAAGCTGGCACACCCTTATTTTGACTATGCCTTTACTGTAAATTTTAAGCACTTGAAGCAGTAGTCTCGTAAATAATGTTTTCTGCCAAGGAGCTATCTTAGGTGGAGTTTTTTTGAAGCCCTCCCCACCACTCTGAAGAACTCCTTAAACTTCTGATATGTACTGGTGACAGCTGAAAAAAAGAATTTGCTGTTCTCATATTCTCACTGTTTAGTTCTTAAGATTGCAATACTAAACCTTTTAAAGATCTAATTTGACACACCTGAGCTAGGAGGCATAATTTTGGATACTGGCTGTTTTAATGAGCTGTGAAGGAAGAAAATTGGCATTATAGAATCATTGGGTGATTTGTGTTGGAAGGTACCTTGAAGATTATCTGATTGCAACCTCCCCTGCCACCGGCAGGGTCACCTTCTATTAGAGCACATTGCTGAAAACTCCCCCTAGCCTGAACTTGAAGAGTCCCAGGGATAGGATCTCCACAGCTTCTGTGGGCAACCTGGTCCAGTGCCTCATCGCACTCAGAGTAAAGAATTCCTTCCTAACAACTAGTCCAGATCTTTTTTTTCATTAAAATCATCCTCCTTTGTGCTATTACTATATGCCCATGAAAAAAGGTCACTCTCTTTTTTTTGTTTTGGTTTCTTTTTTGTAAATTTACTTTCAGTACTTGAGCCTTCTCCAAGCTGAGCACCCCAAGCTCTGTCAGCATTATGCCCATACAAATTTACATGTGTGTGTGTATAAAATATATATTAATACACATTTCCATTACATAAACATTCAGAGGTATTGTCTCTGTTAATTCAGAAGTAGCATCTATAACAGAGTTTTTGTACCTGTGTGTATTAATGATGCCTCAAAAATGGCATTCCACATACACAACTAAAATCAACAGTTGGCTATTCTGAAGGTGCTTGTTTTCTGAAAATTCCTTCATCATGTTGGATGCAGTTGTGGTGAAGAGAGATCAGACTTCAGGAAGACATTCACAATTTTTGATAAGTGACATTTATTGTCATGCTTAAGGAATCATGTATTTCCAAATGATATGTCTATTTGTCTACACAGGGAGAAAACCTTAAGTAGAGGAAAGCTGTAGCTGTCATGAAGTACAAAAGAGGTTCATGAACAATAAGATGGCTTCCAAAATAGTCTGCGGATTTGAACCAGTTGCTACAAGATGATAAAAGCCCTAAGGCAAGGACCAAGTTTTAGGTTTTTATTACTCTTGTGTAAATCCAGCTTTATTCACTCAAACCCTGTATTTAAATGCTATCTGCCTTGACTGGAAAAATGTATCAGGTTCAGTGTATTCTGTTGTAGCTCATCCATCATCAACAGAGATTTTAAAAGACAAGGGAAAAAAGCCTCTCATTTGACTAGTATGTACATTTGCAAGGAAGAGGAGGAGGGAGTTTTGAACAATGTTCTCTTTCCATTAGCTAAATAAACACACTACTGTCAGTTATAAAAATTGTTGTGTTGCTGATGTTTTGGAAATTTATGCACTGCGTAATAACCAACAGAATCTACTATTTTCTGTAGTGTTTAGTCTGTTCAAAACCTCAAATCTGCTCCTTGCGTGTGAACAATTGCATGAATTTTTCTCTGAAGATTTTAAGTAGCTTTGAATTTGCTAGGTCAGGGTCTTTGTTCAGGGGGAGCAATTGGTTTCTGAATGATGGACAATGGTGCAAGTGGTCAATGAAGTAATCTTTGTTATAATCTTTTGTTGATTATTTATCCTAAATCATCAAAGATGCAGAATGGATGGCTGAGATCTAGAAAATACAAACTTTTTCAGATATGGGCTGATTTGCAAAAACAAGACAAAGATATAGTTACCTAAACTATGGAAGATCTTATAATGGAAGAAGACATGTTTGCCTGCCTGAGACTGACCTCTTACAGCTGGTGGTGCTCTATCAGCTAAAATGTCACATATTCATTCCAAAGATAGCAAGGTCAAACATCCTCCTTCTGCCTTTCCAAAATTGCCATGACTGATGTATATATTGCTCCAAATATTTAAGTCTTGTCTCATGATTGAATTGAACTATAAAGAATATTCTCAGAGGTTAGATTAATAATTGGTCTGACTGTCTAACCTGTACTCACTTTAGTAGTCCCTCAGAGGGAATGGCTTCAGGAATGACTCAGATATGAAATGACTGTTCCAGATTTGAACCTTGTTTCATCAAAGGTAATCTATAATGCAGCCTATGGGGATTTAAAGCACTGAAAAAAACGGAATCTCCTTAGGGTTTTGTAATGACATTATGTATTAGGGCAAAAAGAATTCTTTAAATTTTATTAAATAACCCAGTCTTACAAAATGACTGCAAATCAGGGCATGGTATGAAGATGACTTGGGTCTACAAACTAGAATGAATTGCTCTATTTTTCTTAACTAATTTAAAATTCAAACAGAGAATTAAAACGAATTATGATATAGTTCAATACAAAAATTTTGGGAAGTTGTGCCAAGTTCTGTAGGGCATCTGATTTTCTTTAGCTGGTCCTTATGTTGTTTATTGTTTATGCATGTTGATGTTTGATCAGCAAAACTGCAGATAAATATGGCTAGGGATGCTGTTGGTTTGTTTGTGGTTTTTTTGTTTGGTTGTTTTTTTTTTCTTTTTTCTTTTTAAGGTTTTTAATTAATTGCATTGCAGAGGAGGTGACTTGCTGCTTACATGCTAGAAGACTGATGTGCTGTTCAGGGCCTGCCCCTTAAGGAAAATGTATGAGTTTAGGGCGAGAGTAAATAAGACAGAAATATATTAACAGAGAGATAAGGAAAAACAGATGTGGAGAAGAGCAGCGTTCAAGGTTGAATTTACAAGCTGTTTGTTACTGGTATGCAGTCCAAGTACCCTACTGGGTTGAGCAGCATGGGCAGAGTGCTTTGTGTTGCTCTGGGAGCACATGGAATAAATCATATAATTTCCTCATTTCCTTGTCACTGCTGACTCTGGGTCTCCTTGTGGGCAGAGGTTCACTAGCATTGCAGGTATCTCTATAAACAGAGCACGATGGCTACTCACAGAGTAGCAATCAACCTGGAATCAATCCAGTGATTGCTGATGTTTCTCTGTAGCCTCTACCCCCTGTATGCTCTCAGTGCCTCCCAATTTTGCATCAGCAGTGTAATTTGTGGCCACTTTCCTGGTCTTTGGGATGGGTACCTTGAAAGAAAACTTGAAAGATCAAGATATCACCAATGTTAGTCTTCACTGCTATCCTTGTGTCCACTTATTTTCCTCTCATCTTAACCTTGTTCTAGAGCTGGCCCGTTATCATGATGTTTAGAAATTCAAATATCTTTAGTCCTTCTTGTAAGAGCATTGCATTTGCTGGTCTCCTGCCTCAGAGATGGAGAAGGTCATAAAACAACCATTTCCTTTATAATCTTTCCTTTAATCTTTCCTTTGCAGTAACAAACTCATGTTTGAAGGGCTTTAGAGGTTGTTCCTGTGAACAGAACAAAAAAATGAAGAAGCAAAGGGCACATTAAATGGATATTCCTGCCTGCCACCAAGTTTGAGCCCTTTTTGGACTTGTTCCTGTTCTTCATGTATACAACATTCAAATTAATATATTAAATATGCTTTTCCTTTTTTCATATGTGTGAATCTTTTTTGTATTTTTGGTTATACCAGTGAACTGGAATTGGTATGTATGTAAATGTCATCTCATGTTCATGCTGTATTATGTCAGCTGTGTTTATGATCATTTTGGTAAATCCGTGGTCTTTAAAAAAAATCCTCAGCTTTGCCTTTTGAACTTTCCTGCATTAAAGAAGGAGGCTGAGCTATGGAATACTATGGTATATGAGGTAGCTTAACCATAGTCTAAACTTCTGTTTTGTTTTCCTTTGGAGATGCAAAATCTTCCCTCAGTGAATGGAGATTTCCACTCTAGCCTGTTTCTCTGCTTTTACAAGTGGTGCAGTGTGTTTTATTTTTGACTTAAGGGGCAGAAGGGCATGGGTTGAAAGATAAGAAAACTGTGTTGCAGTATGCTGGTTCCAAAAATGATAAAATGTGAAAAATAACAGACTTATTCCAGGGTCATGCAATCAAAATAGATTTTGCACTGGAGATATAAAAAGAGACTATGCAAAACATTCCTGAAATAATTTATGCTGAGTTCAAGTTTAAGCCAGAGATACAACAGTATATTATGTGTTCTTTTGGCATTCTGTCTTTAAATCAACAAAACTGTCTCAACTTTTGCACTCTGGTCAGTGCAGCAATTCCCTTAATATTGTACAGTCAGAGCTGAGGGTCTCCCAGACTTTCAAGTGGCTCGTTTTCAAAATGAAAAGGCTTTATTGTTTTTCAGTGTCATCTATCCAGTTTCTATGACAGTGATAGGCTGTGGTTTATTAGTGTTCATGGCTGAGCTATCCACTTTAGTTCTGTATATTCATTCTTCTCTGTCCTGGGCTGTCTTGGTGCCGTGCTCACAGAGAGAAGCATTCATGTCTCTCTGCTTGGAAATTCCTGCTTTTCTGGTTATGCTTAGTGATGCCAACCACCTGTGTAGCCTACCTGTTGGTAACCCAGTGAGCTGGTAACATTTGCCAGGCCTGGGCAAGGGCTGAGTCCTGCTTGGGCAAGGTAACCCCACTCCTGCAGTCCTCCTTTGGGCTCTAAAAGGCATTACAGTGTGTGTGTGGCCTGGCTGTGCCAGCTCCCTTTGGGCCTGCAATGGGCCCTGGCTCTGCCCGGCGTGTTCCACAGACACAGGGGTAGCCAAAGGGTAAAGGCCTGTCAGGACTTCTCCTAAGAATTTACAGTTTTGTTCTTATGGTATCTATATCCCTTCCTCTTTCTCTATAATTTTCATTGTTCTTTCCAGATATTTTACCATCTTAATTCAAGGAGTTTCAAGGGTTTTACTTTTGTTTGCTTTTGTGGTTTTTTTTTTTTAACTAGTTATTTGTTAGCTGAAGCTGCTTCACTTTATCAGGAAAATACACAAGAGAGAACTGTGACTGGAAGGGCCTTAAATGTGAGCTAACTAACCTGAAGATGTACAAAGCCACCTGCCAAAGACTTCAGAAGACAAGTCTAAATTCCCAGACTGATAAAACTTGTAAATCTGTAAAGATAGTTAAATCTCAGAATAGCAGGGATTACTTCAAATTATTTTGAAGTATATTCAGTTGGAAAAGAAATTGTCATTTGAATTTGCAATCTGGTGCAAAATCTGTTGAAACACTTGGTAGTTTTGTTGGTGCTCTCAAATGGGGCTAGACTTGGCTTCCAAATGCAAGCACTATTAGTGCAAAAAGCATTATAGTCAAGTGGAAATTACATTTATCACTCAAAATAATCTCTCTCTTCAGAGAGGCCAGGCCCTGAAACTGTCCCAGAATTAAGACTTTACCTAAAAGTTATAAAAATTTCATGTAAATTTGTACACAGTTCGGTAATTAGGTAAAATGAGAAAATGCATGGGAAACACAAAAAGCTATTGGGAAATAATAATTTTTCATTACACATTTAATATGTGTAACACTACAGGAATCAAATTTAGAATAAGCCATCTCCACTCAGTGAATAAATGTTCTCCATATCTCTGTATGTTCCTACATGTTTATAGCATTTTGAAACCGCGCTGATGTAGTGCTAAAGCAGGTGTCCCCTGGTACATGTGACAGAGCAGGACATTTGACTGCCTTGTACTCAGCCTGTATTCCATCAAGTAATTTCCCAACGATGCTCTAGTAATTATTTTTGGTTCTAAGTGCCTGCAATGGAAAGAATAATTTTCATCCTGAAGAAATGTTTTGTGCCAAGAGTGGCTCATGAAGTGTATGAAGGGACAAAACTACGTGAAAACTTTTGACAGAACAGGAACAGGGCTGAAACATGGCATAGTCTTACCAGGCCCCAGATATGAGGGATCTTGAGTGACCCATGTTACCAAGTTCCAGATTTTCTTCTTTATGCTTGCAGTTGAAAGTAGCTTGGAGGGAACTGGTGTTGCATGCAGTGTGAAGAGGGGCTCAAGGGCCAATGAGAGAGTTAAATTACTGCACAACATAGATATGTAATCTGCAAAGGTCAAAAGGAGCCTGAATCAACCCTTGAATTGTAGCCTAACATGAAACTGTCTGGCACTTTTGAAAAACTCAGATTTGATCTCCTTTAATGAAGTCATAACTAAAAATATGTTTGTGTTAAGACTGAGACGTGTTGGTGACATGAGAATGGGCAAATTACAGTTACTGAGTTGAGTTCCTGCTAAGTTTATTTTTATTGAATGACATAGTTTAATTATGTTGCAGTAGGGGATAATTTAACTTGTCCAAAAAAGTCAACTTACTGCCAAGTTCACATATTTATAATACCCTAGGTTAGATTGAACTAGAGCTGTATTTTGAAAAGGAAAGAAAAAATTATATTTTGCACTGGAAGCATAAAATTTTCAGGATAGCATGAGAGTAGCAAGAAGTGTAATTGGATAACTTCAGTTAGAATTGATGAAGCAATTATGCTTTTAATGGCTTATCAGCTATTTGCTGATATTTAGATAGTATGCTGAATTTCTTGTGTAGCATCCCTTTGAAAGTGTAACCTCAATATTCTTTATTTTATCATTTATATATCACTTTAAAGGAACACTGCATGCTTATATTCTTTGTTTTGATACCTCCTCTTTACATTTATGCAGTCATTCTGTGTATGATAGTAGGAGGCTGTTCTATGCAAACAGTGGTGGAATAACGTTTAATGAATAGCAGGAAGGTGTTCATTCGTCTAGGGGGGGGAAAAACCCAGCACATTCCATGTACTTTTGTGTAAAGACCTAATATTTTTAGGAATGATTGAATTATTTTTGTGTGTAATCAGAACTATGGAAAATATACAACATCCTGTTTTTATTATATGCTTCTCAGATGTTCCTCATTAGTAGAATCATCCTTCCTATCCAAGCATTCCTCAATCCAGCATTATTTATCTATTGTTATCCTACCCAAACTCATCACAATTTGCTGGTATCACAATTTAAAAATATCAAGAACATATTTTAAAGAAAGCCATGCATAGCTTAAAGTTCATCCATGAGAAAAAAACCCAACTTGTTGAAGTCATGGTTTTATTTTTTTGGAAGGGGAAAGATTAGATTTAATCTTTTGTAGGAGAAAAATAGCATTTCTTTCTCTTTTCTAGATCTCACAAAGGTTTCCCCACAACTGAAATGTCAACTTTTGCATCCGTGGGTAGGCAAATGAGGTGATGAGTTTTTCCATGAAGATTTACCAGAAAATGTTAAGCATTTATTGCAAAAAAGAATAATAAGATAATGATTTTAGATTTACAGCATTTTAAAAATAGATATAACATATGATGAAATTGTTAAAAAGTTATTTTCCCTAGAATCAGTATTCCTAGTTTCCTAATTTTTTACTCTCTAGCAGTTTTCTCAACTTGGTCATTCATCAGCAGTAAACAAAACAGACTTCCACTCTGTCACGGAAAAAAAAAGAGGCAATCTACTTAAGATTAAGTAGATTTTGCTGCAGTTGAGAGACTTAAAATACAGGAAAAAGGCTTCAGAGAGTATTTGTGTTGGTAGTTAAGATAAAGTTATGACAGGTGTAATTTTAAATATGTATGAAAATATGCATGTTTTCAGACCAGCCAACATATCTTTAAAGTGTAACAGTGTAATGTCAGCTTACATTAACAGTTGTTACTTAGCAGAACTGGCAGGCCTTTTGTCTTTTATTAGTAATGCACCTGG
Source organism: Geospiza fortis (assembly GCF_000277835.1). Lineage (NCBI taxonomy): Eukaryota > Metazoa > Chordata > Aves > Passeriformes > Thraupidae > Geospiza > Geospiza fortis. Next base: position 6,571,543 of record NW_005054299.1, read on the forward strand.
CAAGCTGAGACCTTCATCAATGGCTGATGCTCTCAGGCTCTGCCACAGTACAGTACCACAGCTAGAGACAGGGGATGTGCTGATATTGGTACTCCAAGACAAACTCCCAATATTACTTTCAAAAACATAGCCTCAGTCTCTTACCATGTTTTTCAATATTGTCTATTCCCAAATTTTACTATAAATTGACTGATAGGATAATGTTCAGCATTGCTACTAAAGACTAGGCAATATGCATGGGTGTAACACATTGGAACATTTGCAGAATGTTACTTTTAAAATAATTTCCAATCCCTCATATCTGCTATGTAGTAATAACAAAAACCTCAAATCTCTAAATAGACTCTAAAGATGATTAAGAAGCAAATATATTTGGCAGGTTACCCATATTTTATCACTGCAGTGCATCATGTTGTGAGGTTAATATGAACATGAGTAGTAAGATAGCTTGGTAAATAGTAGGACACCTTGGATGCATATATGTCCTTTCAGCTAAATATATCTTTAAAGTATTTAAAATGAAACATATACACCTGTTGCTTAACCTAAACTAAGATGTGGGTTTTTTTTGTTTTTTTCCTCTCCTTAAAAAGAGGTAATAACTTCCATATCTTCTAGGTTGGTTAGTTTGTTATTGTTTCTTCCCAATTAATTTTATTAAAATGACTTCTATGCAAAGTACATGATTGGGTTCAGGAGTTCAGTGCTAATCATGCTTGAAAATTTTCTCTGACTTGAAATTAGAGGTAAGATGAAGTTTGTGATGGAAAATTTAGAGGTACCCTTGGCCTGTATGCTATGAGCTGATATTGCTGTAATGCATAAACTTTTTTTCTTCCAAACATGCCAAATTTTGCTTTCACAGTGAAATATGATAATGCAATTAATTCTGTTTTTACTAGACAGCCTTTCAATGTGTTCTTGAATGGTGAGAACAGAATTAGAGCCCATGTGCACATCATAACAAGAACTCTCTCTCGTAAGTTGCTGGACTTTGTGTGTGCTGTAATTCAGCTCAGTGGTGGTACTTGATGAGAGCAGGGGGATTTGGGCCTGTCTCTCCTGTGAAAAATACTGGCAGTGGAGGTTAGTGGTGTGTTGCAATTTGCATGATGATGTGCTGGGGGAGGAGGGAGCCCTACCTATCTCATCTGCCTTGGGAATCTCCCCAAGGTAAACAAGAGGAGAAGGGCATGTGTGAGGGAGGACAACCCCAGTGGGGCTGAGTAACAAAAACAGCCAATAAATTCACATCAAGCATGCCATCCAGGACACCAATACATGCTGAAATCTGTGATCTGAGTGTACCACAGTGCACGTAAAAAAAAGAAATCCCCCTTGAATAAATGAGATTATCCGACTGAAATGCCAAGCAAAGGGTCAAACGGTTACAGCAAGATTAAGCCAGGAGAAGAATTAATAACAAAAGTGATGCAATGGTGGGGGGAAAAAAAATCATAGAAATGTTTTCATGCAAGATTGTCAGAAAGGTTGCCCAGCATACATTATGAAATGCATCCTTTAGAATAATTTGCTTCTTCCTTCCTATATCTTTTAATAGCTATCATTTGTAGCAGTTGTCACAAATTATAATTAACAAGATAAATGATAGTTTAATTAATGTTGACTGAGGATTTTTCAATGGAATCCAGTTTTGTCTTGGATTTAACAGGGAGCAAGTATTGAATACTATTTTTACTAGTGCAAATTTGGGCTGAAAAAGCGACCATAACTTCATGAGAAATAAATCCATCTAATTTTTAGTTTACTTGATGTAAAAGGTCACACAGTTACAACACAGTTGTTGATCTGAATTGATAGATTGAAGAATTTTTGTTTTCTGCACTTGTTTTCCCCAGAAAAAAAAATAAAAGGAGTAGTTGTTTGGTCAGAGTAGAAATTGCAGTGTGTGATCTACCTATTTGTATGCACAATGTGAAAGAAAAAAATAATCAATAGATCCCTGAGTCTACTAAATAATACACATCTTATTTGTTGAAAATTCATTAATTTTTGTGATTATTTCAGGAGGGAGACTCATTTTATTTTCTTCTATGGTCAGCACTTGTGAAGAAAATTTGTTTTTTCCTAAGGTTTTGGTGCTTCTTTCTTTTGAAAACATTACCCTTTAAAATGCTGGCAGTTTGAATTGATTAGTACCATATTGTATCAGAGAGAAGTCTGGAATGTTCTTGAACAATTCCAGTGAATCAGGGACTTGCTGTTTGGTTTGGATCTGTTTTTTGGAGGAAATGGATCAACCCATCCCCAACATATGGCTGATGCACATCCTGGTAAGCTCTATTCACTCAGGATAAATAATACTATATCAAATATGCAATACGAAACAAGGCAAGATGAACCCCATAAAATTATGGTTTATGACATGGGGCTTTATCCCACAGTATTGGGATTGCTGATACAGTGGCAGAAAATAAGTGGGGAAATACTGAGTAGTTGCTTTAATGTATTTGGAGCATGAGAATGTGGATGATTAAAACAATTAGGCATGCTTCTCACAGAACTTAATGAGATTGATCAATCCTGTTGCAGATTCAGCTCAGATTATATTACAGCCACAGCTCCTAACATTCTCAAAGGATCTTATTTAAGAGAGACCTCTGAAAAGATCCCAAGAGTCACAAGATGATAGAAGCATCATATTTGGACAGAGTTTTGGAGGAACCACCATGTTAATTTTGATTGTCAAGTCTTATTTATTCCTTATTAAACCAACATTTGGTTATGTAGTTCCACAGTAAACCAGAACAAGAAAGAGATCATGGCTGAAAAATTATCTGAAAAAGCACAAAAAATACATCTTCTGGAACTGCAGCCAAACACAGAGTAAAAATAGATACCTACATTCAAAGAACACTGGGGAGCTTTTGCTGAAATCTTACTGTCTCTGAAAGGATGATATATATGTTTACTGAAAAAAAATTACCAGAGATTTAAAAAACTATTTAACGTAAAATATTTGAAGTTTCAAATTCCCAGTATTGCACAGAGATTCAGTTTTGCTGTATAGATGCTCAGCACCTCGTAAAAATCAAGGGTTTTTTCCTGAGGTGTCTCAGACAAGGCAAATAAAAACTAATGCACTTGAAATTACTGATTGCCTTCTGAAAACTTGCACATTTAGATGTAGATGTAATTTCTTGGCCAGGGATGGAGAAGTAATGTGTCTGAACTGAAACTGGTTGGTGCTACAGGAGACATTTTAGATGCTGGCTGAATTTTCTGGAGTTTAATGAGTGGAATAATTCAGGTTTGAATTAATGATCTTGCTCTTATTCCTAGATGTTGATAATTTTTCACATATATTCTCATACTCTGCTATGCATAAAAGCACAGTAGGACAAAAAATTTATCTACCTTTAAAAAATTATTTTAAAGGAACCAAAACCATTTAGGTAATGACTTCAATTGAATGTCTTTAGAGGTATGTATCATCATCATGTGATTATGAATTTAATGGCTCTTTAAATTATGAAGAATGCTACTGTCATTTTAGGTCTATACTGATCAATATAAAAATCTGATACTGTTGCCTTTCTGAAAATAGAGAGATCTGTAGCTGATTGTGTTTAAGCAGGAATCAAACATTTAAACAGTCCTAAAATAAAAGTATAATAAAATTATACTGATTTGTTGTGAGTCAGCTTATAAATGTACACAGTAAGGAAAACAAAACAAATTATGTCTCGGATCTGTGATATTTTCTTTTCTCTTCATACATCCTTATTTTGAGTTTAGCATGCTTGAATGATGTATTATTCAAGAATACTTTCATTGTAAATTACCCCTGACTGTACTTTGTAGCTCATGTAATTAAAATAGGTGTTCAGAGAATGCAAATGACTTGCAGTTTATGTAAGATCATGTCTTTAGGAGATAATCATAAAGTGGATTACTAACTGCCTTTGAAGCATTTCAAATTTATTTAATTGCAATAGAAACAACCCCATTCTCTTGACACAATTACATTCCACCGATATTCCTGTTTGCTCTCAGAACTGTCCATAGCTACCTTGCAGTGTTCTAATGAGGATCAAATCACAGTTTTGTTCTGTAGCTTCACCTTTGTGTACTGTGTTTTCTTCTCTTATCAAACACGTGCATAGAGCTCAAATTAAAAAAAAAAAAAAAGAAAATGAACAAAACCACAACCAAAATCTGACTTAAAAGTTTGGAGAGGGGATTTGCAAGATAACTATGAAAAACCAAAAAGCCTAAATCCCATTAGTTAGTCTAAACAGAAATGGCATTTGAAAGAGGGCAAGATAATTCTTGGTCAAGTACCTACTTGAAAACTTGTGAGCAGTGATATGTGCTGGTGCTGAGGAATTCAGATTCGGAATTCAACATATTTTTATAGAGTTTTAGCTGAAGCCAATCTTTATAAATACTGAATGTATGTTGCAGCTTGGAATGATCAGTTATTAGCCTAGGCTGAATGGCACATTATTTAAATTATTTTATGTAGCTTATCCTGTATGCGGCTTCAAAAGTTTTCCGTTTGCTGGTTGGATGGTGTTGCTGTATTTGGCCCTTTGTAGTATAAATGCAAAGCCCTGCTTCTGATTTTTATAAGATTCATAACTTAGCAGTACAGAAACAAGCACACTTGGAATGCACAAACCAAAAAAAAAAAAAAAAGGCAACTGAAACATTTCAGGTAGCTGTAAATACTTCAATTTTATATAAGAGACCATTGCAGATATCAGAATTTCAGGTCTTTTCCCTGGGTTTTATTTTTACTAGGTAAATGTGCTTCTGACCCATAATTTTAAATCTGTTTTTTAAGCCAAAAAGAATATATCCATTAAAACCAAAACATTTCCTTAGTAGTTACACAAAAGCTCTGTGTTGGTTTTTTTTTTTTGTTTGTTTTGTGCTTCTTGTATATATTTTTAGAAAAAGTTCTAAATGTAACCATAGTCTTATTCACTTTTCAAGTGTTCATGTATTTCAGTGTTTGGACAAAAAAAGAAAATTCAGAATACTAACTAATAATATAGGTAGCTTATGGCTTTAATCTGAAGGAACTGAGAACCCTAAGTAGTGTCCGCTGCGTTTTAGAGATGGCATTTGGAAACTGGCAAAATAAGTCAAAATATTGGAAATGCTGATTCAAACTCTGGCAGTAATTTGGAATTTCATGTTATTTATATAAACATTTAAATATCCTTTAATTTTGGATCTGTCAGCTTGGGGAAGTTCCAGGGGATGTCATTTAGGTCGTAAATATGGTATAAGTCACAGGTCAGGTTACCAAATCAGAAGTGTGGTTATATATCATTGTATATCAAGGTAACATTTGCCTCTCTAGTCAATATTGCCTCTGAGTTAGAAATTAGAGCTCTTGTTGATGAGCACCTTGAACTAGGCTGCCTTTGGATAGGCTGGCTTGTTCCGGGCTCTTCATTTGGAGAATGAGGGTCCAAACTGTGCTCCCAACATGAGCTTCAGTGCCTCTGGTCCAGCATGCTCTGACCAAACACATAACAGTGCTGGTGTACTCGGATGGTGCGTTGCTTCTGCCATGGTGGTGGTTAGTCTGGTGATCCTGGTACATGCCTTTGGTCATGGAAAGAGCTTCATGATCCCTGTTGTGCAACAATGTATGAAACTGCAAACACCTGGAAAGACTTTTCCATGGTGCAAGCATTTGTGCATCAGTGGCCAAACATCTGGAATTCATTGCAGGATTCTCAGTGGTCTCTTCAAGTGCTGATTGAGATTTCATTCTTTTCTAAGATGCGCATCTCTCTTGACGTTGATTCTGAAAACTGAGGGAACGCAGAGGGGATGGAAAGTTCCAGATTGGCAAATATTATCTACTGCCTAAAACATGTTCTATTAAAAATTAAAATTGTCAACATGCGTGTATATAAATGTTTTGAAATAAAATACTCACTTAAAATAATACTGTATTTTTTGTAGTTACCAAATAACAAACTTTTGGGTATCAGGGTGACTGTAAATACTTCGGTGTGGAAATTGGAGGTTTGATTTAAAATTTTAAAGTGGTAAAACTGACCCAGACCTCAACACAGTAACAAATTTCCCAATTTAGGCTGGTTCTCTTAATGTACATTCTTGTCCTACATTGTGGCTTTCCTTTTTCTTCTCTTTCTGTTTAATGCTCTAGAGATGAACAGTGGAGAGAGATGAAGCAGTTCCAGTTCTGTGTATTATTTCCAGTTTGTCAGGTTTCCTCCTTTCTGGCCTTTCAGACATAAGTCTTTATTGTGACTTGTTGCTGATACCTGCTGATATTGGTGCTTGATACCACACCCTTTTGAGGATATCTGGTACATTGTGGTTTCACATCTGGAAAATGGTACAAATTAATCTGTGCTTAAAGTCAGTCATTTTTGAATGACAACAATGGTGTAATTTTCAACTCTGTATGATGACTTATGTGGAAACTTCTTGCATGGTTATCTTTCTAATCTATCTTCCTTTTATTTTGACTTTTCCTGTAAGAAAACAGGGCTTCTTCCTGAAATGTTTTGATGCTGCTCAATGTAGGACATTTAGTGAATTCTTTCTTGCCAGGCTGAACACTTAGCAAGTGTTGGAGGAAGAAAAATAAAAACCTCCTTATCACACATCTTTTTTTCCCCAGAAGCATGAGCTGTATAAAGAAGCTGGGAGGCAAACATTTTGATGATTTTATGTTACTCAAAGATATTTCTTAGAGGGACATAACATCATAGGTCTAGTAGCTGCCTCCATGTTCTGCTGGTGTGTCAGCAACCAGATGGAACCAGTCACAGGCTTTAGCTTTCATTGTAAAACTCATGTTTAAAGGCTTCCATATGCATATTTTAGTTGCTTCTAATATTACTTTTTAAGAAGCAGGAAGATACTGACTGCTAGGTTTTGGTTTGTGTAAGTTTTTCTGTTTGTTGGGTTTTGGTTTTGACTTTTTGTTGGTTTTTTTATATAAAAAGAACACAGATTTTTGAACTGATGAAGCTGAGTGTCTGCAGTTTGGTTTAAGCTCCTCTAATCTAATGCATTTATGCTGAGTTGTCATACTTGATTGAAAAACTGAAAGCTGAATCATCATTTGCATAACTCATATCTGTTACACAGATTTTTGGATTTACTTTGAATATATAGAAAGTATTGTTATGTTAACCCAGACTTGTATTAAAAAAAGAAAGACATCTGCCTTGTCTTCTAACTTTAAAAAAAAATATTAGCCTGGATGTATCATTAGTGGTGTTTCTTTGGGAGCGTGAAAGTAAAAGTTTTGAAAGGGTTGTGAATTGAAAAAACTAGTTTGTTGAAAAGGTGAAGGAAGAGCTGGAAAATGTTTCCTCTCTCCACAGTAATTGTTCTGATTTAATTGTATATGTAACTGTTCCAAACAGAGGGAAAAATAACCAGGTCATAAAGGGAGCTCTGTATTCATTTTCTTTGGAGCAAAGCCTTCAAGTCTCATTGAGACTTTGTCTTCATTGAGAAATATTGAGGCTGGTGGAGACTGAAGTGCAGAACAAAACAGAGGATACAGTGTGAGCATTTTGAGATTGACTCCAGCCTAGCTCTCACGTGGCTCCATGGGCTGTGTACACCTGTACTCATATTCACTGTAACTTCAGCTCAAAGAGATCCAGTTCTCATGGTCCAAATCAACAGTCATTATGCAGGGACAATTGGGAGACATAACCTAAATCAGTAATGAACTCATCCATTGCTGACTGAGAACTTGCCTAGGTCATTGATTACTGGTTCTGACAATTTTTCCTGGTAGTAAATGAGTGTGATCTAAAAATGAGAATTTTGGAATAGATTGAGCTGTATATACATATCCATTTCACTTTTCCTGTGGAATTTGGGATTCCTTTTTCAAAAGCATGAACAGTATTTATAGCCTATCCTCATTTTCAGGTGTCTGTTTTTTAATGCAAAAAATTAATTTTAAATGAATTAGGGTATGAGAAACCTTTTCAAGAATCTTGCGATCTATAATTAGCTTCTTGGACTGCAGAATGTTCTAAACTGCTGACTTCCAGAAGTTTGACATATACAAAAAACGTAGCTAGAAGATGTTTGACAAGAAAGTTACATATGGATGCAGCAGTGACTTCAGCAAATATGTATAGAATTGATAATTTTTTTTGGACAGCTACTGGTTCTGATTTATAATAAAGAAAGTGTCCAATATAATTCTGGGTAGTAAACAAAGCTTAATTATTTTTAAGAATACATACATATGTGCACATGGTGTGTAGATATATATATATATGTAAAAGTGAGAACACCTCTATTGTTTTTTCAGAGGTAAAGGAAAGCTTCATTCAGTGCCTAGAGTAACAGGAAAAATTTCACTAGATTTAGAATGTCACATTTGATTCAGGTCTTGCCAGAGACTGAAGTCAGTGGGATGTGCTAAGTATGTTACTGGCCCAGGATCTAAGAGTTTTTCAGACTCACATAAGACTTGTGTGGCAACTGTGGAAGCTTAGTTCAGATCTTCTGAATCCTGGTCTGGCCTTCAGATTGCAGGAACATTCACCCTTCCTCTGTTCCTCAGCTTCCTGTACTAAGTTTTCTTGTGTATTGAGCAGGAATAACAGGTTTGTAGGTCAAACAGATGAGCCACCAGTAAATTTAAATATTTCATCCCATATTCCATAAACTCTGCTTCTGTTATCAGTGGAAGTAGTTTGTAGAGAGAGCCCTTAAACATAAAATTATAAAAATGCAATAAAAATGTGTTGTTCATCTCTAATGCTCACTCACCCTGTCACCTCCCAGCTTTGCTATTACTGCCAATACATATCTCATGTGAGGCCTTGTGGAGAAATGCAAACTTTTGTGCCTCACTGAGGCACACCAACTGTGAGCAACTTAATGATAAAAGAGCCATTGAAATATATTGCTGGAAAGCCAGGCTACATTTTTCAAGCATGTGTTTATAAGCTCCTCGTTCTAAGCACAATGGCTGCATTATAAACCAGAGCTAGGGAATAGGCACAGCTCCAAGCAGTCAGGAGTGCAGAAGGAATAACAGCTGACTTTTGTTTATCAGAGCAGCTTGAGCAGGATGTGCTTTCACATATCTAAATATTTATGTAAACAGATGCACATTAAACCACTTAGAAATAAATAAAGTTTTCTGAAAATAGAACTCCACAATGATGTCAGGGGCTGTTTATCTTCAAGAACTGTGGGAATGAGCTTGAATATGCAAGTATTTCATTGAAAAAAAGGCAGTAAAACTAGATTCAGATGTAATTTCTTCAGATTATATGACACAGGCTATTTTACTGTGCTGAGGGTATAGATGTACTAGCTGGTTTTTTCTAAAACCAGCCAACTTTACTTTCTTTCCTAGCTTCTCATAATGGTAGGCGGCATTTACTTGTTGGCAGTATAGACTTGGGGAGAGTGCTCCTGTGTGCTTTTCTGCATGCTGAGGCAGAGCTGGAGTTGTGTCTGCTCTGCTAGGCAAGGGCAGAGCTTCAGTGTTGGCTGTGTCTTGCCTGCGCAGTGCAAACACTTCAGGGCAGCATGGGTTTTCTCCACTGACATTGCATATCTGTAGGGAATTGTGTTTCTGCAGAAAGTCCCACAATTTGAGAGATGCTATAGCAGAGCCATGACTTAAGGTTGCTCTCTATGCTTTTGTACATTTTTGGTTTGGTTGCTGGGGTCAGCTTGGTGGTGGTGATTTTTTTAAAATGTCATTCTGCTTTTGGCAGCCTTGTGAAATTTTTGTTTTATAAATTAAAACATGCACTAAATGTTCTTCCCCCTTTTTTTTTTGTTTGGTGCACCAACTCAGGTTGTTACTTTATATAATGAATTTTTTCAAACTCTTAAATTTGAAACACTACCGTGGACTTCTCTGTGATCTTGTCTCCCCATGTCCTCTGAAAATGCAGCTGTTTTTAGATTTCTTTTCCTTAGAGCATTTATAAATGTTTTCAGATAGATGGTTAAGATGTTTTAGAAGTACATTGCCTTAGGAAATATAAAAAGACCTATTTCAGTCAAAATTTATACAGGAGGAGGAAGAACTGACCAGCACAGGATCAGCACATGACTGGAATGTGCCTGGCACCCATGTGGCACAGCCCTTGTGCCCATGGACACTGAGCACTGCCTGGCTCAGTCACCTGCCCTGCTCCATGTTCCCTCCTGCTCTCCCTGAGCCTTGAGGCAGTGATCCCTTCTCCTCTGGCCACTCCAGCCCCCCTGCAGCTGCAGGGTCTGGAAGATGGCCTGCATCCCTGCCCCATGCCAGCCCATGGCATGGCTGCCAGAGGGATGATGCTGGCAGCAGGCAGAAAATCTTGACGTGGAATGGCAATTTATAAAAAAATCACTCCTGGATTTGAATTACATTTTCTGTATTTGATTTCTTCTACTTGACAACATTAGTTCAGATTTTTGATAGATTTCTATTCTATAACCTTGATTGCACTGTTAGCCCTTTATGGCTTCTGGACCAGCTTCATGTGAAAGAAGCTTGTAAAAAGAACTTTGAAACAAACTGTTGTAAACTTGGAACAAATTAACTTTAGGGGATATAATAGCCATCAAGATATATTAACAGATTTTCATGATCATTTTACATCAATAAATGCTAGTCCTTATTCCATGTGTTCTTTCTGTGAGAACAGTGCAGCTGGTCAGATGATTAGAGAGTTTGTGGTTGGAAAAGGAAATTAGTTCTGCTCAGTCTTAAATTGAGGTAGACAAAAGCTTTTTTTTTTCTGGTTCTACACGAAGCACCATGTTTTTGAAACTTAGTGTTTTGATACCTTAGGTTTGCCCTTGCTTCCAGTAAATGTGGAGGTTCTGGTGCTGCAACCAAGTAAAAAAAATTGTATTCTGTGATTATGAAATTCTTGTAGTTCTTTGTTCCCAAAGAGCTTCATTTCATGAATGGGACAAACCAGACCATACCTCTTTTGGTCAGAACACTCATGGTCATAATGATAGACTATCCCTCCCCCTGCTCCCTATCCCAACTTACATTTGCTGAATTTGTCTACAGTTAAAATATATCTCTGTTTTGGCACCCTGCTGTGTGGGATTAAAGACAACAGTCTGATTTTGACCAGTTAGGCCTGATAAATCCAAAAAGTCGAAACTGCCATTACTTCAGATGCCAACCAAAAATGATGTTCACCTTTTCTACCTGGAACATTACCCTAGGCTGGGGACAGAATTTGTTTCCTAGACTTCTATTTCTGGAAAACCTTTTTTATGTTTCTTCTAGTACCTTACCTCTGTTGAAGATTATTAAAAAGAGACAAAAACAAATAAATTAATAAATATGAGGTATTTGCTCTGCCAATTTTGGTTTAGCCAACCTTCATGACAGATAATGTGCAGAATAAAGCAATGCTTTAGCAGTCTTAAAATGCTATTGGACTGCAGCATTATTATCAACCTTTGCTGCACAGGATTTATCCTAGAACTTACTTAAATTAGACTAAATAAATTTTGTTTAAAAGCAATTCCAGATACATGATGACTATGTTGATTAAAGTGGTATTACTATACTAGACTTCTCCTGGAGTTAGTAAGTAGTATTGTAACTCTAGGTAAATTCTGAAGTTACATCTTCTACTAAAGTCAGGAAGTTTTACTCTAAAAATAGTGTCTTGAAATACATACAAGTTAAAGAAAAAAAGAATATTTCTTCTCCTATGAGGAAAAAACAGTTAGTCAAACTTGTTTGTTCATATTATCCTCCTTGCTACTTAAATTTTTAAAATTTGGTTAATGTAAAAACAATATTTATACTCTCATGTAACTGTGGGTAAAAAAAGATGTGGAAGTTGCATATTTTTTTATTAAAATCTGATATTTTTTATTAAAATATTGATTGCGACTTTCTCTTAGGTACCTTAGGTATGTGTGACTGGAAAAGGAATTTATCATCCTTTTCCACCTGTCTTCTTAGTAACAAACCAAAAAAGTCTCTTAATTTGGTTTTCTCTGTTGCACTTCCAAGAGCTACAAGTTTTAAAGGAATATATTTTTTCTATTCTGTTCAAATCTGAAAAGGAGGAAAATGAAAATTTAAAATCCTTCTTATTTTTGTGTGCTCACTCCACCTGCTGCAAAATTAATGATATAGATGTGTGCAAATAGACCTGAATTTTTTCATGCTTAGAGGAAACTGTACAAGACATCAGGGAAAAATATTCCATAAGTGTTTTCCAGTTTAGTTTTCTCTACTCTTGTTGACAAGTCAAGATATGTGACTTGGATGGATACATTTAGCCTTTATTTGCAGCTATAAAATTCTGAGGGATTTAATACATCTTGGAAAATAGAATTGTATTCTTAGAATTTTTTCAGTTTTCTGTGCTCCCTAATCAGTGTCGTCAGCTGAATATTTTTTCTGTAAGTGCTCTTCACAAAAAACAAAAACCTCTTTCATGGATGCTTCTGTGAGAACATGTTGAAGAGGAGTGTATGAAAGAAAGAGGAATGAGAGAAAACCAGAGATTTTCCCAAAATTGTCTTGGGAAGCACAGTTTCTGTCCCCCACTATAATGAATGTGTTCTATGCCCATGCAAGTGCACATAAACAATCAGAAGAGTTAAATTAACTTCATGAATTTTAGATACTTTTTTGAACATTTTTGAAGTTCACTGTCTTACATGAGTGATACAATATCAATTATCCAGACAACTAATCTTCTGTTCATACTCAATTTCCTATTAGCTTTAAGTCTCTGATTAAAATATTCTACAGTTGTGCTCTGCAGTGTGTACTCACACGCCCTATTAGAGTGTGTGCAGCTACTTCACATTTCATTGGAGATTTTTTTGATTACTTAGTGATTCATTATGGATGGTGTCTTAACAGATGATATGTTCCTTGAGTTTGTGTTCATTATTGGTTGTGCTGGGCCTTAGAGACACACACATTCTTTGTAGCACTGAGTTTTTCTCAAGTATACAAATCTCAAATGATAGTAACTCTGTGTTGTTATGAGTTGATTTGCTGTATAGAGCTATATTTCAGTTTTTCCAAAATGCCCAGTATTCAGTAGTATCGTGCACTTGGCTTTGTTGCTGCTGTTCTTGGCTTGACTATGACGATCCTGCAACTCCTCACATATTGAGAGAGGAATCAGTTGGCATAATCATGGAAGTGTTGGTTGACTGAGACCTTTCAAGGTCATCCAGTCCAACTTCCTTCTCAAAGCATGAACATCAAATCAGTCATGGCTTTAGTTAGCTTTGGACTCAAGACCTGAAGGCCACATGCTGCAGCCTCTAGGCCATGTTAGAAGCCTGTTACTGGACCCTCTCCAAACCCCCCCTGTTCTTCTTGGAGCAGTTGAAGATGGATGAAGTTCTCCAGCTGCAGCCTTACCAGGGCTGCACAGAAGCAGAAGGTGTTTTCCCTTACCCTCCTGCCTGTGCTCCTCCTGCTGTAGCCCAGCTCTGCAGTTCCCTCATTGTCATGGAAGTGCATTGTTGCCTTGTTTGTAGCTGGCATCTGCTGGAACTGCCAAGCTTCTTTTCAGCAGGTGCCAGTTCAGCCTGTGCTTCTGCCCTGGGAGCAGAGCTTTTCACCTCTTGTTGAACTCTCTAAGTTTTCTGCTGGGCCAGGCCACAATTTTCACCACCTCCCTCTTATTTGAAGCTCCACCCTCTAATTTCTGTTAGTGTTTGAATTCCTGACAAAACGTCTGGGTTTCCCATACGCTGAATATTTGTGGCTTGTGAGAGTAGAACAGTCGCTACCTCATGTGGTGTTTCTGCTCCAGACAGAAAGTAACAGAGGTAGTATTTCAGGTTACAATCCAAATGGCAGTTTTTCATTCATTAAACTCTTTAATGACATTTTGCTTGATACCAAAAGCATTTTGAAGACAGATTTCCACATGGATATGGTAATTGGAAGATAATGCAGATAGCGATTAAGCTTGCTGCATGCAATAGTGGAGGCCTTGAGAAAGAAGTTTAGCAATGAAGTTTGTCTCTGTTGCAAGCAGATTATAGGTATTTTGTAAAGCTATGATCCTGATTTGTTTTCATTAGCATTCATGAATGGTCATGTCATACTACTTTACAGTGAGATTAAAATCCTCAGCTATTACCTGCTTGTTTTGAAAGTTTCCTGTTATGATGGCCAGATCATTCTGACACCATTCATGGTAGTCTTAAAAAGATGACAAAGGTTTGAACCACCAAACCTTAAAAAATATACGTGCATTGTGAATAGCATATATGAAAACACCACACAGAACCTCTTAATGTTCCATTTTGCATTCTTAAGAGTGCTGGTGTGACAATGTGCACAGCAAACAACCCTCTGGGTGTTGTGCTTTTTTGTTGTTGGAAGAGTCAGTAGTCAATGTTCGCTGCAAAGTGTAAGGGATGTAAAAGTCAAGCTGGCCATTAAGCTTTCAATGGTAATTCAGGAAACCAAAACCTAAAATGTGTTCTGTAGTTGCATTGCCTTCCTCAAATCCTCCCTTCCCACTGTGTTTACACCTTTGCTTGTCTTCTGCTCAGAGTCATTCAGACCTGTCCCTGTCTGCCAATGAACCTGGCAGATACATGGCTTTATCGTGAGGGATTAGCTGCCAAAAGGCATACAAACATGGTGGGGGGAGTCAAATTTGTCAGTTCTGCTGGAGTCTTTGATTGTAGATAAAGGAACATCTGAGCAAGACTTGTAAGCATTTTTGATAGATATTGCTTTTGCTGATTTTGTGCGCTATTTTAAGCGTGACCTTGGTGTGCCTGTCAGTGATTTAACTCTATGTCCATAACAACAAGACTGTTTATCTGTTGTTTTAATTTCTTCATAGAAGTTTTTCCACACAGCTGATCTTGCGGTGGTGCTACAAGAAAGGATCTAAAGGCCTTTACTAATATATTAGTGGTGACATTGATGTCTTCTTCTGCTCCATTTCTTTAGGGAAAATTGTGGAGTGATAAGTTTGCATAAAATGTGTTCTTTTTGTGCTGTCCTTGATGAAGTTAATTTTGTTGCTGTAGAGAGAGGGGACATGGTTGTCTTCTGCTCTCTTGATGCTGCTCCCCTTCTTCTTGGAAGGATCAGTGCTGTCTTCAGGGACCACTCAGTGGTCCAGAACAACATGTTGGCAATTAGAGAGGGGATCCTGTCTTGTGGAAAAGTGTCCTGGTTCTGGCCAGGACAGGGTTAATTTTATCAGTAGCCAGGACAGGGCATGGTGGGACATGGAGATTATTCTGTAGTGCCTCACCTCATTGCACAAGGGCAAGGGAGTCTCCTCCTGGGAAAAGGGGCTCCTTTCAGCTGAGTAAGGTGACAGAGGGAGCAATCAGGTGATGCTGGTTCTGAGCATTTTGCATGTGAATTACTCATTTCTGTCTTGTACACTTTTGTTATTAATATTGTTCCTGTTAATTTTCTTACCTCATTGCTGTTTCCAGTAAATTGTTCTTATCTCAGCCCATGATCTTTACCTTTTGTGCCTCCAAATCTCTGCTCCAATTACCATTGGGGATGGGAGCGGGAAAGGAAGGCAGCGAGCAAGTGACACATGGTTTCAAGGGTCTCAGTGAGAGCACTAAATTGGGGAGTACCATTCCTAAAGCACAACACAAAGAAAAGCAATCTTCATGCAGATTAATAGGATACATCATATGTGATAAGTACAGCTATTTTCAACTATCAAATTCTTTTAGAAGGAAGTAGAAAAAAAGAAAAACAAAACCAGCTGATATTCTGTTGGACTGTAGTACTTATGGAAATACCTGCTGGTGCTCCAAGACTGCTGACAGGGGACTTGGACCACCATCCATCATTTCAGCCATATCATTTAAGTAGTGCATACTTAGAGGTCTTGGAATGCTTAAGAAAGGAAGTGACAATACCTGAGTGAATTTTTGAATTCTGGGGATTTTGATGTTTAAGTAGATTTAGAAAGCCCTCTAATAATTTCTGTTTAAAGTTTTAGCTTGTGTACCTTAAATGAACTCCAGAAAATGGCACTGCTGACTTCAGAGATGTATGTCTTTGTGAAAACCTTAGTGTTTGAAATTAATGAATTAAAAAATAGAAAATGAAAGCCATGTCAAAATTCTAAATTGGTTTCTAAGAAACAGTTTGGGAAAAATAATTTCTTATCAGTTTTTCACTGCTTTCATTCACACTGCCAGATGCTTCTTCTACGTGTTAGTCAAGTTTGCCTGTGGGTACTTTTTTTTTCCCTTCACTTTCAGCCCTAATTTCTTATATAACCATGGGCTGTGGAACTTTAGCCTGTTCACGTAAACCTGAAGGTGTCAGTATCACTTTTTGATACCAAAGTGTTTCATCACAAGAGAAATTGATGGTAAATATTTTTTTTTAATGGGTGGAGATTTACTGCTCTATTCATTTTTATAGTTTCTTGAATCTGGCTTGAGTCACTGGGAACCAAGCCATGGATTCTTTGGTGTAGAGGCTTTGAGCAGTCTGTGTGTTACTGTGCTGAATCACAGCACCTGCACAAGCCCAAACAAACCGTTTTTCTCAAGCCCCTGGAGATCCTGGACTTATGAATTGCAATTTTCTAGTCCAACCAACATAATTGTAATAAAAGCATAAAATGTTGTCAAACAGATAAATATTAATCTGCTTATGCCTGGTCTGAGCATAATGAAATTACACCTGATTTTTGTGATTGAGTCTATGAAGATTTACAAACAGTATTCTTGTGGTATGTGAAATATTTTGAATGTTGAATTGCTTTGTATGATACACTTATATTATTACTTCCATATGCACAAACCCTGGGAGTTTTGTTATCCACTGAACTTCCATAAATTTGTATGAATTACCAAAAAATTGTTGCATAGATCAGATTACATTTTTCCATAATTTTATTAAAATATATTTTGTGGTGATATTTTTTCTTATTTTCCATTCTTGCTTCCCTGTGATGTTTTTGTATGACTTTCATCACTATTACTTGACAATTAACTAAAGTGAAGAAAGGAGGAGGTGACACAAGTTCTTTCTTTCAAACTGACTCATATTTCCTATGTGAGTTTGGGCAAATCACTTAACTGCTCCATGTCTGTTTCCACATCTGTACAACAGGAGTAAATTTCCCATGAGCTTTATAAAAATTAATTAATCTTCGGAAAGTACCCAGAAATCCTGAAATAGAAGGGCCTGTTGATTCTAACATCTTATAAATTACATCATGATGGCATTGAGTAATGGGGGACTTGGTTAAAAGAATGTGCTGATTATTTGTCTATTTGTGTCAATAGCTGTAAGTGGTGTTAATATATGTTTCACAGGAATATATGATTATCACAAGTCTTCTACATTGTTCTCTATGGCTAAATAATGTCAACAGTAAAACTGACAAATGTTAGCCCTAGAAGACTTACATCATTGCTAAAAAGTTCAGCTGCCAATAAATAAAGTTTGGAGCAGGACAAAAAGTCTGGACTTAAAAAAGAGCTGTTTTAAAAAATAAATGATAATATTTATTATCAAGGTAAATACTCTTGAAACACTTTGTTTGCATTTTTGTCATTGTGGCTCTATCTTTTGTTCCTGACTTCTCTTACCTATTATTGCTCCATATTTAATGTTTCTCTTTTGGGCCACAAGAATAAAGAGGATTGGATATTTGCAAAGCAATGCTACAGCCATCTGGAGAGCTGTGTTTTTGGCCTACTCCTGTCTTTCTCATGTAATTGTACTGATTTTCCTGGTGCAACTTGTGATCAATAGAAATCCATATTGATGCTGATTATTATTTTAGATCTTATTAGGCATAGCAATTAGTATGGGAAAGTGCTTTTCAATATTTTTTTTGGTGGACCTGGGAGAGATAGATAAGTCTACGCTGAGGAAGCCTCAGAAAGGAGTAAGCAGGTTTTCATCATCTATGGTGTGACAAAGCAGCTACCTTAGAAAGTTTTTGGTGTACTTCTACATCCAATCAAGTGAGGCTGTTGGTCTGACCCAGCCTTTGCTGAACAAACAAGATTCTTCTGGTTCTGGAGACTTCTCTGAGCTGTAAGGTAGAGCTGCCATGTAATACATTATCATCTGGGCATTGTAATGTGGGAATTACTCAGTGGCAGAAACTATCACCTCAGGCCCTATGAACAGAAAGTAAAATATAGTTCTTGATGGTCAGCAGTAGTAACTAAGAGGAAGTCCACCAATAACTAGCTGCATAATTACATTGGGTTAGACCTCTGGAAAAGCCATTTTCCCCACACCCTTTTCTTCTTCATCCCCTTTGCAAATTAGCTCTTGCCCAGCCCAAACTTAAAGCCTTTGGCAGGCATAATCAGTCATCTCTTACTCTGTATAAAGTACCCTCCATGTGAGGCACGCATATAGAGAAAGTTTGGGTAATTGTTGGCTTGGCAAAGAGATTTTTTTGGATGGATAAAAATTCCCAAGGCCTCTGTTTATTTATATAGTTCTTGGA
This sequence comes from Geospiza fortis, assembly GCF_000277835.1. Taxonomy (NCBI): domain Eukaryota; kingdom Metazoa; phylum Chordata; class Aves; order Passeriformes; family Thraupidae; genus Geospiza; species Geospiza fortis. The sequence goes on from NW_005054299.1 coordinate 6,589,986, forward strand.
ATAACGCTGTTTTCAAAAGGCTGCTCGCCAGCTGCTGAGACAGCGTTCCAGCTAATATATTCCCAATGCAATCACCACACTTTGCTTTTCCCATCATAATATCCCCAAGGCTGTTCTTGGTTAAGTCTCATGACTGGAATATAGGAAAGTTCACATTAAGTCAAAGCTCACAATGCCGCAATGTTTCTTATTTTCCTTCTTTCCTTCTTTTTTTTTTTCCTCATTTTCCTAATTTCTTTTAACCAAGCCTCTTTAAATGGAAAGGTGCCTGTTTCAGCTGCTCTATATGTGGGGAGAATAAAGCTGCGTATATAATGCTAAAAATAAGTGGGTCACTATGGTGGATCTCAAAAAGTCTGTGTGAAGAGGTTACTTGTAGCAAGTAGATTAAATGTTCTGTTTCAGTGACTAAGATAAAAGCAGAGCCAGTGCTCAGGATTTCTGTGGTATAAATGGCCTTTTGGCATTTCATTGTTCTTAGCAACCAAACCACTGAGGCAATGAGCCAGGACAACAAACTACACTTTTTCTGTTTGTTTTTATTTGACCTTTTTTTCTAAGTTGTAAAATTAAAGAGCAAGACTCTTGTGTCTCATGGTCATAGTGCACAGAGAGCCCAAGGGACTTGAGTTTATGAGGCTTGAGTTTACAGGAATTTCTTTTTTTTTATTGGGTGAACTAGTACTATCTTTGAAGAAAATTCTTGCGCATTTCTATCCTTCCTCCCCATAACACTTCTTGTATTTTTTTCCCCAGGCATGAAAAGAGAAGTAAATAATAACACCTAAACAGAACAATGAGCCAAGCAATTAGTTTAGATTCATGGTGGTGATGCTGGTCTGCCCATGTGATGAAGGCAGTAAGATTCCCTAGGCAAAAGTAATCCATGTCTGCTTTCGCAGTCCAACCTGACGCAGGGAAGGGGGTTATATGCTGCTCTGGGGGATGAAGAGTCTTGGACTGAGCTTTATGCGCTTTTAGCAAATGGTGAATGCAGGCAGAGCCAGGCCCAGCAAACCTGTCCTGGAATATAATTTTACCTAAGACACTTGAACTATGTGCTGTTCTCCTGCCGCTGCTTGACTACACCAAGTAGCCAGTGAGACTCTTCTGTTTTTTTGGTTTTTTTTCCTACATAACTACTTTTCTGGATTCTTTTATCGAGGCTAAAGCAACTTTTACCATTGATTTAGCTGGTTTCTCTTCATTCAGTGAGTATCACCAATGTCTTTACTTGTTACAAGAAACATATAAAATTCAGTGTTTAACCCTTCCTTCACTCCAAACCCATATGTTTAGGCAGAAAGTAATGTAAAGTTTGGCCAGCTCTTGTCAAAATCCATTCTTCATTTCCCTCCTTCATAGGGCCTTTTGTGTTTATTGTTAACCACAGCTCATCCTCACAGTGATAAAGCAGTGCCAAAGACATCTCCTGCTCCCAGGGCAGTTTTTGCACTATGGGGAATTCTGTGACCAATATATTTCTAAGACATTAATTCTAAGTAAGCCTGGACTGGGATACTGGCTTGTTTTACTGCCTGTCTTGAAGCTTTTGGATGGAGAAATGCTGCAGTATGAAAGAGGAAAATATACTTAGAAAATATGACAAGAACTTTTTGCCACCATGTTTAGCAGAAAAACTAAAATTGCCATGGAGTAAGTTATGGGAAAAGTGGCTAGCAGATAGCAAAGTACCATAAATTGAATTGAGCTCCCCAACTCAATACCTGGGGGGACTTCCAAATCCAGTCATTGAGAAGTACTTGCAGAGGGGCTCCAGCTTCCATAGAGGTCACTCTATAAAGACAATGACTTGAATTATTATGTTTGTGTTTTGTGAAAGCAAGGATTGCTTGCTTATTGAGGGTCATTGTAAATACTTTTCATTCTCATCCCACATTATTAAAATTTTGTTAGTTTAGAACTATTTATTGAACTCATGCTTTCTGAGAGGAGTCAAATTTTCCAAGCACCCAGAGAAGTGAATTTGATTTTTCCCAAAAGGCTGGACATGAACCTCAGGATGCTGCAGGTTGCTTGTCACAGGCAGAGAGTTGCAAGGTCACTGTATATTAAAGGTCTTGGCAGCCTTTTTGCTGAGACTCCCACTGTGTTTCATAGATGGCACAATTAGAAAGCCTGAATGTTTTTCCTGCTGTTTCATTAAGCACACATGGGAGAGCAATATTTCTGTGAAAATGAGCTCAGCTCATGTGCACAGTCTGATTTGTGTTACCATCACTTACATCTTCTGTGCTAAGTTACAAAATCTTTTATTTACAACATCACATTACATCTAGTATCTATACCACTGGATGGCAGGATAATAAAAATGTCCCATCTTCATTTGTAAAATCCTCCTTGAGACACAGAAACCAAAGATTACATAAATTATTTTAGAGATTTTCAAAAATCAGAGATCTTGGTAGCGTAAGGTAGATTTGGAAAAAAACCACATCACTAATCATTATGACTATGACTAATTTTTCCATCACTGAAAGAAATGTTGCCCTGTTACTCTGATTGAATTCTGAGCAGGAACATATGTATCTGAGATTATATAAATGTTTATGTATGTAGGTGTATACTTAATTAAGCAGATACGGACACTAGCTGCTTATGTATACATAACCTCTTACCAATCAAAAGTGTAGTCTTTTTTTTTAACTTGTGCAGGTTATATTGATTCTTTTTTCATGAATGTATAGTAAAAATGTAAACTCTCAGTATAAGATGTATGTAAATAGTTCACTAACTGTTCCTTGCCTTTGCATATTTAAGCTCATAAATATACCTAGCCTAAATGTTTCAGTAGGAATGGCTGGTGGGGGAGGGAAGGGTCAGCCAGGCATAATATAGATAGATGTGATTATTTATTTAAAAGCTACTGGCTGGGGTACCTTAATAGCTAGGTTTGGTCAGTTCTATCCGGTTTCCACATGTGTTTCCTGTTTTTCTTCTAAATTCTGTACTGCTCAGGGACCTGGGGAGTGCAAGTCCAGGATTTTCCTGAAGGGAAGGACTGCTTTGTTCATTACTGCCATGGGAATGTGTTAAATTTAAATATGTGTTGTACAGGTCTCAGCTGTGTTTCTCCAATGGCAGATACAAGCTCAGCTTATTGGAAATGTAAGAATGGGAAGAAAGCAAGTGGAATATTATTTTTTTTTTTTTAGTGGGTAGTAAGTGGAGGGAGGATATGTGTGTGTATGTGCTATTTACTCTAGTCCTCCTTTTTGTCTGCCAAAGTCAGAATGAACAAATTAAAAAAGTGACTTTGAAGTATGTAAACGAGCTCTGTTTTTTAGCCTAGCATAAACAATGTCAAATACATCAGTAGTCTTGAACATTCAGGAAGAGATAAAACATCTCAAACAGAAAACCTGGGAACATTTCAAAAATGTGTTTATTTGAAATCTGTGACAAGGCACAATTGTATTTTTATTTTCCTCCCTGGACAATAGTATTTCAATTATAAGTGGTTCTGTCTCTTATTATGGTAATCCACTGTACACCCCTATAAATTGCTTGTTAAGAATTAAGGTTCTGACTGTCCAGCTAAGAGAAACAAGATATTAAGACTGTGGGAGCCAGTTCATTATCAACATATTTTTCTAAAAGTTGCATGCACACTTTCATTGGAATCATCACAGTAAAAAGCAGAGTTTTCCTGTCTACTCTGTCATGAGGGATGGCTATAAATTGTATTCCAGTATTAAGTACCATAATACATCCAAAACAAGGAATTTCTACAGTCCACTCCAGTTCTCTGATATCAGGTGAAAAAAATCAGTGTGATTTTTCTAAATTCCTTTTACAGTTGATAGAATATATGTTGTCCTGCAGAAGTAAGCACTGCAAAAAGCCATTGCTACAAGAAACATCATCTCCATTGAATCATAAGATATTAGCCTGTTCAAAATTAACCACTTCATACTCTGTAGCTCCCAACCCTCTAGAGCAAAGCTCTACTGCTTTTAGAGCATCTCAGAGTCACTGTTAGGGACCAGGCTTAAGCACAGCCCTAAAATTCTGTTTGTGGTCCTCAAATAGTTAGCTAAGCTTTGACTAATTAATTTCATTGGCTTCTCCTGACTGCCTAAGGCAACAGAAGAGGAACTAACAGCCTCCTAGCACACACTTTTCCCAAGCCAACTCCAAATTATTTTATTTCATCCAATAGTGTGGAAGAGTGTAGGTGTGTTGATTTCCTGGCTCCCTGCCCTGTTTGTTACGGACTTGTGCAATCAGCTTAGCTCCTCCCTTTTGAGACAACTGAAGACTGCCTTGGTACTGAGGTTCAGAAATTTACCTGATATCTGGGCAGGCGGGGAGGCTCTCTTGAGCTGATGGGACAGGTCTGAGTGGAGACCTGGGCATTGCATTTTCCCAAAGTCAATCCTTCACACCCAAGGCCCAGAGGTGTGTCCATGTGTGTGAGTAATGGGATGGCCATGGCTTGGTCTCACACTGGAGCTATGATTTTGATGCTGGAGTCTCTTTACATTATCCAGGTGTTGGAGAGATGACAATGTGATGAAGTCATTCTTGCATTAGTTAATTAAAGTCTTTAGGGAGGGGAGATGGAAACATTCTTAATCATATAATAAACATGCTTCATTCTTGTTTAGATGATTGAGGAAAATGTTGCCCAATTAGGATTTAAGGAATCAAATTAAGGACTTAGGCAAGATCTAAACTAAAACCATATTTCAAAATGTCAAGAACTGGTTTGGGAGTTCCAATCTGTCTTTTAAGAAGTATTCTAGAGAATAATTCTTATTAATTTTTAAGGAAACTGCAGTTTTTGGAAAAAAACACAATAAAATATCTGTATGAGAGTATAATTAATCATCCTTTCCACTCAGAAGATTTGCAGAGGACAAAAACTTGCTTGAAAATCCTTGTATATGTTTCACCAAACTTCCTGGAAAAAAACAACCAAACAAATAAAGATAAATGGCCAAGATATGTGACTTGGAGGGTGAGAAGCAAAAGTGATCACCTTGATAAATGAGGGCAAAGGTAGAGAACACTACTGGAGAAAACAGATCTGTGAAAATAGGATTTTGCTTCTCAATTTTTAAAGAAGCAATAGAATGCAGAGACGCTGTAGGAAAATACTACTTTTTCAAAACAGTTTAACAGGAATATTTAATATTTTCAGATAAATATAGAACTGAACATCAAGATTAGGTGCTGTTGAGGCAGGAAAAGTTTTATGGCAAAGTATTACAAAACCTATGTGTGTGAAGGGAATTTGTGTTGTTTTCTAATGATGTGCCAGATTCAAAACACCAGGGAGAGGAAAACTCAACCATTTGATAGGAGTCAAGAACGCACCTAAGTTGCTACCATAGCTGTGAAGTTTTTATTGAGTTACCCACTGTGAAGGAAATACCAGAAGTACTTATATGACTAGACCAGCTTTGCCAAATCATAGTATAAACAAACATGAACCATCAGGACGACAGAGGAAGTATTTTGGCAATTTTAAGTTACAATCTTGATCAGAAATTTTCCTTTTCTGCAGTGGTCTTGACCTTGCTTCAGGTAACAGTAGAAATTTTTCTTCAACTCTAGTGACCATGGGGTTTTGATACTTATAAATCTTTTCTTCTAAAGAGAGCTAACTTATTTCTCAAGTGGTGCCAAGTCAGCTCTGTCTCTGCCACATTAGACAGAGCTTTGCACCTAAACCTGTTTGGGACAGAATGCTGCTGCTGGCATGCAGTCACCCTCTCTAGTATTAACGCCTTGACTATGTCTAATCCTGATAGAATTGCAATTCTTCTTGATAATTCCAAAAATGTATTGTAGTACCATGGTTAGATATGTATATTAGCAGAGAGCATGTATATTTGTTCCCTCCTCTGGGAAGAAATCTTGGCTTGGTATAGTCCACAGATAAAATATTCCTTTTTGAGATCTGAGGCTTCCCAGTTTCGTTCCTGCCTGTGTTGGCTGAGAAGATTGTTGTGGTTCTTTTGTCTTAAACTGAGATAGTAGTAGTTATGGTTTCATGCAAAAAAACTTCCTTTGTCCTAGAAAGGAGTAAAGATTACTGGTAAAGTTGGGTAACAGTTCATGCTATGTGCCACTGTTCCTGTTTTTGGAATTGTCTATATTTTGATGTTGTTGGTCAAAATAGCCTTTTTCCTGCCAATGTATAAGAACAAGTGCTAAGTCACAATCTAATACACTTAAGGTACTGTGATATTCCACAAAAAGGACACAAATACTGTATCTGAATGCGTTTAATGTGAAGACTGAATTATTGACTCTTATGGTGACTTAACGTGAACGGAAAAAGATTTTCCTGATGTCCGGTGGTACCACAGAAATGGTTTTCATGAAATCTGAAAGTGATCCATATATAAAACTTTAAGCAAAAGTTACTAAAACCAGTCATTTTTTGGTGTGTGGGTGTTGCTGTGACACCACATAAACTGGGAGTGGTTGGCTCTTAGACACTGCACCTGATTTCTTGTGTTATTCCTGGTTTGAGGAATGCAGCTACAGAAATTGTGTTGTGGTTTTTTTTTGTTTTCATTGGGTCCTGTGAAACCAATTTGACAAATACTTGGACCTCAATTTCAATTTTGAAGTTGGTGCTCAAAAGTCCTGGCAGCACAAGATGTCACACTCTGTGTCACAGTTTAACAGCAAAAGTCTGCAAACAATTTTTTTCATAAAATTCCAAATAAAAAGAAAGTGCATTGTTCCATATCTTAATTTTTCTAGAAACTTTTTGATAATTTCTGTGGACTTGTTTATACTCTAAAACTCTTTACTATGAAACGTTTTGGGTTTGGGGTTTTTTCCATAAGCTAAGTTAAAAATTCTGAAGTTTTAGAAGCATAACAACAGATTTTTACCTTGGTAATTTAGGATTACTTCACCCATTTTACTGAATCAGTTTCAAAATTTCTTCAAGAGCACTGATTTCTTCATAAATCAATGAATATTGATTTTTATTTTTATGTTTTTCTTAATAAATACAGAAATATAACCACAGAGTGATTTTTTTTTTAATTGAAAAAAGGGCACATATCTGGAAATTTATAACCATTCTATCCATTCACAGGGTCAAAATAGGAAAGGAGCAGCTCTTCTCTTGATGCACTTAAGTGTTGTTAGCTTTTTCTCTGGCCTTTTCCAAGGACTAGAATGCAGAATTGAGGGAGCTTTCAGTTAGCTCACAGTAGGTTAGCATTCCTGATGAGATCAGCTAACTTATTTGTGTTATTATATGTATATTTTTCCCTTGAATGAGGAAAATAATATTATAGTTTCTTAATGGATATGAAATTAAAATAAGAATATCTCTTCTTCTGGTAGCCTCTTTCTTTTTTTACAATTTTTTTCCATGTTGAATAACCAGCTAATAATGTTCAAAGCACTTGTCTTACCAAAGGAAAGTAAATACCTTGGTGTTACCAGTAATGTGTATAATGACAATTGTAGAAGTCTTTTTGGAGAAAGACTTGTCTTCCATCACAGTTGACTGAGCTCAAAGAGAGCCCAGTGGGAAGAGCCTGTTGAATTGTCTCTGCATCCCCTGAAAGTTTTCTGAAAACAGTCTGGAAACTCAAGTTATACACTGACAGAAAGTACCCCTAGAAGAAACCCAAAATCAACAACTTAGTGCTATGTATATGGTGTTGAAGAGCAATGCCACCAAAGGCAGATACCACAGATAAATATGCTGAAATTCAGCAGTGAATGCTTTGGATGGAGTTGGACGACTCCTTCAAATGCTTCTCATTTTCTTTCCTTTGATCATTGCATTCATAACTTGGATTCCATTACTACCTGGTTTCTTATTTTTCTATGCTGATTTTATTTAGAGAGCTAGTGCTTTGGGAGCTCTCATAGCCTAATGAAGAACTATAATGAGAAAAGAATAATATAAAACCTTTAGGGGATAATGCTTCCTCTGAGGATTTTAAGGTTAAACTAAAAGTTTTCCTCTAATAAATATGTTAGAACCTTATCAGAGTACTGCACAGTGTGTTTCTGATTAGGCAGTGCTGGCACCTCATTTATTTCTGCTGTATTTGTCATTAGTTTTGTTATAAAATATATTTAGTTGAGTAATTTTTTCTTTTGATTATTGTAATGGCAGTACTCCAGATAAGTTTTTTGAGACTCTTTAGATATTACATATCTCTGTACAGCTTATATTTTTCTCCTGAGAACTGGACAATTAATGCAATGTGTAGAGGGAGTTGTTTTTATGTTCAGACTATTAAAGAAAAGTGTCCTTGCTTCCTTTTGGTTTTTTTCCCCTGATTTAGCCCTGAAGTTCAATTAAAAAAAGTTCAAGGACAGTTTTCAATGGAACATGATTTCTTGGCTTCTAAATTTCACCTTGAATGGAGAAAATTATTCTGGACTCAGTCCTAGGGAAAAAAAAAAGAAAAAAATAAGAAGAAGATTGCATAGTTGAATTAAAATGTTAAAGCATTCAAGTCTGATCTGATTGTAGAAATGCAAAGGATACTCACATCCAAAGTTGTACCTGTGTCAAAAGGAAAATCCCAGAACAGTAGAGAAAAAATGAAAATGAGAAAAAAAACCCCCAAACAACCAAAGAAAAAAAAGCAAAAAAGGCAATGCTTCCAACAGAATGGAAGCTGTATTTTAACATCCTGAAGTATCTGACAGAGTGAGAGGACACAACCTTAAGCAGCACCAAGGGAAATGTAGGTTGGATATTAAGAAAAAGTTTTTTACAGAAAGGGTGATCAAGTACTGGAATGGTCTGCCTGGGAAGGTGGTAGAGTCACCAGCCCTGGATGTGTTTAAAAAACAGACTGGATGTGACACTTGGTGCCATGGTCTAGTTGAGGTGGTCGGGGCTGGGGTAGACTCAGTGATCTGGAAGGTCTCTTCCAACCTAGAGATTCTGTGATCTGTGTTGGTGTTTGCAAAATATTCCAACAATAGTCACATGTAACTGTATCAGGGTGAATAAAATATGATGGTGTGTGTATATATGTGTGCATTTAAATATACAGTTAAGAGCTATGTCTATGTAAATAAAAAATAATTAAACTTTTCTTAAACATGGATTAAGGCTTACTAATATAGAAAAAATCTTAAATTATCATAAGTTAGTCCTGTGCAATTGGTCACATTTTAAAAATTCATTAGCAAGTAAAAGCCAAACTAATTTTTTTCCTTTTCCATTTTTCAAGAATGATTCTCTTCCCATAATAATTTTTCTTTTCCATCAGTATTAATTCTGGAATTTGCTGTGGGCATAATGTGTCCATGAAATCCTTAACTTAATGGAAATGAAAAATATCCTTTGAGATGTTAACTTCATTTTAGACATTGCATTCAAATGAAAAACAAAACCAAAATACCTTCAAAAGTGAAACTAAACCCCAGTAACTTCAAAATATTTTTCTCCAAAGAGTACTGGAATTCTAGATGCTTGGCAAAGATTTATGACTATACATTTGATCTTTATCATGCTTAATTTATGTTTTCTTGTAAATTCTGTCTGTTCAAAGTTGCTTTATTTTTAAACAGTATTGGCAAATTCTGTGGTCTCCTTGTCCTTTTCTTGTAATAATTCTGCAGCAAACATTTAGATTGGTATCAATTAGGATGCTTTATAAAGACAAATATTTGTGGCAAATAATTTTCAGTGCATTCCTCTGAGGCCAGTACTTAATACTAGAAACTGGTTTGGGGAAGTTTATCTCCTGCAGATCTCAGAATAATGATTGAAAGAATGCCTGTGCTTATTGTTTGTTTTCTTCAGAAAATCTTCATAAATAACACAGCTGCAGACTTGGACTCCTTGGGAAGTGTAATCTGTTTATATGTCCTAATGTAGAAGACTGTGAAAAGGAATATGATGATACACTTCAGAAAGCAAAGTGACATAAGGAAGCTGAGGTGCTGAGAGTTGCTTCTAACCTGTCGCTGGTACAGCTAATTCCATCATAATAATAATCACTTTGTACTGTGTTTAAAGGTCTTCCTTCTAGCTAAAAGTGGTCATTTCCAGATGTGATCAGATTGCTCTGCTGGGCCAGATTGTTATGATTGCTGTATTTCTGTTGCTATGCATGTCTTACACACTGCCTGCTGGAGAGCTCTTGGAGTTCTTTAGAAAAAAGCAGAAGATGAGATAAATTTGGATTTTATTAATTTCTGTATTTCAGAGTAAACATCAGCATTGGTTTCACCTGTCATGACATTAACTTCCCTTTAGTAAATACTGATAAAATAAGAACTTTACTGAATTTCCGGACATTTTATAAAGATTCTTTATTTTCACACTCCTATAATCTTGACTAACTTAGAAAACTGGAAGTGTGGTAGTAAGTAAATTAGTCACAAAAGATTTGCAAGCTAAGTTTTGTCTGTTTCAGCCTGCCTTGGTTAAGCTACCTCAGTTTCTGCAGACAATTTTGTACAGGAATGTGATGTCTGTACTGTGATACGCACAAGCCCTTGCCTCCCTGCTTAGGCTACCAGTAGGAAGCTTCAGACAAAAGTTCTGAGCAAGAAATAAAGTAATGCCTCTGAATCCATAGCAAGATACTTATGTTTTTCAGAGAACAATGCTAGGAAACAGCAATATCCTCTCATGATCTCCTAGCTTAATTTTTGCTGCAATACCCTTTCTCCTCACACATGGACACATGGAGTTTGTTCTTGCTGTCCTGGGTTCCCAGTGCATTTCTGTTCATTGTGCAGCCATCCTGCAAGTGCCCTGGTGGGCTGCATGTTCTCCGCATCCTTAAGGTCTTCCTGTCCCAGTCTGAGTCTGGAGCCTGATATCCGTGGTTCCCCTGCATGTTCTGTGAATGCAGGATCAGTTAGGGCTGCAAATTCTGGTTTGCAACTCACACAAAGAACACATTTTTGGACTAATGGCAGGGGAAATTATGGGAGAACCAAAGGAATAGGTGCCATTAATGTGATCAAACTGTATGATTCTTATTCACAGTTAAATAATCTTTAATTAGTTTGACCACAGCTTCAAGATCATTCCTCAAAGACTTTTGTGTTCCTGAAAGCAAGTTCCCTTGAAAAGGATGATTAGGAGGGAAAGCAGGGTAACCTTTAGGGCAGTTCTTGGGATGAAGCTCTCTCTCAGCCAGCTCCAGGCTGCTGTGGGGTGCAATCACTCTGTGGGCAGAGCTGCTGCCTGTCCTGGACCTGCTCCCTGAGGAAGTGTTCATCCTGACCTGTGCAGGGTGGTAGGTCCAAGAGACCCTCGAGCCTACTTGTACTGTAGCTCCTTCCCATCCCGCAGTGAAATGGAGGAATTGTGACAGAAGCATTGCTGTTCCTGGCAGAGGAACAGCTCCTTGAGCTCCCTATCCACTGAGTTCTTTGTGGTATGAAGTATGTATTATGTAAAGTTCTTGGGGTTTAGGATGTGGTATGTAGGATTAATAGGGCTGGACATTCCTAACCTAGAGTATTTTTAAGTATTTAAAGGCTTCTCTTTCCTAATTCATACTTTTTCAATAAAAACACAGTTATCAGATCAGAAACTTGGTTTCTTCTTTGTTTATTGATCCAGAAATAGGCTGTGGAGACATAACTATGGTTTTATGAAGGAAATTTAAAATTAATCACACTATTATAAAGGAATTTACTCATTCTGTCTTGTATTACTGTTCCACATTTTATTGTGTTATGTCCAGGCCAAAACAACAGTGGAGGGTTGTTCCTCTTTATTATTTCTAAGTCAGCAGAAAGACATATTTTTTTGACATTTAAAGCCATTAACTTTGACTTCCTCAAATTGTGTGGCATAAACTATAAGATTCTTTAACTCAGCAATAGAATTCTGGATTTATGTTAATTATCCCTCTTCTGGTTAGACAAACTGTTCTCATATCAGATGTTCCCTTTGACAGTGATGCACAGTATTTGAAACAATCAATGGTGCCATAAAATTATTGTGTAAACTTCAGATGATCTGTGCAATTTTTTGGTTCTTCAGGAGAGTCTACCAGCTGTTATTAGGATTTGCTTTAGCCTGTCACCATGTGCATTAATTAGCAATAGCTTCATGATGCATGAAATGCAGCATCCATGTTGTTGTAGTAAGATTCAGAATAAATTCTTGGTTTTCTGATGCTTTCATGCACCAACTAACTATTACATTATAATAATAAAAAACTAAAAGTTCTGGCAAGCATTCAGACTCTCAGGAGGTATGAAGTATTTTAGTCCTGATCAGTGACAGTTCTGAGCCATTGACTCTGGGCTTGTCCAGGAGAATTAAGCTGTATGTAAGAATATGGAAATCCTACATTTCAAATATATCCTTTACAACCATAGTAGTAGTTCATGCTTAATATGTTATTTACAGAAATTTATCATTACATTATTGCATTTTCACTATTTTCCTATTCAAATATTGTCAGAGAGAAAAATTATTTGATTTAGTTTTTTAAATTATTTTTTGAATTGGGATAGATGCTATAAACATTGGATTGTGAGGGAGGACAGACATACATTCTGTGAAATCTTGCAGATTAATTACTTCAGACAGCCCACCTGTCACTTTAATAGGCATCTCAGTAAGGAAAAACCAAGGTTTTTTCTCTTTGGCTGCCATGAGATACATAAGGAATAGAATAATTGATGCTTTATGATGCAACTTTTAAAAAGAGTTTTTTATGGCAAAGACATAAACCATTTGTAACTGCAGAAAAAAAGTATAAAAAGTTGGTTCTTATATAAACTCTGATGACCTAGCCATAGTTGGTCTATTGCAGCAAGTAGAAGGCAGAAAATAATAGCAGCAATAAAAATTACTACTCAAAAGAAGGAAAAAAAGTTTCTTGGCAGCAAGTTTTCATAGGCAGCTTGCCAGTATCCTGATTCAGTGTTTATGGGAGCATCTTGAAATGACTCCCAAATTAGTGACTGTATCTTCCATCACTGCAGTCTGATGTCTGAACATGAGGAGAAATAAACAATAGTTAATGATCTGGAAGCTGCTGGCAGCTACTCTATTAGTTCTGGTTCTTATTTTCACTTACCAACAGCAAACTGTTCTGATCAGATGTTTATCTTTGAAAAACATGTGCAATGGAAAATTGCACCTTGGATTGCTATCTGTTTTACAGTCTCTTTCACTGGGACGCTTTCACACAGTGAAATGATTTCATTTTGATTTCATAGCTAGATGGTTTAGGGATTAAATAGACAGTATTTTCTGGTTTGTTTTGGTTATTTTTTTTATACTGAGAAACCCTAGGCACCTGAATATATTGTACCATAGGGTTTCCATGTAAACTCAGTAGGGACACATGCCCAACAGTACAAAAAAGGCTTTTCTTGCCCAACACCATTGGCCAGGCCAAGCTGCTGGGGAGAGGCTATTAGTTTTTTAAGCTAAGCAGGCAGATGATAAATTGCCATAAGATTAATGATTTTTCATTTCACATTGAGTCCACATATATGATGTAAAGGGCTTCTGTGACATTAGGTGTAAACATAAAATCAGACTTTTGCTTTTTATCCTTTTCATTTATTTGGAAATTAATGCATCATTTTGCCAGATAATGTCAGAAATTGGATTTTTTACAAGCATTTGCAGGCTCATGCAATATGTAATTGAATGCAGAGGTAAGACCCATGTGATAGATTTCACAATCATGTGATAAATGTTTTCAAAGTCAGCTCTGTATTACATTATTGGAACCAAGCTTCTACAGGTCCCTTAGCAACTTCATAAGCTCACGTGTTTCTGCAACAGTGATTTTATTTTTGCAAATGAACATTTTGTATCAGCTAGGGACATAGGACTGGAAGGATGCCTTAATTTGTCAAGCCCAGAATCTGGGTGTTAGAGGCATCATGTTAAGTAGCTCTTTCTCTGTATTTACAGTGCTACATTTTAAGATTTTTTTTCCTTCCCTGCCTCCCTAAATGTGAAACTCTTATTCTTCCTCAGAGAGCAAGAAAAAGCTTTAATCCCCCTAAACATAAATCTACACCTTTTTCTAATATCCTTTTGGTCAAAGAGAGAAAGTGAGTGCTTCATGTTGTCCTTCCTCTTCAAAATATCTGTTTATAGGGTTTACATTATCTTGGGTCTGATATTCTGCGTAATTTGATTTAAAAGTTTCTGAAGGTCTTACATATTCAACTAAAAATCTCTTCTACTGAACAACCTTCATTGTTACTTATTTTACTAAAAGACTAGAGCTGCTGTCATGTATAGAGAAATACAAGAATACATTTTGTCTTTATGTTGCCGTGGGCTTTATATTCACATGGTATCACAGAGAAGTTCTAGAAACCTTCATTTAGGATAATGTCTCAAATGCATCATTGCTATGTGCAATTTAGGCTTCTCCAGCTAAGACTGATGCATTAGGATATATTAGCTTCTTCTATGTTTTTGAGTTCTAAATCTATTTTCTATTTTCTTACTCTATAATTACTTTCATTCCAGCTCATCTTATTAACTTCCCTTAATTCTCCTCAGAGAACTTTTACTATTTTTCTAGATATATTATGAGGAATTACATCTCTAATGATATACTTCAAACACTGTGGGAGTGGTTGAAGAAATTGCTAAATAACTTAGAGAAATGTAATTTTTTTCTGTCTTAATTATTGGGTTTGCACCTTTGAATACCGTTTCCTGAAATATGCATATCAGGTGTCATTTTCAACATCTGTTTCTGAGCTTGAGAACCCTCACAGGCATCTTCCTTGTAGGCACAGCTAATAACCTCTCAATCCATTTCAATTTCAGAGTTTCATAACTGTATATCTAGTTCCACAAAATAATACAGGCTATTTACTAGAAGCTCCCAAAGTAAGAAAATGGTTTTCATAACAGTGCCTGCTGAATTTCAAGTGAACATGCATTATTAAGCTTTATTCAAACTGCAGTTTAGGAAACAAAAATAGAATTTCAATGGGAACAAATTTTATTCGTTGTGTGTTGAGTCTGGATAAAAAAATTACCCTATGTGAATTCATTGAAATACAACTATTTATTGTCATTGAATAAAGCTAAATCTTGACATGAAAGAAATTAACCTGGACCTTCATATGGATGAAAATTATTGTATTAGGAAGGGTCTTTTACAGCTACTCTTGCAAAAAATGAAATTTATTTTTCAAGAGTCACCAATTATAATTTCAGGTAGAGAGGAATGTTCATGAAATTAGCAGCTTGTCAGACCACAGAAGCTTTCCCATTCTCCATCTCTGCTCTGTGCTAGCCATAGCAGAAGCAGCAAGGTGCAGCCAGACCTGCAGCTGAATTTTGGAGAGAACTCTCTCTGAGGTTTGGCACATTCAAGTCAGCAGTGATCACAGCAGTCTCATTGGGCACCTGTACTTTCTCTTACTTTGTGATTGAAACCAATAGGGTATACAGGCTATAGATAGTCTCCATTGCAGAAATACTGTATCTTATAGCTGTAAATACATCCCAGTCTGAAATTTTGTTCTTTCATCTAACCTGCTTATATCAACTTCATCCATTTATGCTTTGGATTGTGTTTGTTAGTGATCTCAAAGGCAAGTAGGAAACTGCACATTTTACTGCTTGACTCCTATACTGCTGATTCCTGCATGAAATAAACATTTCTTATGAAATCACTTTCTAAGAATAGACACATTCTTTTTATCCTCAAAGAATTATGGCAAAGAGTTTTGAAGACATCAGATTTTGGTATTCTGCTCTGGAGCTAAGGACATGCGTTTGCACTTTCACCTGGTTTCACACCAGAGGTTATTTTCAGTAGGACCAGTTGGAAATAAGTGTGAGTAAGTATTTAGGATTGGAAGAGGAGGCAAGGGTGCCTGGATATGCTGCTGCTTTGTATATTAACAACTCCAGAGACAAGTGTGCCTTAGCTGATACAGCCCTCATTACATGTATTTGGGTACCTCTTTTATCTTTTTTATTGATGATTAGGTGCAGGATCTACAGTTAGATACCCACATTAGGAAACATGAGTTGGTGTCCCACATGAAGAGATGGTTTTGTAATATAGATGCAGTAGAATTGCTCTGATTATGGTCAGAGATTATTTTTATAACTCACATTAGTGGCTTTTTCCTTAAGTATAATGGAAGGAAAAAACAGAATTATTATTATTTTTTTTAATCCAGAGATTTTTCTGTATTTTTTTTAGTATCCCGAGTTAAGCTCACTCTGGCTAAGCCTCAGTGAAAGTATCTGTAGGCAAAAAATGTGCACTCATTTTTCAAGTTTAAGAAGTAAAAATCAAAACTGACAAATTATGGTCCATTAAAAGAAAAATCTGTTTTAATTTCTTGATACCTGGAAGCAGTACTTGGATGAAGGAACCATGGACAAATATAGACTAATGCCATTCTAGCCATTTCACAGAATGGCTGTAGGAATGTCATCAAAATTAGACAAAGACTCTTAGATTTTTGAGGGATAGGTATGTATCATCTGCTTGGATCTTCTGCCTAACACAGGTGAAACAAACTCACGTATTGTCTGACACAAGGAGCCAAGACCTGTTTAGGCTGCAGCATATGCAGCTGTAAAATGCCGAACCTTATTTGAAAATTGTGGTGGGTGAACTATCTGCTGTGTGGTTTTAGATAAGTCTTTAAATAGCCACGTTATTCAAATGTGCCTCTTATTGTGGGTTTTTGTTTGATTACTGGCTCTATTAATTCTTTCTCTGCTGTCTGGAGAGCAGAGGACCATTATAAATTTCCTCTTTGTTAGCCTCATTACTGCTTTTGGGTTTTGGCTTGCAGCTTTGACAGTGCCAGAATGTCCCCCACCTACCAGGCTGCTTCATTGCTCTAAAACTCAGGAGGGATTCACCAGTCACCTCTGCACTCTTTGGTGACAAGGAGCTTTAAGGAAAACCTTGATCACTGTTAGTAAGAAGTATTTTAAACTTCTACAAGATCTGCTTAAGTTCGGCCATAAATATCCCATTCAATTATTAGAACAGAACAAGAAACTGTGCAAACATTAAAGAGTATTTTTTTTGCATCAAACAATTTTCCCACTGTATAATTATTCAATTATTTAGGTAATAAAATTTTAAGCTGGTACACGCCTGTAACTTCCTTATACTTTTTCTATTAAAACAAAGTGCCCTTAAGCATTTCACTTTTGTTTTATACTCACTTAATTTCCCAGAATAATTAAAGCTTAGTCATTCTTTATATTGTCATGCAGGTAGGAACATAGACCTGGTTTACAATCCCAAAGGTTGAGCCAGGCAGTACTTTAAGTCTGCTGTTGTAAGAGTAACAAGTTTTCAACAAAGTTCTCAACTTTCTGTATTACTTAATAAAAGAAATCAAAAATTCAGTGTCAGAGATCCAAGATCAGAGGTCTAGTTGTGCAAAGAAATATTAAATCTCCTAACTTCAATATAAAAAGGCGGTTACACCAGCTAAGTATCAGGGTCTACACATTCGAGATAAACCCTTGTTTAAGCAAGCAGTACTACATCACCTAAGATGAAGGAAGGCTGAGACAGATTTATAGGGTCACGCTGTTCTATATTTATCTGTTTTATGAGACCAGAATTTTCAATCCTTAGTGTTTGCAGGCAATGCATGAGTACCACTGCAGAGCTTGCACTGGTGTTTGTAACAATTGTAGGAATCCAAGAGCAGGGCTTTGGTTCATATAAGTCCCAAGTCAGCTTTCTAGTTTGATTTTGCTCTTTTCTTTAGACTGTGATAACATTCTTTCAGGGTTCCATCTTACATCGCCCGGCTATCTTGAAGCTTATCTAGTACTGATCTATGTCATTTAGGAAACGTTGCTTTCATCTGGGAACTCATAATATTCAGTCAGTGTGTGCCATTCATAACTAAATAGCCTCTGCTCTTCATTGTTCTTTTTAATTAGTGATTGTTGATTGGTTTGACTTGCTGCACATTGTTGCAAGGCATGATCAAAGAAAATCCATGATTAATCTGCTAAACTAGATGTCAGATTAGTAAATTCCTCTGTGCTATTACAAAGATTTTTCTCCCTCAGTAAAGGCCTGTCAGTGGATGATGGCTTTGCTATACCTCTGACAGGTCAGTCCAAAGGTCAGCCCCTGAAAACATGCATACATTAATGCAGTAAAGCATGATGAGTCATTTATAACCAGTTTGAAACTCCAAGTTTTCTCTCCATGAATGTCAGTCAGGCACCACTAAGAAAAAGATAATTTGCTTTGATTGCTTTTGAATACAGATGAAGAAAAAATGTATACCCTATCGTGTTGTGAATACATGTAGGTTTTTCTCAGGTCAGTAGTGGAATCAATCAGTGTACTAAGCCAGAGAATAGTGTTGTGATTGTCTTTTCATCAGCTGCAATATCTCACTTACTTCTGTGTAACCCCTTTAGACAGAACGTGATGGACTTTGAGAAGTACTGGACTTCAATTTAAAGTAATAAATAGTGAGCTGAAGCTCCAAACATTAACTTTTATAAATATCACTAGAATCAGTGATATTTAGTAATCTAATTTTCTTCATTTATAAACTCTTTCATAAAGAGTTTATATATCCCCCAAAAAACCCAAACCAAAATGCCCAGTAGCAGAAGACATGAGCACAGTAATGTGCACATAAATTGTTTTATTTATGGACCTTTGGTGCAGCTTTACTGGAGACCCTTAGTTGCTCCCTGTCTTCACTAGGACAGCTTGCAGTCTGGGGCTGCCAGGCCTTGCTGGATAGCAGATAGACTGGATTTCAGCTGCCTCTGATCCTGTGGTGCAGCTGCTTTCATCTGCCTTGGCACGCCAGAAATCCTTCTTTTCCCTGTCTGCCACTTCATTAGCCACTGCAGTGATGGTGCTTAGCTCTTAGCCAGAAAGCAGAGTTTGAGCTTAAACATGGTCCTTCTGCCTAATGGCTCAAAGATGTTCATATGGATCTCCTCTTTCCATCCTTTCTTTCATTGATAACATCTGCATCCACTGCTGGAAGCTATTGGGTGAGATGAAGGATTGCAATGACTTTCCCCAGTGACATAGATGGACTGGGCTTCTTCTTCTGCTTTATGAAATGCTTCCTTATCTCCAGAAATAATACCTTTTTACCAGAAGAAAATAGATAAGTACATTTCAGGCTGGCTCACTGGGGCCTTCCATTTGTCTCATTTTGACCATGTACCAACAGAATGATTCTCTCTTTTGGCCTCCTCCTTAATACAATGGTTTTCATGGTGCTGCCATCTGCTTTTGCTGGTAGATCTCTGCCAAAAAACTTACTTCAACTAATTGTGCTTAAATTTAGAGTTGTTACTTTTATATTTTTCTTTTTTTCTCACTTTTAAAAACTTTTTATTCTTCTTTTGTTTTCTTTTTAGTTTCTAATTTTTTTTGTTTGGCATGAGTTCTTCTGTTTCATACTACTGTTGTTTCCAGCAATCAGGACAAACCGTGATCTCAGACATTTATAATTTAAGCAATCCCATGTGAGTAATCAAAGGCAGATATCAGTATTTTCAGAGTTCACCTGTGATGAACACCATATCTTTTGAGTTGGTTTGTGTTCAATTAGGGAAATCTTTTTCTGATTCTTCAGATAACTCAGTATTTGAAATGCCACTGTGTTCTTCCCTAATTGATTTTCCCATTAGTTCATCACGTGTGGTCAGCAGATTAAATATAATTATTTCTCTTAAATGACCATAGTGTTGTTTACTCTTGAGCTTAAAGGCCAAGGAAGAAAAACTTCTAGCTTAGGATCTGTCAAGTTGCACTCCTCAATTGTCTTTTAAACCACTACAGTAATTAATTTTTACTCCTACTTATTGAAGGATTTTTAGAAATGTTCATTTTGACAGCCTAATTAGCTTTCTGCCATGAATAAAAGATGTTTTATAAAACCTTAGAGTAGGCAGTGGATTTCTAAAGTGACAAGAATCACATAAAACATATATGTCTTTTTCATGCAGGAAAAGGAATGGGTG
This sequence comes from Geospiza fortis, assembly GCF_000277835.1. Taxonomy (NCBI): domain Eukaryota; kingdom Metazoa; phylum Chordata; class Aves; order Passeriformes; family Thraupidae; genus Geospiza; species Geospiza fortis. Next base: position 6,609,928 of record NW_005054299.1, read on the forward strand.
GCTCTGGCTGTTATTGAAGGGATGCCATCTTTGGAAAAGTGGGAAAGAAATTACCACTCCTGTAATGTTTTTCACTTATTGAAAAGTTATTTAATTACAGATGTTGTTTCTCCAGACAATTGTTGATTCTCTGCTGGGAGAGCACTGTCCATGGTTGTGTTTGTTTTATGTTCACAATAAAGAAGATTTAGCTCATTCTAAAATTGGGAAAAGAGCACTATTTTTAACAAGCCACAATATTTCCACAGGCCATAGTACTTAAATGCTCCAAGGATAGTGTATGGTTTCCTGTAAATCTGCAAACTGAACTGAGGTCATTTTGCACCTGAACTTTTCCAGGCATGTCAGCAAATTGCTGTAGTTTCCTTAAGACAAAAGAAAAAGCAGAGCAGCTGAAAATAATTAATATTGAACTTGACACATCAAAAATGTCATTTGTCACTTGTGATTAAAGCCTTTATCTTTAGTTCTATTTTTATATTCGTCATAGGTCTCCCCTAGCTATCATTAGGCTCCACATGGTTGGAGTTAGTCTGACCTTTGATCCATCACCACAGACAAAGGGATCTGTTGCTGCTAAATTGGAGCCTCAGCTAGTCAGCAACAGTATAGGTCAACAAATGTAAGCTTGGTTAATAATGATCAGCTTAGCCACTCTATTTGGTTTTTAAGACCGTGTGGTTAATGTAGATGCTGATCCGCAAAAGAAAGTTTAGATTCATAACAAAATTTAGCAGTAGGAATTTACATTGTGGTAATTCAATCTGATGTGAAAAGTAGAGATAGTTTAAGTGATCTATATATTTTTAGCATACTCCTACACTATTCAGTTGAGAAAACAGCAAGTGATAGTTTTACAAACTTTCTTTTGTTTTTCTTATTCCTCTGAAGCCTTCCAGCAGTTTGCTAACTACCACAGATACTGTGATTATTTTCTAAGAACAAGGAACTGAAATGTTTGAGCTGCCACTGTCCTACCCTACCATTGCCCTGCCACATTACTCCCTTTTATATCATATCACTTTTATATCTTATATAAACCCATTCTGTCATACTGCATACAAACTGAAGAAATCCTTCAAAATATGAGAAATTAATCTTTTAATTATTAGCTATGTCTTTTTTTTCCAGCATAGGCCTGTGTAGCTGAAAGCAGTATTTTTGTGGGTGTGACCATAGGTGATGTCTTTTCAGATGCAAACCATTATTTAATTCACTGTTTAGTCACACAGAAAGGCTCACACTGCAGCAGTTAAGTCACACTGCCTATTGATTAAAATAATTTCAGGATCTCAGTTAAAGACAGATGATGTGTTTTGTGCTACAGTTTTTTGCGGATGTGATGTGAAACTCCAGTTCCTGGCCCTGTGTTCTTACTGAATCGCTTTCCACAATAATAAAATCCTAAGCCAAACCCTTGTTTGGTCTCTGGTAAATAATGCTCCCTTGTGAATAGAGTGAAGACTACTAGATTTGTAGTCCTATTAGTAAGTATTTTTTGTGGTAACAACTTCATTATTCTAAGGTCATTAACACACTTCCTCTTTTACTGCAAATGATTGTGGGTTAAAGTAATTATTTTAGGCATCTACATTTCGTTTATCAACATCTAATCACAAATAGCCTGCAGTTTCTGGAAGCTGGAACAATAGCTATCTGAAGGTTATTATCCAGGAGACCATTTCCCTACCCCTCCCTCTGCCTTCAGCAAACACCTCCATGCCTGAAGCACTGTTTACTGTGGAAGTGATGATGATTAAAACTAGGAATCTGAGCATTTAAAGACTGAAAGTACCATTGTGTTTCCTTGATGTGCATAAGCATTGGTGCTGTTTTTTCAGCAGTTACCCCTGCTTTGCCCACGTAGCTCGCCTTTTGCTGTGAGGTGTCTCTCACATTAGGCTGAATCATCCTGTCCTTTGGCTTCGATAATTAAATAATTTTCTCTTGTTTTAGGTTAATTTTCGTAGATTGTAAATAGGCTTCAGTATCCCATTTTTCTCACAGAAATTTCCAAATTTTCAGTGTCAAGTTTTTGAGTGCCAATTGGAACCTCACATCAATTTTTCTCATTTTTGCGGGTCTCTAATTCTCCTTGTTTAAAAAGGACACATGTAGAACTGATACAGGAACTACTGCAAAATATTTCTCCCATGTGGCCTCTAGGTTGTTTATTTGTTTGTTTGTGTGTCTGTGGCAGCACCCTTGCCCTTTATTTATGTATTCAGTTCTTTGGGAATGTTGTTTTGAGCAAATCATTACATAAGTCAATATTCCACCACCATTTCCTGTATCAAGCCAAATAACTTGGTAGGAATTGGCAAAGTCTAGTTTAATATTCAGATATTCCAAAGAAGGCCACTGAGAATTTGAAGAGAGGGTGAGCAATACCCATGTTTCTGACACATCATAATACAAGCAGCATTTTAAAACACTATTAGTAATTTTTTTCAAAATCCTATAGGACTTCTGTCATTCACTTCAATAGACCAGACTCTTTCTGACTTACTTTTTATTTTTTTAAATTTATTTTGATTTAGAGCTCTCTTTTCATAGCTTAATTCCACAGCCCTCACAAAACCATAGGATTTCTTCAGTAATGGTCCTGCACTTTCATATATTACAATATGAGAAGGGTCCTCCTTCAGTGATGAAAATGCTGTACATCTGGATGGAGAATGAATTTAGGATTTCAATAACAGATGTAATCCCATCCTACTTCTTTCCCATGCTTCTGTTGTCCTGATCTTCAGTTCACAGTTTTTGTTTTTTAATGAAAAATCAGTAGTGGAAATAGCTATTTGACAAAATGGAATTTCTCACCACTCTGAGGTATTTGAGTTTTTATTAATGAGATTTGCAAAATCAGGTTATTTTTATAAATAACATTTCCTCTGTACACTTCAGTTTTCTTCTCAAAAAAAACTTTTCGAAAAACAAACAAAAAATGGCTTCTTGTCACACTTGTCTCTCCTACTTTTTGGATAATTTAATGGTTTGCCCTTGTGGACCCAAGGTAATTGTGTCTACTCTCTGTGTAGTAGTGCCACAAAATGTGGATAACTCTCAGTTTTGCCATTTACTTCAGACATATTTCTATAAAAGTGAAGGTAAATTCCAGTTCGTATTTTGTCACTGTAGGTCTTAAGTCTATTGCAACAAACATAATTTTTTAATTATTCTTTTAAAAAAATTTTAGGTGATTTGCTCAGCCCCTTCCTTGCTTCTGTGAGATCAATGCTGACACCAGTGAGACGATTGGAGACATAAGGTACAATTTGATATATTGTCATTCTCTGGAAGGCAGTGTATTCTGTGTTTTCATTATTTTTTACTTAGCAAATAATGTGTAAGGAAGTTATTAGGGAGAAAAAGACCCAAGTAAACAGAGAATGGATATACGGTGTAATTCCCATCCTTTCCACTTATGCCCATGTTGGGCCTTACACAAAGATAATATTTGTGTTGTTTTCAGCTGTTAACAAATGATTGCAAAAAATGTTATGCAGAGAATCACATCATAAGCAGTAAAGCCAGATAAGCAATTTCTTATGCAATTTTCATCATATTCTTATTATTCAGGTACAATGAGAAATCAAAAGGACTTAAAAGTTGTAAAACACTTCTTATCTCTTCTCTCTTCTCTCCTGGCCCTGAGTGCCAACAATGGTTAGAAAACTTAAGTCATGGTTTCTAAACGATGAAGTATGAAGTTTTCTCATAAGCAGCAGGGTTTATTTGAAGTCACATACGGTTACATTTCACACGTGCAAATGTGCTCAGTGCTTATTCAGCCTTTGGAAGTGTCATTCCAGTTTCATACTAATAAAACTGTACACTGGTGATGTTTAAAATGAACATATTTCAGTTCAATTTGGTTTGTTCTCTTTTTACTGCAAAGTGAATGTCTGCATTTTGCACTCTTTACTCCTGAGAAGGGCGTTAATGTACTGCTTTGGCAACTGGTGTTGCTAGTGAAATGCAATCTCTGCTTTCACGGTGGAATTGCCAAAGTTATAAAATATTGAGCAGGCATGTCAGTCTGGAAATAGTTAAATAGGCCATTTACGGGAATATTTCATTGTGGGGGCGAGAATAAAGTGGTTTTCCAAGATGGTCAGGGGTAGCCTTCCCTGCAGCAGGGCTGAGTGCCTGTGTTGGCAATGGCGGCTGGAGCTGGTGGCTGGGCTGCATCCATGAGGTGCATCCACGCTGCAAGGCAGGCCTTTGGAGATCATTTCATGCTGTGACAGGCCCTTTTAGGCACCATTTTAAATGTGTTTGGCTCAGTCATGCTGTTCCTCTGAGCACTCAGCTCACAAGGGTGCTCACCAGCACCCTCCTACCTCATGGAACTATGCCATTGACCTTTAACCAGGTTTTGTGCGCATCTGGAAGAGTGGCTCTGGCTTTCAGATTGGATCCAGCTCTGAGTGTTGTTACTGACTGTAGTAAGAAGGAAAATTTGAAGTGTACTGTGAGATTTTATGACCTTAGAAATTTGTGCTGCATCCTCAAAAAAAAAAAAAAAGTGATTGTGAGTGTATCTCATGCTCTTTTCAGAACAGGTTGAACAGAGCTTATGACTGAATAATGCCGTGAATGAAAAACACTTTAAAACTCTACCTTCCCACCTCCTCCCTCCAACTATTTCCTACATTTCTGCTTTGATGTTAATCTGTTCGGGAGGTTTTTTTTTTTGGATTACAAATAGTTTTGTTTGCTTTCATTACTAAATTACAAAACAAAACTCTAATTAAGCAGTTTGTACAGAAAGCAATTAAAAGACAAAATGTTTTTCTCTTGCTAGCTGGATAGTTATGTGTTGTCTGGCAAACCAGCAGTTGCAATGTGTATTTGTGTAGGAGGTTAAATCTGGTGTCAGGGGTTTGCAATGACAGATGCAGTATGCTCCCATGGCAGTGACAGCGCCATTGAAAGAAAATTTCTTCCTGTAAGCCTTTCAGTAGGTTGGCGTTGCATTTTAAACCTCCTCAAAACACCAGGTACTAACATTTTGTGTTAAAAGTGGCTGAAAGCTCCTCAGGAAAACAGGAACAATTAGTCCCAAATATGAAGGGATTCAAAATGTTTAACTGACTCCCATATTAACTTACTCTAGTCTGGACATTTTGGAGTCAAATTGTACTGACTCCTGAAGCCAAACACTCTACTAGTGTATGACACAGTAAGAACAGGGCTTGCTCAGACCCCTGTGGTCCTCTTATGGGGCCTTCACAGTTTCCCAGAATCTTCTTGGTTGAGATTGACCCTGATTTCTCTGACAGGAAAAGTATCCTTTATCACTTGTACATTTGTTCTTGTTGGTGTGGAATATTCAGCAAGGTTCACAGTTGTAAATGGAGACTAAAAAGGGGCACGAACGAAATTAACAACCTCTGAGTGCTTCTCATGTGAAAATAAAACCTATTGCTGCTCGTAGGGCTCTGTATTGCAGCAAGTCCTGACCTGAATGAACTGTGCTGGCATTGAAACACATCAGACTATCCAGTGCTCTTCCAAACTGGGAATTGTAAATCTGTCTTTTTTATAGGCCCTTTTTATATGGAAATCTCTCCTCTGTACAAGCAGTTTTGGAAGGTGAGCCTTCTTGCAGAGTTCCCAGATGTTAGTGAGGTAGCTGTTGTGGGGCTGGGCCCGCATCAGTGAGTGTGCTGCGCACAGTAAACTTTGTCTTGTCAGCTTGTAGGGCAAATGCATTCCTAAACTTCCTGGAGAACATGTGGGGAAAATGAAGACACTGAACAGAATTCATAGGAATTAAATAAACAGCAGTATAAACTGGCATTAGGGAAGCTGATGAATGTTTCTGCCTTTTCTGTTTCATGACTTTGGTACCTAATTCTATGCTACAGAGACAGTTCAGAGGAAGTCCATTGTATGAAACTGATATATATATTTTCTTCTTCTTTAAGGTCCATTTTATTTCTGTTGCAATTAAATATCTTGCTCTTAATCTTGAGAAAACTTGGCCTAGATGAAATTTTGTTGCTTAAGCAAATTGTCCAGCATCTAGGAATGTGTAATTGTAACTACTACAGCTGCTTAGGACTGGGAGAAAAGCTGAAGGTAGGGTAAAAAGAAAGCATCTAGTGCATATAGGGTGCATCCTCTTATAGTGAATTGAATTTTCTACCCTGAAACCTAATACTAAGCTGTTTGTAATGTTAAATTAACCCATACTATACAAAGCTTGTTCAAGACTTTTTGTTCCCTATAATGTCTAGGAAGAACTCCTCAAATTTAATTTTTTATTTGAAGTGAGAATAAGAACTTTCCAAGGCACTAAACAATGAACTGAGGTACTACTGTTCATATCACCTCCAGATGACAGAAGGAATCAAGTAAAAGTAATTATTTTTTAACTTAATTGGGAAAATCTTGCTGTTTGTCATGTCAATTTGATATTTTGGATGCACAGACATTATAAATTACAGTGGTTTCATATATAGAAGAAGAGTACTGTTTAGGATGGTGTAAATCATTGCGTTTTGAATAGAGTTGGGATTTTTTCCTCCTGGTTTGGCAGTAAATTAGGGAAAATAGAGATATTTACCTTCAAGTCACTCTGCAAAGTAGCATTTGTCTCAACAGGTTTGTCAGGCAGGATCTGATGATTCATGATTTCAGACATAATGGAACAACAACACAAGAAAACAAACATACATATTAGGTGAAGGGTAATTTTGCTGGGAATTGCAGAATAGACAAGGTAATATAGAAAGTAAAATAGTAAATGCAAAAACTGAAACCTGGAATTCAGAAAACAAGTAAACATATACTGTTCACATGATAGTGTAGTGGTATCCATCTGTGCTAAGTAGTTAACATCTACTGTCATCTGAGGAATAGATGTCACTGTGGAGCTTTTATTTGTTCTGGTTTTATTCCATTGTGCTCTTGCGCTGTTTGTTAGGGAGCACAGATGAAAGGAAAATAAAGAAGAGGTTTCCTCAGGATGTGACTTTTTCTTTGTCTCTTGTAGAGGTGTCTGTCCACGTGTGTCCCACCTCTTCCCCCATTTTGATACTGTATACAATGAAGCATTGCTAGTTGTGATTGAGGGAGATAAAGATTAGTGAATCAGAAACAGTGGAAAGACTGAGGGTGCTCTGGTTCGAGGCTGTATTGTCCTTTTGAATGGAATATGGGAGGGAAATCCTGACCTCACTGAGGTCAATGAGACTGCAAATCTATAGTCAGAACATGCTACTATTTTCTGTTAACTGAGCAGGGTTAAAAAAAATACTGAACAGCCAAGCAGATGGTAAAACAAGGGAGAAAGACTAAACTTTTTTAGTTCACTGTTTTTTTTTGTCAGTCTCATCAGAAGACAGGCACTGGTAAAGTTAGATGTGGTAACTATAGCTATAAGACATATTTCCTTCAGCTTTTCTGTCACATTGATCTTCCTCAAAAAAGTGAAAGAAGGCTTATTTACCAAGATGTGATAAAGATATGGAGCAAGTGCCATTAATTAAATTTAGTGTTTAACTTGTCCATATCTTCAGGAATCTGATCTTCCTGGGCGAGTGACATGCTTGTTAACTTGGAATAATTTTAGAATTTCAGTTTTTACAATATTTGTGGAGATTGCCTATTGGAAGCATCCCAAAATATCTAAAAGTATATATAAATGATTCAGAGAGCTCCTCACCTTACTTTCTCAGGATTGTCAGGTATGAAGGTGAAGCTGATTTAGAGGTGTATTATTTGCGAGTCTGTCACTTGTTCTCATTAATTTTCTTAATTGTGGCCCTTAAAAATGAATCTCCTTTCTAGAAGGACATTGAAAACAGTTATTGAAATTCAGTTATATTCCTTTTGTTTTTTACCAACTTGAAAGAATCTGCTTAACTTTTGGGCAGACTAAGTTTCTTCATCACAGTGTGTGTCTTGTTTTTGCTATGAGTTTATCAGTATTCCTAGATTATGCTACCATGTCATGTTATTGAATACTCCCTCCTGAGCTTTTGCTTGAGTTATAGTACATTTTAATCTCCTCTCTAGTTCTGGTTTGTCCTTCACTCTTTTATTGCATTTAAGTTCCCATGAAATTGTTTGGTTTTGTTCACAGTTCGAGACACTGCCCTTTCCAGACAAAAAGAATGTGTTTATTACTTCTGAAGTGCATGATATACAATCAAACAAGAAATTATATACCGTTCTTATTTACTGCAATAGAAGCCAATATACAGTGACATAGTTCTTTCTCAATTAAAAAGTTACAACTTTGTGTTTTCTTGAGAAAATACAAATATTTCTGAAATCACAGTGTACAGTAGCATTTATTGTTTTTCTTGGATAGTAAGTTATAAATAAGTAGCTTGTGAATCAATAGCTAGAAGTTTTACTTCATGGTTTTTATTAAATCCTATGCTGTCTGCTCCTGATTTAAGGCCCAGGAAAACAATTATTACTTGCATGCACCAACTTGCTGAGTTACTGAGCCAGTTTACCTTTGCTTCTCTAAACAAAGGACTGTAAAGCATAAAAAAGTGATTTAAGGAATTTTTGCATTGAGTCGTCACTTTCAACTCTTATAACCATAGAAAACTGTACCATATTTCAAATTGAAAAAAAACCAAAAACCAAATATAATTTTCTTTTTTGTGAGATTTTCTGAGATATTTTCAGAAAGGTTTAATTTTTATATGACATCTTCTCTAAGAGTGTTCTATAAAAACACTTAAGAAGTTTCTTGAAACTGGCACAAAATTTTGTTTCACCTAAGTTAGATTACAGCAAGTCAAACACTCAGGATGTTTAAGAAAAATGTGCTGATTGCCGAATCTATCACAAATAGATTTACCTAAATGCTGTTCTCTCAAGATGATAGTAGTAAATGACTCCTTTGTAGGATGGATATTTCAAAGAAAAAGTTATTACACTACATATATAATGATAATGAACTGTTAGAAAGCTTCCTTCTCACTATGGAGTTTGGATAAACAGTTGAACCCTAAGTTAGCTCTTCATGTCATGTTACCTGCTCTACACAGGAGTGTGTACAGGAAAAGTTTGTTTTGTTTGTAATTGTTTCTATAACTTTATAACTTTAGAACCATATTCCTCCTGTTCTCCAGGTCTATGGGAATGCATGTGAGGTGGAAGGGTGGTCAGGAGTTACCCTATGGATGTACCCAAAGCTCTGGATCTGAATTCTGACCCTGTCACTTGGGTCAGGCCATTGTGTAACCACTGTCATTTACTTATTGAACATATAGACATAGGGCTATCTCAGTGTATAAACATATTTTGTGGAAAAGAAAATACAATTTTAAAAAAATATAGGTCTTAAAGATTCTGGGGACAGAATGGGGGAACATTCAAGAAGTGAATAAGGCTCTCTTAGGATGCAGACTAAGTTCCAATGATGCTGTTAGACAAACACCTCTTTAGAAAATCGACCAGTGACTTGTGAAAGTATAAAGAGGAAGTATGGAGAGATCATTTTTCTGTCATTGCTACAGAATGAAAGGCAGAATTTCTCCTAGAAATCTGTCTTTCTCTAAGTATATTTAAGAACACTTGGAAGGTTTTGATTCTCTTGCAGTTCTTTCTGTTCTATTTGTTCTTGACTTATTAATTTATAAAATAGAAGGAAAATCTGTTTATGCCTTTATTTCAATTCCATTCTATTGTCATACTTTGTTTCAGGGAAAAACACAACTTCTGTTTTAGAACTGTGAAGAATAGAATAAAAAGTAGCCATGTTGTTTTAATGTCCCTTTCCATTTTAGGGACAAGTGTTAAAGGCAGAACATACTCTGAGAGGCAGATAAGAAACACAGTTTTCTTCCATTGGGGAGCAATTTGCAAATTTAGCCTCTAGACCCAGTGTGAGTGTGTGCAAATCTCTACTACTTGAACATATTGAGACCAGGTGTGAGTCTGATCCTTCCTCTCTTGTGGGTCATGTAAGTTTCTATTTGCTGTTTGAACTTGCACAATGGTTGTCATCAAACTATTACTCCTCATTATTTAAGAGGCCAGTCATTAAAAGGACTAAAAAACGTCAGATTTGTAGCTTGCCAGGCAATACAGATGAGTGGTAGCACTGTTATCATTTGGCTCTAGTGAAATTTATGTGACTGTTCTTGGAGATAACAATAAATAGCAACCTCTTTGTAGTGGCATGTGCTCTACATGATTTGGAGGTTCTGGTTTTCTCTTTAAAGAGAGTAACACAGCCTTCAGGTACTTCAGAAGGGGCTGTGTTAAGTACGGGGTTGGTTTTGGAGATATCAGTATAATAGAAACAAAGTCATTGATGTCACAGACGTTTCTTTTTAGGTGCAGGCGAAATAGTGAGCCTTTCTGATCAAATGTTTTTTCCTGGAACATTACAGAAGTATTTTATTAAAACACCAGGAGGGGGAAATTTTTGAATAATATATTTTCGTGCTGTGCTAGGGGAAAGCTCCAAAACTTCCCAATTCCATCCCTCTTCAGAACCTTGGGCAGGATTTAACATTTGTATTTTTTCTTGAACTTCCTCTATTAGACTTCCTGTATAGTAATTTAACAGTATTACATGAACATAGCCTAGAGCTAGGAGGCATCCTTATCCTTATGCGCTACAACAAAACATAGATAGACCAGGACTACATGAAGACATCTATCTCAGTTGTTACATGCCTAATGTCACTGAAATGAGAGCTTTAGAACAAAATAATAATGTAATTTAAATACAAGGCAAAAATCAACACAGTGCATGCTGCAGTATGAAAATTAACCCTCACAATTTTTTCAATATTACCTTCCTTCTCCCTAGCTGTTGCCTGTAGAGATCTAAAGCTGATAAAGGTAAGGAATGCATGAGCAATATTTTCTGTATTCCTATATAGGATAAGCTGTTCCATAATAGACAGTGTTTTCCCATTTTCCAAAAATACTTCTTAAAACTTAGAGGGATGTGTCTTTCTGAACAGCAGACAAATTAAAAAATGGAAACATACTTTACCTCAAAAGAAAAAATGTCATAAGAACTTATGTCATAAGAACAAATCTTTGGTTGCTTTAGTACATCTATTATAAATTTTGACATTTTTTCCAGTGTTTTAAATCTATTTCTTAAAAAAAAACTTTGTTACTGAGATTCATTAACCAAATGTCATTAAACTCCTTCTTTTGAATGGTATTTTCTTAAAGGTAAATCTTGCAATAGAGTTTTCCTGGTATGTTTGGGAGGTTGTTTCTTGTTAATCCTCATCAATTGTTATGAAGTAACTTTGTTTGTGAGGAGGAATTTGCTATTGCTAATATTCCTCTTTCAGTGGTTTTGTTCTGTTTAGAAATGACAGTAGATAGATTTTTCTGTCAAAAGTACATATCAATATCCTTTGTTCTTCGTAACAAGTCATTTCATGGACTTATATTTAATTTATATTTAAAAATAACCACCACAATGGCTTGCAACTTCTGAGGTCTGAAAGTACTTATTCCTTTTGAAATTATTTACAGTTGTATCTCACACCTATTTTAAAAATCACAGCATTTTATTGAATGGAAATGCCTTGTCAGTTCAGAGAGTTCATCAGCTAAAGAGACTTAACTTTTATACTATTCCTTTAGCTGCTTAACCACCAATATTTACCAAGGACTCCTATTGCTTTCTCCTGTCAGTCACTTGGGAGAGTCAGTACATGGAATGGAACATGTTGAAACAGGTCAAGGAGCAGATTTGTGCTGCACATATGTTTGAAGGTCAGGTTCAGTGACAACCGACACTCAGATTCAGTCTACAGCAGAATATCTTCTGGTCCTGGAAAAGGATTTGTTATCTTTTTCTTTTTATCCCTGTTTTGCAACACTGCAAAAAACTATTTGAGATTTTTGTTACAGAGAATGGCAAAGTTTTGCTACTTGGGCAGTAATTTCTTAGGTGCAGAATGTTGTAAAATTCCAGGTACTTAATACGGAAAAAACGCAAAAACTAATCCTCTCTTTCATTTTGACTCTCATAGAAAATAAACCTACAGGGAGACTGAACCTGATATCTGTGAATGTCATGTATTTAATTGTATTGTTCTCTTTTACAGCTTCTTTTAAAAATTCAGAATCCTAAAGTAGAAATCCAAGGCTGTATATTATGTCAGCAACCAATAACTGAATTATCAGGCATAGCAGATAGCACCAGGCACATGAGATAGATGTGGCCCTTTCTTCAAAGTCTCTCATCGTAGTAATACCTGTTTTAAAAATCTTCTTCTTTTGGAAAGGGCATTCATTTTTGTTATCTTCTGTGATAATTATCTTGTCTTTCAAGTATACTGAGACAGAAAGCTTCCAAGTGAGACAAGGACTGTGAGAAGTAGGTAAATTCCAAATAATAACTGAATCTCATTTGCATGAGAAATAAAATATTATGAAGAGATTGACAAAATATGTCGCACAGCCAGGGACTGAAGTGCTTGAAGGTTATGTCCTCCATACTTATCCTTGTATTTTGAAGTAGCTAACTTTATCTCTGTCTAATACTAATTTATTCTGATACTGCACTCTGATTTTGTGGAGCAGACTTGTTTCTCAGCAAGCTTTATGTGTTCAAAAGATTCAGTAGTTGTTTCAGAATCTGGAGAAAAAATTATGGGTTTTGACCTCAGCCGTGACAGTGCAGCATGTTCTGCATTGTCCATAGACTCAGCACCTCACAGTATCAAGCTCTTTAATGAGATGCCTTTGTGTCTGGGTATAACTTACCAAATGGGAGTATCCAGTGGTACAATGGAGATCACTGCTGTCAGGCAGTGGGCTGTGACCACAGGTACTAAATATTATCCAGTTGAACATTTCAGCTTTGAAACCACGTGATTTCTAACGCTTCGGGTAAATGGTAGTTTCAGTAACACTCAGGGTGAGAGCTCCCTGCTATTCCATTGTCCGAGTGTATCTTATTTTGCTTGTCAGTTGGTGCAGAGCAGGCCATATGGAAAGAAAGAAAGAAAATAAAAATTAAAAAAAATTTAAAAAAAAATCAATCCACATTCATAGTCCAGTTTATTTCCTTTCAGAAGGCTACATTTTATCTTTTTTTGGTATGTTATATCCTATAATTGAATTTACCTGTAATCAAAGCAATTAAATTGTCCTTGAATTTAATTCAGAGGAAGAACCATTCTTATATTCTCCTTCTTGGATTTACAATTTCAAAATTATGGCAATAATTTTCTAATAAAACTTTAACTCACTCTAAAGTTGTCCCATAAATAAAAAATACTTAATTATTTCCTTACATCTTCCCTTATTAGAAAAAAAGCTTTTTAAAAAGTTAAGATTTGTAAAATGTGAAATGGCTGTAGCTGCTGGTTGGTAACTGCTATTTGCATTCTCTCTATGCAGTACTAGCCTCATTTAGTGGGTGTTCTAGTATAAGTAATGCAGATCAAATGGCTTTCTGGCCTTTATTTGCTTTAATAACAACTTATACAAACTGTCATTGGAGGAATTAAAAAAAGTCATGATAATCTATTTGCTGAACTGTTAATAACACTTTAAAATGTTTCTGTCTATTTGGAATTCTCATGTAGAACTCTGAGGAGCAGAGCCAGAGCCATTCATGCTTCTTCCCTGCAGCACGTGTGCACCAATTGCTTGGGACAAACTTTTGCTTGTTTTGAAGCTGCCTCTGTTCCCAAATAAATATTTATACTGGCAGTCGCCACATTTGTTTACCAGCTATTCACAAATTGAACTGCATTTGAAGAATTAATTGCCTTCATAAAGATGCTGTTTATTCTTTGACAGCAGGTTTCTGCATCGCCCCTCTAGATGGCATTTCTAAAAACAATTCCAGATGGAAATATGCAAGATATTTCTGTGTTCCCCAACAGCTTTAAAAATAGATGCCTCTGCATGTTTCACACTGATCTCTATGTGCACCTCTGAGCTGACCTGAGCTATAAACACTTTATAAATAAAGTATGCTGAAAGAGTAGATACACATTTTTCCCCATTTCATACCAGTTTGCTTTCCGTTAATTTTTTTTTTCTCAGCTACATTTAGAGAAAATTATGCTTATGTAGAATTAGAGGATTTTTAGATAAGGATATCTTGCAGGGTTTTCTAGTATTTTGGTTTGGTTTTGTTCATGTTTTACCAGAAAGTTGTAATCAGAAGGTATTCATTAATCAATCATCAGCTGAAAAACTGCAAATCACATTTTAATGTACCTGAACATTTGACCCTGTGGTATAAGTTTAAACATCTTACAGAAGTATGATTTGTTTGCTGAAGTTGGAATATGGAAATTAAAGCTTTCCTATGGTGTGGAACAATAGAGAAACACTGCAGCCACAACTGCAGGCTACAGGAGATGAGGAACCCTACTCCTATTCCTCTTCCATACTCTCTGTTCTACCAGATACAAGACATAGGAAGTCAGCCCTCTGCAGCTTATCTTATGATTAGATTGAGCAAAATCATTTTGACACATTTCCCATCTAGGTTTCAAACAGGCTGTAAAATCTCTGGCATTCTCAACCAAAGCGATCATCTGTTATAACATCATTGCTTGTTAATGATTTCCTTAAATTTCCTGTTAAAAATAAGGTAATCTGAGAGTCACCATTGGCATCCCTGCTCAGACCTTGTGCCCATGAGGAATTCTTTAAGATGGATATCCTATTGAGGTAAAACTATTAGCCCTGAAGTTTTTGTTCTTTGAACACTAGATAAACTTTAATGTTTTTCCTACATAGTTACTCAACAGCAGTGACTGGTATTCATCAAAATGTTTCATGTCTCTTAAATACCATAGTAGTGTTCTAGAGAGCTTCTAATGGACAGTGTCATAAAATGTGGAATATTTTCTCAGTGAAAGATAACAGTCCAAATCAAAATGTTACCCAATAAGGCTGTAAGGCGCTGCCAGTAAGGGAGTAAGGGAAAACTGAAAGGGCGTATGTTCTAACATTAACCAAAATCTTCCTCCTCTAGCAGCCATGTAGTTAATGGAGTTAAGAGATGTGTGAATGCTTCTCAACTGAGCCAAGATGAGAAAAACAGAGTTAAAACTCATAGTGTGGTCTTCAGACAACTTTCAATTCTGACATTTTATGAAAAAAGTGATGTAAAATATAGCCTGTATCTTTCAATGAAGCTGAGTGAAAGTGAAGCATTCTTGAATTGCTTTTATAATAATAGTATTGCAGTCATGAAACTCTTCTCTTTTGACTTAGCAGTCAAGCTGAGGAAATGGGGGAGGAGAGGGGGAACAGACGGACTTGTTCTCCCACTAAAGCTTTTAAGGCCAAGGATCTTTTGCTGCATAGCAGCAGACTGGGACATAGGAAGACTTAAGCTGTCTCCATTTCAATATTACTCGTAGAGTCTGCTGAGAGTAGGAGGGATCAGTCACCTGTCAGACCTATTCCATCTTGCTTTATAAAATAGCAAGAGGGGAAAAAAATATGTTAGGTATTGTTGGATATTTTTATGAGATTTGCCTTCTTGAGTGTCTGGATTCACTGGGGGGGAAGAAACCTTCTTGGAAAACAGACAGTGTCAACATTCAGTTGTGGATCATTCTGTTACTCTGTTGTGAGAGCTGTGTTGTTCTAAATAAACAGCCAGTAGATTTTGAGACAGTACTGTGAGTTTTTCTCCTGATTACTCTCTAAAGTTTACTAGACAATTTAATGATATTCTGTAAATCTTTTCCTAAAAGGAAATATGTGGTAAAATTACTAAATAACTTAGAAAGGATGTTCTAGGTTTTGATTTTTCTTTTGGTTTTGCTTGGTTTTGGAGTATGGAGGTGAGAGATCCAGAAAAAGGTCCTGCTGTGCTATTTACAAAATTTAATTAAATTGCTGCTTGGGTCCTGATCACTTTTTACTTTTCTAAGTATTCTTGTTTGCAAATGAATAATTCTGGCATTACAGAGATTGTAAAATTTTGTCTATAGAAGTCTGGGTTTTGGGGTTTTTTTGATCAGAACAGTTTCTTCCTTTTGAATATGAAGTGCTTTTTAGAAAACTAGGAAGTTTTCACAGCCTCAGACATCACAAAGATTTAAGAGGTGATGTTAATTTTCTAAACATCCACCACTTTATGTATTACCTTGTCTTGCCCCATGCCCTGCCATAAAAGAAAGATGCATGCAGTGTTACTTCCAAAGGAAGAAATATTTTTCCCTTATCTTTCCAAGTAAAAGCATCCCCTGAGATATTTTAAAGAAGATTACAGTCTGCACCACTGCAGACTTGAAATGCAGTTAACAAATGGTATGCTATCTGTTACAGGGGAGCTGGCTCTACGTGCTCTATCATTTGAGCCTCAAGCAAGTGGATCACTTTCATGGACTAGCTCCATGAATATACTCAGATCACAGGAATAAATAACTAAAGATGTAAGAGAAAGATGCAAAATTACACCTGGTGTTTTTTTTCACTGCAACAAATATTGGAGATTAAGAGGTAGAACAAAAGCACAATACACAGACTTCCCTTGCATTCTCAGTATTTGTTGAAAAAGCTCAAGGGGGGATATAATTTTTTGGTTTATTTTTCCATACTCAAAGCACAAGATAGGGAAGGTGATAAATTCTCTTAGTCCATGGTCATTAACTGCTAATGATGGTGACTTAAGAAAGGGTATTAATTGGATATTCACTCTAAGTCATAAAGAGTAGAGGTCAGTGAGTAGCACCCATTGAATGAACCTTTTGAGTAAATTACTACATAGCGCCCAGGAAGCCTCATTTAAGAATTTCAGTGTTGCTCAAGGGGATTTATCCCATAGCCTGAGCAATAACCTGTCGGGAATGACAGAGTGGATTTTGAGATGATTAAAAACAAAGCCAAAACCCCAACCAAAGGAAAAAAAACCCAACAACCCAACAAAACAAACAAAAAACCCCCACAAAAACAAACAAACAAAAAAACCTCAAAAGAGCAAACCAAAAGGAAATCTAAAATAATGGAATGACCAGGATCTTTAATAGACAAGCACTTCTATTCCCAGAAGGCTTTAAGGGATAATTTGGGCTAGCTATGATTTTGTCGTACAACAGTCAGAAAAACCATTCCTGCTTTCTCATCACTGTTTGAAATTTTAACTCTCATTTGTACTCTTGGCTGTTTATCAACATTGTGAAAGTACCACTCACATCCTCTTCCCTCTTCTGAGCCAGCATTCCTGATATGCTCTTTATAGCCCAAATGCCTTGACCGAATCCCAGGCAATCTGAAACCAGCTGAAAACGTACGTTCATCACAGGGGGATTTGGATCAGGCACAGCAACAAGAACATTGCAAATTAGGAATGATGTGGAAAAGTGGGTGTCATGACAGAAATATGTGTGTGGGTGCTTGTGTAAAATCTGTTCACAATATGCTTGTGCTGTTTTTCCAACTATTATTTCTTTTTTAGCTGTTTATTTGAAAAGAATGCACTTAAAAGTTTTAATATTGATTTGATGCAGATTTTCATAAAATAGTATACAGGGAGAATCAGTATAAGGATTTGAGCCTGATAAAAATCAGGTTTTTCCCTGATTCTGCAAAAGCAGAGAATTTGAAGGTGAGGAACAATTTGACTGAAGTACTCTTAAGAGACCCACAGGAATATCTTACTTTTGAAAGAACAGCTGAAGTGCAGTGCTGACCTTGTATCATTTGAGAAAGACGTATGCTGAGCTCTTCAGTGCATGCTGGCGAGTGATTATTTACACAATAAACAAGACTTGACCAAACAAATCTCTCCTCATGTCACCAATATACTTTGGCTGCACTTTTCCAGATTCATCCTAAAATCCCCCCTCCCCATGCCTTCTGTTTTCTCTTTTTTTTTTCTGCAAGGACTTCCAAATGCCTCAGTGTGCGCTGACAGCACCAGGCACTCATTACTGGGAGACTCGCTGTCAAGACAATGAAACTATGCAGGGCAGGATGGCGTTGCCACTATCTTCTTCAGAGTCTGCCTTTAATATGGGAAAAGTTCTTAAAACAGCTTCTTCTGTAGCTTCTCTCTTGTCATTGTGACCTTTTGTTTTTGTGCAACTGGAACTTCATTAGTTTGTTGCCGCATGCACAATTTCCAACGGCTGCTTTGAAGACGTGGTAATTATAGTAATAATTTCCAACTCATTTACTAGTCATTGACTATTTTCTTGCAAGGCAAAAGTGGAAATAAGATCTTGCCAAAACCACTCCTCATTGAACAGTAATGCCTTAAATCAAATCTCTATCTGGAATTTTTTTTCTCCAGTAAATTTTGCCAGAAGCCATCATTTTTCCAAGGTCTGTGCTTGTAACTGCATAATGTGAACACTAATACTCTAGATCATTTCACACGTTAGTAATAGGGGAAGCATTTACCCATCAGAGGAGGAAAAAAAATCTATTAGATAGAACACTTCATTTACTGAAAGCTAAATAAGCTGTTATTCTGTGCAAGTTTGCAGTTAGTGTGCTTTTCCTTTAAGCTTGTGAACAAGCCTTTGGGCCGCACGGCTTATTTGGTCATCATAACCATCAGTAGCTTCACTGTAGAAGCTCCAACAAGAACTCCCTGTTTTGGGGCTTGGTTCTGCAAGGAGCTGAGTACCACCTGGAAAGAATTTTATGTCCACAGTTTCTGGCTAAAGCAGTTTGAACCAACTTAGGCCTTTGGCCAAGATTTATCACGAGAAATATAGGTATCTTTTCAACAGGAGCCAAAGAGAGTCATGTGTGGACATAATTGGTAAATGCACAGTGCCGTCCATTTGCACATGCAAATTTGCTAACATAAATACAGACTGGCATGTATATTCATTAGTTTATGGGGTCTGTCTGAGTACCTGCTTGAATTTAGCCCTTAGTGTTATTAGTTGCTCTGATTGAAAGCTCTGTTTGCACTACATACTTTTGCTTACATAGCAAAAGATCTGGTTCAGTTCTGGTGTTATATTACATGAAGCATGCACTTTGAAGCCTGATTAAGCCGGCTCAACTGAGCAATGCACAAAGGAGAAACCCCTTTCTCCTAGATGATTTATGGGAAAGTTATAATTTCTCAGCCACCATTCCCTTCTGCTGTTGTGTGAGACTGTGAATGAAAAGTTGATCTCTGTTTCTTGTGACCACCCCTTTTGCAGATGATTGGTGTCTCAAGCTGCAGAACAGCTGAGCTTCAGCATTAGCTGATGCTCCACAGTGATTTGCTTGAAAAGCTGAACGCAGTGGCATAGCAGCTATTGAGTAATTTCTTCTCATATTTGTTCTCTTTGTTTCCTGTACTTGCTCAAATGTACTTGCTCAAATTAAGTTGTCTTAATGGGATGGTAGAAAGTTGCTCATGTGATGATGTTTAAGCTTTACCACCAAAGGTGACCACTTTGGGAGCAATTCTAATGGTGGCAAGCCTGTTGTTGGAACTGGGGAGATTCCTCCTTCAGCTGTGATGATCCAACAGTGCTTTTGCATCGGGTGCTTGGGTAGTTCCAGTTCATGAAAGGTTGTCATGATGAATAGAGCAAGTACTCTGAACAGTGATGGAGGAAGAGGAGCAATGGATTTGGAGTGTCTCCAGCAAGAGCCCACTGCAGCCATGACTTTGACACTGTGCAGGCCCTGCACTTAGTAGAATACAACATTTATTTAGGCACCCTCTCAAACGAAAGGGAAATGCTTAGTGAGGCAGATCATATATTACACATTTCAGTGACAGCTCATTTGTCACAGATCTGGTAACTGAGCAAATGGTACAGCTCTCTTTGGAAATGAAAGTTATTTTAGTAATTTAAAAATAATTATTTTTACTAATGCATAAATGAATCTCCAACATTTTTAAGTCTGATTACTGGCCTGAATGCAATTTGTTTTTAATTGAAAGCACAACTCATTTTAAATAAAAGAATTTCTAACACTTCCTTGTTCAACTGTGCCAGAAGCTTTTAAAATACTCTTATCTTTTTTGAAATTTAGAAGCTTTTACTTTTTGATCATTAGGAAGGGCTGCAGAGGGCATTATTAATAGTTACTGAAAGCCAACATGGGTTTTTCTCTAGAATTTAGGAGAGGATCATAACCAATTTATTTCTGAGTGGTTGTTTATTGTTTGTGAACAGGGGCAAACATGCATGAAAAACTGAGGAGGCGATTCTGCCCCTCTATTCAACCCTGGTGAGGCCTCACCCATAGTCCTTTGTTCAGTTCTGGGATCTCAGTAAAAGAGAGAGTGGAGCTCCTGGAGCAGGTCCAGTGGAGGGCAACAGAGATGATTAAGGGACTGGGACATCTCTCTTAGGAGGAAAGGCTGAGGGAGCTGGGCCTGGTGAGCTTTGAGAAGAGACAGCTGAGAGGAAACTTCATCAATATCTTTCAGTATCTGAAAAAAGGTGTCAGAGGATAGAGCCAGGCTCTGATCAGTGCTGATGAGGGATAGGACACAAGGCAATGGGCAAGAATTGATGCACAAGAACTTCCACCTGAATGTGAGGAAGAACTTCTTTACTGTGCAGTAACTGAGCACTCGAACGGGTTGTCCAGAGGGGCTGTGGAGTCTCCCTCACTGGAGACATTCAAGAACCATCTGGAGAAAATCCCGAGCCCTGTGCTCTGGGATGACCCTGCTTGAGCAGAGGAGGCTGAACCAGAGAACCCACTATGGTCCCTTCCAACCTTGCCAATTCTGTGATTCTGTGAAAAAAGTTTTAAAATTATAACCTATTGTCTGAAAAATTGCTGTGAATTTTCTGATTTTATAAAATGTAAACCTTTACATTTTATAAAATTGTTAATTTCACTGAGGGAGATCTCTTGTTATTTCAGGTACAATTCTGTTTGTTTTCTCTCTCTGTGGCTGTGCACTCATTTTTGGGACTTAAAAGCTGGGAGGGAAGCCAGATAGTCCTTTTCTCTCTCTTCAAAAGGGAGTTGACATTAGCACAGTGTGTGATGGCACAGCTGGACCCTTGGGGGTGCAGGGTAAAGCCTGTTCTTGGTGAGGTGTAGTTCAAAGTTTCTCAGACCCAGCTTCTGTGGAGGATGCTGGCGACCTTTCCTTAGGCACAGACCTGACAAGGTGACACCTTTACCTCTGTAGGGGGGGTCAGTGCAGAGGTGGTGGAAGAAGAACTATTGTGGGAGAAGGAGAGGAAACTGTGTTTGTGCATGGTTGGCCCAGCACCCACCATCCCTGTGACTGGGGGGCTTCACAGGAGAACAAACAAAGTCCTATTTAGTTTCTGTCAGACCAGTTTTAAAAACCTGCTATTTCAAATTTTAGCCATATCTATATATATTGATAAAGGGAGAGGGGGAAGGTGTTCTTTATCTAGCATAATTTCATGGGAACATGTTTGCAGATCTGATCTGAGGTGTGTGTATATGAATACACTCCCTTCTTTGTTGTCACAAAATAGTTTTCTGTGTTTTCTCTGGTGGCAATTCATCCATATTAAATCACATTATGAGTGTGCAGTTGTTTGGATTCTCAAGGCAGTAAGTTGTCAATTGCTTTGAGTGCTGTCCCTTGGGAATGCCAAATGTGGTGCTTGCAGCCTCGTTTCTCCAAAGAACAGAGACGCAGTCATGGACAGAATATTAAATGATTTTATTTTCCCCCTGTGTAAAAAATTTTTATGCTTTATTTTCCTTCCATATAGATAATTTCATTGCTGTCTTGGAAAACAAGTCTGTTTAGATGGTTAAAATATCAGCAATCACATAAATAACTTCCCACCTGTAGTAAAATTCTGGTCCAGCTGTACCAAGCTGTGTGGTTTGACAAGGAGCTGATTTCAGTTAGCTAAAAAAAGAAGCCAGGTGAAATAACTGAATGCTGACATTTAAGTAGGAGTAATAAATCAAACTGGTGGGTGGGGGAAAGGAATGTTCCTGTCATCAGAAAGAGGCCTGTTTTTTTCATGTGAAAGTGAAACGCATTTGCAAAGGCTGGCTTGTTTACACTCCATACCATTGCATATTAAAAAAATTACTCAACAAACAAAAAAAGTAAAATTACAGCCTGTTAGATAAGTTCAGTAGTTTACCAGTGGCACAAGTATCAAATTCATTAGAAGCACAACTTAAAATATTCAACATGGTAATTGCCTTTTTTTTTCATTCTGGTAATCTGTACACTTGTAGTCCTGTCACAGCTCTCTTTTGGTAAGAGCCTTCTTTGAAAACTGAATTGATCAGTTTCAAAACTAGTCACTAACTAGGAGATATCCCTAGGTCAAAATTAATTTCATCTGTATTTGTTTCTGGCATGAGAGGAAGCACAGTCAGTGTGGTGAGATATCTCTGCAGGGAACCTGCACAGGTTTAGGCAAGAGAGAAGTGAGGGGTAAAAAGCTGTAATGACTTCAATATGGGTAGCACAGCTCCAGGTTTTCAAGTGAATTTACTTTGTGGAATGCAAATTATTTTTTACTTTTGGAAGATTTTGTTAATCATGTTTCTGTTTGTGTCCCACCCTGCTGCTTACCTGGGAGGTCTTTGTTCAGTTCTTTATTACTGGGCTAGGAATTACTCCTGTAAACCTGTAATGATTCTGCAATTTTTCTTTGCAGAATTGACTCTGTCAGAGTCAGAGGGAACTTTTTTCCTGAACAGATAAGTTCTTTGTTGGATCTGTGTAGTGCAGTATGTACCTCTTGATATTTTCCTCTCACAATTCCTCCCTCTCATGCCCTAGGACCTGCAGTTAGGAATAAATGCTTTCCATCATCTGCTGTAGTTAAGTGCCATCTTAATTTTAGGCTTTTAGGCTTAATATTCAAACCAAACTTATGTGTCTATAGGAGTGAAGAAGAACTTCTCTTTCCAAACACATTCACAGAAAACTATTAGCAACAATAAAAAATACTTTCTGATCCATGGGAGAATATTTGAACTCGGATATAAATTCCTTGAAATCACTGAAATTTTCAGCATGACTGAAATTTTCTTTATGTTTCAAGTGATGGATCTTTGAAGTACGTTCACAGTGTGTTAAGTTTACCAAACTTTAGTGTAATTTTGATATGATTGCCCCTAGGTGAATTATTCAAATGACATATATGATGTGTCTCCTTTCCAAACTGGGTTTGTATGGCTTTTATAGGAATAATGAACTATCTTAATATAAGCTGTGCAAAAGTGCCGGTGACTATATTTGTTACTGTTGCTTGCTGGATTTCACAGGAGTACTCCTGTGCTAGCAGACCCAGTGCAGTTCAGCTGCTGGCTCACAGGAGGATTTTTTTTAGCTCATTGCTTTTCTCATGAAGGAATTGTTGTCATTGAATCTGCATGATAGGAGATAACAGAGCTGGAAATATACCTGCAACCTTGCTTGTGACATTTCAAGGACTGATATGAATCATGCTAATATTAAGTCATGATTATTTTTGCACAGGGATGAATGTATGTCAGAGCATAGATGGACTCTATATATATATATATGTATATATATAAAAACTTGTGGAAGAGTCAAGTGACAAATGGGCCTCAAGATTACTAGAAAATATAGCTGGGTGCCACTAGCTAGAATTACAATCTGATGTTACATCCACCTGGTGCTCCAAGGGACTCCTGAAATTAAAGTTTAGACTATTTCCCTTCATGTGTCAGGGGGGTGTGTGTGTGTGCTGCAGTTCATAGACATATAACATTGTATAGGGTGATATTTTAAAATAATTTTAATTAGTTATGTGGGTCTTACATGGATTATAATAGTTATGATGATTATAGAAATGAGAGAAAGAGAAAGGGAAAATGTCTGTTTTACAGAAAGCTGCCAATCTGCTCTCCTAGAAATGATACGAGAATGTAATATGTGCAATATAATAACACTCTTCCCTGATAAGTAACAGATGAGATTCTATAGTGTTGCAATTGTGGTGAAAGCCGTTTCAATGGCACCCTTTGTTTGACACTAATGAATGCAGATCCTCTGGGTTGGACTGCTTTACCAGATTTTCTTCTAAGACAAAGCAGGGAAGAACTGCTCACAGGACTCCCCAGACCTGTTCCAGGTCCTGGCTCTGAACCTCGTCTAGATCTGATAGAGATCTGGAATTTGTTAATGTGCACAGAAAACCATAACAAAACATGGTGATTGATGTATTCTGTTCCATAAACAGATCTTCCTCTGAGCAATTAAAAGAATCTCATTGCACTACACCTTCTTCAAACTCTCTTTAGAGTGTCTAAGTTAACTTGATGTACAGATAGCACATGTGGAAATAAATATATTAAAGTTGCCTAATATTTATAATAGTCTATCTTCACTTGTTTATAATATTGCTGAAATGTTGTAATTTCAGTTAATATTTTCTGCTTCAGGCTTAATTATTTTGGAAAATGTTCAACAAAAATGGTTCAATCCTTGCTAAGAGGGTACCACGAGGGGCTAGTTTACCTAGGTTTAAATATATGCAGACAATGTATTGAAGAGTTCTAGTAACTTTGAGCTTTTACAGGCATGGGAAAGTCAGAATTTGGTGGCCATTAATGTTTTTTGTCATTCTGTGAGAAAGCCAGTGAGTTTTGTTCAAATTGTAAGCTTAAAATTTTACATATGTACATATCCTATTGAGATTTGATAGAATTCAGCAGCATTGTCTGTGGGATCCATTCACATTAAACATATCCCTGTCCCTATATTTCTCCAATCTGCTAACCAGACTGTGTACTTCATGACCATAATTTATATTCTAGTCCAGCGCTCTAAGGGGCAATCAGGATTTTTCACTCCTTTTTCCTCTTCCCTAGCTGCTCAGCTTCACTGTAATACAAGTCACAAAGATATAGGTTTTGCTCTTAGTGGAAAGACCCATTTCATATTACCAGTTGTATAGCAGATATTACAATGTTGTGTCTTAACTTGACTGGGCATATTTATTAACAAGGTTACTGCATATGAAGCTGAATTCCAGCCTGGATTACACTTGTTTACTCCTGAACTTTACATACGCAACCAACCTGTACCCATAACTTTTCCACACAGTGATTTACATGGATAAATATGTGTTGCTTAATAGTATTTTGACTCATTGCAGCCCTTGAACAACCATGTTCAAGGTGCATGACTGAAGTTTGTGGTAATTGTACCATCTGGTAATCTGAATTCATAGGCAAGAGCATGCCTGGAGCACTGAAGAATAAATCTTCTCTCTGAGGTTTAAATAGTTTATATAGAGCAGCCTGGCAATAACACAAACTTTCTACCCCAAGTCTTCTCTACATCCCATCTAGGCCTGGGAATTGGGAACATGCTTTACTAGTTAGCTACCACTGATTTCTGTGCTGTGTGTTTTCCAACCCACAGTGAAGTTTTAATTTTAATTTAAGGAGAGAGAGAGGGGAAAGTTTCATAGTTATATAGCTTTTTCCTGACACGTGCATGAGGATAAGGGGCAAATAGGAAGCCACAAATATTCTAAAAGCACAAATTAGTGATCCTATTTCCTGTGACTACTCTTCAGCATACTGCTCAGCAAGTTTCATGTAACAACTCTCCTTGTGGCAATGTTGGTTCCATTGTGCCAGCAGACTTCTTTGAAAAAAAGTATTAAGCAGTCTAAATTTCAGCTGAATACCCAACTCTAAGAAAAAAGGAAAAAAATCCATTTGTTTTCTTTCTTAATGGCCGGCCATTAGTGATTCTGAAAATAGAATCCATTTCGAAAGCAGTTTAAGCACTACTTCCATCAATCTTTATTATTTATTGGTTGACACAGATGACAGATCTGAGCTACTTTATAGTTGAAGGTGTGGCTGATGGTTTGTGTGCCCTTCTTGACCTTGTCAAGGGCAAATGCAGTTTAAAGTTGTTTATAAACTATAAATCTCATGGTAAAGAATGATGTGTGCAGTGTACTTCTTCAATGATTAAAAGTACATTGTGTAAACAGGATGCTGCAGTGGGGAAGCCCCTGAAGAGTGTGATTCTGCTCAGACTACTATGAACAGACACCTAGTATAAGCAGATCATTAAAAAAAGATTTCTGTAACTACACCTGGTGACTGTAGCAACAATTTTGTGGGTGTTAGCTGCATGTAGCAAGGAAGCTACTACAAGATGTTGATTTTTAGTTTTAAAGAAGTTAGGTTGAAACCAAGTTCCATTAACATTTCACAGAGAACTTCTCATGATGATCAAAAAAAGACTGCTCTGTTCCTCACCTCCTGAGAATTTAGATGTATGGTAAGAGCAAGCTGCAATGGCTTGGGTGCTCAGTCTCAAATTGGATGCCTATGGCTGTTAGACATTTGCCCTTTAATTATACTCATTCCAAGCCCTGCCTTGCCTCTGGACAGGTTCATTCATTCTGTAGCACCAGACACACTTCTCCACGATTTTTGCACGTATTATAATATTTGAATGAAATATGTGTATAATGGCTGTGGCATTAGCTGCTACGCTGTGCTTAACAAGACAAGGCAGAACAGGATTTGGGCATTTGAGAGAACTATATGAAATGTTTTTTCCAAAGCAAAGACGAGCAATCTCAAGGCTTGTAGTTCTAAGAAAAACAAGCTGCACACAAGACTTAATGGACTTGCTACGGCATGCAGATAAATCTGTTCGTTTATTCATTATTCACAAGCTTATACAAATTCCTGTGAAGATATTAGAAAGTTTTGATCCTAGAGAGCTTAAACTGATTGCAAAGTGGTATGTAACTGCACAGTTTTGGCACTCTAAAATTACCATGATGAAGTGGTGAAAAAAATGCATATTTGGTGGTGTGATAAAATAGAAACAAGAATGACTGCCTGGTGATAGTGGTTTTGTAAGATCACGTTTCATCACAGCATAATAGAGAATTTTCTTCTCTACTTCCTGCATGAGGCTCCAAGTCTCTTCTTGTGTAAGATTTTTCTAATACTCTTTTTTGAATGGCGTAATATAATCCTGTACAGTTCCTCCCCTCTCCACCCTATTGTCAGTTACCCACTAGGTTTTACAAGAAATAGATGATAAAAACTCATGAAATTCTGGGACTGAGGAAACTGAGGGTGATTAAATGCCCTGCTAGTTTATTAATTTAATTGCAAAGGTAGAACTAAATGACAGACTGGTACACAGTTCCTAGTTCAAAGCTTAAGTTTGTTTGCATATTTTGAGTATTTCTCTAGTACATAGATCTTGAACTACAAAATCAGGATGTGAGTCTGTATTTCCTCAGATGAGTAAAGAGTTGGGATTTAGACTTCAAATCTTCCCACATTATTATTTTACACTTCCACGTGTGGTTTTTAGTAATTTCTGGAATATTTACATAGAAATAGTTTAATTTCAAATCTCCCACTGAGTTGTGTTCTACTCCTCTGGATGAGTTTACAAAGGGCATATCAAAAGCAAAGTTACATTTTATTAGTTGCAGAGATTCTTATCAAAAGTATGTTGGACATCTTGCTATGATGCAGTTCTAGACATGCTTCCCTCTAGCAAGCAGAGGAGAAAGCCCTAAGCAAGGTTTGTACTAATTTTGCTCTGTAAATATAAGCTTTAAAAGACAGAACAGCTGTGAGAGCTGATCTGACCCTGTACATAAGGGTTTTTTCCCAAAACTGGAGAGCAGGACCCACTCTACTTTCATACAAGTAATGCTTTTCATGCAGTGTTTTCAACCAAAGTGCAGGAAGACAGTAGTGTTATGTGAAAATGAAAAACGAACTGGAGACTGAGTGTGTTTCAGCATGAGCAGGGACTGTACTGGAACTCCTTTAAGCTGATTACAAGAATAGCTCCTCTTTTTGGGGTGTTCCCTTCTGTTTTTCATCAAGAAACAGGAAGAAAACTTTCCTTTTGCACATAGTAGCTTTATTTAGGTCTTGACAGCTTTGCTTATCAACCTGTCAGAATCCAGATTGTCTTCAGTAAGTCAATAATAACAATGGTTAAGAAGACAAAGGGAGAGGGATCCTTGGAGTCTATAATTAGAATTTAGTGCAGTATCCCACAAGGGGAGTAGAAAGGAGCAAGAAGTGATGGAGGAAATATATGGAAAACTATAGAGAGACCAAACAGTGTTAATTTTCTTTGGGAGGGGGTAGGGAAGGGGAGGCATCTGATCCCCTGTGCTTCATTTGAAAATTAACAGTTTAGTATAAAATTGTTAATGCTCCAGGTCTTACTTGATTGATATGAATATTTTGAACTTCTGTGTTTAATATGCACATTAGTTATCTAGCTTATGGGATAGTTTGGAGTTTTGTTTAATTCAACTTACGAACTAAATATTAGAGAACCAGTGTTAGGCTCAAGCCAAAAACAACACTTTAGACCAAATTTTAATTCATAGCAAAAGCTTTCTCATTGTCTCAACTTAGCATTTTGAGCTATTTTCAGCTAAACCAGAGCTGTATGATCAAGCAGCATGGCTTTTTTATAATATATGGTGGGCAGCAGAGTCTGGTTCCACACTAGGATTTTGCAACTTGGGCATATTTTGAAGCCAAGATATGATTTTGCTTTTCATCTCAAAAACTCCCACAGTCCAAAAGAAGTGCATTGACTGCTACAGATACTGTATTCCATTCACTGTGGACGAGGACATTGGAATGTGCCCCTCACTGAGTAGCAGCCTCTTTGCAGGTACATGACAGAAATCACCTTAACCAAGTGAATTTATTTCATCAAGCTCTTAGGTGTTGCACTCCTGAACTTTAAAGAGCAAGAATGAAGATTAAATGTGGAAAACCCACAGGAGGATATAATTGATCTCCTTATAGCTCAACTGATCCAAAACATATTTTTGCAGATGCATATTCCAAGAACCACCCACACAGTCACTGATCTGAGCAGACTAAGCAGCATTAAATGGTAATGCTTTTTCCTTTAGTATTTCTTGATGGTTAGCAGAGTTGCCAGTCTGCTAGAGAACAGTTCTTTTATAACCACCCTAAAATTGCCAAAATGTTATATAACTTGATGAGTGAATAATATATTTTACTCTAAGGAAATGTTACAAATCTTCCTAGATAGCTGTTGGTTTTCCTTTGTTCCTGTTCTATTTAATAGTTACTTGCCCAAATGTTTTTTGGTTTTGCTTATAAGAGGAATATGTATCCCAAGTGGTCTGGGTGTATTAGCAAGATATGCAGGATCTATTTATTCTTTATTTGCATGTAGCTGTGGTAAAATAATGCTGCTATTAGGAAGGAAAGTAGCAATGTAAGTGCTAAAAAATTTAGACAGTGATTTACAGGCTGTATATACGTATTTCTTAGGCTAATTTTACAGATGATATACCTGCAGCATAAATTTTAAGTGGCTTGTCTGAGATGACAGAAGCACCCACAGCTGAGTCAATACTATTTGAAATGCTGATTGTTCTAATGATAATTAAGCTTTGTCTCTTCTAGCTGAGCTATCTTAAAGCTAATCGGGAGTCTATGTGGCAAACTCTTCATTGCTGTAGAGCAATGCAGCTGGTGGAGAATCCCATGATGAACCTGAACAGCCTCTGGCCCACTCATTTTTCAATAATATTTCTGTCAGATTGAGAAGATGGGCCCCATAAGGACAGATGGAGAGGAAGAGGCTGGGATCTTTGTTTGGCTTTGTGGCTTTTCAATTAAGAAAATAATCAGACGTGACATGAGGAGATTTTGCTGCAGATTCAACCCATTGAATCACTTGAAACTTTTCAAATGTCTAATTGTCTAGCAATAGTAGAGCTGATAGTACAGTATGGTGGCACTGTACCCTCAAAAAACCCACTTAGTTTTCCTGTTGAAGGTAACTAGAATATCCCTCACCACTCACAAGGATTTTTAACCTAATAGAAAATGCATGATTTTATCTGTTCAAGAAATTATTTTAGATTCTGAGCTTAGAAAACTGTAGTGATGACAGTGGGTTCTAGTTAATGAAAGTCTCAAAGTAATTTGCACTGCTTATATCTTAAATAATGGCTTGTTCTATGTGCATTCAGATCATCAGACTCATATCAAGTTCAGTGGTCTAAAGCTGGAGGTGCAAATTTCTCTCAAACTACCTTTCCAAATAGTGATGGATTCCTAGATGAGTATGAAATGTGCAGTTGATTCGGTTCTGCTCCTTGTATTCTTTCAGTCTTAAATGTACTCTTTGTATATTGTACTATTTACTGGGCTACATATTACCTTAAAGTAGAAAACTTCTGGAGCTGGTAAGACCTCGTTTTTTACTCAGTAAATTCTCTCAAGTACTCAATTTATGTCCCTTTATAACATCACCTCAAGGTTGAATGCTTTCAGCTCTCCTCAGAGGGCTCGTGGTGCAGCCCCCTCCATGGGGGTGGCCTCCACTGGGATTATTCCCATTTATCTACATCTGTCCTGCACTGGGGACCGCAGCTGGGGACTGTCATGTGACGTGGTGACACTTACCTGTCACTCTCCACCCTTTGCTCATCTGCCAGAACAATTCCAGATATCGTCCCCTGTGTCCCCATCACTGCTACCAAAGCAGCTCTGACCAGAACCAGGATGTTGAGGTCACATGCACAGAGCCAAGCACAATCCATTTTTATGGTAGGTAGAAACTGGAGACTCCAATTTTCCACAAGAAGCCTCGTGCTAGGAGTCATACAGCACTACAGATTCCAAGAGTTCTTTGATGTGAGTGAGGTCTGTCCAGAAATTCCAGCAAAACCCTTTCTTGGGGGGTTTACTATACTAGATATTAAAAAATATGCTGATTGTGCTTATTTTGCAGAAGAGAAATTTTCCCCTAAACTTTCTCATTAAAGAGGTAGAAGAGGATTAAAATATTCACTCCAAGCAAACCACTGATACTTTTTGACCTCTAACTATAATAAGCAGGAAAAATGTTTGCTTTAAATAAAAATGCTTTGATTATTAGCATAAAAATACACTAAGCCCATTGGGTATTTTAAAAAATATGGCCAAACAGCCAAGGTCATAATAAAAATTAGTTGCTACCATATGTGAAATAATTCTACAGAACTTTTAATATGTGTGTCTGTGTATTACCATTGTTTCACTGTATGGAAACATCCACTATTGATTCTAATTCAGGTATTTACACATGCATGCTGTAACAAAATAGGTCTCCTTTGGGTGTTGTGAAATAGGGTGTCTTGACAGCTTCAAGATCAGTCTGCCATGCAAAAAATATTGGAAATGCCTGTGGTCCAAAGGTTGTATAAATAGCTGAAAGGCCATGCTGAAACTGGAATTACAGAATGGGGAAATTTCAATTAAGTTGAAATTTAAATGAAATTAAATTAAATCTTTAGTAAGAATAAAAAAACTGAAAGAGCGGAGGAATCTTGAAGAAAAACTCATTAGTTGTGAGCTGGGTGTTGCATAAGACAGATTTATTTTACAAAGAAACCTGATCTGGTTTCTATAGACAGTGTATATAATACAGAGACGTAGAGGTAATTATTCCTAATTTTAGCCAGTGGTATTGGTAATCCCAAGTAATCAGTGAATCTTGAAACAGAATTCAGGAAAATTTTTCTAAAAAGCCCCAAACAAAGCCCCACCACCACTCCCAAAATGGAGGTGAAGGAAAGGTGATTTATTTTAATTTAGTTGCTTTTCAAGACCTTAGGAGACATTGTTAGTCTTTTCTCCAGGAGCATGAGGCCTTCATTCCTCCCTTGTGAAATTCCCATATTGTCTCACAACTGCATTTAGGTAAAAAAAAAACAAAAAACAAAACAACAAAAAAAACCCAAAAAAACCCCCAAAAACAAACAAAAATAAAACCAACCAAAAAAAAAACCAACCAAACCATATTGAATTACATGAAAAAAAAATCACAAATTAATAGTAATAAGAGAACACCAGTTTTGTATTTGTTTTCAAGCTTTCAATTATTGATTTAGAGTAAGTTTTCTACAAATTTTTATGAATTATATCTTTGAAAAATACCAGTGGGCTTTGGTGTTGCAATGTAACAAGACTTGGATCTTCACAGAACTGTAAGTACTTCTTCTCTCCACTGTCATCTCTTTGTGGTAGCTGCTTTATGTCAAGGAGCTACATCTTTCTGGTTTGTGTTTTAAATTGGGAGATTTTGGGAGATAATTTCATGATTAGGCAGGATTAAATCACAGATACACTTTAAAGAACACTGTTAATTTGGTAAGCTATTTTTTCATATTTAGGGAACAGTAAGCAAAATTATGCATAGTAAAACAGGAAAAGGCAAAACTAGAAATATATTTTTCAATGCTACTTCTATATTGCATATTTTCTGTGGTGAGAGAAACTATTTGGGAAAAAAGGTAAATGTTTCTGGGTATGTTTTGATTCACTTATTATTTACATTTTGACTGGAATACCCATTTTATTGTTCATATTCAATATTAATAAGTTGTCTTCAAGTAATTATTCAATAGAAAATAATATTTGTATACCCTATATGCTTAGTAATTTCCAATGGTATTTTTATACTTTTGTGACCTTCGTTAAGTAAATTAAAATCTCTCCCTTTTCTATGTAATGACACCAAGTGCATGGCTGCAATTAAATTCCTGAGAATGAAACATTCTAGACAATTAACTTCTCCCTATGAAATAATCTAATACTTTATCCTTTGTAGTAAATTAATAAACAAAATAAATCCAAGCAGTAACAAAAATTGTATTAAAAAAAAGGTTAACTGGGTCTGAAAATTATTTAGTGTTGGAAACAGTGTCAGGACTTTCAGTGGGACAATGAAAAACCTCCCACCAGACCATTAAAAAATCCTCTTTTTAATATTAAAAGGCTCTGTCATCCCAGTACATTCTTTGTATGTCCCTTAAAGTTTTCACTGGGCACCTTCAGATGAAAACATTGCAGCCTCTGCTGCAGGCTGGTCTCAGCAGACTTTTCTAATGTGATGTGCCAGAATCTTAGGGCAGAGTAGAACCCATTTTTCCTTCCCCCCCCTACTGTGCTGGCAGGCCAATCAGTCACTCAGATATCCCCACAACGTGCCCTGCATGCCAGCAAAGCTTTGGAAACTTAGAATCTAATTGCTCTCTTCTTATGCCTGCCACTGAAAATGAACCATGGCTCTGGATAGCATTTATTTCCAGCCCAGTGCAGTGGACACAAGGCTTGTATTAGTGGCTCAAAGCTTCGGAAAATACCTAGGAAGTTGTTATTTTCTTGAGTTACTAAATATTCTTGCATTAGCCTCTTGTTCCATGGACTTTTCCAAGAATTAAAAAAAAAAAAGTCCGTTTTGTAGCTGAGTATAAATGCTATAATTTGGAAGATCATTCATGTAGTTTTTAGAAAATTATTCTGACACACACACACACACACAAAAATCTCTGAAGATGAGCTCTATTGAATCAAGATAGCTCTGAGAGTGTGAAACTCAAGAATTGTTCCCAGCCCTGCTTTTACTGTATGTGTATACACTGGATAGTAGTAACTGTAAAATTTTATATTCCTATAAAGCCAGATTACTTTTTTTGCATTGCTTTACTAAATAAGGTCTGTAGTGGAAAGCTGGAGAAGGAAGAGCTTGCTGTAGTCAATTTTTTGTGAACCTTTAGGGGGCCTGCAACTCTGTTAAGGGATCCCCAGTGACAGAAACTCTTTATGAAGCTTCTCTTCATTTACTGGAGAATAAGCAGAAATGGCAGGAGAGGTCAGGCCCTGCTGAATTTTGATATGTAACAGCTTGGCACTTTAGTCAGATACTGTTATAATTTAAGTTTGCAGATAAAACGCAGTTGTT
Organism: Geospiza fortis; assembly: GCF_000277835.1. NCBI lineage: Eukaryota > Metazoa > Chordata > Aves > Passeriformes > Thraupidae > Geospiza > Geospiza fortis. The sequence continues at coordinate 6,643,574 of NW_005054299.1, forward strand.
GCTGAGCAAAAGAAGAGTCCTAAATGTTTTAAGATTCTCTTATTCCATTCCCTCTTACCCCAGCTCTAATTAATCTTTCTTTCTTTGCCCAAAGGATTCTGTGCTGGAGAAAAGAGTTAGCCTGTTTACCCAGGGGCTTTGCATTAGACTGTGGGTTAGAACTGTGAGTTCAGAACTTAGAACTGTGGGTTCTCACACTTTCTAGACGGGGCTTCAAACTTCTGCTCTTGAATTGTTGTGCAGGGAAAACCAGATACCACCTGGTTTGTTGCCCTAAACAGCTGCAAAGGAACCACACTAGAAAGCTAAACCTGAAAGAAAAAACTAATTCAGTGCAATTACCCAGACTTTACTGGAAAAGATAAAATGAGAGGATCGTTAAAAAAAAAGATGAAAAATTGATGGGTCAGGCCCTGTGTTCATTATCAGGCAAAATTTGCCAAAAAAATTAAAAGTGGTTTTCTCAGATTAAATGCTCTACTTGGTGTTTTAACAATTGCAAATCTGCACTGTACATGGGCTTATTATTATTTTTTTTATAAATATTGGCTAAAACGAGCTTGATCACATGCAGCATTTGGATTAAAATCAAATTTGGAATATGTCAGAATATAGGGTTTTACTTTGGCCCATTGCTAACTTTTGTAGTTCCCAAGATACAGTTCAGATTTTCAGAGGCTGGAGAGGGAGAAATTAGAAAATCAGTATTAAGGATGATTAATAACAAATGGTTATAATATTCGAATAGTTACAAAGTAGTTAGAATATTGCCACTTGTAAAAACATTTTAAGGTGGATAACATTTTACATCATTAGAAAAATATGTTAAATGCAGCTTTGAAGGACATTTCTTTAAAACAATTTCAGTAGAAATCAGCAATATGACAGGTAAGGTTTAGAAAAAAGTATTCAAGCTTACCAATGCCTGTAAGTTCTTTTAAATAGATGTTATACACTCTGATTCTCAAAAAATGTAACAGTGATGTTTATAATTTAATTTATGGTATAACAAATAATAGTGAGATACACAATAATTACATAGATAGCTAGAATTCCACAAAAATATAGTAAGCAAAGATGTGTATTTATAAATGCTAACTTCTCCAACAGGGGTGGGAGAGGAGATTTTTGAGAGACTCCTTTTTATTGTGTGCTTCAAGCTAAAAAAATCAGGACTCAAGATCAAGGAGCCATATGGTGCTTTTTGTTGTTTTGAGTAAATGGTGTTTGGGAAAAAAAGAAATTAGGTGGAAAAGATGCTTTGACCACACGAAAGATCCTTGTAGTCAGAAATACAGCAAATAATGTCTAGAAAAATGTATTTTTAAGATGTTGCCAAACACCATCCAAATAGAACTGTTTTGTTATACAAAACTGTTAGTTGGTCCAAACCCCCTTTGCTTGTGGCTCAAAAGGAGCATGACAAAGGATAATATTATTGTGAAATTGAAATCTCTGAAATAGGATGGCACAATAAAAGTGAACAGTGTGCTGCTACAGCAGAGAAAGCCTGGGGGATGCTGGGTTGCAGCAGCAGCAGATAAAGGCATTATTCCATTCTACTCAGCACTCATCAGGCCACACCTGGAAACAAAACTCTTCTGTTTTAGTCCCCACTGTACAAAAATGTTGTGGGCAGGCTGGGGAGGGTCTTAGAGAAGGGCCAAAACAACCAGTGACCAGTGACAAGGCCCAAGTGAATGGCCTGAAGCTGTGTCAGGGATATTTGAAAAAAGTTCTTCCCTCAGAGGGTGTTTGGGCACTGGAACTGGAAGTGGTCATAGCACCAAACCTGACAGAGTTCAAGTGTTTGACAATGTTCTCAGGCACATGGTGTGATTCTTGGGGTGTCCTGTGCAGATCTAAGTGCTGGACTTGCTGATCTTGTATGTCCTTTCCAACTCAGAATATTCTATGACTCTGTGAAGATGTTGGCCTTAAACATTTCAAAAAGCGTTTTCTTACAGAATCATTTAAGTTGGAAAAGACCCTTAAGATCAGTGAGTCAAATCAATGGCTGTTAAGTCAGGTATCACCTCAAAGATCAAGCCACCTGAAATAGCCATTGAGTAATAGCTGCAGCTTTAATTTCTGTGAAAGAGGAGAAGACATCTGTTTTTTCACTGTATAGGGAGGAATTAGTACAGGAAATGAATATAAATGGGAAAGGCTTTTAGAACCGCAGTTTTTTGTGTGTGTGTCCCTGACCAATATCTGCTCTTAGGCATTAGTTAATATTTCAAATGTAAAAAACCACAGCTCATTGCAACATTTTTCTGGCAGTTGACTAAGTTTGTTCAAGTGTGGGAGAAAAGATAGACTTGCTGTGGGGTTATTTTCCTGATTGGTCCCTTGCCAAGATTAAACTGTTCAGCTGAGTTTAAATGATAACGAGCTTGCAGCCTGGATTGTGGTCAGAAATTCTTAAGTGGAACAGTGCAGGGCAAATGACTGCTGTGGTAGAGGCAAAGCCATGTCCTGCAATGTGCTGTGAACCCAGTGACATCTGGCTGGATCCATCCAGGTTGCGTTTTAAGGAAGGTGAAAGGTTACACAGGCTGCAATGGGGAAGGCTTTCAGCAGAGTACAGCTGCTGGAGGGAGGGAGGGGGAATGAAGTAATCCTTTAAAGCAAACAGAGTTGGTTAAATAATGCCATGAAACTTCCAGTTCTCAACAATGATCAGAGATCAAGCTGTGTTTGTATATACAGGGTTGAAGGTTAACCAGTAACTAAAGTCTTCCCTGATTGCCAGAGGTTTACATTTTCTCTGTCACTGATGTTTGCCAAGTGGGATTTTGTGAGATTAGAAATAATACAGCTGGGCAAACGGGTATATTATGGGGCTTACCCAAACAGAGCTGAGAGGGGGACCACGGTGATACAACACACATGGCGGCTTCAGACCACTCCAAGAGGCCTGGTGGCTCCTGTCACAAGCAAGGGCTGAATGCAGAAAACTTTAAAGTAGCTGAAAGACCACACTTCCCTCTCATTTCATGTTTCAAAGAAGTTGCAACAGTATGTAAAAATACTGCAACTACAAGAAGTTACAAAGGGATGTTTTCTTTTTGTTTTCCCAGTGTATTCTCCTTGTGGTTTGACAGCCCTTTGCACAAAGCTGGTTTCACTCTTTGCAGTCTTTTGTTCTCACATCATTTGTTGAAAAGCTGCTGATAGTCAAAAAGCAATATAAATAGCTTCTCTTGGTAAACAGTAGTAACAGTAATAATAATAAGCAGCAAATGATATGTAATTAAAATGGTTTTGTGTAGTAATTTTCAAATAACTGAAATGTGCAAGATTAATTCCCTTAAGGAGATTCTTTCCATTGGCCCTTTGTTCTTTTATTTTCTTTCAGCCAAGCAGAACTGGCTAATTTATTTCCATTCTTTATGCTCCTGCTATTTTTCTTTGAGCTCTAATGAGAGCTTATAAAAGTTTATTGATTAGATATGTGATCTTGATGCCAATTCATTTGGCTGTTGAACCACTTTACCCATTGTTGCTTACAGGAAAAATTATTTACATTAATCTAAATTCTGCTGAGATAGAAATTAGTTGTGATACTAATAAATGATCTGGCAACAAAGAGCAAAAAAAAAAAGGGTAGTGAGATGTATAAATCTGTTTCCTATTCCAGCATGTCTGTGCATGCAGCACCCGGAGCGAGGTGACTCCGGTTACTCATGGAACTGCAGGGATGCTCTGGGACTACAGCTGGGAACAGTAAGGTTTTGTGCAAAAGGGTGAACTTTGGTAATAATTTCTTACTCAAACTTCTGAAAGTAAATGCATTTTCTCATGTCTAACAGCAAGAATCACTAAAGGTTGTCTCAGTGTGTTTAGCATGTGGCAGGATAGGCTTTAAGACTTCTGCTCAGGGCAATTATGTTGCCTGGATAACACTTTTCTCAAGAAAAATCCGCAAAATACTGACTCTCATCATAATACAAAGTTTGGCCTTGATATATTATATACATCCCTGGAATATGGTAAGTTTACTTTCTAAAGCGCAGCTTAAAACCCTGAGCAAATGAAGTCTCCAAAACATGTCTGCATTTTAAATATATTAAAGGCAGAGAAATAAAACAGAAGGCAACAAGAGAAGTTACAATATAACTGAATTCCTGAAGAATGGATTATTTCTTTCAAATGCTGTATAGCATTTTTAAGATTTAAATGCCTTCATCTGTACCTACCCCTGATGAAAAAATACTTTGGACTCTCAGAGGCTAGTACTTGATGTAAACACAAGCAGCCCACACTATCCCTCAAAAGCATCTTTAAATTTACTAAAATTCTTTTTCACAGACTGATTGGCTTGTAGATTTCTGAGAATTGACATGCACTATTAATTTGATTCCTTAACCCAAACTAAACTCCCTCATTTTTGCCCTTTTTAACTCCTGCAGAAATAAAAGTTTGAACAAGGCTATTTGTATAATGCAGCAAAGGATTGAGCAGAGTCTGTACTGGTACAGGGGACTTCTGTTCTGTAGTGTCAACCGAACTGTGCAACATTATCACCTGCTGAGCTTCATGTAACTTGTGTATGAGGAATTTTTGCTTTATAGGCTCCATTTCTGTAACATTGCTTCAAAGATTAGAATTTTCACCTCTGCATTTTTATCCGAATCTGATCTCAAACATTTTGATGCTTTTCCTTAAATTAAAAATTTATTTACACTTAAGCATCTCTGTTTCTGTTCTTAATTAATGTCATGTAGAAACATGCCCAGATGCTTAAATCTCTCTTATCCCTTGCACTTTTATAGAAATGGAGTGCAACCAGGACTTTGCAAGGCTGTCATGAAAATTCAAATTAGTTTTGGGTTGTGTATACTGCTTCCAAAGTGTGAAAGACTTGGGCACATATATCTTCTGCTTCATTTAGTAAATTCCTTAAAAGCTGGAACTGTAAGTTTGCACTTCATTTTATTTGGTAACAAACCAGGAAAAAATTCAAGAACTTCAGAATGGTAAGGTTAAAGTCCATCTATTGTTAACATTTTATTTACTGACCCTCACACCATAGAAAGAGATAAGTAAGTGATTAAGGCTTTTTTAAATTAACGTGATTAAAATGCTAATATCTTTTATCCTAACGGTCTAACATATAGTCAGCAAAACAAAAGACCTATGGAAGCATTTAGCAAGTAAATATTTGTGCATGAAAGACTAAACAAAGATAATGTTAAGGCTTAGTTACCATTAGCTGTTGCTTACAAATGAAAGTTAAAAGCTAGTATTCAAAACCAGCTTTCAGAACACTTCAGAAGTGCTTTCAGCATTGTCAAGAGAAAAATACCTTTTCTTTAGTTACTCTTGCCTTAGCAAAAGAAGGTCTCAATATTAGCAGAGTTGGGCACCTTCTCTTATTCATTAAGAAAACTTTTATAAGAAACCTTTAAGTGGTTGAGATCCTGAGACCATTGAGAAGGTTGCCACATATTCCTGTAATGCATGTTTTCAACCACTTGAACAAACAGCTGTATTTCTGTTGAGGCCATAGGAGTTACATCTTCACAGAGCTGGAGTCAAGTTAATGTTTGGCACTCCATGTTTGTGTGCTCTTGAATAAATTCTTGACAATAGGATTTTTCATGAGCTGTGGTGCCAGGGGATTTCTTCCATAGGAATAAGTCAGTTCATATCCTTAATATGGACCAAACCTTCCAGATAAGTACTGGGTAAAAACTGACCAAATTGACTAAATTGCTGAGATAAAAATATGCTGTCTATGTCAGCAGATGTAGCTATTAAGTAATGTTATTGTGATAGTGACTTCAGTATTAGAATAATGTGCATGACATCTTTGATTTTATGATTGTAGTGTTAACACTCATAGAAAAAAAGGTCAAATTTCTTAAGTTACCGATTAACTGTTTGTTCAAGGTGTTTCTCTGGGTGGTCAGGGAATTTCTGTGTGAACCTATAGTTTACCCATAGCCTCTTACAATGGTCCCTTTATATTTTGTAAAACTACTCAAGAATGTTAAGTCTCTTCATTGTAATCCAATTTACAAAATTATCCTGTAATCTCTTAGAACATGAACCATTCATTTTAATGTGAAACATCTTATAAGGTAATAGAAACCTGATTGCACTATGTAGAGAGAAATGTGGCTGGTTTCAGATATTTTTTTTAATCTGGAAGTGAGTTTAAAATGGAATTTACAGTCTCTTGATGGTTAGTGAATTATAACAAACACATTGGCAAGAAATTAATTGTTTGTTCTGAGAGACTGTCAGTAAAATTGCTGATGCATGCTAGAAAATATTCACAAAAATAATCTCATTTGTTTTAATAACAAGATTCACAGGAATAAAGCTGGTTGCATCATACTTTACAGAAGTAGATCCATGTTTCCAGTTTAGTATGGATTTCACTGATGGAAAAGTCAAAGAGCAGAGCATCATGCAATGTTTATAGTATATGAAAGAGCTGCAGAAGTCGAGTGGCATAAAAACCTCTTGAACTTCTCTCCCCTTTCACATTTCTCTTGAAATTTTCATCTTCACAAATTCAGCTACTTTCAGGTTAATTTATTTTTATTTGTTGTGAGTGACAGGCCAAAACTTTGCTCATTATTTCCCCATCTATGGTTAGCAAACAACAGATTCCGTCTTACCTAGCCAGGCTCAATACTTGAGACACCCACAGAGCAGGATTATTGCTCCCACTTGCTTCACCTGCACAGTATAAAACCAAATCCCAGTCACCACTGGGAATTAATTGTCTGTTGCAATCCTTTTGTCCATACAATCCATAATATAATTTTGTGCAGATGTAACTGACAGCAGCAGCATTGTGAAGTTTTTTTGGCCACAACTGACTTTGAAAAATTCCACCAGCTTGATGCAACAAACTTCTCCTGCATCAGGAATGATTCCTAGTTTTTAGATTCAAAAAGAAAATCACCTGTAGAAGAAAAACTGATTCAAACTCCTGTGTTGCTTTTGTACCTTGTATAAAGATGCAAGTGCTCATCTGCATTCATGAAATACATTTTACAGGCAGCAAAAGGAAGCTGAACCTTTTTAGACTGCTCAGTTCACTCAGGTATTCTGTGCCTGCAGATAGTCCTAAGGCATGTTTAAATCCCCCATAAAACAGCTTGGTTAACATGATACTGTTGAATAATTTTCTATTGTGCATTTGAGGCAGTGGGAGATTTGGGAATTAGTTTATGGAGATTTTTTACTCTCCTTGGAAATGTTGGTAGATGAATTAACATTAGGACAGCCACTTAAGTTGTCTCTCTGATATTGGAGGTGGATGTTAGCTTCCAATAAAATGTTTAAGTTCAACTTTAGAGAAATCAGCTTGCAGGAGTTTAGAGGGTTATTATTTTAGATGGCTATTATTTTAGATGGCTATTATTCCTTTCTCTTTAGCAGCATTTAAGTTTTATGTTGTTAAAGGTCAATCTTGAAACCCTCTGAGATGTCAACATGAGCAGCCAGGGCATTTTTATGGCCCACTTTTCTTAGTGGAGACACTATCATTCATTTCTAGTGGAGGATTCCACTTGCAACTAAACCAGAAAGAACAAATGCTTTTAAAAGATCAAGTCTAGCCTAGGCTGAAGTACACAGAATGCCATTCAATATAAAGGAGTTTGCTCTGCTTAATAAAGAGCAGTTTTCATAAAGTGTCAAGTCAGAGTAGATAGATGGCAGTAAATCTTTGATCAGCTCCTGGAGCATGTAAGCATTTATGACGAAATTCTCTGCTTGGATGTGTGTGCTTAAGAATTTACTCCTACAGTTTTATACTGATGTCAGCTGCTCATTTTTGGCTGTTATGTATGGGTGAGCAATTTTATTTACCTTCTCAAAGATAAAGAGGTATCCCATAAAGGTACTTTGTTTTCTTTGCCTGGCTTTGATATGTTTGATTTGTTGGTAGTTCTGTTCTGCTGCGATCCATTTCATAATGCTGCCTATGTGTGTTTTTCTGTTTTACTGCTAGCATAGTTCAGCAAAATGTTATGTTGATATTTTGAAGGCTATATCTCTTATCAGTCTCTCTGATTTCAGAAAGATTGTTCTATGTTTGAAAATTCTGACATGCTGTTGAATTACAGAAAAAACCCAAACCAAACAACAACAAAACAAAAAACCCAACCCCACCAGGCATGCAGCTGGTGCTAAGCAGCAACCTGTGTTGGTTTATGATATATTTATATGCACAAATATATATCTGTGTATATAAATATATTATAAACTAGAAAGAAGTTCAAGCCATAAGACAGTATAGAATTCAAATGTCAAGGTCTAGCTATCCATTACAGTACTGGCATCTCTTCCACAAGACCTTATCAGTCACCTCCTTCTGCTTGGACATGGAGAAAAAAGGGTCCTGAGAGGACATGCTTTTGTAAAGTTAGTAATATTGCACAGCAACAAATTATTTTCTCTCCATTATTATTCCCAGTCTTTTGTTTTTAGAGGTTTTTGTAATCCATTTGTGTACTTACATACGATGAGAAGTTAGGTTATAGAAATGATGCTTTCAAAAAGTGTCCCTCACAGTCTAATTGGCCATTCTATGTCATGATGTGCCATTATGTGTTTTATTCTTTATAAATATTTTTGGTTATTTACATTAATTAAAAAAAAAAATAGAAAATTCTGCAGGGCTGTTATGACAGAAAATTGAGACATTTGGTGTTAATTTCTAGCTAGTATTTATGGGGAGGAACATTTTCTTAGGAGGAAAATAGTTTTCTGATTTATGATCTTCATGTTGAAACATTCAAAACCAAATAAATGGACCTGTTGAAATAAAAAATCAATTTGAAGACACAAAATAATGATTTTATTTCTGTGAAAAACATGTTTTGGAAGGTTGTAAAGCAGATGCAAAAGCCACAGCTCAGTTTCAATAAATAAATGAATAAAAAATAAACTTTAGCCACAAAGCAAGTGTAATGTTCTTTAAATAATTGCTGTCTTCCAGAATTATCCCTTAGGTAGTGAGTAAAATATATACCAGTAAGTTGAAGGTAAGAAGGATACAGCAGTGCCTGTCACTGAGGAGGTAGCATAACTTTATGCAATTAAATTGCTTTACCTATGTTACAACAGAAGGAAGATTTTAACATATTTATTTTACAGAATATTTTAATGCTGCCTTCATTTCTATGTAATTTTCCCTGCTTTCTGGACAGGTGTTAAATGTTGTGTCCATGACGTGTATTTTGGCCTTTGTCTCATGTTGCCTCTAAGCTCAACATTGACTGGACAGTGCAGTGTTTGGTTTTGGTAGATTTTTTTTTTAAGCAATAAATCTGTTTTAAAAATGGATAAACTGTAAGTTTGAGAAGGCCAGGAGAAGGAAGATGTCACATATTTGGAGAGAGAGGTGGAAATGTTTGTGCTGAATCATAGCTCCTGGTGGAGCTCTTCCTTCAGGTTGGGACTGGCCTCCAAAACCCATCATTTTCAGCACAAACAAGCTGTACCTTTGCATTAGAAATACAATGATAGAAAATTCATTAATATTTGCTGTCAGCATCTGTTCCCCTTCTGTAGGTGGTCTTTCACACTATCTTTGTCACAGATCACTCAGAGTTTTGCACTCGGCTTTAAAGGCCTTCACTTTATTTCAAGGAGGATTTCCAGTGTAGAATGTGGAGAGCAGTTGTGATGGATTTGTTGGAGCCCACGTTGTTGAAATGCTGTAGTGAGAGACACTTTAAATAGCATTATGCCTTGTTGAGGTGGAGACAGGAGGTAGCAATACTTCATGTAACTAGGAAGTTGCAAGGGTTTTCTCTCACATGAAGATGATAAATATATAAAGAATAAGCATGGCTGTACAAGTGTCTGGTAACAAAAGTCATTTTGCAGCGGTCCTACGCTGTGTACTCAGACACTTATCCCTGCCAACTGTGTGGGCTAATGCACGCAAGTAGGTGCCATCCTCATGCTCCTGTCACATCACATCTGTGTTTTCTTTCTTCACATCAATGTTGATGTGAAGTATCTGGAGAGCAGGTCTTTTTGACAGTATAAATGAAGAGCATGGGGATGGATGGGATTTCCTGTTATAGTTGTTTGGATGGCTTGATTTAAATCATTTCAGCACATTGTGTTTGGATCTCTGCCATACCCTGGGACAGATGATGTTGGATTATGCCAAAAGATCAGGAAGATGAGAATGGATATCTGCTCACTGAAAGTAGATCTTCTACCAATCTCTCTAAATTATGTCCTGTCTTCTGTGCTGGCCTTGATCCCAAATGTGATGGATCAAGGGTATTGGCTTCAACTGAATGAATTATATTGCTCTCTGGCTGTCATTTCTGACCTGTTCTGAGTTGATATACACGGTAATGCTAAGGCAGAGTTTTCCTATCTGAGGATTTTTCAAGTGTTTGTCCAAATGCTTCAGGTCCTAAAGAAGAAAAGAATGTATTTCCAATAGCTCAGTCATGAGTTGTTTCAGGCATGAGGGGCTGCAGATGCTCATATGACATTCTTTCATCAGCTAGGCAGGTAATCCATTTGCAAAACCTTTGGAGGAAGAATCCCATTCACTTCTTCAGTATTCCTTGAGCAGTGTGGGCATTTCAAATGCTCCTGGAGCATACGGGAGGAGCTGAGCTACTTAAGGAACCTCGTGTGTGTGGTGATGTCACCAAAGTAGGAAAATTAATACTTTACAGTAATGTGAATTGATGAAATATCTTCCATTCCAAAAGATACCATATACTTTACATCTCAGGCAGTTAAACTTGCAGGCTCTGGCACAGATCCAGAGACCTCTGAAATGAGTCTTCTCTTTCACCCCATTGGAGTTGGCAATCTAAGTTGTCCCAATAGCAATGATTTCATATGCTATGCATATGGGACTGCTCCTGTTGGGGCTTATGCCAGCTCACAGGAGAGGACAGCAGTAATATGTACAATAATATGTACAAGTTAAAAAAAAAATCTAATTGAATTTGTAAAATAAATATAAATAGGAAAACAGAACAGCAATCCCAAAAAACTGTCAGTTACTCAAGGCTTTGGTACTAACATGGTTTTCTTGAAAGAAAATCCATAACTGCTGATGAGTAGAATGACTTGATGCTAAAATGTTCCTTCACAGTAGGAGGAAATAACTTGCTAAATCACCACTACCAGTTTCCTCAACATCATATCATCTTTGGTTGGGTTTTAGTCAATCTCCAAGCCCACTGCTGGCTTTTCTCCTTTTTAACTTGGTTTGTAGCAGGAATCCCTGTTGCTCTAAAATGAGTGGAGGCAGTCTGTGCCTGCTCAGCCTGTGCTGCCAGCTGGTTACAGACAACTCAGAGGGAACATGGCAGGTTAGCCACATGTGCTTCACAGGACGAACCCTGCAGAGGCCTGCTGCTTAGTCTGGACTCTGTAACACATTAAAGTTCACATATCCAAGGAAAAACTCTTTTGTTTCCAGGTATCTGAAGTGTTGGCTGAATGCATTTCTTGCTAGATCTATGTGTACAGACATTAACAGCACCAAGAATGGACTAAATTTGCTGCTTTCCTTCTTCTTCCTGCAGATAAATTTGTAGTATTTGTCTCAGCCTTGTGGTTAGCAAGGAGAAAAAAACAGACACAAAATGTAGCTCATATTTGCTAACTCTTCTCTGCACCTCAAAAACATGTAAGGATTATGATCCCATAACCACTAGCAAATGTTTTGGATGGGCAATCTACGTGCTAGCTTACATTTTTACATTTTTTACGATATTTGCAATACATTTAAAAAATAATAATAATAATAAACTTGTTTTCATCCATTTAAACCAAAAGCCTCCCTTCAGGAAGTTTGTTTACTATTTTCAATACTCATCATTATATTTGGTTCTCTTTCCAGAGTACACATAATGTGTGCAGAATGTTCCCTAACCAACTGGAAATAGATTTTTTTTTTTTAACAAATGGGGCCTTGCTAAAAGTGACAGCTCATGTCCCATGTAAACTAAACATAGATGGGCAAATTCTCCACCCCAGGTAGCTGAGCACAGCAGCATCACAGGAGCAGGGATAGAACTTCCCTTGTCTCTCTTGGACCCAAATTTGATTTTCCACCCTTTGCCCCTTAAGTGCCATGAAAGGCAGAGAATGTTGTAGCTGTATCACTGCAGTGGAACTGAGTGTATGAGGCAGTGTGCCCTTGAGAACACATATTCAAATAATAAATATGACAGAATTTGTTAGATTAGCTCTGTGGAATTTGGACTCCTTTGTCTCCATGGACAAAGTAACATTTAGCATTAACATATAAGTGTGTTTATACAACAATATCCTTCTTTTTTAGGCATATAGTGTTATTTTTTTATTGATATAGTGATATTGTTTTATGTTTATGGATTTCATCCATAAAACCAGTCAGGGTATGATTCAAAGCAACGTGTTGCTCTTGTAGTTCTTTCTCTATTGTTTTGCTGGAAAGCTAATGGAGGTGTGAATCTGAGTGTACCTGATTGTCTCCAACTGCATGGTGGGGAATGTATTGGGTTTCTCACTCTTCAGAGATGGTTGAGTTCTTGGGAAGATTTCTATACCTGAACAGGCTGAGTTCCTTGTCCTAAAGGTTTTATAAGCTTTGGAAGCAAACTGAACCGAGTCTCTTTTTGTCTGTATTCATAATGGGTTTCACAGCTTCAAGACCAAAGCTGAAGAATGGCTGTCAGCAAAGGCTGGGTGCAGATGTTTGTGGTGCAAAGAGGATGATCAGAAAAAACTTTGTATGAGGCATTTCACTTGCAGTATATACAGGGGAATTTTTAATGTTCTGGTCAAGGGAGAGAATCTTCAGGAGTGGATTACAAGAACCTACAGAAATTACCTGGTGAAATCTAGGAGGAGAAAGTCCATCTCTGGTTTGTTATACTTGTATTGGGAGAATAGCAACATACTAATAATTTCTAATAATTTCTGTATGTTGTCTATATGCCTATTTTCACGAATTTATTTGTGTCCTATAATGAATATTGCATTTAATATGGTGGAAAATAAATAACTAAGGTAACAGTATTAGCCAATAAAAAAAATTAAAACAGATAAAAAACCCATACAGTAGAGCACATACACTATTCAGAACTCTAGTAAGATTAGTTTCCGCAGCAAAATGCACTGCTAATAAGGAATTAGATGATGAAAAATGACTGTGAGTATGTGATGATGATCTTTTGTTTTATATCAAGAAGTGATTTAACTCGAAGTATGTGTACATCTATGAAAAAATCAGTTACCTCTAAATATTTACTGAGGTGATCATTGGTATTTAAACTACTAGAAAAGGATTTACTTAGGTGTACAAACAAGAGCGTGTCTTTTTAAAAACCTTTTTGTGATGCATTCCTTTGATCCAGTTAACAATATGCAGTTAACAATTTACTCATGGTGTGGCTGTTTGCCATGTCTTTGTAGTTTTCTTATAAGAAACAGGCAAACAGAATTTATAATGACTGAAATATGCAGATTCTGGAAACATTAACCAGCTCCTGTTTGCAAACAAATCTGTCACATACTCTGCAGCTGAATATAGCTGACAGCTTAGGAACTGGGATATGAAAGGATTGAAATGAAAAAAATAAACATACAAAGAACAGAAGGGGGTTGTATTAAGACAAATAACTTTGTTTTACTTGTTTGGTTGCTGGTGTCTTACTGATGGATATTTTTTGCACTGTTTGAATCATATAGTTGAATATATTTCCTACAGGAAATAAAGCAGATAAATTTATTTCATATTTAGTGAAAAAATGTTTTTCACATTTGAAGTTCAGTGATCATTTTCTCACAATCTGAATTAAATAAGGGACAGCTGATGTGTTCAAACAATAGGAGCTGAAGCTGAATCACAGCATGAGTTGAGTTGGAAGTGACACTACAAGGACCATCCAGTTGAACTCCTGGCCTTGCACAGGACACCCCAAGAATCATGCCAAGTCCCTGAAAGAATTGTCTAAATGATCTTGAGCTCTGCCAGGCTGGTGTTGTGACCATTTCCCTGGGGAGCCTGTTCTAGTGCCCAAACACCCTCTGAGTTCTTCAGGGTGAAGAACCTTTTCCTGATAGCCAGCCTAAACCTTCCTAATCTCCCTAAACTTCAGGCCATTCCCTTGGATCCTGTCACTGGTCACCGCTGAGAAGAGATCAAGAGCATACACCAGGCAGGGGATGAGAGGGAAATATAAACATGCCCATAAAGAAATTGATACTACTGGAAAAGGATATGGACAATTAAAGGTGTCAAGGCAGGAGTCACTGTAGGGAGGTGGAGCTAGTAGCGGAGTCAGAAAATTTAAATTTCTGAAAATAATACTTTTAAACAGAGATAGTTTTTGTGCGGTGCAAGCGAAAGTATCCTAAAAGTAATGGAAGTGTGTCTTGAATGTTTTCAGACTTTGAATATTGAACCATTAGCTTTTGTTTGCTTGCTTGTTTGATTTTTTTGGGGGGTGTTGTTTTTTTCTAACATAAAACCTCCCCATTCTTGGCCTTCCAGAATGTCAGTGAATTTGTAGTGAATTTCCAGTGTTACCCAGTTAGAGTGGTACAAACACACAGGAATGAATTTTTCCAAGTAATGCTACCCTGTGGGTCAGTGTAGCAGAAAGGGCTGAACAACTTTTTTCCATCAAAGATTAAACTGCTCCTTGCTATGGTTCAGTAACAGCTGTGCCAGGGACAGTTCCTGCTCATTTGCCAGGGCTGCCTCTGTTCATGCAACATTACTTTTTGTAATGGGGCACTAAAAAAATGTAAAACATTGAGAAGGGTAGGGCAGAGCAGGATTTATTTTCAGTCCCTTCTCCCCAGAGACAGAAAAACATCAGAACCCATTCTCTTGTTTATTACAAATAATTTCTTTTCTCTGATGTGGTACTGCTCAAGTACATCCTATTTCTATTTTCCAGTTGGAAAAGCACCTGTAATCCTACAGATTCTATGCACAGTGGTAAAGTTGCTAAGGATCATATGGAAGTGAAGAACAATTGTTTTACCCTTCACCACAAGACCCTGTGTTGCCTTGTAGTTCTGAAGATTCAGGGAAGGATTTTGCCACTGGTAGTTCACAGTATCAAGGCAGAATTTTGCAGTATAGTGATACATAATGGCACATTTTCTCAGAATTATGGGATTTTTTTTCTAATTTTTCTCAAATAATGAATATACTCTATCTTATTAAAAGAAAAAAAAGATATTTGACTAAGAAAAAAGTAATTCAGCTATGTGCATCAAAAGGTCTCATCACTGTCTCATTGCAGTTATGAAAGGGAATTAGAGTGGGTTCGTCCTAGAACATCTGAACTGAAGGGAAAGTGTCTGTGGTAAAAGAATTGAATTTCACAATTCCCCAGAAATTTATTTAGTATTTTCTTTCTGTTTTGTCTTCAAAATGGGGTGTGCTTTTTGTGATATTAATAATTCATTATTTTTATTGATTTCCTTTGGACTGACAGCTGAAGTCTTACCATGCTTTTATGACATGTGCCCCTTAAAACTCTTGAGATGTATGTATGTATGGGTTAAAAGAAAAGAATGCATCTTTAAACCCATAGTAAGTTTCCTTTCCTAAGACAGATTTATTCTGTTTGTTCAGCACTCAGTCAAGACAGAATTTTCCCTGTTTTAGTAATGACATAAAAAAATACCTAATTAGATTTGAGGTTTGGAACATTTCTTTTCACATACAATACCTATCATCATAAGCAGTATAGGTATTGTCATGGAGCCAACAGCTCTCAAAAGCAAACACAGAATTCATTCACAGTTGTACAGAGGAGAAGACGGTAGTCATAAACAACAAACTTTTTGTTAAAATTATTAGCTGAGATAATTTCTTAAAGCAAATGAACCCTTTTGTTTATCATTCACTTCTTAACTCCTTTTCTTGAATTGTAGGTTCAATTTTCTAACATTCTTAAATATTGGTCAGAAAGTAAGAATGTTCCATAAGGTGGATAGAGAGTTTTAACACTATTTGCTAATTTCTCTCTCTGGATTGTTTTCCCCACCTTTTCTATGGTATGTGAATGTGATTCTACATGAATGATTAAATACTCACATTTGTATTGGTTCACAAAAATCACATCTTAATTACAATCAATGACATCTTTGTTTGCTCATTCTTTATCTGGAAGTGAAGGAGGCTGCAGTGAAACAGCTTTAGATAGTGACAACTCTAAAATAACTATGTGATCTTCCTCATTCCAAAGGTCTGAGTGTTCACATATTCAGTATCAAACCTGAAATGCTTTGGATGCATTTTCTGTAGCCTTTCCTGGAACTGAACTGAAGCAGAGTTGAAGAACTCCCTGTTTCATACACAGAAGGCAGAGGAGCCTGTGCTTCAAATTTATCCTGTCTCCATATCCAGGGAGAACCCCTAGATACTGTAGGGCAGCTGCAGACACAGCTGTACCTTCAGGTACATCAGTAGAACCATGATACAGAAATGAATTCTACATTTCCTCACAGAATGTTGGATAGCTTAATGTTATTAACCTTTTCTGATGTGTGCACACAGGCTGAGTGCATTGGTTTCAGTGGAAATATGGGGGCACGGAGCTGGATCTCAGACCCCAGTGAGTGAAATGCCATCAGTAGGGTTTGAGGGCTGACATATTTTGTTATTTTGGTTGCCAATGGAAGTGTTCTGGACAACGATAAAATAAGTCTCTACCGAAAACATCTACAGAGCCTCCTCTGTACATCAAGTCCTTCCTGTTTGCTTGTCTTTAATAAATGGGGGCAATCTACTTGAAAGTAAATCTTGGCTCAGACTGTAAGAGGAATAGATAAAGAGAAAAGCAGTAACACATAAAAATTTACTGAATTTGAACTAAGGATGTTGGGATATGAAAAGAAAAAAACCTTTCAGGTTTGAAGAGGAAAATGTAGGGCTTCATATTATGCTTTCATGGTCTTGAGGAAAAGAAGCCAGGTCTTTGCTTATTAATCAGACTGAACTGAGGAAGACTGTGCTGTGTTTGCTCAGAAGTTGCTAAGGGCAATCATTTAACTTAGTTACACTGGCAGCTGGCTGTAGCTTGTGTACATATGAGCCACTCCAAAAATTTATCAAGAAATCTTCCAATTAATTCATAGAAGTTAAATATTAATGCAAAAGTAAACAGTCTGTTGACTTGCTGTGTGGCTTATTAGTTGGGAGCAAAGCAGCAGTGTTGAAATACTGATAGTTTCAAGAAATGAATGCTAGACCTAGCTCCCTTTTCACAGAGCAGCTATGTATCTGAAAGGGAACATAGTAAATTCCACAGCAATTTGCAAAGGGAAAGTCCAGATGAAATTCATTTTGTTCTTTCTCTGATCATCCCAAGCATTTCTAGTTTTGCAATGTATTCTGCATCAGGGGCTATGGTGGTGTTTATTCAAAATTTAAATTATGTATGTTCTTATTTCAGATCAGTACTGTTGCTGCTGTTTTTCAACAGAATTGCAATGTGTACCTGAGGCTGGAAATCACCTCTGGAGATGCCTAATCCCTAACTCCTCTGCTCAAGGCTAGGGCCAATAGAGCAGGTTGGATGGACGAGGTGAGAGCAGTGGGTATTGTCTACCCCATCTTCAGCAAGGCTTTTGACACTCAGCATCCTCGTAGGTGAATTTAGGAAGTGTGGATTAGATGAGTGGGCAGTGGGGTGGGTTGAGAGCTGGCTGAATGGCACATCCCAGAGGGTCATAAGCAGTGTCACAGGGTCTAGCTGGAGCCCTGTCACTTGTGGTGTCCCAAGGGTCAGTACTGGGCCCAGTATTGTTTAACTTCTTCATCAGTGACTTGGGTCAAGGGGCAGGTGCCTTCTTAGCAAATTCACTGACAGCACAAAGCTGGGAACAGTGGATGATACCCCAGAGGGCTCTGCAGCCCTTCAGAGGGACCTTGACAGGCTGGAGGGATGGGCAGAGAGGAACACTCTGATATTCAGCCAAGGGAAGTGCAGGGTCCTGCACATGAGGAAGAATAATGCCATGGATTAGCACAGGCTGGGGGCTCAGCTCTGTGGAGAGGGATCTGGGAGTCCTGGTGTACAGCAAGCTGTCCATGAGCCAGCTGTGCCCTTAAGGTCAAGGAGGCCAAAGGTATCCAGGGGTACATTAGGAAGAGCATTGCCAGCAGGTTAAGGGGAGGTGATCCTGCCCCTCTGTGCAGCCCTGGTGAGGCAGATCTGGAGAGCTGTGCCCAGTTCTGGGATCCTCAGTAAAAGAGAGACGTGGAGCTCCTGAGTGGGTCCAGTGGAGGGCAACGGAGATGATTAAGGGACTGGAGGAGCTGGGCCTCTTCAGCCTCAGGAAGAGATGACTGAGAGGGAACCTCATCAATGTCTGTCAGTATCTGAAGGGAGGTGTCAGAAGATGGATCAGGTTCTGCTCAGTGGGGCTGAGCAACAGGACATGAAGTAGTGGGCAGAAACTGATGCCCAGGAAGTTCTACACAAACTTTTTAAGTTACCTTGAACATTTATAAGCTGTTGAAGGTTTAGGAACACACTTGCATTGCAGTTACATGTAAGTGCATTGCCAAAGGTTTTATCTGTTTAGATACAACAGGCTCAACATTTTAATCTTGCTGAGAAAAGGGGAGAAAGAAATTGTAACAAATAATTTTTCTTAGTTTATGTGTTTAGGGTTTTCTCTCTTTACTCTCCAGTTTTATTGCTTCAGGGATCATGATTTGGAAATCAAGATGGGACACTCTCTATAAATGAGACTGCATATAATAATTTTCTGTTGTCCAACTTGTTGCAAAGAACCTGGCACTTTAGACGAAAATTGAAACCCTAATGATTCATTTCCAATCTTTAATTCAGTATATTTTTAAAATATATCCTTCTTTTTTATACTGCTTTTACTAGTGGCACTTAAAAATTGATAACTTCATTTTATTTTGATTTGTTATTAGTTGTCTGATATGAACTTATCTAAATTCTTATATTCCATCACTTTATACTTCCCTGATTCTTCATTGTCTGTCTTGAGTGTAACTCAGAAACAAGGCCATGTTGGCAGGAGATAAAGGAAGAAGTCAGATCTTAATTTGATATTTTCCCAAGGGATTTTATTAAATTACTAGAGTAGGACTTCAGGTACTTTATGGAGTAATTTCGTTTTTAGGGATAGGTCATCTTTGATAGCATATTTAAAAAATATATATATTTGTGTGTGTGTGTGTGTGTATGGTTCTGTATTATAGTAACCAGTCAGAAATCTGAATATTAAAACTAGAAGGTAAGATGAAGAATTTGGCTTCATTGATTGTTGATTTCTGAGAAGATTTTCTTGCCTCACTGAATTTATATTATCTTCTGAACAATCAGCTCCAAAACTGGATTTATGAAATCATGGATCATTTTCAAATGTTAAAGATCTCCAGCAGTTTCCAAATCTCTTAATGGATTGGAACATAAGTTGAATTTTATGCAAAACTACCCTCCTTTTCCTTAAAACAGATGAGCTAAAAGACACTAAAAGCCTGTCAGACTCTGGAATTAATTTTCGTTAGAGCAAAACTTATCCAGACTGAGACAATTTTTTTAATAGAAAACAAGTTTTGACCTCCTCAGCTAGAAATACTACAAAGGTCTGGAAATAAATCTCTCCCCCATACCTCTGGTCTTGGAAGAAGAGCTGTGCAGAGCAGCCTTACTTCCTGGCCTCTCAACTTCACAAAACATTTTGGATCAAACATGAGCAGCGAAGTCTCCTGGACTCCCTGTCCTCCTGGAGCATTCCCCACCCGAGCAAAAGCCAAGACCTTGCAGGAAGCTGCCTTGCCCTGCTGGTGTGCTGAGACTGTAAACAACCCCTTCATTTTGGCTGGGGTCAGGCTCTTGTGGCACAGCACCCTGTGTAGTAGGCAGACAAACAGGTGAGGCAGGTCTGCTGTCCCCAGAAGGGACAGGCTCTCACTATTTCCAAAAAGAGTTCCATCAGACTTTCTTTTTCTGCATGATATAGCTGGGCAAGCTCTGCCTTTGACTGCACTGAGCTCCACAAGTGTAAGAGCACAGCTTTGGAGATTCTGGGGCTGCTGGCAATTTCTTTGGTGCTGAGAACAGCATCATTTTTGTTGGAAAAGATCTCTAAGATCAGCAAGCCCAACCATTAACCCAGCACTGCCAACACCACCACTAAACCATGCCCCTAAGTGCCACATCTCCATGTCTTTTAAATCACTCCAGGAATGGTGACCCCACCACTTCCCTGGGCAGCCTGTCCCAGTGCTTGACAACCCTTTTGGGGAAGAAATTTTTTCTAATGTCCAACATAAACCTGCCCTGGTGCCACTTGAGCCCAATTCCTTTTTGTCCTATCACTTGTTACTTGAGAGAAGAAATGCTAAGGTTTGAGGGGTTATCTTGACAGATGCAGCAGAAATCTATTACATTGAATTTTGTGAAATGTGGTGGCTGGCAGAGCATTTATTTTGTCAGGGAAAGCCCACATTGAAAGTAAGCCTCAGAGAGAAAAGATTTGCACAGCTAAAACAAAAAGTTTTCAAGTCTTTTGAGCTGAACCCATCATGCTGGTTATAGATTTAATTCGAGTAATTTCTATTACATATGTTTTTCCTGGAAGAAATGCAGGAAATTGCATGTATTGTTCTAAAAATTGCTTTTCTTAAGTACTTCAGTTGTCTTTCCTGGTGGCTAAAGGAGATAGAGTTCATCTGCACCCAGAAATCAGTATGTTTGGCTGTAATAAATCAACACAGTTAAATAGAGCACTGCATTATGAAGCTGCACGAGTCATTTCATATATACCCTAATGAAAATATTCTCCTGTTTGATTTTGGGGTGGGTTTTGTTTGCTTTTACTTTTTTTCCCTGTAAGTTCATTAAAATGCTTACTTTGAATTGAAAATGAAACCTATAATCAAGTTTTAAGTATGAATGTCATATATTTAATTTATATATAACATTTGCAAATACAGTCCTAAGGGAAGAATTAGTGCTGACATCATTTTAATTTACCTGAGCTCTCATGCTGGGTCAGGAAAACTTCTCTTTCCTCATATCTCATTATGGTGTGTATATCTAGATAAGCCAGAGGTGTATTTTTAAAATATTTTTACATTTGCAACTTGCCAAAATGGCTTTTCTATTGTTCCAAGCATGCTGTGTCTCACAGGTTTCTGCTAAGCCATGCTTATTCTGTAAGCACAAAGCTGAGATGTGGGGTTTTTTGCTCATTTTCAAGTTACTGATTCTGAAATTTCTTCTTGAAGAGTGAAAAACAATAAAATTTTTCATTTTGCACATCAACATAAGGATCCAGGAGGCTGTTTGTGCCTTTAATAATACCCATACAGCTCTATTGTCTTCATACTCTGTTCTTGGTGGCATCTGTGTGGATTCACTGCCTCCTGAATAGGCCCCACCATGCACTTAATTCACTTAATCATGAATTTGGTCAATGGTTTTGCTGGTGAGGTTTTAGTTCTAACTAAACCCTTATCTGGGGTTCTCTGATTTTTAGCAATGACAAAACTGGAAGGTTGGGCTTAATAAATGACCTTGGTGCTTCAAACTTGTATGTTTTCTGGTCTCTAGGGTGGAAAGAGCGAATTCTTATTTATCCACTGATGTTCCTCACACAGGGCAGGGCCTCAAAGCTGAAACCAAACAAGGTGGTGGCTAATTAGGGAGTGTAATACTGCTAGCAAAAAATACCCCAATAAACCTCCAGTCCAGAAAACAATGAAACCAACCAACAAAAAGCAATAAAGATCTTGGAGTGCTAGTAAAACTGAAGAGCCACACCCATACACAGTTCAGACTCTGTGGTACAGTGGGTCTACCTCAGACAAACTTTTACCAGCGTAAATATGTTGCTTTAGGAGTTGATGTCACTGTAAATAACTCCTTGAAGCTCTTGAGCTTACTTTAAAGCTGGCTTAAGTATCTCTGAATGCAGCACAGTTTGCAGAGCAGCCATGTCAAGCCTCAGCAAAGGTCTTCTTCACGCCTTTCTGCCAGAGGAAAGAGCATTCATTCTTCTTCTTTCTGAGACAGAGCTGGAGGAGAAGGAAGGGTCTCAAATTGCTTAGTAGCTGTCTCCTTGGAGGTTAAATTCTGTCTCTTTGATGTGAATTGATAAATTGACTCCCAGATGAGCCAGGAAGGTGGAACAAGGGACAATGCTGTCCCTTGCTTACTCTGGCTGGTGCATTTGGTGGTGGATTCCTTTCTCTAGAACAGCTTGGTATCAGTTGTTTAGGAGCAAAGGTAGGTGGATAGGGCAGTCTCCTGGGAAATGAGGCTTCTGCATGTCTGTGTGCTTAGGAGCCTGTTGGATCCAGCACCCTCACCTGCACAGTCCTGCAAGCCTTGAGCTGCTGTGTGAAAGCTGCAGATCCCCACCCAGCCTTTTAAGACAGTGAGCAACTCTGCATTTTCTAAGGAACCTCATCTTGTCAGTGTGCTCTGGGTATTATTCCATAATGATTAATGTTTGGAATGCCTTAGGGGGCCTAAACATTCCTCTGCCAAATTTCTAGATCCTATCTTGGGAGGGATGTGAGAAATAGGCCTTGAGCTATTTAGACTGGGGCAATTCTAAGCATGTACAAAGCAAACAGCTAGGAAACTTTCAGGTCAGATCAAGAGGAGAGCTGTAAGTTTAAACACCTTCTGGAGTATGGAAATACTTCTAAGAAGTATTATGGATTTCAGTTTGAACATCTGGGCCTCACATCTGAGTCAATGTTCTAGAAACTTGTGTTGTTTGCTGAATGTGGCTAATAGACACTGTAGACACTTGTACTGTTCTAGATAAACACAGGAAGCAAAATGTCAGCAAGCATGAAGATACCTGGGGTTTAATTTTCAATCTGAGATGTATTCATGCTTTTGCTATTTTATTGTGGATGATGTCTATATGTGAGTAGTTACTGGGTTTTGATGGACTCTTTATTTTCTTGATACTCAGTTCACACACTCATTTTTCTCCTTAATAATGCAATGCTGTCTTCTCTAAACTAAACTTGAGCTAACTCAGAAGTTAACTGAAAAATACTGAGGAAATGAACAGTGTAAGCCATCAGGAGTTCTTAGAAAGATAAACATTTGACATTCTCATGTAGCCATTTTAGAAAATTATCAGAAAATACTTGTAATTTGAATTTTATTAGTGTTTTATTGCTTTGCAATGAGATTTTCAAAAAAATCACATATCACAGAGAAAGCAATATTAAGTTCTTATGAGAGATAAGAAGATTGCTCCATCAGAACACTTACACTTTTTTGGATCAGCATTTACACCTCAGACAGAGGCAGAGTGGTTTTAAATTTAATCTGGCTACCACTTCAGAAGCTATTTCCCATGAATTCACACCCATTCACATGAACTCACTGCATGGAAGTTCTCACCTTTGGAAGAAAAGTTCAAAGGTGAGTATGCTTTCCTGACTAGAATTATTTCCAGCTCAGTTTCCCCTGGTTGGGAAATATATTATCACATTCTTGTCTAGTTCCCACTGTTCTAAAGGTATCTAAAGAGCTTTGTTTGTAGGGGTTTGTGGTTTTTTCTTTTCTCTTTTCACCTTAATGATCCTGTCTTTGGTCAGTGGAAATCAGGTGCTATTTATTCAATTTCTGAAACACCCACTTCATGGGATTCTGAGTGTCATTAGCTCTGCCCATGGCTTTTGAAAAACAAATCTATTCTGATTTGGGATTGCCAAATGAGACTGTCTGGGGTCAGACATAAAGGAAGCAGGAAGAGAGCAGCAGTGAACAAGGAAACATTAGTATGAAAACAATTTTACTTCTATGAATCATAGAGCCTGTGGTGAAATTAATTAAACAAGGTCCTGGGCACATTCAGAGAAGGAGTTGAAAGGTAAAATACCTCTGTGAAGGTGAAATAAGTTCATAATATTATTTGAAGTGCTCTTAAGGATGTTCCATACACAAGGAAAATGGGAAAAAATTGGAAGTTGAGGTTTGTGGGTAAACAAGGCATATTTTATTTTTCTGTTGCACAAGAGGAAAGCAGTTACACTTGTAAGCATATTAGCCCAACATCAGGGGATAGAAAGACAACTTTTGTGACTCATGGATGGGGAGAATGAACTGATACCAAAAGCTTTTCCATTTTTCCCACTGCATCAGAGACAGGAAAAGAGTCTTTGCTACATTTGGATACATCTTGTTTGCTTAGAGCAGGATTGCTACAGCAAGTTCCATGCAAATGTGGACAGAACTTCCCTCCTTTGCAGTCTCAGCTATATTTTTAGTTCCATGCCCATAATTTTGAAAAAGATATTAGCCAACAGATTAACACCCCTGAATGTGGTGAAATGAAGCTTAAGCTCTGTAGCTTAATGAACAAAAATCAAATTAAATCACTACAGTTACAGCCATGTACAGCCATGTACAATTTTGACAATGGATATGTTTTTTTCTAAAAGAAAAAGGTATAATTATGCTTTCTGACTGCAATCAGGTTTGCTTTTTCTATTCTAAATTTTTACTTTTCTCTTCTTGCAATGTTGTAGCTTTCTGCCCTGAAACCAAACCTGGTTTCTACACAGGTTTCTAGTTTTTGCAATGTAAAATAGGCCTGAGTTTTCCTCTGCATCTACTTTTGTTTCTTTTTTTTTTTTTTTTTTTTTTTGGCCACTACACAAATACCTTTTTTTCCTTTTTAATTTATCTGTCTGTGTTCTTGCCAATTCTTAATGAGTACATTGCGGCTTACTATTAAAAGTGAAGAACAAACAAAATCATGTCCTAAAACATCCTGTTCTGGCCTGTACAGGTTTGCATGTAAATTTTAGGCAGGAATCTTTCTTCCTGATCTAAATATTAGTTGCTGCAGCAAATGGAGAATGTTGTTACTTTTCATTCAGTAAAAGAACCATAGAACAGTCCCATATTTTGACATTTTCAGGGAAATGGAGAGGAAAAAAGTCAGTATTTCGACAAGGTTGGCATGAATGATTATGACACAGGCATACATTTCATTGCTGCCTGATATGCAGGGAAGGGGAGGGGGAAAGATAGGCATTAGAGGGATGATGGGACAAAGCATAAATAGAACGTGTTTTGCTGTCAGATGAACTTTCTACATCTAATTCTCTAGTGGTGTAAGAAAATGGGATAGAGGCTTCTGCCTCTGTATCATACACTGGCATAAATATTATTAAATGCTTGGCATGAAACTGTTTCAATAACATGCTATAAATGAGTACTTTTACTTTCTCAGAGATTGTTAGGTAAAAAAAAAAAAACCAAAAAAAAAAAAAAAAACAACAAAAAACCCCCACCCTTTTAACTGATCTAGTAGGAGAACAGAACATTAAAATAAAAGCTAGCAAATCAGACTAAGTTAGAACTTTCCAGTGCCATTAAAGCTGGATGCTTATTCATTAAACCTCAATAACTGTATATTAAACACTTGGATTTGATGGATTCCTAGCAAGGCATGGTGCTCAATGAGCACTTCTTGGATTTTTATTTGATCTTTCTCTAAAGTCAGTGACACTGGATGTCTTGGGATACTTTTTGTCTGGGGCAAATCCTTCTGATGTCTCACAGGGCCGGAGAGCCAGAACTGCTCAGAGCTGTTGGTGGAATGGGTGCTGTTCCTCCCTCAGGGCAGAAGCTGATGAGAGATCAGGAATAGAGCACTTCATTAAACTGCATTGGTGGATGAACACTTCTCAGTTAGTTGAGATTAAAGCCTGAATATTTTGGACTTTGTTGTGAGCTGATTGCTCTGTCAGACATGAAAATAACTTATTTGTCTTCTTCTGACAGTGCAGGAGGGAAAGCTGTCTTTACAAAATTTGCTTATGTGGAAAGAACATAGTTTCCAATGAGCAGTTGAAAGTCAAATGTCAGAACTTCCTGCAGACCTGTTTTTAACTGTGTGCCCTTTACATGAATATTCTGATTTTGTGCCAAAACAGTAGGAAGGGACTTCAATCTATAGGAGTAAAAAGTCCATGAATGCTTTATTGTTGCACGTGACCAAATGCAAATTGCACAAATGTGAATCCCTCAATCCATTATAAATTGCAAAACTCTCACTAAGTAGATTGCTACAATATATGGCAGGCTTTTGCCTCTGGAAGAATTTTCTCTTTTTTTTTTTTTTAATTTACAGACTTTTGTATTGCAGAGCTATTTAGGAGCAGGAATCTTAATTTTCTTTTTGATTTTATGTTTAGATGTTCCCAGTTTTGGGGCTATGTTTGAATAAGAATTCTCATATACACATTTCAAATTTTAAATTTGATGTTAACACTTGAATCCAAACTTTCTCAAAGTTTTTGGATGTTGGTGGAGTGTCTTGGTGTTCTAGACCAGTCACATCTGTAAGTTAGAACAGGGAAATGAAAATTGCAAGGGATTATTTTCAGGAAATATTTTTCTAGCAATTATTTTCTGCTTCTGCCCACCCCTCCTACCCCAAAACAGTCTGTAAGATCAAGATCTATTCCTTTTTCACTGTTTCAAAAAACTCTTGTCAGGCACTGGGGGAGATGTGAATGTGGAGGGTTTCACTGCATACCGATTTTAAGACAAAGATAAATGTAGTATTTTTTCTTTTGAAGGCAGTATGTGTGAAATCTGAATCATCCACTGTCAGTAAATGGGACAAAACCAGGACAAATGATGGAATCAAAGCCTAACATCCTTAGCACAACCTTAAAAACAAATAAACCTGAAAGGGTGCCAGCATGCATGTACTTGCAGGAGAATGCTTGCAGCTCCCTTGTTCCTATTCCTTGTGCTGACAACTTCCAGCTGTGTGAAATATTTAAACTGTGCTAATGTAAGCCTACCGCTAAGCTGTACAGTGAGAATAATACTATCAGTTACACATTTAAAGAGAGCTGAGTGAAGTCAGGAGTAAAACACAGGTTTTAAAATTTTTAATTATGCTTAGAAAGTAATAAGTTTTTCAAGTTTTGGAAGATGTTTGGCAAAAAGACCTAAATCTTCTGTTCAGAACCTTTCTCTGCTTTCTCTTAAAGATGGTCTTTATCAACTAACTTACCAGCACTTCAGATTTTCTCTTTAAAGTATCTATCATCTATTTCTTATACCAGCAGCAGTTCTTGAAGTTTTAGGCTGCTGCCCTAAAAATCTGTGTTTACAGCCAAACCCCTTTCAGAGGCCTAAGCACATAATGAGATTTTAATGTAAACTCAGAGATGGATACTGGGAGTCCGCTTTCAGTTCCTTTCAAAGCCCTAAACTCCCTTTATTTCCTTTCATCCTTGGAAGAAAGGCATTTATTGAGAGGTTTTTTGTTTTTTTAAGAAGTACCCAACTGATTTGGCAGTTTATTGTTGTTGCAGCTGAGTGCAGGAAGCATGTAAATTTTTAAGATTCTGTTTGATGGCCAGTTTTAGTCTCGAACTGCCCACTAGATTTCAAAGATGACTCTGGTGGGCATAAACGTGTGCTCATTTATATATTTATATTTATTTCTCCATCTTAGTTTTCATTTGCATATGTTTTCACATCTCTCTATATGTATACTGAGAGATAAATCTTTTTATAGATCTATATATATGTATGTATTAAAATAGTTTTAAAATCTGTATTAGGTTTCAAATCAGCACAAGAGTATACAGTTTCAGTAAGCCAGCAAAATGTTTTGCTGAAAGCATGTTTTACCTTTCAAACATTTCATTTTCATTGGAAGCAATATTTTTTGGTCTTAAATTTCAAATTAAAAATCATTTCAAACATACAAAAGGGATTATTTTGTTTTGAAACTGTCAAAACAGATCACTTCAGCAACTTTAGGAACTCTTTTCTGAAGACATTAATTAAAAATGTCCTTTCTTTCATCCTTGACTTTAATTTCATCCAGCTGATATTTTCTAGCAAAATAAATGAAAATAAGAAGAATAAACTATGAATGGATGTCTTTTCAGTGAGACCTCTGCAGTATAGCTAATGGGCAAAATTGTATGTAAAGATTAATTATAATTGTCAAATAAGTTGGAGTGGCTATTTTAACTGCAATATGAGACATTATTGAAGATACAAAATGAAAAACACACATCCAGTTTAGATAAATATTCATAGTTTAAGGGACTTTGGCAAAACTAGTACCTAACAATGGATACATAATCAATATAATATACTTCTACACTTAAACCATTTTGGGCTATGGAAAATGTAAATATAGCTATCAAATTTTTTGTGGTAAGTTCCAGTCCTGACTGGAATGTTATAGCTATATTTATGTGGTGAGGTCTTGGTAAAGAATAAAATGTATATTGTACAGTAATGTCTAAATTAGTTCCAAAATGTGGGGAGTGGTTTTTTATTTATGCAGATACTTAAAGATACGTTAAAGAGCCTGTGCAGTGGAAACAGGGTTATAATGATAGTTGGGGATGTTTCAGGATGAAAAGGGTCAAGTGATGGGGCCTCCACATGCACCCCAAGAATCTGCATGTTTTCACTATAGAATTAAATAAGGGTATCCAGGACAATGGTATAATTAGGGAAGGAGAACTGCTTTATTTTTTGGCTATGGGGCACTCATAGTGCATAGTTTGTATGTTATTTCACACAATTATTCATTGGAAACATGCAAAATGTATGAGTGATCTGAGCAGAAACTGTAAAATGGATCTCTCCATAGCAGGTACAGGGACAGTGTCTCTGCTCCTCTTCTGATGAATGTTTTAGAAACATTTTGCACAACCTGTGAGTAAAAAGACAGAATAATTACTGCAATTAGAACATCACAAGTTGGGCCCACGCTCAGCAGCCTCTTATAGAGACCTTTTTTGATAGTTGTCTGGCATTTACTCTTTACAAAATAGTAAGGGCTGTGTATCTCACCTTAATTAATATAACAGTATATTTAAAATACATTTAAAAGATATTTAGCATAACAGTATATTTGAAATACACTTTTTTTCCCTCTCAATAAGTACTTTCCAGAGACTCGTTTTTTGCATTTCAGTCAGCACATGCTAAAATATTGCAGTTAGTTCCATTTTTCCAGTGTTCTGACTTTGGGTTTTATTAACCAAAGGTCTTTTAATCAAAACATTTTACTGCTTTCCAGCTTCGCTCGGGCAGCTTTTCCAGCAGGTCCTGTTGTTTTCCTTGAAAGGAAGAAAAATTTGTAATAGAGTTTAGTTTCTCGAATGCAACTCTGCTTATTTACAAAGATCATCTAACAGCTTGCTTCTGTAAGCAACGGAAGAATCAGGAAAGAAAAAAATATTATTTCATTGTTTCCAGTGTCAAGGCTCTTGAAACTTTTGCAAATGTATTCCAAACATTTTCCAACTCCAAAATATACTCTCCAGACTTCTCTTACAAAAACGTTCTTTGATTTCTCTGAAAAATAAGCTGGAGTATTTCTTGCTTTATGCTACTCCTCAGATTGTCTGAAAGAGATGCTTGGGTGAGTTATGTCAGGCAGCAAAGCGGGATCCTGGGGCCAGCGCCAGGCTTGGTGTCCTCTTCCCCACAAAGCACACGGGGATGTTGGCCCAGCAGGAGAGTGGGAAGGTCCTGACCTCCCCAAGCTGCTGGAGTGCTGGGAGACAGCAAAAGGGAGCAGCCCTGTAAAGAACTGTGAGCACTGCCTCATGCTCTCTGCCCTTAGCTCTCTGCTTTCACTCATTCCCAGTCAGATCATCTTGGTCGTTTCAGATGAATTTTTCCATAGATTGTTCCTTCTTCACATTACATGTATTGGTTTTTGTTAAGTTTTTACAAAAATAAGTCCTTCATTTCCAAGAAGGTTGGAGGAGAGTAGGTGGTTTTGACAGTGTTTATTTTCTTAATTTGTTTTTTTGAGTAGCTATGTATCCTCTGTGGTTGGGAGATATGCACTGATATTTGGTAATGAAATGCCTTTGATTGTGCTCATGAAATTTATCCTGTTTATGTTAAACTGGAAACAGGGCATCGGGGGAATTGCCATTGCCATACGTGCTAATGGGATTTTACATCTTCTATTTTGTTTGTTTTGGTGATGATATTACTAATTTTCAGAAGACTTTGTCAAACAAACCAAAAGACTTCTCCACAGGAAGATATAATTTGATGCTAACTTTATTCTGAACTAAGATGCAACAGCTGAGAGACATAAAATTAATGTAGAAACATCTATAATGTACTACAATCAGAAATATTTAATTTTTCCCAGTTCAGCCCTACAATTACATTGATGATGTAAGCGTAAGAAGGTAACCAAAGTACAAAAGGAGAGAAGATGCTGTTCATCATGCAGAAAATTTTGTTTCAAGAAATCATCTTCTGTGGAAAACTGATTTGGTGTGTGTGCTCCCACGCTTGCTATAAGAAATCTCTCTGCAAAAGAGATATTTTTCTCTGTTCAGTTTAGAAGAGATTTTTACAAGGAAGGATGACTACCCTTTCTCAAAACTGAGCTTGAAATGGATATTGAAAAAATTAATTCTGTAACACTTTTTAATCTGCCTTGAACATAGTAAGAATAATGTTGTTATTAATAACAAAGAATGTGATGTATTGGTCCAAGAGTGGAATTAAGTGAGAATGAAACTCAGAGGTCTGAGAGCTGCTCCAGAGAAGTCAAAGAAATAATGACAATCCATCTAAAATTGATTCCTACATTTTTCAGGCCCCCTTGTTATTTCCTAACCTTTTAACTGAGCAGATGAACCAAGAGCCAGCCTTACGAAGAAATTTCAGACATCTGCTTCCACTTAAAATACCTCTTTTGTTTCCTACTTTCATCAAGTTTCTTAGAGAGGGGAATTTCTCTCGGCCGGTGTTGTGATCTACATGAAATAATCAATAGCAGCATGTGATAATCTGCAGTGTGATAGACTGACAAATACAAACTAGACCGAGCACAAGATGGATCTCTTGTTTCTATAAATATTTTACACTTTCTCAAAGGACTTAACTTTATGAAGGCCTTGGAGACAAACGCCTGCAAATATAACACTTTGCTTTGCTCAATTCCAATTACATTTGAAAATGTAAAAATTTCTCTGGCATATGAACTCTCACATGCTTTGTCTGGGAAGAACATGATCCATGAATTCTGGCTTTTTGTAGGGCTTTAATTCTCAATTTTAACTCCTTAGAAGAAGCTACGGTTAAGCTAATATAAATCTAAACCAGAGATGTGTTTCATAAAGTTGCCACTAAGACATTTATGTCATTATAAATATTGGGGAGAAGGTTTGTGCAGGAGTGGGAGAGCAGCTTGGCTAAGGGGTTAATCTCATCTTTAGTCATTTTGAATGAAGATATGTAAGAAAACAGCTTTTATGACCCTTTTTTTCTCTAAGTAAGGCTCCAAGTTTAGACTTGGTTTTATATCAATGCCATGTAGACATGGTGTTCTAAAAGGGCCATCAGCCTGGTCCAGTGGTACATTACTCATGGGACTTTTTTACCATGCTAAACCCCTCAGTCACTAAAAAGCTTCTTATGTAGTGTAAAAACAAGGAAAAGAAGAACCAATCTTTTGGTTTTGATTTTTCAAATTTATTTGAATAGGAACTGTACTCCTACCAGTGGCATGATGCCTTTGATCCATGCTCATGCTGAAAAGGATGGTCTCATCCTCTCCTTACCACAGCCTTTGCTCAGTTTTTCCACCATTACTGTTTGTTCTTCCTTGCATTGAGCTTTTCTGGGGGAGTGCCAGGGATGGGAAGAAATTGGGAAACAATGCTTTTTTACATAATGACTGAGAGCAAAGTGCTGGAAATACACAGCTTTGATACTTCATTGGGAACTACTTCATGATGGTGTAACAAAAAGTTAATTTCACTTTATTCAGATAAAAATGTAGGCAGAAGAAAGTCTAGGTAAAAGGCTGAATGATGAGAATGAGAATTGAAACTGTGTTAAATATGTCTAGAAAATGGCAAGTGAAAGTAGGAAGTGCAAGTGCTAGGACTTGTTAAACTTGTTATCTTTGTCACTTGGAAATAGGACTGAGCTGCTCAGTAAATAAGCAGCCCCAAAAGTCCTACAAATCTAAAACTCTGTCTAGACAATGATGTAAGAAAAGATGTCATGGTAAAGAGGAAAGCTTGGAAAGAACTAGCTGATTCTTTTATAAAATGAGTAAGCAAACAAAACCTGAGAAACTATCCTGAAGCATTTTGTTCTCTACAGAAAAATTATTTGGGGGAGAAGAGAATCCTAAGAGGCATCAGGTTATGTCAGTGTATACCAGAGGGACATGAATTTGTCAGACAGTATAGATGTGAAGAGACTCACACAGTTTTGGGCTGCTTGTGAAAACTTATATCGTTGCAAAAGCAAAAATCACTATGGGGGAGACAGAATCAAAGTTTGGTCAATATCCTATGGTAAAGACACTGCCACACTGGAAGGGGTTGAACCTTATTAAACCTTATTAAATCTCTAAGCATGGCTTTATTTCTGAAATCTTAAAAGCTAAAAGGATGCAATTTAGCATGACTGCTGTGAAAAATTTAGTGCCTAAACACCTAGAGGAGATCTTTCCATCAATTGCCGTGGCTCCATTGACTTGGTTTAGTTGCAGTTATCCAGGACCAAGGTCAAATTATTTTGCTGTAAACTTGGACGAAAGAAATGAGATAGAGTTAAATACAGAATAAATGGACATTGAACATACATGTGAGATCCTTACAGTGTGATAATATTGGCTGTGGAATGTCAACTTAGAGAAAATATAAATTGTTTTGTGCTTTTAAAGTAATTCTGAGCGTGTAGCGTGCTGAAGTACAGTGATCTTCCACTGGCTGGAAAATGGGCTGTATTCCATAATTTTTCCAAATACTGTTATTCTTTACAAGAAGCCACATAGGAGAAGGATCAAATTTAAGTATTTATATATGAAATAA
The DNA here is from genome assembly GCF_000277835.1 of Geospiza fortis. Lineage (NCBI taxonomy): Eukaryota > Metazoa > Chordata > Aves > Passeriformes > Thraupidae > Geospiza > Geospiza fortis. The sequence goes on from NW_005054299.1 coordinate 6,676,425, forward strand.
CTTGTAGAGATTCAAAATTACTTTCAAATCAAAACCAGATTTATGAATCACTCTTGCTTCTTGAGTGAAGACTGCAGTTTTACAGGCTCTTTGTGCCCATCACTGAAGCTTTGATACCCAGATGCTGTTTTGCAAGCTTGGTAACATCTCTGATAGTAGATTGGCTTTTCAAGTCTATAGAAAGATCATATTTGTAGTTGTGGTAAGTTTCTGATTTTTTTATATTCTTCTTCTCTTTCTTCAGTCATTAAACTAATGTAGTAGCACAACATGTCTCAAAACATATCTAAAAATCATTCTGACCTAAACAAAGGGCTGAGGAAGATACAGTGAAGATACATTAATAAATTTGAATGCTGTTTGCCCTAAACACTTTTTGGCCATTGCTCCAGTAGCTGTGCCCAGGAATTTTTTGGAGTTGCAGAAATATATAAACTCAGATTTTGAATTTCCTTTAGATACAGGAAAAGAGATATAGTTGCTGCAACAGAGTGTTCTGCACAACCATACATGGTAAACAAAGCAGAAGGAGAAAAACATGCTGCTTGGCAGGGGTACCAGTAAATTGCATAAGCTAAAGCTGTGCCTGTAGCCACCATAAAAAATTAATTTTCACTTTAAGATTCCTGTGTTTCAGTTCAGTCAATATAGAAGCTAAAGCACAAATGCCTTTAGTAAGATATCCAGCATAAGGGAAGAGGTTAAAAATATGTTCTTCTGCCTCTGTTTTGTTGCTTGTATTTAGCTTTGAGAAAAAAAACCACTTTGCTTTCTGGCTGCAAAAAGATTTGCAGATGATTTCTAGGCTGCTAAATTGCACAATGAAGCCATAACACCAAGCTTTAAAACTGGCAGCACAAAGGACATTCAGATGCTGTGTGATGGTAGTGCTGGTGCTACTCTGCGTCAGATCAGAGCTGCATGAAGCAGTCCACATGTGCTGTCCCTGCGTATAAAACAGCAGTCTTCAGTCAGATGTTTGGATGCAGCAGATACTATCTCTGAAATTTAAGAGAATTCCCACTTTTCCACTCTAGCAATAGTCATAAACAGATGCCAAGGCTTGAAAAATGAATTCAGATGATACTTAGTCTTCTTAAATTTCATCATGCCATGCTTAGAAAAGGGAGAGGAGGCAGGCAGCTGATAACCACTCACAAGCAAACTGAGATGTATGGTTAGATGAAGAATTACAGTGAAATGAGTTGGAATTAATGCCTGCTTTCTACTACAGGATGGACAGGAAGGTACTCAAGGGTATTCTGATTCTACACCAGTGAAATCTGTGTACAGAAGGACAAGTTAAGGGCTTGTATCTGGGATAGTGCTGCTCACTGAAGACAAGATGCAGCAGGCCAGAACAAACTTACCAATTACTCAGTTCCCCAGAGACATTAAGTCAATTGTCTCTTGCTTCAGGAAAGTGGATTTTACTTGCTGATCAGCAATTAGGCTACACATAGGGCAAGTATCCATTAATTTTCAATTATCTCCTGCAATATTATATAAGTTTCCTACTTGCCCAGGAGAAAAAATTCATGAGAGGATGGGACAGCATTTTGATGGATGTGAGAGAAGTCTCCATCCTATTGCTGGTCATCTTTTTTCAGGCCTTGCTTTCTACCAGCTGGACTGAACCTGCTGTTCCCAGAGCAGCAGGGCTGTGTGGGGTATTAGGAGGTATCCAAGTGCAGTTTGTCTGCCTGGGAATTGTTCCCCTCCACAGCAAGGAGAACTAACTGGCTTCAGAAGATGAGAATAAAAACATATGGCAGAGAGCAAAGCTCTGAGGATTATTTTATTTTAAAGACAAAAGCATTTCTGTGTTGTGTTGTTTTACTGAGTTGTGAGGAACTTGCTCTACAGTTCATTGTTTTATTTTGTGTGCTTGTGATTATGTGGCAGTGTTTAAAGCAAAACCCATGGGTGTAATGTCCTGTGCTGTCCTGACAGTGATACCTTAAAAGCTGTGACAGATACAGAGCCAGTGCCTTGCTGGAGGCAACCCAGTTATCACTTCATGAAAGTAGCAGAATCTTTGACTGAGAGCTTCAGTTCTATTGTGATTCGGATTAGAGCAGCAGTTGTTTTCCAGGGACCTAATTGCACATTTTGCCTGTATTGTTGAAGGAGGTGTCTGGACATTTGTGTGTTAGTCCTTTGTAAGTTATCTGGCTGGGTCATAGAACAAATTCTTCCTGGAGGTTAGATTTCCTTGTCTTCTGTTAGCAGGTCCAAGACTTCCAGATGTATCTGCCTGCAAGAGAGGTAGGCAATAGCATTTTCAAGGTTTTGTCTCAGTGTCCAACTCAGAAAAGGGAACTAATGCTCCAAACATTTCTTGATCATTTAGCTTCTTTCAGCAACACTTACTTGAAGAGTTGAATGCTGAACTGAAAAGAAATTATAGAAGCTCCCAAACAGCTGTGAGCTCTACGTCACCTGCCCAAATCCCATTACTAACTGGTGTGTCAACCTACAGAATAATGCTGCAATTACTGAATGACTCCATGCTATTTTTCCATTAAAACTATCTCTCTTTTTTTTAGCTTACACAGCTGTCTCTTGCTGTCTTGGCATTACTGCTTGCTGATTAAAATTCTTGGCACAGAACAGCCTTTACTTGTGGGTACATCATCCTTGTGATTATTTCTATTCCTCAGGGGAACTGAAAGCACATAATCTCTGATTTTTAAAGCAGAGTTCTTACTGGTATCTCATTTGATAGTATTTATAATAGGGGCTGAGTATGTTCCTTTGATTTTAAAGAATATTTTAGAAAATATGCTTTCTAATAAGGTGATTGTGAGGGTGGTTGTAGCCACAGAACAATCAAACATGGACATGGATTGTACAGTAACTCAGCTTCTTCTCCCAGCCCACAGTTTGGTTTGCATTTTCTTTTTGATGCATTCTTGTCAGGATGAAGTCAGTCCTGTATAACTTCTTCATGTACCTTGATTCTAAACTGGAAGTCAATGGAAGCCTTTTGAAATGTGTCTCTTGCCCACAGGCAGCAGTTTGAGCCTTTCTTTTCTCTGCCAGCAGAGCACAGGTAGCAGGAGGTGGGTTAGCATGCCAACCAGCAAAGCTGCTCTATTGGGATGCATACTTTTAGGTGTTTAATTTAAACATTCACCTTTAAGACAGCTCTCATTAGAATTACACAGTGAACTCATAAAAAGGCTGGGAATCAATAAACACTTTCCTTTTATTTAAACCAGAGGCTTAGAGTTATCTATGAAACAAATTATTACCTCTCTGAACCCTAAATTTGTCATTGTAAAATATTAATTTCATTTGCCATGGCCATGCTAGTCTACTTAAAATTGGGTAAATAGTATGCAATAACTTAAATAAGGTGGCTTCTTTCACATATTTTCTGAATTAAATTTATTTAGTCAAAGTCATAAAAGATAAAAATTACCCAAAAAAACCTGGCATGGAACCATACATAAATTCAAGGTCATAAAAGAATGTAGTTTTGTTGAAAGACAAGTGTTTTGCAGGAAGATTTTTACTTAGGAACTGATTATGCTTATGTATCAACCCAAAAAATTTGCACAAGCATGAAGAACTTTTCCCAGTTTAAGTTCAAGAGAAGCAGAGAGAATTACTTATTTTCTGTTGCAGAGTACAAAAGTATTTGTAATCCTGAAATTTATTAAGCATGAGAAATCTGATTCTTACATAGATGTAAAATTATATAAGTATATGCCTTCTCGTTAGGCTGTTTTGCAGTAAATTACTCCAGTCTTAAAGACTGCTTTAAGAACAGATGCATTTAAGAACAGAACATCATAAACACATGAGTTTAGATTACCAAGCTGTTAAAACCATGGTTAGAGTTTTTTCCAGCAAAAATGCTTCGGTACTCTAAACTCAGTTCCACACAATAAATCTCTACCTTGGTTTTCTGTGGTGAAATCAACAATTCTTGGATGAGAATGTTATGTCCAGTTCTTGCTTTTGAAAGGAATAAACTAGATGTTACAAATAGTTGTGAAATACCTTTTGTAGAGCCACTTAATATACATGTTCTGTCATTCACTTAAAAAAAGAGAATTGTAGCAATTTCTTATTATGTCAAGTGTTCATACTGAGAAAATATTCAGTATTATGATGAAATTAAAATAAGAGAGTATTTGCTAATGTGTTTTTGGCAAACAGCACATATATGTAGTATCAGCATCTAGGGAAGCAGGAGTCTGGAGAAGTTGGAGTGTTTGCGGCTGGCAAATGTTCTCAGGATGAATTTCCCTATCAAATTATCAATAAATGAGCATTTTGATGACATTGTCTTCGGAAATATTGTGATTAACATTTTTGAAATATTTTAATTAAAACTCTACACAACAGAACTTGTTGCATTAGAACGAATGAAAATTGTATTATGCCTGGTACTAACTCATTAGTTAATATTCACTACTAACTCATTACTATAGTCAATTAGCTACATTCACTTTTGGATGTGTGTAGCCAAGCTCTTTTGAGTTCCTAGTTATGTGCATATATACAAACATATATATATATATATATACCAGGCATATTTCTTTTGTCTCCTTTGGAGCATCCATATTTAAGTTATTAGTATCTATGTGGGAGCCAAAAGGAAAAAAATGTGACAAAGTCTGTTAGCCACAGAAAATTACCACACAAAATAATGTTCACAAGCACACCTTGATCAAGTATTGCACATTTTCCAGTGCATGTTGCTCTAGGTGTGAACTGATTGTTGTTACATAAAACAACAATAAGGTTCCAGATTTATCTTTTAAGCATATTGAGATATTAAAATATGTGATCCATGAAACACAATATCTTTGTAATCTATGCAGTTATTACCATAGAGGTTTTAACAAGGAAGTCTGGTTTTTTCTCTATAAAGTAAATCTTCCTCTTCCTGAAATTTCTCACCTTCCATATTACTATTTAATCTTATGTAGACAGCATGAACAAAGATAGTTGTTCTCCTGATGAAATTTGCATTTAATTTCATTTGGTGTTAGAGTACTCTAAAGAGTCAACAAATATGGTGTATGTTCCAGACCCATTACCTACAGAATGTTCGCTTTTTGGAAAAACTAAAGCTCAGAATGGTAACTTCCTGAAGTCTTTATTTTGCTGAATGGCATCAAACAAAAAACATAAATGGCTTTATCATATAATTAGCTAAGTTCCCCCTGTGGTTCTGTAAGCTGCAGCCAGGCTTTTCTCACTTGCTTTTTCCAGAGGCATTCCACTGTGTAAAGCTCTGCTATTGTTTTATTGAATGGAAGAACATGGAAAGAACAACCAGTGGGCAGCTTTAACCTCACTTCACCCCACACTGGTTTTTAAAATTCAGCTGATGTTCTTCAGTAGAAAAATGAATGATAATATCAAACAGCTTGGAAAGTGAAAGGAGTGGCTGCATCTACCAATTATTCAAAGCAACCCACTGCATTTTAGGGTAATGCGCCATAAATTATAGTATTTAGTGGCCAGTTTCTGACAGGCAAAGAGAGACAAGTATTTCATGTATTTCTTCATGTCTTCATGAAAACACTAGAAAGGCCTTGCCTCAGTGTGAATCATGGTCAAGTCTGACAGGTATTTTCTCTTCTATCTTGGAGCCTCATCTTGCCACTATTGAGGTCAGGGAGAGTTTAGTGATTGAAAGCATGCTTGCAGTGGTACCATCCCTCCAGACTCTTAATAATCAATTCAAACAGCCAATAGATCAAAAGGAATCTTCTTATATCTATCCTGCTTCCTCAGTTGAACATTTTGCTCAAAGTAAAGTCCTAGCTTCTTATCATTTTTAATTGATATTCTTGATCTCAAAGTAGGCTATAAATACTGCCCTTTGCAGTCTGTGATTTACACTCCTGCAGTTCTCACTTTCTTTGCATGTCTGCTTTTCTTAAAAACACATTTTTCCTTTTATATATAATAAGTGAATGACTGGATTCATTGATTCCAGTTTGTGGTGACATCTGGAATTTACTGAGCAGTTTTAAGTTTCCAGCAAGGTTCTTCATTTCTGAAAGTAAACTGAAAGCCTGCAGTGATTTTGGTGTTATGACGTATCATAGTTTACACAAAGGCAAGTGCAGTCCAGCCTAGACAAGTTTGGGGCAACTGATTTTGAATCAGGGCAGAAGTATGTCAGTGGGGCATCAGGGAAACCAAAAAACAGAGAAAATGCACCTTTGTACTTCTCTGAATGATTTACAGTGATCAAAATTTTCTAGTTTAAATCTTACTTCAGTACCTTCTCATGACACTGAAGTAATTTTTGTGAGTACAAGAAAATGTCATTTAATTTCCTCTGATATACACATGAACTTAGTTTTCAAAGAACAACTCTCCCATTTTTCCCTTGAACAGTTATTTTCTGCTTTTGCACTCCATACCAAAAGGAGCAACCTGCTTCTGCATCCTCACGAATGCAGTGGCTCAAGTCCTAGTCAAGTGTGAAGTCAGAACATAACCCAGTTCTCTTTAAATACATGTAAAGATTTCACATTATTGTTTCACCTGCCAGGGATGGGATTTAAAGGACAGAAACAAAAGAAAATATGTTTTCAGATTATATTTTCTTCCTTTCTGCTTCATGGCTCCCCTCTAATGAATGAAACAAAACAAAAGAACCAAAAAAAAACAAAAAAAAAACTTCAAGCCAAAACCATGACATACTGAGTAAATGTTACAGGAAAAAATGACTTCTGAAACATATTAGCTGCCTACAGTGACAGCCCAGGTCTCAGTTCAAAGGAGGTTGTCCTGATCATCACAGACACTTTGGAATATGTCCTTCCCACATTCCTCTGAAACCACAGGACATCCTGCACCATAATAATAATAACCTGTGGGTTGTTAACAGCCAGGAAAGAGGGGAGAGAAGTTAAAAAAGAAACTATCAGACCTTTCTTCTGTGCTCCAAACTCTCAAACTGATTCCTGAACCAAGTTCAAAACACTCATCTGTGTTTTCTGTGTTATTTGAAACACACGTAAAATGTTATGATATGTAGGCTAATATGTGCTGTTTACTTCAGAAGGGAACAGTCTCAGTGACACTTTTATCTTGATTGTCCTTGAGGGTTTTCTATGAGTCTCAGAAGAAACCAAGCCTATAGAAATAAGATCTAAAAGTAAAATAATATATCCTTGGCAGTAAAATGCATGTGTATGCTGTGCTATTTACTATTTTTCAGGAAGATTGTGAAAATGAATAATTAATTCTGCTAAGTTCTGTCACAAATCCTGACTAAGGAGATGTTCTGGGAGTTTGGCACTGCTAGCATTCAGGGATCTTTTTGAAAAGCAAATTGTACTTCTCAAGACAGTGTGTACTCTGTTCCCTTTTACTTGCTTAAGAAGAGGGCACATCAGAGACTAAGGAAATGTACATGGAAATGCATCCAAATCCAGTCCTTCTATGTTTGGTGAATGGCAGCTGTTTATGGGTGCTATTTACTTTGAATATAGAGTGAAGAAATACTCACCATTAAATAACATCTCCCTGAGGTGTTTTCACGGTACATGAGTTTCACCACCTAAGTAATACTCATACTTTCATTTAAACAAGCATGTTTTCTATTTATTATTTAGTTTGTTTGCTGTATTCATCATAAATTTTTATATATTTAATGCTTATTCAGAAAAAAAAAAAGTTTTTCTTCCTCCATAGAGGTTAAGTTAAAATGATAATAGTAACTCAGAGAAGGGGGCAGCAAACAAGTAGTTTTAATAAAGTCAATCCTTCATAATGGGAATTAAGTTTTTCTCATAGTTTACACATTCAGTTTTGCTTGAAATGTTTCTTATAATTTTCTTTTTTCCTGTTCCAAGTTGGCTTTCTGCAGTCTCACACTGCAGTGGAGTCTCTACTGTCCCTAATGCCAAAAGACTGATAGAATCAGAGACAGAAACCCTCAGAGAGAATGCAATATTTTACTTCACCAAAATGAAAACAAAATCCTTTGATTGTAGAAGAGTTTGGGTTTTTTTCTTACAAGGGCTAAAGACATCTTGGCAGTTATGCTGCTTTTCTTGTGATTTGTGGTATTGTTTATTATGAAAACAAATTGCCCATCTATTGGAGGATGTTGAGCCAAATTTGCTGATGTCAGTGAAGATACCCTACGGCTTAAATGAGGTTGTTATAGCCCATGCACGAATGTAACAGGTTTATAAAAATTCTGCAGAGAAACATCCCAGTTTTGGAGCTTTGGAACATTTTTAACTGGGAACCCTGGCAATGTGGAGTGAAAGCAGCATCCAGCTTTTGGGTTGGGCTTCAATTTTAAGTGGAAGAGGTAAAGTTTCACTGATGTCTGGCAGCAGAAGTCTCCAGGAGCAGAGGACAGGAGTCAGATTTTAGTGAATATTGTCTCACCTGTGGTGGATCAGCACATTCTTAAACCAACCACAGCCCAGTACCTATTTCTTCTCTCAGCACCAGCATCACCACAAATGCCAGGAAAATCATTCCTCCAATAGAGGGAAATCTCTGCTCCATCTGGGCCTTTTGCTCTGGCAGACACAGCTGAGTGCTAAGAGAACAGCACAGATCTTTTCTAGTGACTCCTTTGCTTTTGAGACACAATGAACTCCATGCTCAGGTCTGATGAGAAACAAGAATTAACTGTTTCTTTTCACAGCAGTGCAGAAAACCAGATTTCCTAACCACTGATAATAATTCCTGCCCAGTAGAGGAAGTGCCAAGCCATAAAAAAATGCATCAGAGCTTTCTCAAATACAGAAAAGATGAAAAAAGGCATGACTGTAGAAAATAAGGAAAAGTTTTGTTAGTCTATTCCATATTGTGCAGGTAATTTTGTAGGAACTTCAGGTGAGCGGCTGCTTCCCAGCTCCTTTTTGGGTGAGGTTCTGATGTTCTGCATGCTGGGTCATGGCATGAGGAGAAAACACCTCATCTGCATTAACAATAAAATATCATGGACCCCTTAATTGTGATAAATACAATGTATTGAACTTCATCTATTAACTACTACTAGCCATGTGCTACTACTATGCTTTGAGTTGCATCTCTGTGAGCCAGCACCATAATCACAAGGCTTGAAGAGAACATTTGTGTAGTGAGCATAGCCTTGCTGGGTATGCAGTTTTATTAGACTGTGACAGTGTACTTTCACAGCAGTTATTTCAGTCAGTCCCATTAAATATGACATGTTCCAAGCCTTTCAGCTTCACTCCTTTCAAGTCTGCAGAACAGACTTCTAAGATTGACAGAGTGATAAGAAGACAGCGCTGCCCTCTTTCACCTTGGAATATGGAAATGTAGAAATAATACAGACTTTTTGTACTTCATGTCTTATTAAGATCTGTATCTTTATATATACACACATCTATGCATGTAATTTGTGAATGTAATATGCTTTAGTCCAAGAACATTTGACCTGTTGGCCCGGTTTAGAACCCATACAGGCCACAGGGCTCCATTAGATTGCTTCCTGCTAGCTTCATATAAGCCTAGTCTAAATTTCTTTTTTTTAATAGAAATGAGCTTAGACCAATAAAATAATTATAATTTCACAAGTGGGCTCTCCTTGGGAAAATGGACTAGATATGTTTCCCTCTCTCTTTAAGGGCAAAATTATTTTAGCTGAAAATTGCATAATTCTGTTTCTTTTACCTAAAGCAAGTTTTGCCAGTGAGCCACCATCAAAGGTATGCATTTAAGCAGAAAACCAGCATTTCTGGCTGGAAAGAAAAGCAGCATTATCTCTGCTTTGTTTGCTTTGAGTGGGCCAGCAATGGGAGTTCAGCCTTCATATAGGTAAGGGGAGAGTGAGTTCCTAGGAGAGGCAGAGAGATGAAGGCCACATATAAGCATGGGTCTATATCTGTTTATGCCTGGCTCAGAAGGTTTAGGATACCTCACTGAGCAGAGCTGTGAGCTGTTATCTCCCCTCCAAGCCTGTTTTTCTTGGGTGAAAACTGACCACCAAGTCTGGCTCTCCGTGAGAGGCAGAGGGCAGGGCTGGTCCAGAGCTCTTGCTGGAATGGCTTTAACCCCTCTGAACTTTGTGCAGGAGAGGTAGAATGCAGCTGCCATTAGTGCTTCCCTCTACACTCCCAGAGGAAAGCTTGTTCTGTGAAATTCAACTGACCAGATAACTAGAAAGGGAGAAGAAAGAAGGTGGTAATGTGAAACTTTATCCTAAATTGGTCTAGTAACATTGAGGAGAGGTACTCATGTTACTGCTTTTATAACTACTGTTAACAGGTTAAAGTTCTTTGTTGCTGAAGCCATATGGAAAATGAATTCTTTGTCAAAGAAATTGATACTTCACTTGGCATGCTGCTACAGTTTAAATAATTTTAAAGCGAAAGTTGAGAGGGTTTGAAAAACTTTTTCTAAAAATATAGGATGCAGGGGATTTCATCAGAAACACAGAAGTAAAATATGTAAAAGATATTTTTGAAAACTAATTTCTTGATATTCACACATTATTTACTTTCATGCTGTTAGCATATTGTCAAATGTAATGTTGTTCTCATGTATAATACAGGCATCATCCAGATCCCTATGAAACTAATGGAAAAAATCCCATTGACTTCAAAGACCTTGGAGCTGAGCCCTTACATAAATTGCTAATTAAACTTGATTAGTGAGTAAGGGTCACCAATGGAAAAAGTTTATCAGATTTATAGCCTACCTGAATAATAGGTAGTGGAATTGATGAAGGTCTTGCAGCTTTATTGCTGAAGGTCTGTTTCTCCACACCACAGCATGACCTACAGTCCTCTGTTGGTTTTCATCATATTAATACTCTGCTTCATAGAAATATGGTAAATTTTCTTTCTAACATTATTTTTTTACTGTTTACATAAGGAAGTCTTCCTTTTCATTAAAACTTTTGTTATGATCCCTTTGAAAAACAATGATACAAATCAAGGGAAAGGGAGTATAATTTACATTAATGGGATTAAATTAAAAAAGGAAGAATACTGCAGAATATCAGGGGAAACATTTGTCTCTTAGAGAAAGATCTGTTAGAGTATGGAATTGTCTCCTGCGGGAAGCAGAAGCCATGTCACTTGAGGGAGTTTAAAACTAGATTGAATGCAGCACAGAAAACCCAGCATTTAAGTGAAATTGGGAAATGGGCCTGCTCACTAGTTAGGCCTTCTGTGTCTCAAATGCCTAGAAGATTTTTAAGAGTTTACAATTTTATGAAAGCCTTGTGGATGCCTAGGCTTAGCTGTGGTATTGATAATACTGAACAGTTTACATCAGACATTACATTAGGCAGTTTTCAGTAACCCACATGTAAGGCTACCCAGGAGAATCTTCAAGCAAAAAGAAACCAAAATAAGGTGAAAACAAAATCTTTGTGGCCCTGAAAGGGTTCTTAATATTCCTGGAACTTCTGATGTTAGCAGTTTGTGTCACTGTGGTGTAATCACTTGACTGTCCAAGGTGTTGGGTAGCACTCTGACCTGCTGCTATGAAAAGCAGAAGTTGAGTGAGGGCAGTTTTTGGCTGACAGTGCACACTATTAACAAAATTCCCCGGTTATCAATGCTTTAGTAGATTAAGCATATTGTATGCGCATTGAACTGGTTGCAAAATAACCCAAACAGAACACTCGTAGAGAGAACTATAGTTTGCTACTAGGTTTTTGGTTCCACTGATTCAGTTACTTAAAGTCTGCAGCTGCCTGACTTATTTTATTTGGTTAACAGACTTTGCTGTGTGTATTTGACCTCATTAAATGGAGGGTGTATGCAATAAATCCTACTAATATGCTGTAGATAAGAATATTACATACCCCAAAAATCTCTCTTAATACACCATGAAAATATTATTTTCATTAAAATGAAAAATGCTGCTGTAGAATGCATATTGGAATGAAGAAAAAGTTATTTTCCTCATGGCTTACTTAAAATTATTAAGGTGTTCTTTGAAGGCCATCGCAGCATGCCTTAGAATTAATCAACAAACTGTTCCTAAACACCATTTGCCAGGAATAATCAAGCAAGCATATGTTCAACACTCAGGAAACATTTCAGAGGATTAAAAGTCAGAGCATGGAGAGGAATATGAAACCCTAAACCTTCCCCTGCACTCAGACAAGCAGACAGCCACATCATGAGCAGCTGAATCAGACTGCAGGAACTGCTTGCACAAACTATGAAAATGTTTGGCAAGATAAAATGTACCCTCAGCTGGAAGAAAATGATTCAGTGGTCACATGATGTCCCATGGCCATAGCTTTAAAACAGACCTTCAGAAATGCACTCAACATGTGTTGGTGATCACACAGATGAAAGAGTGCATTGTACAGATGGGAATTCCAGGGTCCTGCACGGGCCCCTCGGGAATTACGAAAGAGAGCGTTTACGGTGTACTTTTAGGACAACTGTGGGAAAAAAAGTGCCTTTATCAGTCAGGACAGTGGTTATGGAAGCTTTGTTTTCTTGAACACTCTGAAGTACTCCCAGGTACACATATGGAATTGGAGATTAATTCATCTATCCCTGGATGCATTCCTCATCAATGAAATAGCAAAGTAAAACAGAACAAAATGGAAAAGATTGCTGTGGAAAGAAAAGCACATTCATTCTAAATCATAACAAACAAAAAAACATTGGTTGGGGTAATTGAATTATTTTTTGCATGTCTGTGGACCTGAACTGCTCTCCTAAGTTATTTTGCCAAGCTTCATGACTTGGCAAAACAACCCTAGATATGTACTGGGAATATAAAGAAGATATTTTAAAAAGCATGTGTAATACAGAGCCCAGCACCACCACTTTATCTTTTTTTTTTCCCTGTAAATTTATTTATGTATTTTAAACAGTGGGGAGAATATGTGTTTTGATCTTTTAAATAGTCTCAGTTATATAGATTATTGTTTTTGTAAATTTGTAAATCCAGGGTTCTTCTTTTATGGGAGGCCAGTTGAACTCCAAGCAGATAAAAAATTTCCTTAAGATTGACCGTGTCTTCAGATTGACATTCCTTAATGAGTCTAAGCCCCAAATCCTGCCTTGCTGAAAACAGTCTAAGTTCACTGGGGTTTCTAATATTTCAGTTCAACTTTTAGATATATAACAAACCCTCAGACCAGGCAAGAAGTCAAAATAAGCAAAAATCTCTCTGGGGTTTTTTCAGTGTGTTCTCTGGAAACATAAATCTCAATGTAGGTTTTATCAGATATATTTTCCCTTGGATCTAACGTAACTTTCTGATTTTTCTCATGAAGTTCTGTATTGCTACAAAGGCATGGATGTTTATGTGCAACATTTGTTCATTAAGCTCATAAAAAGCCAGCTTTCAGGATTAATTTCTTAGGTGATTTCTGTACATTTTTCACAAGAAGAACCACTTAAATGCTTTTAAAATTATTGGTACAATTTGAGACAGGACCAATTGTCAACTGAGACAGATGGAATTACATCAAAGATTAAATTAGCCCAGTGTTAAAATTTTTAGTATGGGGCCAAAGACTAAAATTTTAAATGAGTCCTCATTCAGTCATTATTCCTATTGATCTTTGGCAGGTTTTTCCTTGCAGAAGTGAACAAAAGATGTGAGTTTGGCTCCTTTAGCTGTGTGTCATTAAAGTAAAATTGTTGACCTTTCTGGTAGATGATCACAGTGACAAAGTCAGGTTTCTTTCCAGGTTGGATGGCTACAAGATTAAACTTTGAGGATTCATAATTACAGCAAAAATTAGTTTTGCCATAGCATCCAGAAAAAGATAAACCTTTTCTGTACTCTGTAAGTGATAAGTTCAACCTGATTTTATGGCAGAAGTGATGATCAGTGTCCCAGTCAGCCACCCAGTGTAGCCACTTTGCTCTAACATATTTTAATATCTGCTTCTTGGATGATGCCATCACAAATTACAATGGACCATTTAATTATGCAATTTCATTGAGCAGATTCACAGTTGCTGTCTTTGTTCCTAATACCTGTAATTATGCTTGGACTTCATGAAAAGGCCACAACAAAATGTCTGAGGAGCCCTGTAACCTGGTTTTCCACATTCCTGGCCTTTTGTTTGTTCCAGGATTTGTAACACGGTAATTGATAATGATAGGTGCTAGATGAGATAAGTGGTTTTACTGTAATTCCAGGAAATGAGTTTACTTGCCCTCATGACCAGAAGCACATTTCATCCAACTGTTTTATAAGTATTTGTTAGGGAATAAAAATATTAATAATAATAATTTTTTTTAAAAGACACAAAAAAAAAAAAAAAAAAAAAAAAAAAAACCAAGCCAAAAAAACCCCCAAAAACCCTAAAAAGAGAGAAATCCTGCATAAATGAGTCAAGATAATAACTGATAGTGGTAAAAAACTAAGGCAAATAGGCTGCGAGTGCAACTTGGCAGCACAGTTTTCTCTGTACTACAATTTCCTCATAAACAGTACTTCTGTTTTTAGTTTTAGTCATACTTCAATATTATTGCTGGTATAAGCATGTCTCTGGTGATTTTTTTTCTGTAGTTTACAACATTTCTAAGGTACATGACAGGGTTGAAACATACCTTTACATCTGTGGTAAAGATCTGTTTGTGAGAAGCAGTGAAGGACTGGTATAGAGAACATTTTTCATTCATTTAATTTCAGTGATACTCCTTTAAATGGCAATTTAGTGTAATCTTGGGGCATAATTTGTAACACACCCTTCTGGGAGCTGACTAAATTCCCATTGATTTTTCAATTCTGGTTGTTGCCAGAATATTGCATGAAGCTGAAATACCCAGGCTCCAGTGTCCTTATGAGGCAGAAGAGGCCGCAAAATGTTGATGATGGATGTGCCTGTTGTGTGTTATTGAGGAAAAACAAACTGTTACTGCTTAGGAAAAAGAAATTTCTAGGAAGTCACTAAATCAGATTACAAAGGAGATGGAAGACTAATACTTAAAAGACAAAGAACTTGTGAAGGGTAATTGCAGAGCCAGTATATCCCATTTGGAATAAGCACTTAAATGTGTCAGCAAGACTTGTGGCAGCATCTGTTGAGCACATTTTGATGCCATCCTTTATGGCTACTAATTTTTACAAGGCATAACCATTTCTGAAACATATCTGAGATTACAGTGCTGAGAGCAGCTGAAAAATCTTGTCAGTTTCTTGACACTGAAAAGAGGTGGACTTTTGTCTTTCTGTCACTCTTTTCACCCTTCCTTTATCTTTACTGAGTAGTTATTAGCAGGGTTATGAAGCTGGATTGATTGAGGGAAGGATCCAACTAGCTTTAACTATTTGTCTGTACAGACCTTGTAGGAAAAGAAATATATTGAGTGGAGATTGAGTGGAACCTCATTCTTTTAGTAAGAAATGTGTTATTAGAGCTCCTAACTGCATTTTGTGGATCCTAAGAGATGTTGCTAGCTGAAATATTCTGAAATATGCCTTACACTGATGGCAAGATGCAATGTGAAGGTCAGCTTGGGCTGATAGAGACAAAGTATTGGACCTGTGTGTGTCAATTCCTCCTGTGACATTGTACCCTGAACCTGTGCATCCAGTTATCTGAACTTCACACAGTCACTAACTCACTAACTGTCTTGTGAGGTGCAAATTATATGTTTAAATGTAAACTACACAGAACAGCATGTTCTGGGAGTGCAGGAGATTCCTCCAGCTCGCTGGTGTCATCAGAGTGCTGAACCCTGAATCATCTGTATGAGGTAATGGAGGGACAAGAGAAAAATGAATTGCTTCAAGGAAATTATAAGAACTTAAAATGTCTGGGATACTGGAATATCAAGCAGAAACAATATGATTGGGTTAATATGCAATATTCTTGGGAGAAAGAGATATTCTAATATGTAGTGATCTGGTCAGTCTGGTACCTGGTCAGTCATCCTCATCCTGCTCACTTTCACAGACGATGTTCTGAAAACCATCAAAGTACAGTAAAAGCCATACCACATCTCAAGTAGAAGCATTTTGAGAATAGTTCTTCTGCATGGAAATGTTATGACAAAAAACATTTTCAGACTCCTTTTTTCTAATGGAGTTGGAAAGTCCTTGGGAAATGAGTAATTCTCAGAATAGGCAGGAATTTACTTGGGAACTTACTAATTGCTGGGCACTAGAGAAGTGCTGGCCCATCCATTATTCCCTGGTCATCAGCAGTCCTCAGCAGAGATCCATGTGATTAATGGAGTGAGCCTGGTCCAGACAATGAAGAGTGTTAACAAGACCTTTGCAGAACTTGTGGAAAATGTCTGGTTTTTAGTGTTGCACAGAGGTGCAGAAAGTTGAAGGATTTTTGGAGCCGTTGATGTTTCTTGGGGGATGTCCATAAAAAAAAATGCGGGAGGTGTGAGAAGACATTTGATATATTAGAACCTGCAGATCAGATGCAGAACAGCTAAGAAAGGAGGAAAAACTCTGTTTGTGTCTAACAAGTCGCACTTGAGCAATAAATGACAAAGCATCATTCAGTGTGTGAATAAATCATGTGGGCTGAAAAGGATCTTGGACTTTGTGAAATGCTTGTGGCCCTGTCAAACAGTGATATATTTTAGTTATAGACTCTAGTCTTTGTGGGCAAGCTAAAATCTGTACCAAAAACCAAGACCATGAAAAAGGAAATTTTATATGTTTATGTTAGGGAATGTCAGAAACATGTCAGGGAATGTCAGAGAGAATGCTAATACTGCTAGAAATTAATATGCATATCCTATGAATCATGTCTTAGTATTTTTTTTTAAAGCATATTACTTGTACTTGTTTATGTTTACTTCAGACAAATAATAAATTTCTTTTAGCTGTTTAACTTTCTTAAAATATTTTTGTTGGCTTATAGATCTGTTATAATAAAAATATGCATATTAATTTGTGTGAATAATATATATATATCTAGTGTGCAGGTCTTATCTTAACTATGCCAGTTGACAAATGTCTTCAAAATTTCTGCCATCTGAGATCATATTATTGACTTTGGTTTTTATGCTAGGTTCCTCAATATAAACTGGGACCTACACATTTTAGTATATGACTCAGACTGTTCATTTAATAAATTTAATTGAATTCTAAATGCTTTTTAAAGAGAACTTTTAAAAAGGCGTAAGCATTATATCACTTTTTAACAACCCTTCTATACCTCTGAAAAAACTGGCACTTAATATCTCTTGTGTTTCTTGCAGTACTAAATGTCAGAGGACATGTATTTTAAGCATGGTTCTTTCTGCTAATAACTTAGTGGTTCTATTCATTGATTTCTTGACAGTCCCTGTTTCTTCCATTTTGTTATTGATGTTATTTAGACATAAGCAGAGCATAAACAGGATTTTTATATATATATATGTAGGTTTTGGGTTTGGTGGGGTTTTTTTTTGGGGGGGAGATTTTCTTCTTGTTTGTTTTGTTGGGTGAGGTTTTTTTGATTTTTTTTTTGGTTTTTTTTTGGTTTTTTGTTTTTTTGTTTTTTTGCTTAGTAGTTAGTATTACTTTCATGCATTGAATCTATGGATAAATATACCAGAACAAAGTTTTAGACCACTCTTAAGACATGTTGCAAAACATTTTGTCACGTATTTCTGCCCGTGTAAAACTGAATAGATTCATGTGGAATGGTTTTCCTTCTATTCTTCTGCCTTTTAAGCAAGTTTGGTTTTTTTCTTTAAAGAAGGTAACTTATGTTTAGGAAACTAAACAGCAGAAGTCCAGGACAAATTCCAGGACATGATATATTTCATGTGAAGAGCAGCCTGTGTCCTAAGAGCATCTTTGCTTTTTGAAAACTCTGAATCGTTTTTTCTTGTACATCTGTGTCCTCACAGAGCTAAGATTTACAGCCCTCATTAATGTAATTTATAAGACTAAAAGAGAAGCATACTAAAGGTTCTGCAGCTGATCCAGTCAGAAATATACAGATAATTCAGATTTGTCCAACCTGGTCTTGTCAAGTCAAGCAAAACAAAATCAATCACTGAGCAGAAATGGGAGTACTTAAGCTGAAAAAGTCTTTTTTCTGCTAGGGATGGGGAGCTGGGCAGCCTGTGCCTTTGCATTTCAGAGAAAATACTGCAAGAACTGATTTGGGTTTTTTTAAGTGTTGAACAACTTTGAACATTCCTTGAGAAATCCCCCTTCTTTCTTTCATCTGTGCTGTATTGAAGAGTGGCATGATGGCAGTGCTTGGGAATAGCTTTCTCAAAGAGAGTCCAAGTTAGAAAATTACTATTTGTCAGAGAATCACATTTCCATCTCTCAGCCACTAATAATAACCTACAAAAGTGTTCACTTTCAGTTTTCAATGACCTCTTGTACTTGCTGCTGCCACAGAAATTGTCAGTTGACACAACTGGTATTTTCCCTCCAGCTAAGAACCAGCTATGACTGTGAGGCACTGGTCAAGGAGAAGAAAGCTGAGTCCTTGGACAGGGAATCTGATCACTCAGGCTGTGGATTCCCCCCCACCCTTACTTCCCATTACCCTGCACATGTATCACCAAATAACACAATTTCAAGCCTTGGTTGAGCTGGGGTGGAGGTGGTGGAAGCTTAGTTCTGCTACCAACATTGAGTTTACTGCTCTGAGCAGGTCCTGCCTTTGTTTCCTTGGAAAGAATGCACCAACTTCATGTCCAGTGAAGCTCCTGAAAGCTGTGCTCTCGCTGGAAAGATGCTGGAGAGTCAACAGCCCTGAACTTCCTGCCTCACATGGATTTTAGCTGAAAACTCTGGCATGTGGTGTGTGTCAGTGTGCCCACTGCCATGAGCTAGTCAGAGACATGTGAGCCTGTTTGTGAACAGTTCATTGAGCAAGGAACTGGTTTTTGCTTTATTAGCCTGGTTTTCATGCTTGTCTGGAGTGATATACAATGAGGTGCTTTCGGTTGAAGAGTTTTTAAAATTTGTAGTAACAAAATCTGGTTTGATCTAAGTAAAAGCAGGAGTAATGCACTGCAATTTATGCCTTGGGTCATGAAGATTAAAAAAGAAAATTCTTAACACTGTGTTTACCTCCTGGCACAGCAAGAAGCAGAAAAGGCAACATCTTCATGAGCAGCTGCTTGGCTCCCTTTGCTGGTGGCTCATTAGAATGCTGTGTAACCAGAGCCTACACAGGTGGACAGTTAAGAGCCAAAAATTTTAATTAGTGCTTTTTTAGATCCATGTACTCAATGATCTCCAGGAGCTTGACCTTTGGCCAAAAACCAGTCTAATATTTTAAGTCATTGTGGGCCTGCAAAGATGCTTGTCTTGCTAGTGACTAATTTATGACTTGTTCTCTCCACAGTTAGTCATAGTACTACAAGTTTCCATAGTGTCAAGTGGCAACTAAGAGGAGGAACTAGGGCAGAGAAAAAGATGGGGAAGAAAACTAAAATGGGAAAGATTTATTTTTATGCAACCTGGACTGAAAGAAAAAGAAACAAACTAACATGACAGGATATACTGTAATGTGAGGTTCAGCCAGGTAAACTGCCAGGAACTGTTGAGGTTCCAGGGACTAAATGTTTTAAAATCAACATTAGTAGTCAGAAAAAAAAAATGAAAAATTGCCAAGACCCAAAATATTAGTAATCATGAACACCTTGTTAATGAATTTTTGCTCAGTGTACCATGGATCAAGCAGCAGATTATGACTTTGAAGACCCCTGGCTGTGTTCTGGTGATCCTTTCTAAGATTAGTTTGGTTGCGTTTGGTGATGGTCTTACCAAAGTATCTGGGAGAATTAGAGAAAGTCCAATAGGATGTAATACAAGTCTGTGGACTGATAGACGTCAGAAGAGGAATTTTGAAAGGGGAATTAGTGAAGACCATAATGAGATAGCTTATGGAGGATATTTTAAAATGGTGAGCAGTAAAATCATAGTTGATTTATAATGTGATGAGATGAAGGTTTAGAAGTTTCACATTTGAAATGGATCTAAAATGCTGCATGAGGCTTTCACGTGATCAAAAACTTAGACATCAAGTAATTAACAAAAACACCAATTAATGCAACTGTTGCTTTCTTAAATCTTCCTTTTCAGGCCGTGTTTTCTAGAGGTGGCATTATATTCTCACCCAGTGCAGGAAAACAACATATGTTAAAAGATTTAGTGCTTTAGTTAGGTATATCCTGGGATCCCATCAAAACCCCCAGAACTTTGCATCCCCAAATCCCCAAAAGATACTTTCTTGCTGCATAAACTGAGTATATTCATAGAACAGCCCAGGGTTGAAACAGCTATGCTTCATTTTTTTTTGTGTGTGTGCTAAAAGACAGCTTGTTTCAACACAGCAGGTTTATGAGCATATACTGGAAACACAACAGAACAAGCTGGAAACATTTTGGATGAAAGGCTTTTGTTTATTATATGTATGGAAGTGCCAATAGCTCTTCAAATGGATAGCAACCAACACTGAACCTCAAAAAATTCAGACTGTTCAGTTCAGATAAGCATCCAAAAATTAGTCTCTTGAACCAAAACTTGTCCAAACCTCTTTGGTCTGGAAGTCAGAGTGGAAATATTACATGAGCAGAATTTCTTATGAGTTTTCCAGTGCTCATTTCCTTTGGCCTGCAAAGAGATATCATGAGAACAACTTCTTATAGTGTGATGTGTCTGCAATTAGGTTCCTGCACTTGGCTGGAAAACACCCCAGCAGTTAACCAAGGCTGTTTTGAAGTTGTGCAGGGAATGGATTTTATGCCAAGTCCAGCCCTAATAATCACATAGAAGAGATAAACCATATACTCTTATGCAATGAAATATGCATAGCATTAATTCCTTTGCAAGATGTTAAAGCCGCTTCCTTGCTTCTTGTGGCACTAAATCCAATAGTTTCATTTTAAAACTGAACTTGGACTGAAATTGAGTTCATTTGTAAGTGAACGTCAAATTAAATCTAACAGTAGAAAAATTGCTAATCTAGCAGAATTGTTTCTGCTCTTCCTTTTTTCCGTGTCTGTTGTAGTGTGTAATCAAATTTTGACATAGGTTCCACATTTTGATCTATATTCCACATGATCCTTTCTGTGAAAAACAAAAAGACAGTTTTTTCAATGTCTTTGCTGTGAACTAGGCTAGGAGAGCTGCCCAATGTTGGGAAAACATATGAAAAAGATAAAAAGTGTTATGTAGTTAGTAAAATATGTTCCTCTGTCCCCTTCTATATTAAACTCAACAATTTCAAAATATAGGAGCCTAAAGTACACTGAACTGAGATGTTCTGTCAGATATCCATGTGCTTGGCTATAATTCACACAGTTGCCAGCAGTTTCATGCAGGCCTGTGTAGCTCCTTGGAAGTTCAGTGCCAGCTGCAATTCAAACTTAGTTTCTTCTACTCACAAAAGAATCAAAGGTGTTCCAATTCCTAAGGGTAACACTAGTCTATCTAGACATTAAACTTTCTGTTCAAAAGTAGAAAAAACCTCATCATTCCTAAATAAAGAAATTCTGGCAGAGATGGTGCTAAATCAAAGTAAAAATGTTGTGTTTTTTTACACTGAGGTGTTAAAACACTTATCTGTTACAAAGATAGAGGAGCAGCAAGCTGAGCAGGAGACTTTACCTATCAGAGAGACTTTACCCTTTACCATCAGGAGCATTTCCCATACAGACCTCTATAGGTTCTTCTGTTTGGCTTTCAAAAGGAATGAAAAGGGCATATCCATGTTGCTTGCTGTTTCAGCCAAAAAAGGGTCTTCAGAAGTAGCTAACTACAGAGTTTCCAGAAGTTTTGAGGTGACTTTTATACTTTTTGCAGCATAAACTGTAGCAGAACAGGAGCTTTAAGCACCTTCACATTTGAAAATTGAAAGTCAGCTCTTACATAACATTTGTGTTTTTTCAGGAATTTCACCTATATAGGTAAGTAGTTTCATTTGTTCAAGCCCAGGTCTCCATTTTCTTTGTAGCTTCATTTTAATTCTGCATATTCCTAAGAATGAATCTCAGCTTTATTTGTAGTCAGCCTAGATCACGGCAGCTGTTTTGTTTCCCAGAGCTTTCTGTAAAAGGGAAACATCAGGAATACTTTATAGTTTACATTTTTTGTTGCCACTAGTCTGAATAATATCTGATAGACACATTCTTTGGAATTTGTCAGGAGAGGGAATCATCTTTTATTTCAACTGATTTCTGATGAAATAGCCCACAGAAGTAACCACAATGTCAGAGGTTAAGGAAACAGCTCTGTTTAAAGAAAAAAAATCAGAAGCAACTCAGACATTGAGAAATACAGTTATTTTTTCCAACTTCTCCCTCATTGTTTGGTTTCTTTCTAATTCTGTTATACTTAAGTCTTGTATTTTCTGTGAATTGTTACATATAGTATCCAGGGTTGCTTCTGGCTCAAAAGCAGAAAATCATCCTGAAAGGACCATACTTCATTAATGGAATTAATGATCTTATGTAGCCTAATACTCAGGACATTATATTCTGTGGAGTGAGGAGTTTCACTGACCAGTTATTTGCTGAAGTCTGAAAAAATCACTGTGCTTGTATCTACAGAATGTCAAACCACAACTTTATTCTTTACTCTATCTCCACTGTTCCTGAATGGATGGCTTAAACACAGAGTAGAGGGAGGACAAGCATACCTCTGTGGGCTTTCTCCAAAACTGAAACAGCTTCAAACTAGTCAGAGTAAACAACAAAGAAACCAAGGAGAGCACAAAAGATGGTTACAGATGTGTTAACCCCAATGAACCCTGCACAGAGAGGGAATGGAATGGAATTCTAAGTTGTTAGGATAAGTCCCACAGAGAGTCACCTAAATATTCTCTGTTGCCTTCCCTAATTCATGTCCAAATGAAATTTTGACTGGCCATTTCTGTAGGTTTGAATTTTCAGTATCTGCTTTTATGTTCCTTCCATGGTTTTTTGGAATGAGCAAAATATAATTTTAGCCCTAGTTTCCACAAAATAACCATTCTTGATAAGTTACACCAGGTAACCCAGGCATTACAAAGAGTATGGCATCCATGTGAATCTGCCTTCCTACAGATTATTTCAGTGTCTGTGGCAATCTAAAAACCCAGGGAAAGATTCGAACACATTATTTCAGAAAAAAATTGGTGGTCACTTGAAAATTACACTAGGCAGTAATAAGAATTTAAGTACATTTTCTCTTCCAGAAAAGGACGTCAAAGAGCAAGGGCACCATTCTCTTTTGTCATTTCATTCAATTAAAAGAGGAAGGGACAACCCTAAGTGCTTGAATTATTTTAATCAAAACTAAAATAAATGTATATTAATCAGCTCTGAAGCTTGATAGAGCCCTTTCTTCATGCATTGTTTCTTAATTAAACCCTGAATACAGGAAAAGAAGTTGGGTACTTAGATACAGCATATGGTCAGGTTAAAATGCAACTGATCAGATTAAAAATCTGGTACAAGCAGGTACCAAAAGAAAGACATATAAAACTTGTCTCTTGTACTACAAATACAAACCCCCTTTCATGTGAATAGAGAGAAGGAAAATGTAAATAGCTGTCTGGCCCTCATAAGAGTGTCTCTAAGAAGTGCAGTGATGGAAAGAAAAGGAAGGGATCTGAAGAGCTAATGGTAATTTCATTATTGTCCCTGCCAGTCCTGATACATACATGATTAATTTTAGCATGACCCTCATTCTTAAATACATTTTTATAAGATATGCAACACTTTGGTTTGCATATGCCTTCCTCCCCTACAGAAAAACTCCAACCAACCCACCAATAATGACAAAACCCCCACTCAAATAAAACCCTTAAAAGCAGCACAATTACAGAACTATTTTTTCTGCATTAGAAAGGGAAAGCTCAGGGCAGAACGAAGACTGCCAAACGTCTTGGTTCCACTAATCCCATCATACTGAAATATTGCACCTTAGCCAGTAAATAGAATTGAAATTAAAACTATAAATTACCATTATTACCTGTACAGAGTCCAGTTTGGTGAACCATATGCACCTGAGTAATTGCAGTGGACTTACTTGGGCCATTTCTGTGCAGTGTAATGACACGTGGAAATGCTGGTGGCAAAAACAGACCCTTTAAATGCAAGTGAATCTTTACACCAAGAGTTGTCAATTCAATTATATACAATTCCCCTCCTACAAACTATGCTTCTTTCTACCACACTGTACTTTGTAAAGGAAAATCTGCCAGGTTTGCAATGTGTATTACTCTGCACACATGGCAGCTTTGTGGTGGATCATTCCATGGGGGTCCTCTGCACATCCTCAGAGCGCTAGGACTACTTTCAGCATGTTTGCCACAAAATCTCATCTGTTTTTGCATATGGTTCTGAAATAGGGGAAAGGAAATAGATGATGTAGTTGTTTTGAATAGCCAGGTTTCCTTTCCATGCCCCAGAGCACAATTCCATGTTGTCATAAAAACAGCATTTCTTATTATTTTGGATTCCCCCTGATACGTTGAAGGAGGAATATTTTTTACATAATTCCCTTTCTTTGTTGTGACTCATCAGAAAGACCTGCATCCATTTGAGATAGAGGCAAGAATGTAGCCTGTATGTGTGGATGATGACTCAGATGAGCAAAACCAGCAGCTTTAGCAAATTTCTTCCTCCCACTCATAGAAGTTAAGAATATTGGAATTAGAGGAGAGCTAACTGAATGGTATTCCTTCCTGAGAACTGCAGTTTTCAAATTATTTATGCTAATTTGCAAGAGAGGATAAAAAAATCACATTGAAAAACACAGGACATTGAAGAAAAAAAAAATCATCTTTGGTTCAAAATTCTGTCTTGGCTAATTAATTTCTTTCTGTTAAGAATTTAATTTATAGCCTTTTACTTTTCTTGTCAGATTCTGTGACAAGAAAAAGTATTTCTTAGAACATACAGAAATAAAGAAAATTTATGGCAGGGTATCTAAGACAGGCATGTGACTAAACCTGGAGTTCTGGAATCCACAGCCATTATTATTACTTATGAGTTATAAATAGAAGCTACTGACATATAAACAGACAAGAAATTCTGGGGATAAAGCTTAACTATGACAGTGTGAGCATTTGGCAGCTCCTGAAATGTTGCTTTAAATTTAGAAACCAAGGTTTCTCATTGAAGTACAGGTGAAGTCACCCAGGATTTGTAGGATGCTATAGGATACTGGCAGGATGAAATGTCCAGCATTTGCACAGAGATACTTCCAGGGGGACTCTACCAGTGAAATATACAGAGATCTGATGGATTAACACATGTAATTTCCATTAAATCTGCTGTAAAAACCATTTTGAGCAGCATTACCCAGAGAGACTAAAATGCCTATTTAGGATCTAGGCTGAATCCAGAGCCACTATGGCTAAATGTCCTTCCAGGATCATGACTGCAGCATTGTTTGAGGCCTTGTATGAAATGAGAGCAGTCAGCATCCAATGCTGCATTACTGTTGGCAAGCACTGGAGAAGGCTGCCCAGGGTGGAGGAGGAGTAGGGGACCTGTGTACTTTGAAGATTTATTTTCAAAGCTTTCCCAGTGGCTCCAGTCTCTGAACAACTTCCAACGCTGCTACTGTCACCTTCTGTAAGAAATGAAATTGTTCTGCTTGTTTAAAAAAATAAAAAAATCAGTTGAAATGAAATTCATTGCTGTTGGTGGCTGGAACTGAAAGTGTGGGTGAGCTTTCAACACCAGCTCTGTTTTCCTGCTGGGAACTATTTTTGCTCTCACTGGCAGCAGTTTCAGTGGGAGAAAGAAAGGATGCAAAGGGTAAATAGGCAGAGCAAAAGGAATATCTAAGGCCCCATTCCATGTATGTGTTTGATGGGCAACACTTTAATTTTCTTTACATCTTAAACTTTTGTAAGAAGGACCATGCTAACAAGTTGGTAATATACCATTTTACAGGCATGGAAGGTAGACAGAGAGCACAAAATGCTAAATCTGCCTGAAAAATATATTTAGCATTCCTCAAAAACAAAAATCTAAAAGGTCATGATTTGTCAATGATTTTTCTATTTTCTTCATTGTAAGTTTTGATCAGCACCAAATGGCAAACAGGATTTAAAAGAACTAACTCAAATTATTTGCACAGGCGCAAATTCTATGCTATCCCTTAACTTTTCAAAATTTAAAAAATGCAAGAGCTCAGTGCAAATAGAAATACAGGGGGAAAAAAAATCTGTGTCTGGAGTGTTCCAAAAGAGTTACAAACAAAGGAGGAACTTCTGCAGTCAGTGATTTTTTTTATATTCATAAATTCAAATTGAAAACTGGGCAACAATTCCCTTCAGTATTTCTATGATCTCAGCCTGTAGTTCTGTTTCTTTTTCCATTCTTTGGCTGCATCTAAGTCAATTTAGTGCTCTCTGGAATAGAAAATTATGAGGCATAACAGAATGAGACTATCATGTCAGTTTGGACCTGTGGATGCTGCATAAATATTAATGATAATTAACAGGACTTTGGTTTTGCCTTTAATGTCCATGAAGGATGGTAGGGCAATGATTTCACTTCACCCTCGGGTGTAGCATTGCTGATTTAATTTTGTATTTTGACAAAGGAATAGGAATCCTATTCTCGTACTTTACAAATGAATGATGTAAAAATACATAAACAGAAAGTAGCCTCTGCTGGAGACATAAATTTTTTACACATTATCTGGTTTATATTTATCAATGATGATAGTCCCTATTTGCAGTTTCTGCCAAGTGGAATTTTAATATTTTAATTATTTTCTTAATATTGGAATCACTGAGAGATAAAAGTAGCAATTCTTTTTCTCAGAACTTTTTCTTGATTTGATATTCATCTTTGTTCCATTTGGAAAAATAGAAGGAAAATGCTTGGAATATTCTGTTAATGGAGACAGAGCTCTTGCCCTGGTTTGTGGAAGGACAGCTGGGGACCTCCAGGCCCTGCAAGTCCAGGTTCCCAGCAGATTGCTAAATGGGCTGTCAACAACCTGGACAAGGCAGCCAGCAAGAACCCAAGTTTTAATACTTGCTTGGCAGTGAGGCTCAGTCTGGAGGCTGCTCAGGGTCTCTCACGCTGTGCTTGAAATTAAACCATGTCTGTGAAAAGTTCAGAGGAGGCCAAATCATTGAATTCCAATGAAACACTATTGAGTAAGAACTTTTCCAACCTGCTCTAATTAAAAGGCAATTGAATCACCACAGCCATGGTTGTGCTTGTTTAAGTTCTGAACCATAGCTGTCTCCAGAGTTCCAGTTTGAAATGATATGTGGGTATGTATG
>NW_005054299.1:6703589-6711847 GCF_000277835.1 Geospiza fortis
AAAAAAGCCAATGTCTATGACCTGTTTATAGTTCTATCACCTCATAGATTTTTTTCTGATGAAGGTATTTTTTTAGTAAAAGAAGTATTTCTCTCTACACAGATTTTCTTTTTCTAAGAAATATTGTTTCCTGATGAAGAGTTTTTAAAAAGTCATGCAAATTGTACTGTTCAGCCTGACTAAAAAATTACTACTAAATATGTCTTAAACTTAATATTCCCTGGAAGATTAACTACCTTTTAAATGACATTTTGACAGATTGTTTTAGCTATGAAGGGTTATGCATATGCACTGAATTTTAAGGTCTGCCTGTTAACTCTCAAAGTGAATTGAAAGGAGTAGTTTATTTTGCTGATACTTAGTATGTTATGTCATTTCTGAAATACAGAGATCTTGGGAATATAAAAGATGCTGTAGAACCAGCAGTGCTTAGAACTTCACATACAGCCACTTCCTTTGGACTGGGATATCAAAGGAAAGTCTCAAAATACAGAGATAGAGCTTTAAAAGTGCACACTGAGTTCTTTATAAAATCTGCCTGGTTTCACAAAAGACTAATGAGTGCTGGACATTTTATAAGTCACCATGGTCAGATACATAATGGTAAATGAAGGGTTTGGAGAAGTTTGTTCACTGTAACTGACAGGATGATGACAAGATTCAGACCAGTAATGTCATCTTGATTCACTTGACTGTATTTCCTAGAGAGGAGCTGACCTGTTTCTTTATGTATTTACTTCTTGGCTCTTGCGTTACAGCTCTGGCCAGGTGAGGGATGCCCATGGAAGGCAAGGTCTCTATGCAGTGTGTGTTCCTGCACAGAAAGCAGGGCCTGAGTGAACACCGGTGGCTTCAGCTGCTCCCCCTCTGTTCATGCTGTGAGCCCTTTTACTTGGGCAGCCTTTCAAAGGTGTCCTTTGTGAGAGTCATATCTTTACCGATGCAGCAACACAAATTGTCTGGCATAACCCTGGAGAGGGTTATTCCTACCTGAATCTGCTTCAGGCATGGGCTAATTAGATAAGGAGATGAACCTCAGCAAAAGGAGGATGATCACTGCAGTGACACTGTTTTCCTCAAAGTGGTGACTTGCAGTGTTCCAGGCTGCAGGAAGAGGCCCTTGAGTAGGCTCAAGGACATCATTTTCTGCTAGGGAATTCTGTACAAGGGCTCAGATGTAGAGGTTTCACTCACCTTTGTTATGCGTGCTTCAATGGCTTACTATTTAGAGGAAAACTGAACTTGTTCTTTTTTATGTTATTTTGGCTTCTCTCTGCTTGACTTATTCGCATGTGGTACAGTCAAGGAGTTCTCCTGGGAGCGCCGTGCCTTGTAAAATGTCCTGGAGATTTTCCTGTGTCTGATGTAACCACAGCCAGCTGACTGACAGCAACTAGCCATTCCAGATTGTGCATCTGTCTGCTTAGCAATGGCTAAGGAGTACACAGCTGGTGTGCATGGGAAGGACTGGCCTGAGTCCTAATTATTCTGAGAGGGAGAGAAGCAGCCATTGGGATTTGCCCAAGGCTCCCTTTATGCATGATGAGCTGTAATACTAACCCTTTCTGAGTGAGTCACTACAAAAAACAGCTGGGGGATACGCATTTCAGAGGTGAAGCTGGATGGTCCGTGGTGTTCTGGGGAATGATTTGTAAATGATACTGCATGGAGCTGCAGGGATGAATTTTGCAAATATTGATGGTCATAAGAAGCTATTTAAAAGTTTCTTATCCATTCCAGGATGGACCATATGTTCAGTGTATGTCTGAGCAAAAACATCACTAGAGCATTAGTGAGTGTCACAACTCAGTGTAGCTTCAGTGTGTCTTCCTGACTCTGTCAAAGTATTCATCTACTGCTTATGGCTAGTATGGGAGCTGTGAAAACATCTGATGGCTATCTCACAGCCAAAGGATTTACAATGGGAAAGCTCAGTCCTATGATTAGGCGGCCCTGCCAAAAACAATGATGGGAGACAGCTAACACTGCTGACGCCCAACTGAGTCTTACCTAACAGACCCTTGGAGACTCAAAATATCTCAGATCAAGATTCTGTCATGATAACAGCCTGAACAAAGTAAGAAACTTCCAAAAAGTCTCCACGCCACACAGGGCTGTTGGATTGTGTGAGCCAAAGACTGATGACGAATGATTGCTTGCCAATGTGATACAAATATACACATAATATTCACATAAATAAATGTGACTCTTTAGTATGCTGTTTTTGCTAAAGTCAGAAATATTTTTGAAGCCTCAAGAAATGCGTATCCCAAACAAAAAGAAGTCATAGCACTATGGAAGGTCTGATGGAGATGACCTGTTTCCAACACAATCTGGTTTTGTGCAAAACTCAGATCCAGAGGAACACATCTGGATTTTATTAATAAATAGCAACAGTCATGTGAGCTGACTGTACTTCATGCCAGACTTTGTACTACAGAAATAATAACTTGCCATTTGCTGTGTACTGGGGGCATTTAGGTCCTGCCTGCCTGCCTGGTAAACTGCATTTGTTTAGGATCATTATCACCTGTAATATCTTCTCTCAGTGTCAGCTTTGCATGCCTTTGCTTGCATTTGACACTCAGACTTGGAGGCATCTAGAAATGTGTCCTGGTTTCAAAATGCTTTCCTAGAAAAGAACATTAGAGCATGTTTCACTTCTTTAAGTAACTGATACGTGAAAATGTTGAGTAAACAAGCTGGAGAGCCAAGGTGAACAGGAAGTCACAAGTTGGTCCTTAGCCTGTGTCATGTTGGTAGAGAGCCCTGCCTCAGCCTAGAGATGAACTCTTCAGATTGGGAAGAAAGGAATTGTTAGCAATCATTCAAGATGCACTGGTTATCTCTCTCCTGCAAATTAGGATTAGCCTCACCATGCTCAGAAACTGATTTTTTATCCTGAGAAAAAATTAAGGGTACTCAGTAAGAATTCTGGAGTAAGTGCTATCTGAAGTTTTGTTAAGCCCACTGCTTCATGAGACATTAAAAAGAAAATATTTTGTTTTCTTGGTTTGTTTTGGCTTTTTCTTGCTTGGATCCTTTACAGAGCTCCACAGCAGGGAGTGTAGGATGGGCAGTGTGCCAGGCTTGCAGCTTGTACCATCCTTCAGTCCTAGAGAGTTCCATTAGAGAGGTATGTGTTCTCTGCTGAAGCCTGGCAAATGACAGGGGAAGGAGAGGGAAGAAGTGAGACTTGTGTGTAAGCAGAGAATTCATCTATAGGTGGACTCACAGGAAATCTCTTAGGAGAAGTCATGAATCGTGGTACTTCTGGTGATGTGAACTCATAGCAGAGCTGGGAAATGTGCAGGTTTTCCTTCCCTTGAAAAGGGAAGTGGGTGCATGACATGTTGTAAGATCTGTTGATTGAAGTTTCCTATTTTACTAAGGGTCTTCTAGAAGGGGCTTTCAAACGTCTTACTTGATTTTATGTTTTTTTTAACAATGTAAGGTGTATATTTATAAAATGAAAATAGCTGCTGTGTATCAATATAGAGTCAAGGAAGAATCTTACTATGATAGTTACTGCCAATGTAGAGAGGAGATAACATTTGAAAACCTGTTGTGAAACTCTTTCTACAATCTGCCATGTGGCTTAGACCCACTCTCGGACATGACCTATTACTTCTGGTTCAAACACATGTGAAAAATAATACATGCCTTAAACACTGAAAGAGATTTTCATCATTCTATGAATGGCTCACTTCACATGAATGTCTATAAGCAGCTTTATTTTGTTTATTTTGTGGATTAGTCCTGAGTCTCAATCTGGAATCCATTTTGGCTTTGAGGAAGCATCCATGGCAGTCTATTGATGGCAGAGAAAAGAAAGGAAAAAGCAGGTTTTGTTGCTATTTCAACATTGCAGGAAGAAAACACTTAAAACTAGCCACACATGGTACTTGTGCACAGAACACAAGACTGTGCACTTGGCAGTCTAGAAATTAGTAGAAAGAGAAAATGAATTGAAGAGATGACAACTAAGAACAAAATAATCAAATGGAATCTCTATGAGAAAGCTTTGGCTAGAATAGCTCTGATGCAACCAGTCATATATTGTGAGAAAAACCCACATGTGAACAAGGGTCTTTTTACTGCTCCTAAATCACATGGAAAGCTGAGGAGAAATTAATTTGAATTACTGGCCCCAGATCACATCAAATGGGTTTAAGTGTTAACTTATTTTTTTCCAAAAGGCAATCAAGGGCCTTAGAAACAAGAAAACTGTCTTTCCACTCAAATAGAATTTAGTAGAAATGTCATAATAGCCAAAATTGCCAACTCTTAAAAGACATATATACTATTTCAAGTTTCAGTAAAATCTCAATTGATCTTTAAGATTTGCAACTAACTTGCCAAAAGCCCCAGCTGCTGGGAAAACTTTCTTCACCAAAATGTCAGTGTGGTTTTCCTATGTCCCAGACTCAGACTGAATTTCTTGGGAACTTTAGACAGTGCCTCATCTTTCAGCCTTGAGACTTCTCGTTACAAGGATTGTTTGTACTGCACAGTGAAGTGCAGTAACATCTTCATTATTGTCAAATATGGAAGATAATGAGAACTCCTTACTTCCTATTTTCTGTAATGAAAATAGACAAACACAACGGTAATGCGTAACTGAAAATGTTCTTGGATGTACAACTGTGGTATTATTTTTTTCCACAGACATTAAAATCCCAGTGCAGCACTTATGATGTCTTCTCTGTGGCCAAGTTCAGAGCTCTTTTTGCTCCAGAATCACTACTGACAGTCAAATAAAGGATCCCAGTCAGTCTCAAAGGTTTATCTTAACAGCTTCCTTGCTGCTGGTTTTATTTTGTTAGCAATCCAGTTCTAAATTGCAGTTTTACGTTTCATTTCTTCATGTGTTCAAATTGGACTAAAGCTGTTACTTCTTGTGTGAATGGTTCCAGTGAAGGAGCATGGTGTACAATAAAACTCATATTCTAACAGATAAAACAGTGGATTCTGAACTGAAATCAGCTGCTCAGGAACAAGACCTTGATGCTTTGATAGACACCAAAACATCAGCTTAATACTCAGTAGCAATTTTCCAAGCAAAGAAAATGCTTCTCTAAGGATGAGAAAAACGTGGGAAGATCACTATGCACAGTTCATTCACAACCCGAGTGGTGCTTAGTGCAATATAACACCTCTGAGGAATGATTATGTTAGAACTTGAAAAGGCACAGAGAAGGATGACCAGAGGTAGAGAGCAGCTTGCAAAGGAAGAGTGATGGAGAAGGCTAGAGCTACTCCAGCCTCAGGAGTGAAACAAAAGAGCTCTACAGAACCTTTAACAGCATGAGATTTGATAATGCTCAAAACTGATCACCATCTTTTTCAGTGTCAAAATCAAGGGCGGGCCAAAAAAATGAAGCTGGTAGGAAATGGCCACAGAATATTTTATTAGCTAGAGCCCTGTTTGTGTGACCAACAAATACTGAGGCTATAGCTTCCATAAGATTTTTTTTCTATCAAATCTGAGGAAAATGCTTTATTTCTTGGCCTATACAGTAATGAGATCTGCAGAGTATATGAGATGACCAGAGCTATATATCCTGCTAATTGCTGACTTTCCAGAGTCTGAAGAGTCAATTAGGAATGTCAATTTTCATGTCTGTATCTTCACAAATTTATGGTAAAATATCAAACTAAACTGGTGCTCTAAAATAGAGAACTGTGGAGCAGGAGTGGATTCTGCAGTGTGTTTCTTAATCTCATAATCATAACAATGTGATGTCCTGATATTTTTCTTTCACTTATTTTGCACACATTCTGAAAAGTTCTGGGAGTGTTTGGAACATACTTTTGTGTTTGAAAATATGAAAAAGACAAGTACTATTAGAAAACATTTCTTCATCTAGTTGCAAACTGAATATTCTTCCTAGCAATGAAATCAACATCTAAAATTATCATTTGGAGAGGGAAAGAAATGGGTTCCATATGGGCATAATTACGTGGTCTTCTTCTCTTGAAGCAATACAGAAATCACTACCCTGATGAAAGAGACAGAAATAACTTGTTTATCTAGAATATATTTGGGAATTTATTTGGGCATCATAACACTAACACAGGTCAGAAGGAATCTGACACAGATGTTTTCTGTCTTGATGATTGGTTATGAATGTGAACAGTAACTTTCAGCTTAGAAAAGCTTACCATAAATCCTACGAACCTGTTTTTTGAGGCGTCACCTCTTATGGTGAAAACATTGTTCTGTCTCTGCACTCATCCAGTCCTTGGTTTCCTTAGTGAAATATTCAGTAAAGGTGCCAATTGTGGCAGAGGTTTTAATGGTGTGGATTCCTGTCCATGAGATCACCAGCTCATTGACCAACCATGAGTTGGCAATGACCACTTGTAAGTGACCTACACTGGGTTTGAACTGCTGACCTTCATTTGGAAGACTCTGAATGCCACTTTTGATCTCTGGAGGGTTTAGTTGCTGGGTTTTGTTCTAAAATAAACTCTGTTCAGCCTCAGACTTCTTCCTCAGGCAGTGTTATGACAATATGACAATAATCTCTTCTCTGTTCCCTTGAACTGCTTTGTGTCTTCTTCAGTACTAAGCAGGTCTTCATCATTTCATTCAGAAATAATCTTAATTAAAAATTGATAGCATATTAGAAAAATATATTTTTCAGCTACAGGAAACATTTTCATGATTGTGGAAAGAAAAGGAAAAAAATTAACAGCTATATTCAGTACCCTTGAGAAAATACCATACATTGTAGCATGGGAATAGCCCTGAGTTCCTTACTCCAGCAAAAGCCCAAGTCAACAAGACTTGTGCCTGATGAACTACCACAGCACTAGCCCAAATATTTTGATGTTTCTGGCTGCAGAAGTACATAAAAAAGGATAAAGAGACAAAAATAATTCCAAATTTCAGAACATTTAGCTGGAGCTTGCTTATGTAGCATTTTTTTTTTAAATAGCTATTCTGGAAGATTGAGTTGGGTAGCCCTAATTGAGCCCAAATGTGTACCAGGTACATGGATTTAAAGCACACAATGGTCCAGTTGTTTGGAAGCACATTTTAAAACATGGTGTTGGGTTTTAGCGCCTTTTTTCAAATTTATATATTGACTTCAATTGCCACTCTTCACATGACATTTTCTAATTTCATCATCAAATAATAAGGAAGGCAAAACCTAGAATTTTACTGTGTTCAGTATTCTTGAATTTTCTTAAACTGGCATTATTTATCAAGACATGAGCTTTTGTATTTATTTGCCCCTTTTTTCACAGAATATTTATCTATATACCTTAGAAAATCATGGACTTTATAAAACCTTTTTGGGGGGGAAAGAGGGAGTATGTGTATGACTTTGGTGCAAATTTTAATTAATAATATCAAAATATGAATAATTAGATTTTGTGAATCTCAGTTAATAGGTATTCTTGGGAGTTTTTCATTTCTATACATTACTGGATTCCTGGTGTTGGGGGTAAAATTTCACAATCTTGCTTTATTGGCATCAGGGTTATGTATCCAGGCATCAAACTTGAAAGGATAAGTAAGCAGTCCTTTCCTGGAACACAGAACTTGTTCAGACTGAATGCAATAAATCAGTGGTTCATTAAGCAATGATACAGAATAAGCCAATATGAAATATTGAGTAAAACAACTCCCCCCAAGAAAGAGAGTTCTTTTCTTCTCAAATGTCTGCTCATTTGTTAAACACAGTAAGGATCTGGGCATACAACCTTTCTCTTCCATATGAATTATAACATGGATACAGTGACTTCCCAAAGATTCCAATTCTGCCAATTTTGTTGCTAAAAATTCTTGACCTCTTTCATGAAAATGGCTGATCTTCAGCATCTCGTCAAATACTTAAAATATTTGTATAGAATAGCCAGGAAAATACATTTTTAAATACATTTTTTAATTACAGATCCATGAAACTCTTGTGGTTAAGAAGGAAGAAGATTCAAAAATTTGTACTGAGGTCAATCTGTCTAACTGATAAAGTGAAGTGAGGGAGGAAATTTACAAACATATATGTTTAGTTGTATATTTGTACATTTCTATATACTATACAAAACTGAAGTTGATTTTGTAAGACTCTTGTCCCTGACTTGCAAGACTGAGCTAACCTGGCAAAGACATGGACATATACTGAATTTTGGTTTCCAATGTAAAGTCTAGGGATTTTTCCTACAACCCAAAACGTCTATCCTATGAAGTTTGTGTTATGCTTTCAAAAACATTTTCTATCCTACATCTGCTCTATGGACTTAATCCA
>NW_005054299.1:6711866-6712551 GCF_000277835.1 Geospiza fortis
AGAAAACAAAAAGGGCTGTCATTTGTCACTTTTTTTGTTTCAGTAAAATTTTAAATTTTTAGAAGGAAGTTTGGTTTTTCTTTATTAATGGTTTGACCAGATAATGGCTCTTCTCTCCAGAAAGTCTCTGCATTTCTCTGGAGAAGAGAACTTCTATGACAAATTTAAAACTATGGGAAATTTATAATAAATTTTTAAAAAGTATGTTTGACCCTTCTTTCCAAATTGCTCATTAAAATGTTCAATGTTTTATGACCTGCCTCAATGGGGTAATTTCTGTTTAATTTAGCTTAGAGACAGTTGTTTTCTTAACCAACAGAGAAATTGCATGTGTAGATTGACTGAACACAAGGAACATCACTCACTCCATTCATGAGATTGTACGGTTTGCTCCTCATGGAGAAAGCACTGAAGTTTTCCTTGTTGTTTACTCAGTATTTTCCTCCCAATTTTTCATTATAAAATGTAAGTTTTGATAACTCTGTGTAGGAAAATGCCATGAAAATTTGCTTTCTGAGGGATAAAATACTCAGTGTCTCATTTCTAGGTGTAAATATTATGCAGTCAGCGCTGAAGTTTCTAATTTTTATTTCAGCCATATGGCACCCGGTTGGTAGTGGCTTAAGGGGCTCACTAAAGAGTCAAGCTAAAACTGGCAGAGCCTCTTCTGAGCTGATAGCTCAGG
>NW_005054299.1:6712561-6714367 GCF_000277835.1 Geospiza fortis
GCTGGAACAGCAGCTGCTGTCGGGGGGCAGTGGCACAGGAGGCAGCAGCCTGATGGGGAATGAACAGAAGGGAAAAGATACTGAGGATTGGCCTTATCACCCACAGAACTGATAGTGTAGAAGCCACTAGTAATATAAACTTAAGTGTTAGAGTGCCTTTCTTTAACTCAAAGGGAGTAAATCCACACCAAATCTTTGCACTGAATTCACTTGTAGAGTTGAAAGAACCTTATGTCATTCTGTGCAGCACAGAGTCCTCCCCTGCAGGGAGAGCATCCTCCCCACACAGCCTGGATCAGGCTCAGCCAAAGTGAGATCCTGGTTTTCAATCTCATCTTTGCTTTTCCCATCAGATTGAGCAAGTTACTGTCCTGGCTGATGATCTTGAGGAACTTTATTTTCTTTCTCTGAGTCTATTTTCCATGGGGCATGTGTAAGAAATTAGAGATATTCTGTTGAAACATTGAACATATAATACATATTATTAGATGTTATGTTGCTCGAGCAGGGTTTCTGCATCATCTATTTTTTTTCAGATAAGACAAGGCTTCTGCTGAAGCATGTACATGTTTTCAGTAAAATGTACACAGCTTATATATTTTTCATTTCAGTCCTATAAGGACAGGACTAGTCCATGGGGTGATCATATGTGTAAATTACTTCCAGACTAGCTCTCAGTCTGTGAAGTGCTTTTGGGCTCTTTTGAATGAAGTGTGTTACAACTTGTAACAGTGATCTGTAGGTTCTTGTGTGACCCAGGAAGCCAAGGAAATGTCATCTGAATGCAGCTCAGGGCAGAGGGTTGTAAGAGGGTTGTACCTGGAAACCATTGTTACAGCTTGTACTCATCCCAAGCTTTTCCCAGTTCTTCACAGTTGAAAACATTTCCATTGACTTGAGTGAGGCTAGATAAAAGGAGTATGTCTGTGTTTAAGATGGTAATGTAACAAACATAAATTATGTGGTTTTCAACAATGAAAAATAATTTCCATTTAAAATATCACAAGCCTAAAGGTGATTCTGCTAGTGTTTATGTTTGACATTTCATATAATACAAATTTGTTTATACTATAATGTCCTCAGTTACATTTATGGTTGAGCAAATCAGAAAGGAATAATCTACTAATGTTTTAAAGAAAAATACTCTGAACTAATTCATCATGCTCCACCAAAGATAGGTTGGAAATTAAGGAAAAATTATAGAGTTAGTTTAATATTTTATAATATTAAAAATTATATACTGAGAACAAGTACCATCTTTCCAATTGCATTATAAAACACTCAAAACCTAATTTCTTTTTGAGGACTGTATGCTGCATTCATTTCTGTGATCTGGCAAATAGATCCAGATAAAGCCCAATTCTCAAAAGGTGGAAAAAGCCAGTGTTTATGTCTCATTTACATCACAAGCTTGTAAGTCAGAAAATGGACTGTGTAATGGGCTCTACTGGAACCCCATCTTCAGTAGCTGCTGTCTGTGTCTTGGAAATGGTGGTGCAAAATTTGAACAATTTGATTTCTACTGCATGCGTTTGAAATATTTATAAAGTGATTGTAGGATAACTGGGCTGTTCTTGATATTGGCTATGTAGTTCTTCTCACTGTTACAGTGCCATATTTTGTCCTGCCTTTTGTGTGGGATCTTACACTTGGTGAGGAGGAGGACTCTTTCTGTGATATTATTACAGAATTTGCTGCAACTTTTTTATCAGGTTCAGTTTTTCCAATAGGGCATTGCTGCTGGACAGGGAGGGAAAGGACCCCTTCATTTTATTTCAGCTGGATAGCATAAGTTTTCCAGGGACT
>NW_005054299.1:6714418-6730408 GCF_000277835.1 Geospiza fortis
AATGACATAACTTTGATGTCTACAAGGCTAAATAAAGGGATTTTCCTCCATGACCTGAAGACTTTTCCCATTATATGATCACCAGATACTACAGTAATTTATTTCTGCTGACAATTATGTACAACATAATTTTATAGAACACTTTTCTAAATAGACTGGTTTTTTACAGAGCTTTAAACCAATACGAATTTGCTGTATGTATGTCACTTAACTTGAAGGTTTCTCCCATTTATATATATACATGCCTATTTTGTTAGAGAGTTTTATATCAAAGCTTTTAGAATAACAGAGACTTTAAGCATATCTAAAGTTTAGGATATATAATTTTGTTCTTGAAAAATGTGAGGAAAGGGATGTATTGAAAAGAAAATATTTGAAGAAGTGGAGGCAGGCATTAGTGGTCTCCAATTATCTTTGGCAAGACATTCATCCTCTTTTAAGGACCACTCCTGAAGCAGAAAGCTCAGAAGCTCAAGCACATAATTTCTCCCTTCACAATGGTATATCATAATAATCTGCAGCCTTATTGATCCAGGGACCTTCTGACTCCAGGCTGCTGGGAAACATTCACCTAAGATCAGCTTTTCACGTGTCTGATTTTCCCTGACAGTTTTCCATAAACCTTCAATAGTACAGAAGAGCTAATTTCAAACTAACCTTAGCATGTTTCCAGTGATTGGGGTTTGTGGGGATTAGTTTTTAAGGTTTGTTTGGGTTTTGGTGTATTATTTTTTGTTTTGCTTTGTTTTGGTTTTGTATTTCTTTTTTTTTTTTTTTAATCAAGGCTACTAAATTATTTCTTTTGCAAAAAAATCATATAGCTGTAGAGAAGAGTAGGCCATGTTTGGGATTTTTGCAGCCTTTATTTATTTTTGCTATGCACAAGGTAAAAGAATGAGAAGAATGGCATCTGACAGAGAGAAGTGTCCCTCTAAAGGTTCCATGATGTCAAATCTGATGTTTCCTGCAGGGAGTTTTGTCATGTCCCTGCCTGCCCTCCTGTTTCCCTCTTCTCCTCACACAGGGAGTCATTGGCACACCCACCCGTGTTTGGCTCAGCAGTCAGGTGGTTCTGGCCCAGTCTTGTGTGGGGCCTTGCTCTGCAAAGGAGCTCCTGTCTGATTTTTGCTACTGAGAGAGTTTTGCTTTTTCTCCTCCCACCACTGATATCAAGGGTGACATAGTCCAAATTAGGATTTTGACTGGGGCACACAATCACAACTACAAGACCTGCTTTCCTTCAGGTATGGATGGGAGAGAAAGGAGCTAGAAGTGTCTTCAGTCACTAGGAGACTCAGAAGACAGTGACAAATTTGGCTCCTGTGTAATGAGTTGCAGGACATGCCTCCACAGAGGCCCATTTGAAGATGGCATAACTTAAAGCTGCCCTTTATTACTGCAAGCTGTGTCCATGGCTGAGATCCAAGTCGAGAGTCAGCAGATGAAACAGATGAAAGCAACCAGCACTGTTTCCTCTATGCCTTTAACACTAATGAACTCTATTATGTTTATGAAATTGGTTCTCACCTACAGCTTGAAAATGCAATTATAATTTGGTCCTTTTACCTCCTGCATATTGTTTAGTATGCTGTTCCTAAGCCAGTTCAAAAATACCACAGCATAAAAAAAATTGTTCTCAAAAGGGCTTTTATGTTGTTGGTTTTAAATGCTTTGAAAACCATTTGATTGTTCCAGGCTTACCGGGACGTTTCCATAAAAATAAGCTGCATGCCAAAGAATCTGAGATTCATATATTACAGGATATGGTCTCCTCACACCCTCCGCCTACTCATTTGGAAGTGTCTCATGGTTTTCCTGCATCATTTGACACATCTGTAGTCATTTAATTGTTCTAGCCTTTCAGACTGTATTGTGAAACAATTGCTTACAGGACTCATTAAAAGAAAATATAACAGAAAATTCCCATGCGTTGTACCTCCTCCACAGTAACCTAAGCCTTGGAAACTTGCAGAGTATCCAAAAACTTTGGGATTTTTTTAAGCAGAACATTTTGACCTGTGTTAGAGTAGGCAGCCAGTGTGCTGCATGACTATTTGGACAATGTTTCTGTATGCCCTAAAAAGTGGTGAAAGAAATGGGAATGTGTTACATAATTCATGGTATTTTTTTTATCGTTATTTGCTTATTTCAGTTTTGGTCCCGTCTCAGAAAGGTGCTTAACCATTTCTCTGTGTCAATCCTCAACTAGCAAAGCCTTTTCTTTAGTCTCACTGAAATGGATGCAAACGAAACATATGCTGAGAGGATTGGTTTGGAAAGTTTTGCTGAATGGAATATTCTCTCACTAGTCTTTGAAAGTTAACCTGGCAAGAGATGTTAC
This sequence comes from Geospiza fortis, assembly GCF_000277835.1. Lineage (NCBI taxonomy): Eukaryota > Metazoa > Chordata > Aves > Passeriformes > Thraupidae > Geospiza > Geospiza fortis. The sequence goes on from NW_005054299.1 coordinate 6,716,760, forward strand.
TGGAGTGCATCTGTTTATCTCAATTAGTGTTGTGTCATACAGAAAAAAAACACACTGCCAAATGCTTGAAATTCCACTGTTCCTTATTTCACTCCTTAGCAGAGAGGAGAACTCCCTGTATCTCCAGCTGAGACACCAAACATCTGGCAGATCTCTAAATTCCTCAAGGTCGTGGAAGAAGACATGATAATGATGCTGAAATAGGCTTATGCAATGTAATGGATGTAGCTAGTTTTAAATGTTTAAAATTGGCTAATATATATATATATATATAAACCAGTTGCATTGAAATATGTATTATTGTAGAGAAAAATGTGGCTTATAAGCTGATGGGAGTTTATTTGGAGAGTGTGACAAGGAGTATATAAAAATGCTGCTTAGGTTTTGAGGGATCACATCTGAATCAATCCAGAACTAAATTACCACTGACAGATCTTGGTCATGAAAATCATTTGGGTGAAGACTAAGAGTGCCCACAGGTCAACTACCTTAATGTGAAAATGGCTTAGTAATAGGAAAATAGAAATTAAATGCCCTTTGCTTTCTACCTTCCTTTTATGGGTCTTGCATAACACAACTGTTTTCTCTAAGCTGAAATGTTTTAATTTCTCTGAGTTAGTGTTTTGGTAATATAAATGTTCTGGCAAGACTAGAAAAGTCTCGCCACATCCATAAATGCATCTTACACTGACATAACAACAGAATCTATTGTGCAGTACCTGGAGCAGGGCAAGATCTATGGTATTTTTAGCTTAATAAGTAGGCTCAAGTGATGAACAAAGTTTTGCAAGAATGAATTTTAACATGTTTAAGACAGATGTATTGTATTGCTTCCCAGAGTACCAGCTGGGTTCTTCTTTATTTCAGTCTGTCCATATTTTTATGCCACATTCATCACTACATTTGACTTCCTGGAGACTTGACTCTCCTCCAGTTCAGCTTTCCAGGCACACAAATGTAGTAGTGATGAGTAGAGATGAAATTTTGTTGAAGCTCAGGCTCTCAGGCTTCAAGATCCCTTGCAGAGGTCTCAGAAGCTCTGCCTTCAAAGCCAGGGATCCCAAATGCAGGCCTGGGTGTTCAGGACTAGCAGGAGGAACAGCCTTCCTGTCAAAACAGCAGAGTCAGGTATGGTCCTGGATCAGATGTCACAAGATCTCATGAGAGACAAGAGGTATCCTTCTGGTTTTTCCTTCTCTATCCCTATTCACTTTCTCCTTATATCTTCCATGATTTATTCCACTTCTGACCCCAAGACCATGTGCTGGATTTGGCAAACACCTCATCAGCTTTAAATGAAACATAGTAGGTTCCACAAGCGATCATTTCCAAGGTAACTTAATTTAATCAGAAAATCACTTGCTTTCTCTGGAGCCAAATCTTGTCCTGTTTCCCTCTTTTCCCTGAGAGGGAAACAGGATAACCCACAGCAGTTTTGTTGGGACACATCATTGCCAAAGATGCTCAGCAAGTTTGCATTACCTGGGGAGAAACAATAAAAACTGTAATTTAGCAAACACAGGAAAAGGCCCATGATTAATGTGAGCACTTGCAGGTAAGCAGGAACAGTCCAGTGACTTTGCAAATCCCTTCTCAAAGGCTAGTGGTGTTTAATAACACAGAGAGGTGCCTCTCTTTGCACCCACACTCAGTACCTTATAAACTGTACCTTAGTATTTCACTATTTTCATTGTAAGGCTTAATTCAGAGTTCAGACTACACGGGGGAATAGTGTGCACAGCACAGATTTTATCATACTTTCCAGCTCAGCTGGCTTTCCAGCAGAGAGGTGATGTAAGCACTCTAAGGAGCAGTTTGGTTATATTCAGAAAACAGATTTTTTTTAATAGTCTTTCTCTCATTTGGTTTTATTGGTGTATTAGAATAGAGACCGCATTAAACAGCTTGTGTTTAACTTCAAACAGATCGTGAACTTTTGCCAATTATGATAGATCTGAGAATATGTATGTATTTACAGAGAATTATGTATATGTGCCAACATATAGCCAACACAGAAATGTGTGTGCTTCTAGCAGAATAGTTTGAGAAGAGTATACAAGCTAGTGGAGAGCCACAGATGTGTTCATTCATATTGGGCTTTTTCATTTTGAACACGAGTTTCAAGTTCTTTTCCAGTACTAATTGAATTGAGTGTGTCTAAAGCACCAAGGGTTAGCAAAATCCAGTGGACTAGACTGGGAATCTTTTGCCGAAAGAATTCCAGATCTAACTGTGTTATAGTAAGTAATTTTCCTGAGGCCTGACACACAACATGTTTCTGTGCAGCAAATTTAACAGAGGTTATGCAGTTTGCATCGTCTTTTTTTTCCTCACTTAGTCAGTTTTTCCAGCTAATGGAAAGAGAATGTCTTGGCTTCATCTTTATTCCACCCTCATTCCATCAGGCCCAAACTCTGAGCTGGATACCTCCCAATAGGATCAGGACACATATGGTCTCTTAAGTAATGCTTCTGAATCAGTACATGCATTTGCAAAATACATTTTTAGTCTTTAATTTCTTTGCGAGATCAATTCATTGCTCAGCTTATATTTCTTCATGAATAAACAAATATGTTTATGTTTGCACGTATATACATGTAAATGTATGCATATTTATATATTAGTAAACCCATTTTCTCTACCTTACCAGCCCTCCAGAAGGTGGTGCTTCCAGCTCTCTCTGTGTATGTGGCCTAGAGACATTTACTTTTGTATATGCAGTGACAGGAAGTGGGATGAACCAGTTCACATCTGTTAGCCATTAACTAGCGAAATAACAACAACAATACTAAAATATGATTTTAGCCAGGCCAGCAAGAACAAAAATCAGACATAGAAAGATGAAGGTGAGTCAAAAGACAGCCCACATCCAGCTGATTTCTTCAAAGGCAAAATGCTATGTATTTTTTTCCTGGTTTTCAGTTCTGCAAAAACCGCCTTCCCGGATCATTATAACATGCCATCAGAATGAGAGGGTTTGAGGATTTCCTGTAGAAAACTATAGCAGCATTCATTCCTGCAGCAGTGTCTGAGAGGAACAAGCATGGGCCTCAGAAATTCTTGGATTTAGAAAAGCAGCACTTTTCTTATACTTCTTCCCATTCACCCCCTACACCATGATCTGGATCGACTGATCTTTTCCCAGGACACTGCTGAACAATTGTAAAATGGATTTATTAGAAATTCATGCCATTTCCTAATAGATAGTACCTGAGCTATTATCAAGGGTTGACAGGGTTTATTTGATAGCTCTTGTGTGATGTATTCCTGACTTTTACTAAAATATTATCAATGCAAAGAGAGTAAAAGAGGCTTTAGAAGCTCATGCCTCAGGACAGTTCTCTGAGTGATAAAACAATCAATTCTTAAATTTAAAGATTGCTCTTTTCCTTATATGCATGATAGTTGTTCCCAGATAGCAGCTGTCATTTCAGAAAACTCTGGCAAGCTGAAGGAAAATCATGATTAATTGGAAAACTGGTATTCACAGAAAATGGCTGGCTGCCAATGGGCTGCAAAAGTAAATAGCATCAATTAAGTCAACATAGCTAATTTTCTCCTGAGCTAGTAATTACACTCTGTGCACAATGACCTCTTTATTAAAATAATGGAATATTGTAGAAATGTAAGTGAACAACAGTTTGAGTGTTATTTGAGCTATTTCTTCATGGTTTAATAGAATAAAAAAGATAAGCCCTGACTTTTACCCATTTTGGTCACTTTGGCAAGTAACTATTTCTTCTCAAATTATCTATTTTTCTTATTTCTGTTTCATCGATCTTTTCATGTTTAAATAAAAAATCAAGTTCTTGGTAGAGCATTTTATAAACATTGATGTGCAAATATTGGTACAAGTTTGATTCTTAGTTTTAGGCTGCTCGTTTGTTTCAGTTTTCAAAGTCACAGTGTGTTTCTCAAGCCTGAAGTCAGGGACCAGGTGGTGGTGATCCGACAGTGGTGTGTTGTTGGTTATGCTTCACTGGCAGGACCGCCCTGAGCCTGGCCTAACTCAAGTGTTCTTATCCCTGTGTTTGGAGGGACAGGACCAAGGGTGTCCAGGACGAACTGTTCCAGGCTTGCAGGACCTGTTGATGCAAGCAGACTGGCAGAAAAGCCTTTACCAACCTTTTCTATTTCAGTAGATATTGCAGGGCTGTGATTCAAAGGCCCCGTATGGTGGATTGTGCTCACGCCCATTTGGCAGAGAATGACAGGGGAGGCGGATTCATGTAGCAATAACTGCTGAGCTCAAATGTAGTGTGCTGCTGGCTGTTCCCTGAGGAATAGGAAATGACCACCATGACACTACCACTATCTTCTCCAGGTGAGGAGAGAGCGGACTCTGTGTGTTTACATTGTGTCAGATCGGAGCTATGCACACATGGACATTCCCCCTTTGAACTGTTTCACAGAGAAGGTCAACAAATAATCTGAACCCTGGCCAGACTTCAAAAGTTCAGAGGTTTGGTTCAGAAAGAGCTGCAGTCAATGATTCAAAGTTCTAAAAGCTGTCCAGATTTTCTGAGACTGTAAAACTGGGCTGGAGCAGCATTTTTCCTGTAGCTTTCAGCACTTCTGTTTCCCATCCTAGCTGGACAGTGGAATCGAAAAAACACTTCTTCAGAAATTCCAAGAGCTTAAGAACATTTGGTCCCAGTCTGGTTCTAAAAATGAGTAAGGATCTGGGAAGCTGTCTGGTGGGGTAATATCTAACCTACCTAGCCAGTCCCATTGTGTCTGCAGCTCCCTTTGGACTGGGCAGTATTTTTGTAGCTGGAGTTTGGTGCGACACTCAGCATGCTCCCTAACAAACTGGCTTGTCATCTTTTTCTAGTTGTTTACAGGTTCTTATGGATATTAAAGCATATTCTGTTTAATCTTTGATAGTTAGCACTGTACTCTAGTGAAGAAAGAGCCCAGTGGTTTCACAGCTGCAATATCGCAATGTCAACAGGGAGCCTTATATTCCAGAATAGCAGAAACGTGCTCCTAATGCTTTGGGGTTTCAGATACAAAAAGGCTGTTTATAATGTCACATGGCCAAGGCATGGCCTAGGCAAGTCATGGGAAGGAAATCAATTTCAGCTCCTGCTGTTAACTCTTTTACAGCACTACTTTGAGATTAGGATGTAAGGACTCGATATCCATCCTTTTTCCTCTTGCTTGCAAAATGCTTAGGGTATTTTCCCAGAGTGTATTTACAAAAGTGGTGGACTACTACAAACAGTGGGTCAGTACCAACCTGTTTTGTGTGTGCCACCAATGACCACCGTAGGGGCAGCAGCCTAAACCCTTTTGCTGCAGCTGGAAGATAATTTGTCAGGTTTGGACATGTTATTTCCATTTGGCCAGGCTAAATAAATGCATCTTAAGCTATTCTTACCCAAATCTATGCCGGTTGGTTGGTTGGTTGGTTGGTTTGTTTTCAAAAATTCACTGGGAAAACTAGACTTTTCTTGCAGTCCTGGGAAGCGAGGATTAGTTTTCATATACTACTACTTTCTACTGTCAGTAAAAGAAAACTAGCTAACATATCCTCCTAAGAAATTTCAGGTATGCAGAGGTAGCAGACTTTTTCAGAGACCCCCAAAAACACAGATTTAAGTTCAGCCCTTCAAGCTTAACACCAACTGAATTGCAGGGGTATTTGCAGTATTTGCAAGAGGAGGGAAAGTATTGCTAAACCAGTTACAAAGAGAGGAGAAGTTTTAATACTCAGTTTGGGTCTAGGCTCGCACATTAAGCCATTCAGAAGATTTGGGATCTGCAACTGTGGTATGAGTTCCCTCATGTTACTGTGTATAGCAAGAAACTTCCAGCAACTGTGCTTATAGTTTCAATGGGGAGCAGACATCATGTGGGGCTCCCTGGATGCTTCTGTGGGAACAGACTGCAGCTGTGTGTAGCCTCCAGCTTCTCCAGGGACACCACATTGTAGCTTCCCTGTGAAGGAGTTCTGAGAGATATTTATTCTCACCAACACAGAAATCTTCCTGTACTTTCCCAAGGGATTGAATGCTGCCTAGATATTACATACATTGCAAAAATCTCTTTGAACCCCATCTGCAAATTTAAACCACTTGGCACCCTTCTTTTCATCACAGAAAGATTTTTTTTTAGTTTTCTTTACTGCTTTTGGAGTCCAAGATAGTCAGGTTTATACCCCTGTAATGGTGTCTCTGTAGAGCCTACCTTTCTCCATTCTTAAATAAGTACCATGGTACTTCACAAGAAGGTCAAGCAAATTCATATTTGTGTAGTACTTAGAACTCTTTAAGCTGAAGGGAGTGTACAAATGCAGTGTTCATTTAATTGGGTGCATTTCTGGAGTATTGCATTTGCACTGTGTTAAATGAATACTATATTATAATATTTTGTATTGATAGAGAAGGTTTTAAATAATAGATAGTTAATAAAAATAGTGTACCATTTCACATCCCATCATGGTATTTTTAGCAATTAAATGTTATTTAGACTCTGAAAATAGAAAACATTGGAATTAGTACTGTGACTTATCATGGCATTATAGAGATTAATTTGATGCTTGGTGGATATAATTTTGCCCCTCTCACTTTTATTACATTGTACATTTTGCTCCAGTTTTGAGCTTCTCATGCTTGGTCAAAAAGGTGCAATAGTCAGGCTGCAAGATTCAGCAAGACTTCCCACTAAACATATTGTCCATGTGCAATACATATGAAATTCCACATTAAAAGAAGATTATTAAGATTTTTGAGGCAAGTAATTATGAAAGTGGAGCTTGAAACTGCATGCACACATTCAGTTCAGGTCATACATTTCCATTTTGATCATGTAGTTTCTTTTTAAGTCTCTAGTCTCTTGCACTTGTCAGCACTCAGGATATGTCTGTTGTTCAGATGCAGCAGAGCTGTGAAATTAGGCAGGTCTAATGCCTTTGGATGTGGATTCAACATCTATGTCATCATATGCATAAACTGAGGCAAAGGACTGCTGGAAAAAAGGATGATCTCTGCCAATCTCTTCCAGAATTCCTGTGAGAGGGTGCCAAGCAAGGCACTAAAACCAGTCCTTATCAAAGCTGAGAATGTTTTATTTCTTATTTCTGGTGTTTAGAGGTGCAGAGAAGGCAGTAGGACGTGTACCGTGGGCATGTAGGTACTGTGAAAATTTCATTCCCAGGGGTCACAACTAAAAAAAAAACATTGCTACCATTATTTCAGCTGCAAGATGGAAACTCTGTTGTGAAGATAATTAATACATATGAAACACTAAGATATCACTGTATTAAATATGACATGAAAAATTGAGGAAATTAATAGAGCTATCCTGAGAATAGTTTTTGAATAAAGTGAAGTACATAAGGGCTGTGATTACACCTTGAAAATAAGTCAAAACAGCCAACTGAGCACTGTATTTTTGTGAGCAGTTGTATTTCAATTCACAAAATGAGACAAAGACCCACTCAAAATAAAAAAGGCCCCAAACCTGACTGTGTAATCATTTTATTACATATTCACAGGGAGACCAAAGAAAGGTCAGGTATATTGTCATTTCTGACTTTCTGAGTGTTTGACTTGGCAACTTCAGCTCTTTATGAGTCACATATGTACTGGGAGAAAAGTGCTATAAATTCGTGGTCAGATCTTTTTTTTTAATATTATTCTTACTTCTCAATGTCATAAAATAACTAAGTGCAGCTCAGTTTCACCTTCCATTTAAAAGAAATGCAGTGTTTTAGTTGTGGTTTTGTACTTAGTGAAGAATGTAAATTTGACATAGAAGAACATTAGTTCTTTTCAGGAAAAGTTTCCTGCTAGGAGCTTTTAGAAATAACTGGGTTTTCTCATCAGAAGCTGAGTAAAAATAAGATACATTTGTAAATACCACTGACCTTCTGTGAAGATACCATAACTGTTTCTTCAATTTTTAAAACAATATTGGCCAGCCAGTCAGTCATGGATGGGAGCAGAACAAGGAAAAAGCTTCCCTTAGTGAGAAGATGGGCAAAAACCAGATCACCTCTAGGGAAGTGCTGTTTTCCTCATGCCACCAATGTTTCTTGCTCTGTGTTAAAAGACAACGTTTGTTTCTTCATTCTTGACCATTGCCATAGCCTACTGTTAAGGAAGCAAAGAGAAAATAAGGCAAAGAAAAAAATGGAGATCTGTTAAGAGAAAGGTGATAATTTTTATCAATTTTAAAGGCTGAGGTAAAAAAAAAAATAAAGGAATATTCTTACAGAAGTATTTAGGCTCTACTCAAAATGCTGACTGTGCTGGGACTCTGCATTTTAATTATCACCTTGCAATTTTTTTTTCCTTAGGAGCTGGTTTCCACACAAAAATAAAAAAGCAGGATCAGGCAGCCCTGCAGCCTTCTGCACAGATATTCCTCTCTTTGGTGAGAAGGGGTGACAGTGAGCAGTTGCCTTGGCATGGTTTTCCCTAACCAAGGGGAGGTGTGGTACTATTTCAGATAAGCTGCACATTAGGTGAGCAGTGGGCTTCCAGGTTTCCCAAAGGAAAGTCAAAACTCCAGAGCAGTCAGCCTGTTTACTTCAGACAAAAGAACAGGAGATACATTCTGGGTGAAGAAGAGGGTGAGAGAGACTAGAAAGTAATTTTCTATATTGTCCAATGTACTTTTGATGAAATTTGTTGTCTTTCTGTGACTTCCTCTGTTTCTTTTCTCATTCATATTTTTAGCACCCTAGTTTGGGAATGAGAAATAATAGCACTAGGGTGTTTTCCACTGCTTTAATGAAGACACTTACAAGACTGTATCAGAAAGGTGAAAAAAGATGTTCCCCTATCCAGAGGTTTTGTCTCTGAGTATACTTTTGTGCAAGTGACAAATACTTATTATTGTGTTGTATTAGGAGTAGCATTGGTTCATAAACTTTTTTTTTTTAGCTTAAAAAATATCCAGTCAGACTCTGAAGAAATGCTCCTCTGTTGTGATTTTAGGATGGTACAGTTTCTCCTAGGAGATTTGAAGTAAGGAGGAGGAATATTCATTTAGTTCACTCTTCTCTGTGTTCAATAAATAGAAGAAATGAAGTGGCAGAGGTGCAGGATTGGTGGCCTTGTTCAACTCTGGTGGAGAGGGTTCTGTAGAGGTTGTTTGACGGTTCAAAGTAAGAAAATATGAAAGCTTACTGATGCCAAATTCTTCTCTACTAGAAAGCTAAATTAGGAAAATAAATAAAACATGCTCATGGTTGGCATAAGCTTGATCCAATAAGAAAATAAGTCTCATAGATAATGATTGCCAATTTCAGTGTGAAAAGCCAAAATATTGTACAAAACCAGATTATAGTTGACAAGAGGCTGATGGTGGTGACAGGGAGCAGGTAAATGCTTCAGAGTGTGCTTCTTTGCTGTGATTTCATCACCCTGGTAGCACTCGGGCCCCATTTCTGTGCAGCCATTTCTATTACGTGCTCCATCCCTTCACCAGCTCTGTTTCCTCCCTCTGGCTGCTTTGGGTACCAGGTTTATTTTTGGTGGCTGTTTAAGCTGATGAAGCCTATAACCTTGGATCAACACATTTCAGGTTTCTCACTCAGCATTGCCTGTTTTCCTTTCCTAGGAAAGCCTGGGGTAAACACTGCACACACTAGTAGTGAGATGCAGTACAGACTGCCTCCTCAACAACTCACTAAACAGAATGTTTTGTTATAGAAAAAAGTAAATACATTGGGCAGACAAGGAAATTGCTTGCAGCAATGAGTGGGAGTTTACAAACTAACTAAAGGGCTTTGATTCCTGTGTCCTCTAGTTGCACTAAATGCCAGAAGATAATATCACAGCATAGCATAAGTGAAAACACTGAAGGCAACACATTTGTTTGTTTATTACTGTTCTGTTTGAATTTATGGATTCACATGTTCTGCTCTGGGTGCTTATAGAGTTATATAAACATGGTTTTGCCAAGGTAGGTTGTTTTTTTGTTTTTTTTTTTTTGAGCCACAGCATGTTTATCATGAAGCAATGGTTGGGGGACAAATATGACATTAAAAATAGACTTGGATTTCCCAATCATCTGAAATGCTGGCTTGCAAATCAATGCAGCACTGCTGATTTGTGGGTAGTTAATTTTCTTGGCCATTGTTTTTCTACAGTGTGATGCCGTGAGGTTATTTCTAGGCAAAATGAAATATACAGTTATACATAGTAAGAGAATTGTATAGTAGAAAATGTTCTTGGCATGCACACACTACTCAGAATGAGTACATAACGTGCACTTGAATGGATGAGCTGGTTTTTGTTTGTTTTTCCACTGGCAAACCAAGCAATAAAACACAATCCATTTTGAACATATTTTTTACCCTTTTTTTGGTTGGGTTTTTTGTATGCCTTTGGGGTTTTTCGGTTTTTTTGGTTTTTTTTAAGCTACAAAATCTTATTTTCCTTTACACCCAGTTCCAAGATTCTGGACCATAAAACTTACTTAAGTGATATTTCCATCATTTCACTGATCTTATTCACTTTTCAACCCAGATCAAAAATCTAAAGAGATTCAGATTTGAGAAAACAAGAAATGTATTTCTTTATTGAGTATTGAGTTCAGCTTTTGATCCTGATGTAAATATAGAGCTGAAATTCAGCAGGGGACAGAGGCCAGCAGAAAGCTGGGCACAAACACTATTTTGCAATGTTTGTATGGGGGAATAGCTCAGCACTGTCCTTATTGCCTCACATGTGCAGTACCTGGAGCTGAGATACTGTGGTTGGACAGAGCAGAGAGCAAAAGCTGGGCTTGGACTTGGGTCGGACTCAAAGCCTGAGGACTGGTTTCAAGGCTAATAGAAAGATAAATCAGGCTTTCCTTTTGTTTCATTGGTCTTTGGACCAGCCTGAGATTACCTCATTTGCTCAGCAGAGACTGTGGATGCTGTTCCAATACACAAACTGAAACTTCTGAATCAGAAGAGCTATGCCTTAACTCCCAGGTAGTTTCTCCTCAAGCAACCAGATTATTTTTCTTTTAGAGGATGATAGCAATTTCATTCACAGCAAGTAAAAGAAAATTGAAGCATTCCTGGTACAACAAAACCTAATTTGCAGGGATTGACAAACATTATTGAGCTACAAAGTTGTGGCGCAGCAACTTGTACTGTGAGATAATTTCCAATTTTTCTAGGAATATATTCTCTTATTATTATGCTTTGAAATGGAAATGCTAGGAAATGGATACAAGCAGGAAATGGTCTAGGATTTCTAGGTGAAACCCATCACTTCTTGGAAGAGCTGAATAATTTTCTTTAAAAAAAACCATCACAGTTAAAGAATTCAAGTGACAAACAATTTGCATATTTAGTGCCATATATTTTCTTTATGTTTTATCCTCACATCCATAACAAAATGGACAGGCTCTTTTTCCTTCCATCTAGATAATTTTTTCAAAATTCCCAAAGGCACCAAGTGTCATTGGTGCACATGGGGATGGAGTCAGACTAGGGTCAGAACGCTATCTTTTAAATTCATGCCCTAGACTGGACAAAAATTGTTAATGAGTTGCAGAAAACAGGTTGGTTTCACTCTTTTGACACTACAGAGATGTCTGTCTGTGTTGCTCAGGCTGTCAAGTGTTCCTAGAAACAGCAGTCAGGCAAACTGGTGAAGAAGGGGATTCAAAGAAAAGAAGCAGAAAGTTGAAAAAGCTCAGCAATCCTGAGTGGACACCTAAAGCAGAAAAGTCATTGCATTCACATGTACTCTTGCTACAAAGCAAGATGTCGAAAATAATCCATTTTCTAACCAGACTGTGCTAGTAATTTTGTAATTCCAGGGTTCTTTTCCTCCTCTTTCCCATCCATCCCCAGCAGTGCTTCAAAATTAGCTGTAATTTTCATGGTTCAGTTATTAGGGTATGAAATGCATAAGGCTTGGCGGGTAGCAACAATGAACCCTAAAATTAAGCATTTAGTACTGAAATGTCTATATTACCCTGGATAAATATGCCTGTATTTTTGTTGGATGGGTTCAAGAGCTGAAGAGGTTGGGAAAACCTGAAATCAACTAAAACTAACTAAGTGAGGGGAACGGAAAGCAATTATTCGCCTCAAGTGGTGGCTGGGGAATGGGGAGAGCAACTGGGGGGAAACCAAGCAAGATACTTGAGAGATACAGTAATAGATGTGGGGTGCAGAGTTAATATTGGAGGGTTAAGAGACAGAACTGCTTATTTGCTCTCTCTTTATATCCTTTGTTCCTTACATTTCTTCTGTGTTCATATTTTCTTGACATACTCCCCTTTTTCCTTTTTTCCTCCTTTTTACCCTTTTTATCTTTCCTCACTAATCACACTTGACCCACTCTAAGCATTCTCTTTCTGTACATCTTGCAGCAGCCCTTAGACACAGAAAAAACCCAGACATTGCTCAATACATTACTGTAGAGGATGTTGACTTGTGCTGAAGGCTACAGCTGTTCAAAGAAGCACTTGTTTTACATTTAAGGTGTGCACTTAGGTCCCACACAGAGCCCTACGTATTTACTGGCAGACAAGGATGCAAATAAGAGGTTTGTTACTGTAGGTGGAATAGTGAGTGCCTCCACTCCACTCCACACTGCCTCCAGCAGTCCTCATTCTGGAAACACCATTGTGCTGAGCACTGGGCTGGTGGTTTTGTCTGTGTTATTGTGGTATTCTGATGAAGAACAGTTGTATGAGATAATGTCATATGCAAGATATGCAGTCATTTATAATTCTGTTTGCCACAAACATTGTTTCCTAGTCTTTTTCTATTTTAAGCTTGCACTTAGTGAGAAATTCAGCTTCCCTCCAATGTGATATTCCTGCTTGAAAGGAACTTCCCTTCACCCACACTTTGTTCTTCACCTGGCATCACTTTATTTCTTTCATCTTCCTTAGGGGCTGACCTGAAATAGAAAGAACTCCTGCTCTGTACTGCTCTTGCTATTTTCCTTCCCATACTCATTACCTCTGATCTCACTGTATTTCCTTGCTCTGGCTATGGAGTGTTGTTCTACCCCGGTGAATTAAATTTACTCCTAATTTCCCACATGTTCAGCATCACCAGCTGATAGAATTTACTGGGGCTGTTTCCTTTGAGGGTGTGCTTCATTTTCCACAATGCAAGACAGAGCTCTGTTGCCTTCCCTTCTACACAACAAATAAAATTTGGTTGCGCAGAGACTGCAACAGAAAAATTTCCATATACTATTAGAAATGACCCACCAAAGCTGGTGGGAAATGTGGAGTTGTACTAGAAATATTAAAATTAGCATCTTAGGAGAGTAAATGGGTAAGTCTGGTTGCAGAGATACCAGACTGAGTAGGCAGCTGGAGAAGGGTGACGAAAATGACAGCTGGATTAGCAGGTCATTGGGATCCTATCACACATGTGTAGCTTCTCAAGTCACTCAAAGTGGGAAACGAAGTAGAGTGAGTAAATCCTGATGACTCACAGAGGTGGAACGGGATGGAGACATTAATCACTGTCATCCCCTGAAGCGTGCAGAGAGGCACATCTAAAACCAGCACCAGGCTGCCAGCTGAGGAAGCAGAGGAGACATGAGGACATGACAGGTCCTCTGTGTGTCACTGCAGAGAAGGCAGGACAGGAGACCAGGATATGAACACCTGGATGGATTCATGTATGCTGGGCACACCACTCGTGTGCAGTGAGCCTTGGCATT
>NW_005054299.1:6730464-6764649 GCF_000277835.1 Geospiza fortis
TTCCTGAGTGGGGGCGGGAGTATGAGTGTGCCTGAAATGTGGTTTAAAATTACCTTCTACTACAAGTCTTTCATGACTTGCTGTGTTGTTGCTGCAGCAGCTCAGGCTTATTTCCTGCAAGTGGGGCAACTCTGCTATCTTAGGGATGGCTGGGAGTTGAGCTTCCACTGGGACAGAGGAAAAATGAGGACAAGAGTGGTAGTCCTCTTAGTAGGTAGTGGTAGTACACACATAAGGCTGAGACAGTGTGTGTCTCCACATCATAGACACACTGAAAATAATATTTGTTGAACCTCCAGCTTCACCTTTTATAAAGAAACTGCAGCCTAGACCTAAGCCATGACATCCAAGACTCTGTGTTTTCCTGCCCCTGGAAGTAGAAAAATGTTCTCAGTGAATACTACAAACTCCATCTAGGGCATGCTGCCACACTTCTATAATTTTCTAGATAAAGCAGAAAGGAGAGACTACTATTCTGCATGAAGGGAGAATAATGCTTCTCACTGACAGATGTGTCTAATGCTGGAACACAAAGTACTTGGCACAAAATTGGAAATGCATGAAAACATTGACTGTTGCATTCCTCATTCTCATTTGAGATATTACCCATATAATCCCCTCCTCCAAAGTGTCAGGTTTCAGCTGATTAGCCTTGTTTTCTAGCTAGACAAAACATTTGATGTCTACGTGATTCAGAAGCAGATTGCTTCTAAACATAATAACATGTTCCTAAAAGAAGTTGGTGAGCTGCATAGCCTGGTTTTCAGATTCTGGACACCAAGGGATCAAGATTGTTCTTTCCTACAGGATTTAAAGGTGAAGATAGATTAGACCTGTTCTTCCAAAAGTGTCAGCATAATCAGCAAGGAACCCTTAATAAGACAACAGTGTCTAATGGCTCATAAAAACCAGTGAGCTGTTCAATTTTAAGTCAAGGATATAGAGAATTGTTTATGTTCTGCTCTGAAACTACAGACTGGAGCCCCCTTTTGAGGCAGATACTCTGACATGGGAAGATAGGCAATTTAGCTGGAGCTGCAATTCTGGAGTGGAATATTAATTTAGCTGTAGGTGGTTTGTAGGAATGCTTGTATTTTATGTCCAAGACCACTACAATACTAAATTGCAATTTATTCTTGAGGAGCGTGTGTCATTGGCATTTTACAAATCTGTAAACTTACACTAAATGGGTCTCTTACAAAATGCCTGTTAAAAATTAACTCACTTTTATGGCACCTTTAGAGGTTAGTTAAAATCCCATTTAGAGACATTAGAGTGGGACAAAAATGTCACGACATGTCCAAGGTCAGTTAATTGTTGAAACAGAATAGCAAGTAACAACAGGGAACGGGATGGTCTGGTTGCCTTCTGTATTCATCTCAGGCTCCCTTCCCTGCCACTGTCCCATAGCGATTGTACTCTGAGTTCAGACCTGCAAACACTTTTACCTAATTAGCAGCCTCTCAGTCAATGGCCTCATTCAGCTGTCTCAATTAACGCTGGCTTTTACCAGGTCCCCTTCCCATTTGGATTCAATAGAATATTTATGTAACAGAAAGCCCATGATTGGGAACTAGCAGGACTTGTGTGGGCTGAGCAGCGTTCATGTGCCTTTGTAATGGAATATTTTTAAGCATTTTCTTCTCAGACAGTTCTTCTCTTTCTTTTCTTTAAGTTGGTAGTCTCAGTTAATAATTGTGCTTCATTTAAAGGTATGCCAAATTGGTGCTATTTTATGGGGTGTTTGCTTTGTAAATGGGGAGCTGGTAAATCAGTGTGCTAATTTCTGTTGTCACCCCAGCGTTTAATTTTGTTTTTGTCAGATGATTATCTGGTATGTACACAACATTGTAGTTTCATACCTGTCATTTGACTCTCTCAGTTACAAGACCCTTGTTGCACTCCTGTCTCAAGGCTTCTTCTACAGACCTCTGACTGCAGCAAGATTACAATTGTTGTTTTAGAAGCCTAAAAGATATGAAATTGCAAAAGGGGAAGAAAATTTTAAATATAACTGTGCATTAAGTATGGTTACTGAGTCATTGTTTCGGTTTTATGCAGTACATATTTCTGGCTAGTGTAAAATGCACCAAGAACCAAATTTTAAAACCATCTGCACCTCCTGTTTCTAAGACATTATTTATGTTTTTGGCTTTGTACCCTGAGCTAAATACAGAATGTGTAAAGACTGTTAATTAACCCTTTGAGACATGAGTTTCCCATCCATGTGTGCCACAGGAATATGTTTTTAATTAGGTAGTAAAACTCCCTGGATTTATACTTGTTCAAAATTTGCTCCATTGTGAAACTGAAGGGAGTACATGTTAAATGAATTAAGAGGGAGGGAAAATAAATCAATTCTGTGTTTAAGAAAAGCTAGATTTGTCTCACATTCCCACCAAAGCCAGGAAATGCATATTTACATTAATCCAAGATATTTTAATGAATATGATCATGGTTAGATACAATATTTCTCACCTCAAGGGGAAAACTGTTAGGTTTGGGGTTTTTTTGTCCTTCCTCTAGGACATTTTTTATAGGATCTGTTCATGCCTTGGGTACTTCCCAGTATGCTCAGTCCTCTCCCATTATGGTGGAGGTGGTAGTCAATTAAAGGAGGAGTTCTGCATAAAGTTGAGCTCAGCTCAAGCCCAGAAAAATCTCTGAGCATGTAGCTAACATAAAGTATGTTAAATCAAGTTCATTAGTTGCATAACTGAAGTTATATATCAGTGACTTGTAGCCCAAAGAAACACTCTGGCTATTTAATAATAAAATCAGGAAATGCTCTTGTGATGTGCCATTGCTTGCCTTGATCCAAAACCAACTGAACACTTTGTGGGGAGATAATCTTACCTGTGGTATTATTTCAATCCTAAATTAAACTTTATAGAGAGATTGTAATATTGATACATGTAATAAAACATGCTATAAATAAAAGGCACAGTGCTTGTGTTCTTATACTGCTGTGTTTGCTACTCAGTCATTTCAATTTTAAATCAGAAATTCCAGAAATGCCCAAATCAAGCAAAAGTCTTAGGGGTCTGAAAAATACGTTTTTAATAAAAGCTTGTTTAAATTACACAACACAAGAGAGGGAAAGCAGTTCAATCTGGGAAGCCTGTTTGTTTTTCTTTATACATGTTAAATGCAATATGTTTATCTTTTTTTTTCCTTTCTTTTTCTTTTGAAGGATTTTAACTAAACTTCACACTCTCATATATAGTGTCTTAGAGTGCCAAGTTTTAAGCTAAATGACTTTTTTCGCACAAGTGGTAAAACAACAGAAATTATAGTTCAAGGTAAATGTCTCCAGACAAAAGAGGTTCAGCTGTGTAATTGTTGGTTGAGAAGCTCCATGGGCTTTATTTTGGTAGAGTGCCATGGATGATTTTTACACTTCCCTGCAGAAAACCTCCTCCCCCCTTACCATATCCTCTGTAATGGTCCTGAACAGAAGCAGTGCCTGATCCTGCTCTCTTCATAGGAAAACAGAGATGTTGCTTAGAGAAGGTTTGCAGGCCTTAGCATGTAAAAATTAGGAGAAAAATACACTGAATTCAGTGAATTGGCTTGACCATTATCTTGTTTCTAGTGCTGGTATTTGCACCTATGCTAGCTGAGTATAAACTGATGGCACCCATGTATTTGTTTAACCTCTTAGTTCACCCAAGAGCCCCCTGATTCAATAGCAATGGTTAGCCAAGCTCCTAGGCTAGGCCAGGAATATCTCTGGAGGGTTACTACTCCATGAGATTTAAGGTAAAGTTTGATACACTTATTTAAGTGGGGATGAGGTAGCATGGCTTTCAAATGGCACCTCATCTTCTGCCAAAACGTTTGCAGCAAAGCCACACAAACAGCAACTCTGACAGCAAAGTGGTGGGGATTAGGATCCAGGGACAGGGCACACCGTGGTCACCTCTCAGCTGAGGAGCTGCTGTAAACTAACTGTAGGTGAAACACCAGCTTTAGAGGGTAAAATTCCTATACCACTGCTCGAACACAGAAGTGAAACTGGGACAAATTAAAATATCAAATCACAATTTAGACTATGTGCAGTAAGCACATTTTTTATTTTTTGTATTAAAAAAAAACCCTATTGTTTCTATTTTATATTAAATAAGATCTCCACGTGTTTGATAGCAAAAGTGTGTATAGTTCAATTCATGCCCACTTGAGACATTCAGATCCCCCAGCCTGTTGTTTTTCTGTGCATGATCTGAGAT
Organism: Geospiza fortis; assembly: GCF_000277835.1. NCBI lineage: Eukaryota > Metazoa > Chordata > Aves > Passeriformes > Thraupidae > Geospiza > Geospiza fortis. The sequence continues at coordinate 6,734,694 of NW_005054299.1, forward strand.
ATTTAAATGCACACAAATGGCAATGCACTCTAGCACTGAAAGACCTGTGCCTCTGCACTGGGATTATGAATAAATAAGTGAGGGGGAAAACAGGTTGGAAACAGTGAAAATGCCTGTCTTATAACAAGATAATTGCCTGTTTTGATAGGTCCATCAACCCTCCACTGTACTTCAGGGTGCTCTGATGGGAGAGTAGATCTGGTGACTCACTGTTGTTGTTTACCCTTTTGGCCTCTCTTTGGCCTGATAGTCAGTCTTCGGTCCCATGAGCTTCATCTGATTTTTCTCTGATCTGTGGATGAACTGATTCAGTTTACTAACACAGCAGAATAGGATTTGGTGGGAGTGGGTATTTTTTTTTGGTGGTGGTTTTTCATTTTTTGTTTGGGTTTGTTTGTTTGGGTTTTTTCCTTGGTTTGTGTTCTGCTAATTTAATGTTTTATGTTGTTTCTCAGAGGACTGGAAGAATATACAGCCCTTAGGGTTCCTAAGTAACAGGTGAACGGAGGTAAAATTTTTATGGGCTTTAATGTACTTTTAAATCAGTATTTCTCTGATGTTTCATAATTCAACATCTTCTGTGTTGCAGATACTTTAATTCTGCGTTTAAATATCAAAACTTTCAGCTAATGTGATCCTTTAGTAGTAATTAAGCTTTTGAAGCACCTGAGTTGCCTCCTCCTCTTCCAATGTCCTACCTCATCAACTGGTAATAGCTCATAAATGTGTAAATGACTATTCAATCTGCAAAGCTGGGTGAAAATCAGGCTCCTTATCATGGTTGACTGGGGAGAAGTCATTACAGTTTTTAGAAGATGTGCTGCAGGCTGTTGTTCCTTCAAGTGGTTCTTCTCTTCCTCATGTTTCTACCAAGGAAGCAGTGATGCTGGAATTGATGGGGAAAAGGATGAGGAGGTAGGATGTACCCTATAGACTTGTATGATGGTTTATGTATTGTCAAAATAGCCAGGAATTGCTTTAAAGAGTACAGACAGGCATTACAAGTCAGGACCCTTCACATTGTAGCTACATGTTATGCTTTTTTATTAATTGAAAGTCTAAAGTGGTATGATGGAAAAGGAGCACAGTACAACTAGATGATAAACATTAATTGCTCTTCTGTCCCTTTTCCGTCTCTGGCATTGGAAAATTCGAGGTGGCTGCACAACTCATATCTCACTGTTTGAGACTTTCAGATCCTGGCAATGAATAAGTGCATTTGTTTTCCTTTTCCTTTTTTTTTTTTTTTTTTTTTGCTCTTTGCTGAGAAAACAGATATCAACATAATCAATGCATGATTTGATTTTTTGCTGTGTCTTTTTGGGGTACAACTGGGTCAGAATATTTTGATTCATTTTAGAACATAAGTGGACTACAGTGATATAATGCTATGGCTGGTTTGTTCTCTGTGGGAAATACAGTGTCCTGACCTTACCTGCTGCTTCTTCTGTCTTACCAAATTACCTCTGTTGTACATTTCACGTGTATCATCTTCAGAGACCTTTACTACTAATGTAAACTGGCTCCTGGTATCACTTATTTTATTCTTCCAATTTGATAGGATCAAAGTATTCTATTATAATTCAAATCTTATTTGTGAAAATACAAAGACAAACCAATCCTGACTTTGTGACAATTACAAATTATCTATAGAAGCTAGGTAGAAAAAAATCTTGTGTGTAAGTGTTGTCTTTGAAAGTTGTTGAAAAATCAGAAGTTATTAGCTTAGTAGAGAACAGCCATCTTGGATAACTAGGGCTTGAGAGGCTGGTTAAACATTGGATCAGTTTCTCAGAAATTCAGTGGAATCCTTGGAAAACAGGTTACTAAAACTTTGCTGGTACTTGGTGGTCTGATGTAACCCTTTAGCTGGCTTTGCTTTGACTGAGGGCTTGAACAGAAATCTGTCCCAGTCTCGGTTTTGCATTTCTGTGTTTTCTGAAAAGTGCTCTACATCTGCAGCCTATGCTTTTAAGTCACAGGCCAATCCTTTTGGCTCAGAGGAGCACAGTTTATAAGCTTTGGTACACAGGCAGTGATGATTTTCCAATGATAGGTTAAATGACCTGAACAGGTGACAGCATACTGACATTTCTGTGCTAAAGTATGGAGCTGGTATATTTTGGAGGCCAAGAATTGAATGCCATGAACATGGAGAGCTGTATGCAAATCTGAAGTTAGTCTCTTTCATTCATGGGAGTGGTCACTTCCCCCACCCACTGAATTCTGTGAAAATCACCACTCCACATGTTGCTCTCACTGCTTGCTAGGACTGTGTCCATCTGTAGGAGAGATCTTCTAGCTCTGAAAATTCTTTATCCCAAAGCATTTTATGAAAGGTATATGATTATATAGCATTTCAGGAACTCCATGAAACTTGTAGCAGATATGTTTGCAAAACACTTCTTGTGGAGAAAGAACAGCTGATAATTGCATTTCTCATAGCATTTGAATTAGTAGAGTGTTTGAAATATTATTTGCAGAGTAAATGAATTATTATAAAGACAATGTAAATCATTACAGTTTTCATGTGTTTTATCTCTGTGTCTATACAGCAACAGAAAGATAACTCCAAAATAGTTTGCTCATTATGTGAAACTAGAATGCAAGCGCAGTGCTCACAGGCTTTTGAGCTATTTGATGTGCAGAGGTCTAAGAACCAAGTGTGGGCTGCATTTCCTATAGATCTCCAAGATAAACTATGTGCTGAGTTGTGTTCAGTTATTACAGTAGTGCATGGAAAGTCTGTATCAAGAGACTCAACAGGTCCTGCTCGTAGCCTCAAGCACTCTTTTGCAGCTGCCCTGTGCTGTTTTAATTGTTAGCATGTTTCTTGGTGTGATTTTGATCCATGCCAACTGGCAGCCTCCTAGGAAGTCCTTGGGCAGTCTCCAAGGAACAGCAAAGGTTGGGGCAAAACCCCCCAGACAGTGAGGCACAGAACACATTTAAAATAATGAAAGTTAACCATAAGGAAGGTGAACTGTGTCCTGTCACTTGCTCCTTGTGCCTTGAGGCTCCTCGAGACAAAACACTTCAGATTTTGCACTGTGCTGAATGCTGGACAGTTTTGAAGCATGAACTTGCCTCTCAGTTTTCCTCATCTCCTTTGAGGCAAGCTCTGTGGCAGGGATACCTGCCAGCACAGCTCTGTCAGTGTGCATACAAACAGGCAGGATCCTGGTCAGCATGGCAGTCCCAGCTGAACTGTCCCATGGAGACACAGTAGCTCTGTCAAATTGTTCTTTAATGCTACAGCTGGTTTAGTATTATCAAACCCTTGAACACCTTTATGAGCTGTGCCCCTCCTGCACTCTCAGAGCTCCGCAGCTCAGGATGCAGCCTTAGACAGTCTATGAGCCAAAGATTAAAGTGATACAGCTGGCCCACAAGGAAATGTGTAGGTGAGCTCTGTTACCCCTCATCTGCCCCTGGCAGATTCTACAAGCAAGCATTCATTACCCCTGCAAGCTCTCATGTAGGTTTTTGCATACTTCTTTCTTCCATACAAGCAAGAGCATGTTGTATATTGACTCAGTTGCTGGAGTGGAACTCTGTTTCAACTTTTTTCCAATCCAAATGTGTAGACATTACTAACTGAAAATGTAGTTTTCGGTCTAAAGGAAAAGCAGCTGTAGTTACGCAATTTTTTTAAAAATTTCTTCAATGTCATGCCAAAAAGATCTACAAAGAGGTTTGAGGGAGAGGAGCTGTAAACTTTCCCATTTAATCATTAATAAGAACCATTTTTTGGTGGCTGGTATGCTGCTGAAAACTGGCAGAGCAAATTTATTTTTGCACTCTGTGGAACTAAACTCATCTCTGGATTAAGGAGCCTGAAATTCCAGTGACTATTATAGGATCAGAGCCCATGTGTAGAAGCAATTTTTTCTAATCATAGGAGAAATGCCCAAATTTTAGCATGAATGCAGGGATATCTTATTCAGACTGAAAGTCAGTGTCTCCTCTGTTGAAGTTGATTCATCAAAGCATTTCTTTGCCAGAAGCTATAACAAATCTTCCTCATTACCTATGGCATAAAGGATTTAGCAGGATGGTTAGTGCTGATCAGATTGTTGCACCATCAGACTCTGTGCACCCACTCCGTGGAGCCGGACAGTTGCCTGTGGATTTTTGCTCATAAAAGTGGGTGCTCAGGCTGGGATTTAAAGCTGAAAAATTAGTGGCCCTCCAGTACCAGTGCCCAGGGGATAGAAAGCATGGAAATATGTGATTTGATGACAAAGGATGTCAGGAACATATGGTTTCTATAGGTCTGTGGGTATGGAAGAAGGTGCTAGATATGGTTCATAATTTATTTATCCTTCTCTACTCCTGAAGTCTCATAATTAATAACTGTTAATTATTTTATTCTCATAGGTGACTTTTATTCCTTTTATTCTTTATTACAACGTTCAGACCAGACAGGTGTCTGAAATGGAGGAATTTTTGCATCCTCACATGAACTGCTTAAGTGCATCATGCCTCACGGAAGAAGTATTGCATTTGTAGTTCATCAGCATTCAACAGGGTTAGGGGAAAAACTGTGTCTCAGGGAGAAGCAGCTTCTATCATTCAGTCTTCAGCTGACAGCAGAAGTAAAAATGCTTCCCTGTGAGGGAGTGCAGGTCCTGTTTCAAACAGCAACCTTACAGCGAAAGAAAATATTTTTTAGCTGCCATGCTATCCTACCCTCGAGTCTGTGTTCTCCAGTCCCTAGAGAGAGAGATCAAATAGGGGAAACTAGACTAACTCTTCACAACTGGAAGGTTTTCCTGCCTTAGTAAAATATTCTGCTTCCCCTCTGGACAGTTTTTACTCACCATAATGCATTTAGAGCATGTTCTCTTGAAAATGCAAGACAGTTCCTATTGCAACAAGGGTAACAGGCTTTGCCTTCCCCATGGGGACTCTCCTCAGATGAATGTGCCCTGCCTTCCTGCCTGAGGCTGAATCTAAAGAGGCTCAGAAACCTCATGAGAGACATCAGGAAGGGATCCACCTAGTCTGAAGCTGCATTGTCACTCTTCCTAGGTGCTCACAGGATGGCTGGATCCATTGTAAACATTACTTGCCTTTTTTTGGAAGGAAGGGAGTGAGGGCAGTAATATGACATGGAGTGGGATGGAATATATCTAGTTTGGATGTCTGAGGCAGGGTCAGGTGAGACCTAAGCCAGTCATTTCACTGCTAGCATGTAGTGATGAAAGAAGAAAAGAAGATGACAGCAAGTGCTTGTCTTGGGATTTTCTTTTGTCAGGAAGAGAAGGAAGGACATTTATAAAAGCAAAGTATTCTGAGACAAACAAAGAGACAGTGCTAGCCCATGTCATGACCTACACATCTCATAGTTTTATTTATCCAGATTTGGAGTATTTGGATCTAAATTTTCTCTCTTGCTAAGCTTTTGTCTTTAGTGTCTTGAATTTGTGACATGATGGCAGAGAGAGCTAGCTCTGAATGTGCAGTCTGGCTAGGCTGTTGTAAGAAGGAGTGGTATATAATTCAGTAACAAAAAGATTGTACTAGAGATTCTTGTGAGTTTGTTTCAGAGGAAGTATCATCATGGACAGATCTGTGGATGAGATTTCCCATTTGTTAAGGCTGCCTGCCCTTTACATGTCTTTTCTCCCCTGGATAGCAGCACTGTTGAAATACCTTTGGGAGTGTGGGTGATGGGATAGATTGGAAAACTATTTCTGTTAACTGTCGGAATTCATTCTTATGGCAGCAAAGTGAAAAGCTAGGGGTAATTTTACTTTTAGGATGAAGTTCCCTCCTTGGAGTATGAATGAAGAATGGTACAAAACCAAAGTAAATATTAAGCTTCTGCATTTGTAGTCTGATAAATGAATATTTATACAGGACATAGAATCAAATTGTAGATCATTATACTTGCTAGATGTGTATAAAATATATAAGCTGCACACATGTAAATGGGCTCTTTACATCTGCAGTGTGATAAAATACTATAAATGTAAATATGAAGTATGCTTCTTGAATTTATGTAAGCAAACAGAAGCCAGAGAGACCTCAAAAGACACGTGCAGATGAGCTTGGACCTTACTGGGTCTACTCTTTTATCACACCGCTTTTCTTTGACATAAGCCAAAAATAATATAACAATTTCCATGAGTCTGAAAGCAGAATTTTTTGCTGGAGTTATGATTCATTCATAACCATAGCTAGATGGCAGGAAGGGCTGTCTGAGTGCCACATGTTGAGCTGGTTTTCTACACTCACACCCATATGTTCATGCATTCCCCACACAAAGGTGCATTTGTGGGTGCATGAGGAGAGTGCTTGCCCGTGCACCTGTAACAACTGATGCAATACTTGGTTTGGCTGTGGGCAGAGACAGGGCAGTGCAGTGACACTCTGGGCCTGCTTTTATTCTAAGTTTCTGGTTATTAGAGTAGATCTAGTAGAACTTATCTACAATAAAAAACACAAGTATTGGGATCGGGAGGAACCAATTGCATCGGTTCCTTTTACTTCATTTTCAGAACCTCCCCCCTCCTGAGGTCCTAAGGGACAAGTGCTCTGCAGGATTACTGCTAACAGCAGCACTTGTATGTAGCCAACAAACAGAAAGGTTATAAGGCTGGTGTAAGTCAGAAAAAATGATGTAAAGTGCCATTGTTGCTTCCCAGACCAAGATCCCCATCTGCATTCTGCACAGTCTGCTATAAGTGGCCACAGGAAGAAGATGCAGCTCGGCTTAGAAGACTAGCCAATATGCACAGACTTATTTTTAAGCCAGTGAGGTTATTTAATAATTTTATTTATAGGTGAAAACTCATTTCATTTAGTCATGTGCAAAATGGTTGAGATGTGTGAGGCTTGAGAGAAGGCAAACCAAGCTAGAAGACAGCTAACTGGGAGTTCCTTTCTGTGCTCACCAGAGTCACTTGCTCTTCACAGCTGGCCTGCATTTCCCATACATACAGTGCCCATAAGATCTCCATTGTCAGCTGCTTATGGTTCAGCTGAAGGGAAGGCCCTGGAGGCCACTGGAGATGAACTCTAGTATGGAACCAGCCCATGGAGGCAACAGAAAGAGACATTCAATCTATACCTTTCCATTAATCATTATAGCATCTCAGTCATAGGCAAATTACTGCTGAACTGAGCCCAAATAAGTTGTTGCTTCTCTACAGCCAAAATATCTTGACTTGAAGTCACCTAAAACTTCATGTGTTGTTAAAATTCCCTATGTGGATAGTAAATATATAATATTTCCTGTGAGTAATAGAGTTTAATGAAAAACTGCCTCTCAAATACTGTTACTTCCCACCTATTCTACCTAATTCTTTCTGCATACCACATTTCAAATTGCTGAATATTATTTTAACTAATAAAAAGGATATGTAAAAATTCAAAGAAACTATTAACAGAGGGTAAAGTGATTTTTTTTTCTTTTAGATGGTGATACTGTTCTAACCTGTTCTATGTTTTCACTGCTTTTCCTCCCACAAGGTATCAGCTGTTGACTTGGGTGTATTTTTAACATGATAGAAATACTAATAAAGGCACAAATTCTAATATTTTTGCTTACAAGGATTATTTTTTCTCCAGATATCTCTGCAATGTAGGCCTGTAGGCCAAGCTATGTACCATTTGTATGCAATATTGAGCACTTATTAAGAGAAATACTCAAAAAGGTAGTGAGGTTGCTTAGGTAATTATGATCCACACAGAGAAGAAAAAATAACATTTTTAGTTATTCCTTCTGCTTTATTTCTTTTTTTTTTCTTTTTTTCTTTCTAGTAACTCAATTATTACTGCAAATCCTGAATGAGTTTCCTTGTTTTCATCCTTGAAGTGTGAGGTTCCTTGATCCAATGCAAGCTTTTTTTTTCTTTTTTTTTTAATGACCCAATTTGTTCAAGCCTTTTGTTTCTCTATTTTTAGGCAGCTTACAAAATTAGGGATTTCTTGCTATTTTAATATTTATTTTTTGTAAGATCACGTCTGGTTTCAAATCTCTGCTTTAACAAAGTTCAATTGTTATGGTTTGGCAAAGCTCAAGCAGGTCTGTTTGGACAAAAATAGCCAGTTTTTTCATTAGGAAATAAGCTGAAGCAGGATGAGTATAAATAAGTTTGTATGTAAAAATAAAGCTATTGTTGATCTGTGTCTGGACAGTATTCTTTTGGGCATATTAGCTCTCTGGCCAGTTTTTGGTGGCTCACAACTTTGGACAGTCCCATGCTGACAGAGTTAGATTCCAGGTTCCCACTTCCCAAGGTAATGCTCCCACCACTGAGCTCTTGCATGGAACCTGGCTTGTGGTACCAAATGTCACTAAAAAGGCCAACCTCAGCTTGAGTCTTTGAAAGACAAGGCAAAGACTTTAGTGAAGGGACATCCCAGGCTGCTGATCTCAAACAGGGAAGGATAACCTTGCTCTAGCAAGGAGTGATGGGCAGAAACCCCGTGAGGGATGAAGGTCTGAGGCAATGCCTCCTGGTCTGTATTTTCTCTTGGGTGGTTTCAAGTAGCTGCATGCTGGACACGCTTATGTCACTTGTGTCTCCTGGTTCAAAGGCTGCTTTAGCTCCTCTGCTGAGGCTCCTAACTCTCATTAACTGCAGGGAAATCTGAGACACCTCCAGCCTCTGGATGCCACAGGGAGGTAGGCAATATGCCATTTTATTTTAATTGCCTCTGTCTAGAAATGACTTTGGAGCACGCATTCTTTAATTTGTGCTCTTTGCTTCCAAGAAATCCCACCTGTAATGAAGGATTTGAAGGGTCAGCCTCATAATTTAACATTGAAGGTGTTAAACTGGCACAGTTTTTAATAGTGTCCCTAATTTTCTATCTCAACATTATTTCCTTGTAAAAGTTCTCTTTGATGGAATCTGAAGGTTTCTTTATAAATGTATATTTGTATAATGAGCAACATTTTCACATAGAAGAGAGAGATAAAAATAAAGGTTGTCCTTTTTAAAACATACATGTCATATTAAGAATATATATATCCAGGGACTGATATTAATTTCAGAGCCTTCAAAAAAGACTCTGGATTGTATCCATTACTGTCCATGGCCCTGGTTCAACTTTTATATAAGTCAATAGGCATCCTGGCTGTTTCCTCCCATAGCTGTTTGGATCAGGTCCAAGGCAAACAAGAACAGTCAGAGAAAGATGCTACAAATGGTGAAACTTAAAAGGAAGAAAGGAAAAAAGGTTAGGCTGCATGTGGTGGGCGCTAGCAAAAAAGCTCTGCATGAATATAGCATAAACTAAACACTGTTTTTGTGCCTGGAATTTATTTAAATAATATCAGTCTTCCTGGGTTTTCAAACTGAAATTGGTAGGGTGGAGTTCAGGCTAAATATCTCATGCACTTTTCCTGCCTCCTGTGAGCAGCACTTGGGAAGTGAATCCCACCTGCCAGTGCCACAGGTACAGGGAGGTGGCTGCAGGGGCCATGCTGCCAGCTGGGATGTCACCTTCCCTGGTCCCCCCAAAACCCAGCTCCCTGCCAGGGACACTGGTAAGCAGGAGACAAAGAAGTCAATCGATTTCCTCAGAGGTGCTTTGTGTGAGGGCCCCTCTTCCCCGTGCACAGGCTTGCACAAAAGGACTCAGAAAGGAGGGTGACCTCCTGATCCCCAGTGCTGGCCAAAACATAAATGAGAAATAGCCCCTCTGTGGGTGCAAAGCAACCCTCCCCCCACCCTCACTGTGGTTTATTTATAGATAGCCTTATTTGTTTGTATTGTCAAGAAGCAGTAATTCCTAGATTATTTCTTAAGTGTCCAGAGAATAAAGATCAAATGCTGCCAAGTGTACACATGACAGATAAATAAGAGTATAACACCAGAATCCTCCTTTGTCATGGAAATTGTGTTGGTTTCCTGTTAAGAAAATGAAAAACAGATGTTAAAAAACATAGCTGGTTGTGTGGATACTGCTGTATTGGGACAGCTCGGATAATAAAACAGTGAATACTTGGGGGAAGTAGGGCGGGTTTAATTTCACTTTAAAAAATAATTGAAAAAGAAATGGAGCTGCCATTCAGATGTTTCTAGCACATAGCAGCTTCAGCTGGTTTTGGGATAGGAAATACTAATATGGGCCCTCTCTAGATTAGAGTGATCACAGCAATGCTGCAAATGCTGGGCTTTATCCATCTTATAACAGGAATGTTTTGTCACAAAAAAAAACTTGGGTAGGTTAGAGATTTTTTGTTTTTTACCTACCATTGGGTTCCCTCTATCTGGCAGCCAATCTTGGCTATCCCATGTCAACTTCTTGAGAAACTAAACTGTCTTGACTTTCCTTATAGTTTCATTTTGAGGGAGAAGGAAGGGACTAAAGCCTGTAAAAAGGGAAAGGCAGATTTCTGCTTTCAGATTGCCTCTGCCAGAAAGTTTCCTACCAAAGGAGAGAGAACCACTTTCTAATCATCTCTCCCCCATCATTTGTAGGATTTTTGTGTCTATCGAGGAGAGAGCAAAAGAGCAGAGGCAGTTAAGGGATAAGGAGTGTTTTATGGAAAAAGGCAGCAAGAAAATATGTGATTATTTATAACACTGCTTACTTGGGTAGTTCCCTGAAACACACTTATCTCTTCTGTGGGGTATGAAACGTGTGGGATTTAGGCTAGAGCTATGCCAACTATGATAAAAAAGGTATAATATTTTTTCCTTTTATTTTTAGATGATTCTCCTGGTTCTTGGTTGGTATGCAGTCTTTTTAATGACCTGTTACTGCAGTGCTGCTTCCTGTTTGTACGCTATGTTGACATACTGGAAGTTTGAAAGACTGCCCTGTCTTCCCTGTAATCGATATTAAATATACACACCTATTATACATATATATGTATGTACACAAGAGTTTAACAGGAAACAGGCAGGATTGAGGCAGACTTCAGCTTTATCCATGGGAGCAGCCCTCTGGAGAGGGAGAGCAAGCTCCCCAGGAGCTTCCAGAGATGTCTCCCTGTGCGGAGATGGCAAGGGGTGCTCTGCAGTCAGCAGGGAGCGACAGGGGCAAGGTCGCTGCCTTCCTCCAGCCCCATCACTTATCAGCAGCATCAGTGCTGCTCTGCTTTTGGAGCAGCACCAGGTGTGGCTGTGCTGTCCCAGGTTGTGCTGTGTGAATTCACCTTGGCCATGGCCCTGGGACTGCTCCCAGCCCGTGTTGCACAAGGGAAGCGCAGCAGGGCTGGCTGCTGGGGACTCCCAGGGAATGCATCCTGCACACCCATTGCAGAGTTTAGCTGGTACTTCCTAGGCAGCTAAACCCATTAGGGCTGAATGTTCCTGAAATCAAGGTGTGGGATGTGAAATACAGTCATATTTCAAAATAATCCACATCTTCCAGAGTTTTCAAAAGTTGAATACTCATTTTTACTTTTTTATTTGACAAATTCTCAGCTGTTGTTTTTGGTGTTTTTTCTTCAAGTGTCCTCTAGATTTGCCTTTGCATTTTTCTCCCTCTGTAACAGTGAGTTGCAGGGTTGTTTAAATGCATGTGTGAATTTTAGGTATATAAATTCTAACAATGACAATCTGGCTGCAGTCTCAGTGAGCTCTTAGAACAGAAGACAGCTCACTCAGTTTTGCTGAATTTGCTTCAGTTCTTGGGAAGATGAACTCAGTATATAGGTGAGAGATTTTAACATCAACTCTGACAAGAAGTTCAATGCAAGCTTTTCTATTTAGCCTGGAAAATTTTTATTTTCCCCTGTATGCACACGGATCAACATGTGCTTCCTTTTGATTCTGCTTTTTCTCTTCCCCATTTGTCAAATGTCTGCAGTCCCTGCAGTTGGGACAGGGAAAGTCCAGATTTCTGGATGCAATCAAAAGGTCACTTCCTTTTGCTGTTGCTGCTCTCCCCTGCAATCCTGAGGTTAGAAGTGGAATAGCAAGTCATGAAGTGTTCAAGGCCTTATTATTTGGATCATTATCCAGAAATATTTATTTGAATCATCTGATGCAAAACTGTCTTTTAAAAGAAAATCTCTTTGCAGTATGTTTCCTTACTAGCCGCACTTGGAACAGAAATACTGAGAGTATACTTTTGCTTTGAGACCTTGTTCTTTTCACATCCACTGCAGGTAGAAATTGGAAAAGGTGTTGTATGAAAATGTGTAGGCTCTTATTACTTGTGCAATCTAGTGGCTGAAGTGCATATAAACTATAAATGACCAGAGAAACCAAAATATAGAGACTTTTATATACAAAAAAGAGATTCTTAAAATTTGTAGATAGCATTGATACAACTCTTTGGTGATGATTGCTTCACAGAAGTAAACTGGAGAGGCTCAGGAGTCATTCTCACATGCTGAAGACTGTATTTTCACATCATATTTGATGTACCTTAGGTTCTTCTTCCCCTGTGCTAATGCTGGCTCAGTGCTGTAGCTCTAAGTCACCAGAGCATTTGATCTCTGAGGACATCAGTTTGGCACATTGCATCACTATGAAATAGTACAAGAGATGGTGGAGTTTTTTTCTTTTTTAATGTTGCTAGTTCATTTCACACAGGCAAAATCACCACCAGCAGCCATGAGCCTTTGGACACAGGAAGAGGAGGTGTCCCTAGGGGCTCTCCTCAGTGGTGCTCCTTGAGGGGATTGAAGGATGGATCAGGAGGAGCTTAGCCTCCCTTCCAGGGAGCCGATGGCTCTTTGGTCTGCCCTTCGCTGATTTCACAGTGCATTGAATTCCTGATTCTTAGTGGGGGACATTATAAAACACTGTCTCCCCAAATATGACATTCTACCAGACACACATACAATTGCAATACTTTTAACTGATATTTTGGGGATTTTAAGTGCTGCTGTAGGAATTAGGAATATTTACCAATAGAAAAAATTCTTTGTGTGAGAGAAACGTTTTGCTTCTGATTGAACAAACTTAGTGGGATGATTTTTTTTTTTTTTTTTTTTGAGTCTGGGTTAGGTTCAATTTTCCATGGTTTCCCGTGAGTTCCAAGCCGGGTGCTGCCGCTGAGCTCCTTGGCAAGAAGGTGGCGCTGGCAGCCCGGGATTGGGGCTCGGCCGATCGCACGGGTGACTTCGCATCCGCAGGGGCACCTTTAAACAGCTCCTATGGGCCGCTTCAAGTGGAAAAACAACTTCCCTGCAGCTGTTTTATGTTGTTTGGGGTTTGGTGGTTTGCTGTGTTTTTATTTTTTTTCTCGTTCCGATTTTCTTTTTTCTTCGTTAATGCTCGGTACTTAGAAATCCCAGTCTTCTCCAAACAGGCTCCTCTCTTCTTCCGTGAAATGCAGCTCAGCGAGCTCCCTTCATACACCACCTTCTTTGTATCCCAGCACTGACCAGCTTCGGGAAGCTCTTTGGCTACAGTGGGCTTCTTTGTAAGGAGGTGCGCGGCTGTAGGGATCACCTCTGGGAGCAGTTTTTGAGTGCTCCACCCTTTTGCTGGGGCGGAGGGCACGGTGCCCTGAGCAGGGGGGGCTCTATCCTGGGGTCAGCATCAAGGGGATGTAGTTTTGCTGCCTTAAATGCTCAGGATGTAACTGGGTTTTTTTGCTGTTTTTGTTTATGTGTTTGATTTGTGCTTTTGTGGCCAGCTCTAGCTTGCTTGTGTCTAATTCCATGAGTTAGGTATGATTTTTACAAGGTGGGGTGTCCCCTCTTCTCTAGGCTGGCTGTGAATGATGGATGTTAATGAGAGTTGGATTCACTTTAACTGTGATCTTCAAGACATAAAAATTCATTGTTCTTTTCTCTCCCAGCACCTATATTTTGGTGTTTTACCAACTATCTTGGTGTGTAGCAGCCATATGCATAGCAGGGAAAATGCTGTTACTTTCAGCAAGCTTTAGGGGTGTGTGCAGGGTGTATATATAAAATACATGCTCCCATTTGCATGGTGCTCTAGTGTGCCAAGTATTTTTCCATCTATGGCTGTTTGCATACTTTGCCATATTAGTTGACTGCAGTTTTCATGTGCCATAAAATAAAGGTTAGGATGTGAAAATATGAAGTCTCTATTATCACAGGCTATGCAAATGGCCTGTGTGTACATAGCTGTATTTTTTTTCTAGGCAGATTTTTTTATTATTATTAATTTAACTATGGTATTAAAAATTCAAAATTCCTATGAGTATTTTTTTTAATGAAGGGAATAATTTAATACTAAAGTATTATCCTAGTCACAAATTTCTCTCTATTAATTTCCCCTCTATGAGAAGAGGGAGGACCAGGAGAGCTGGAGAAAGAGGTGTGTATGAAATTCAAGGCTGCATTTGGCAATTCATCCCAGCACTTCCTGCCAGCACAATGGTTGCCCCAGTATGTGATTTGTGCAGAATGGGTAGATGATTTTCTTCATAAGCTTTGAGTACAAAGGGTATTCCATGATGCCATCTAATTGCTTAATCCCCAAGGAGTTCTTCAGGCATTTATTTAACACTAATTGAATGTGTAAATGTTCTTAATTTACAGCGTGTGAAAGTTGCAGTGAATGCACACAACAGAGGATGTCAAAGTGACGCTTCATGGAAAGATGCAGTTAAGGCAGTGCTAAGTTACTTCTAATAGGATTAATTATTTATTAAAGTTCAAAGCTCATCAGAGCACAGGGACAAGCATATGATGGCTTGTTGCTGTTCAAAAGTAACTAGTGGAGTGGAGCTGTGCCTCTAAAAATTTCTGTGACATACCTTACTATGTTGCAGTAAAGGAGGAACTTAAAACACTAAGCAGGGCAAACGATTCAGTTCAAGGCAAAGAACTTGTCTTGGCAACAGTTGCACAAAGCCTGCTTGGGCTGTTAATTAGTGCTTGCATTGTAATAAAGCTGTGGAGTCCCAGGCACTGTGCAGAGATGTAGGCAGGGGTGCTGGAGCTGGCCCTGCCCTAGAGCTTGCACAGCTTCAGCCCTCAAGATGTGGGAACAAATCAGTCTTGCAGGGCACAGTACATCCACAGAGGTCTCATAACAGGTAGGTGGCATTCTTTGGAAAGGGACCTGCAGCCCCAATGCCCAGAGTTGTGCCAGCTATTTCCCACTGGTGGAGTGAAAACTCTGATCTTGTTCAAGATCTTGAATTTCATGGTAGATACATGCACAGGAGCACAAGCAACAGCTGGCACCTGAGCTTTTGGAAAAAACTCAAGTCCTAGTTGCTCTCTGTGCTGGGTGTCTGTGTGCTGGCAAAGGAGCTCAGGAAATCATACAATGAAGAAAATTACACTTTTTGTGACATGATTACATACCCTAGAAACATAATTGCCCACGAGTCCCACTTTGTGGTGCACACTGCACAAGCACCCAGAGGTAACTCTGAAGAGGCAAAACCTGTTGGTTTACAGTGTCTATTGAGAGGAGCAGAGTTCAGGAGAGCTGGGCTCAGTCACACCCCACCCAGCTCAAACACAGCCCTTATTCACCCACCTTTACACTGCATGAGATGTACCAGCCCTCACACTTCTCTGGTTCTTCAGTGGATGCTGATGCTTATACCTGTGTCTTAGTACTTTCAGAGAGGGAGTAATTATCACAGGGAGTTCAAGTGTGATAACTCATCTGGAAAGGCAATTTGTTCAGAATTTGTCAGAAAAAGTGGGAAAGGTGAAGGCTTGGGTGTGAATTTTCTTGTCCGTCTGTGAAACGTCTTGATCTTTTCTTAGCTGCAGAAATGGTACTGATTGAATACTACCTGTTTTGAGACTAGGGACTTTAGATATTAATTAACTTTTTTTTCCTGAAAATTAGGTATATGTATTATGCCTTTTGTGTGTCTAAGTCTTACATAGTTTTGTATCTTCGAGTTTAATCTTTATTGTCCTTAGACGCATGAGGAATAGCATGGGACTGTCCCTTCTTCAGCCATGCAGGGCTGTGAAGGCTTTCTTTTCAGACATGGCAGAAAAATAATTCAAATATCTGATTTGCCAGAATTCCATGGTGAAGACCAGAGCTGCATAAAGGGCTAAGCATCCTGTCACATTGTGTCTCAGTGTTTCCTACATAGTAGAATCCAAAACATAAATTTCAGTGCCTCTGGCACAGACAGAATTATACGTATCAGGATAGGATCTGACAATACGGAGGTCCAGTGGAAAGAGTAATCTATGGATCCTGGCAGGCCATGATAAAGAGAGGCATGTGTTTCAAATTTAGCCCCACTTTTATATTTATTTGAGCATTAAAGTGTTTTTTTCAGTCATCTTAAAGGAGGGGCATGTGAAAATGGAGACAAGAAAAGTTAATCATATCTGGATGCCAAAACCAGAAGTTAATTTGTATGCAAGTTCTGGTCCAGGATACAAGCCAGGTCTTTTGTTAGGCTAAGTGGCTTCATCATCCCCATGAGAAAGTGCTGAAGAAAGCTGGAAGAAGTTTATGCATGATGAGGAAAACTTAACTTCTCTTGCATCTTTCCTGTGCCCTTTATGATTAATGGAAAGAGTCCATTAATTCAAACATATGCTCTTGGTCTCTAGGGGAAAAGTGGTTGTGATTAGAAAATCACCTTCTACTCTCATAGTTTAATTTCCTCTGTCTTTCTCAAATGAGACCAAAAACTGGAAAGAGTATGGATGGCCCAAACAATTTAGTTTAAAACAAAACAGAACAGCCACAAATTCCCTTATGCTGAGTTGCTCTGGAAGGCTTTGGTGCTCTGTGCAGGGTTGGTTTTTCTCCTTACTCATTGCTTGCATTTTGACAGGATTGGTGTGTTCTGAGCTCACAGGTCTCCACAGCTTCCAGAGTAAGGAAACCACAGAGGGAAAAGACCACATCTTGCATAAAGCTTTCCACAGTCTGTTCTGAGGAAGCCTCATAGGTGTTAAATGTCAGACAAAGGTACAAGCCTGCACTTCCTGTAAGGCAGGACCTGAAAGCAAAGAGATCACATGGAGAATTGGTGAGGCTGGCTGCCTCTAGGAGCACACAGGGTGTCTTCTGGACAAACCTGCTGCTGTGGGACAAAACTGACAGGCCAGTACCCTTGGATGTCTTCAGACTAGGCTAACTAAGGAGGAAAACTTCTGCTCTTGCCAGCAGGCAAAGTGACACCGGGACCATTTAAGTAATGTCTAATTGGGTGTTCAAACTGATTAGAGTTGTACCTGAACTCTAAAGACCAAATTTTCCTCCTTTATTTCAAAAGTTCTTCCATTTGAGCAGACCCAGCCCGTACTGGGCTGTCTGTCCCCTTGCACAGCAGAGGTGTGTGCAGCAGCAGGATGTGCTCCTGTCTGTGGCCTGCCAAGGCATCAGTAAAAAGCAGGGAGGTGCAGTGGTATGCTTAGAGGGAGAGCAGCTTGCTGGGATGCTGCTGAGGGGATCGCAGAGATTGGAGAGCCAGCTCTGACTGAGAAACAGCTGTGAGGAACAGGGAGCAGACAGGTCTTGGAGTAGATGGGAGGACTCAGAGGGGACTGGGCACCACTGCTGCTAACAGTAACCTGGCTGTGTGTAACCAAGCACCACTGCCCTAAGGTCCCACCTGTGTGGGCACAGCTGTTGGAGGAAGAGCTACACATAAACTCTTACATCTTCTGTCCTGTCGGATCTAATTATTATGCTTAAAGTAGATTTCATTATTTTGTTTTATTCTTTTAGTTCAAAAAGTTTCTAGATTTCATTATTTTTTTCTATTCTTTTAGTTCAAAAGGTTGTCATTCTCTTTGGGTAAACAACCTCCAAGGGAAAGCAAAGTGAGAGCTAGCTTCAAAACTGGCTGGCCCAGTGTCTCACCATAAAGTACTATAATGTGATTTGAGCCTTTGTACTCTTCTTAAAATTTCCTCATGCTTTCCAGTGTGTGTTTGTGCAAAAGAGAGCCTTTTGAAACCAGAAACCTGTAAAAATGAATCCTACAATTACAATAAAAATTGTCAGTGTAAAATAAGACACCCTTAGTAAGGACAAAGTCATACCTCCTCTGGGGTGTTTATAATCTGAATGTTATCGAGAACTGAAATCTGCATTAGCAATATAAGCAGACCAACTCTCATGTCATTCCAGTGCCTTATTAAGGACTATCCTTATTGACTCCTCCATGGCATAGGGTTATGCCTGAGGTAAAATATTTTTCAAGATAAGAATGAATATACAAAGTCACGCTATTACTGGTTTCTAAAATTTCATCATTATAGTGTGTATGCTTACAATTACCCCACTGACACCCTTTAAATGTCCACAGTGAAATGTGGCTTAAGCTTTTAAGATTGCCCAAATAAAGATCTAAATGTATCTATAATAAGGAACTTTAAAAACAGGGAGTTTAAGAGAAGCCATTATTTAACACTGATTTTACTGTTGGAGGTTCTGAAGTGGACCTCGTTTTTGTAAGACAATTGCTGTGCATTTTCATGGCGTTTTGGTGAGCTAACATTCAAGCAGCTGGCTCTTAAAATACCTTTACACCATACAGGTGTGTATGGTAATGCTGGAGGGAAGATGGACAAGAAGGACAATTACAGGATTTCTCTTTTCCCCCTCCCTTGCCACTCTTGCTTTTGCCCAAGAGGAAAAGGCATCGTGTTTCAGGTCCTAGGAAGTCACACTTGCCCTGTTTGTTCTCTGATAGAGGCCTATAAACAGAGACATTCAGTCTGTAAACAAGTCAAGCTTACAAAGTGACTGAAAGATAACAGTCCCCCATCTAGCAGTGGGAGAGGAGGGAGGGAGCAGGGGGAGGGATGATAGAGAGGCTGCAATAAAAACAGGAAGGTTTCTGTTGGTCCTCTTGAAGTTGGTGGTTAAAAACATCAAAGCATGGTGTGTGTTTTTTTCAGCCAGACTGCTGTGTCACTTTATAATTCTTCATAAAGCAGTCATCCAGCCACTAACATACTGCAACTGTTAGTGTGAGCTGTGCTTTGATTTAGAGGAACTGGATCCTGCTCCAGGCATGTTAAGCTGAGGAATCTCTTGTAGGTTTTCTTGGCATGCTGTGTGCCATTGAAGAAACTATAACTTTTCAGAGCTGCTAATTGCAAGCTGTTCAGGAATTTTTCCTTCCATGAAAAAAAAAATCAAAACAATAAAAAACTCCTCACAAATAAATTACACCCCTCTTCTTTCACACTCTCCAAACTCAAATAGTTTTCCCAGGCTCTGAAGTGTTCAGATTTTCCTACATTGAAATTTAAAGTGGAAAACAAGATGGCAATGGAAAGGAAGAAAAAACAACTATACCATATGTGTCAAAGCAAAATGTACATATTCTCAAATTGGTTCTAAGAAATATAAATTATTCAGCAGCTGCTTCAACAGAGAGATATTTTACAAGTTCGAAGCCAGCAAAGTACATCAGTTCTCTTAGATAGGGGAAGGTATTCTGTTCTCCAAATGTAAGACATTCAGAAAATGGCATGGAGCTCTTGTCTACCCTTGGAAAAGCAGCCAAATAGATGGGAAGAGGAGCAAAGAAGGGCAGGAGCCTTTAGAGTCGAAAGAGCAGCTGCATTGTTCAGGGAGGGGAACAGTGAACTTTGCTATAAATGGTGTTAGAAGCTTCTCTGCAATGGGCTGCACAGACAATCCACTCTGGTTTATTATTGCTCAAACAGCTGACCTACACTGAGCAGCATTTGGGTTCAGCTTTAGCTCAGGAAGAAGACAGCAATAACAAATCTCTACGTAGAGAGCAGTCAGACCAGAGGCAGCCTTTGGTCTATGCTAGAGCAGCTTGTCTGAGGTTGGAGGCTAGGTTTGCTAGGTTTTTAATAGCTTTCCTCCAAGGGAATAGCTGCTGCAAGATTTTCCACTCCTGTAGGGATTACTTTTGTAGGAGGTGTTGCCATAGTTGGGAGAGGAGGGAAGGCAAATGTACTAGGTGGAGGAAATGATTGGTGCTGATGTGCTCTGTTACCAGATATGATAGGTAAAACTCCATGTCTGGATGATGATTTAAATTTCCTCCAGCTGGGAAAAGGGATTTTAGCCTCGATCCTTCACTGCTGATCAAAGCCAGCAAGCACTCTCAGCAGTGGTGAAGCTGCAGTGGAGATTTAGAATGCAGGTCAGCAGTGCAGAGCTCATTCAGGGGACATGTGTTCCATGGGCTTCCCCATACAGGCGGAATTTGAAAAGGCCACCAGTTGCACCCACAAATTGAGACGCCTGAAAAATTCTTTCCTCTGGCATATCTTAATGGTACACATAGCTCAGTACTTAAAGGGATAATTTGTGATTTCTCTAAGCCTTTTCTAAAGGATATTTTTGTAGCTTTTTAATATTGCGCACATCTTGCCTATAATTCTTTTTTGAAGGGGAAATTTGTTCTTTCTTGTAGTTTTAACAACCAAAAATATAAATACAGGGTAACTTAAACTTATGGATCACTTTGGGTGAACCTGTACTTCTATGTACTTCCAAAATGTATATTCATTTTATATTATCAGCTGTTTTAAAAGAGCCTGCTCCAAATAATATCACCAAGAGTAAAGGCTTGTAGTAACATGAATGCAGCTTTTGTCTTTAGTACAGAATAAATCAAAATACCTGCAAAATTTTAAAGTAAAATCACTCATGGGTGGTAGCATACTACAAGAAAAGGCTGCAATCGTGCTCTGTCCAAGCTTCCATTTATATCAGCTTAAACTGAGACTTTGTTTTTAACTAATGGAATATACTCCTAAAGTACTAAACAGGCCCTTAAAGGTGAATGTGTGTGCATCCATGCAGGCAAAGGTATAAAAAAAATCGATAGGTAATTGTAGGTGAAAAAGCATTCCTTTTGGGAACCTCAAAAAGTTTGAGTGTTGGTTCTTCAAGAAAGTGGATGTGGCAGGAGCTCATTGTGAGAGATCATGGAAACTTCTTGAGTTCAAGCCAAATTTTTGTACACATACACATGATAATGTTTTAGCAACTTACTCAAGCTATGTAAAGGGAATGTGGAAAATAAGAAGTGGGGTTGCCTGTGATTTAGAGATTTCAGTTTGGTTCATTTTTCTTGCCTTTAGGAGTTTGCCAGGAGCTTGAAAAACTTGTCTGAATAATGAAACTAAGTATTTGCAAGCATATACCAGATAAAAGCCCCAGAGTTACTTACAAGGTATTAGTGCATCGTTCTGTTTGCTTTTCGTGCACATTCATATGCATGATGTGTTTGGAAGACCATCCATGACTGAGAAATTCCAAAATGCTTGCATGAATAAATATGAGCAAATGTTCATCAGATGTTCATACCACAAGTGGCTTGCTCGGTTCTTTTGCCTGTTTTTCAAAGCTTGTTGTCTATTTCCAGCAGATAAAACACAAGATAAATGTGAGAATTTGGGTTTTGTTAATTAATGCCTAGGTAATGTTTGCAAGGATGCTTTTATGGGCATTTTCCACCTTCTAAAACATATCAAGGAGATACATTAATAGAAACATAAGTAGCAAATGTACTGAATTTCGTTAAAGTTCCTTTCTGAATAAACAAATCTGTTTTCTACTGGTAGTTCATACCTGTGTTGGACCGCAAGTAGCTCTGAATATTTAAAGCTAACTTGGGTATATTGAATGCCTCAGAAATCTGCCATATTATAGGTAGCTGGGATGCAAGAATACAATTTTTTTTTCCTATATGTCAGGCTGGGGTTTTTGGTTTTGCTTTGTTTTTTAAATTATTCTGAGGCAGATCAGTACCTCAGAGTTCAAGAAGAGTTAGGACAACACTCTCAGGCATAAGATGTGGTTCTTGGGGCTGTCCTGAGCAGGGCCAGGAGTTGGACTTTGATGATCGCTGTGGGTCCCTTCCAGCTCAGGATATTTTATGATACTATGAACAGCCATGAAAGCTTTCTTCAGGAAGAACTATTGTAAGTTTAGGTGGTGCTAAACCTATAGCTATTGTGAAAATCCACCCTTCTGTAATTTCTATAGAACTGTGACTGCCAGCAAAGCCATTGAAATTAACAGGGGCCTTTCTAATTATTTAAATCTACTCTAATTTGGACTGCACATGTATTATTGACAGAAGATCTCATTTTTCTCATGTGTTGCATCTCTGTTTCTTGAGTCCCCTCACCCCTGAATGGATGCTGACAAGGCTGCAGTGCTGTGAGCCAAGGCATGCTTGCCACCAAGCTTGCATGGAAATCCACAGATTTTAGCTAAGCTAAGGGAACACCAGCACAAATTTTCATGGGTAAAACTAATCCAGAGAGTATTTGGAAAATATATGGCACCTGACCTTTTGGATAAAAGCAAGATCCCATGTGTGATTATTCAGGAAAAATATTGTGGGTGAACAGAAGTTTTTGATACTCCAACAAAACTTATTTCTTACTTACAAACCTGCATCGGCAAACACATTTTTCTTTATTGTTGACATATAATGAAAATATATCTGTGTGTGTGAACTCTCATTATTGTTTTTATAATTAGGGTAAAGTAAGCAAGAACAGTAATTATTATTATTAAGGAACTGATGGATTAGCACACGTTATGCTTGTTTGTGAGCATGATCTGTAAGAGAGCACAAAATAATGACAACGGTGTCACCTCGGAGAGGTGAGCTGATTTCTCAGCAGGCATAGAGGAGGACAGAGAGGGCTCTATGGTTTGATTTCATCTCACTGAAAACCTGGAGAGCAGTGGATTTTATATGGCCAGAGCTCGGCAGAACAGAGCTTTGTCTTGATAACTCAAAATGACTAGATCATGCCTGGTAGCTGGTCCTGGAAACCTGACCCTTGTCACAGGCTGACTACATCAATTTGCAGTAGATTGATGATGTATAGACTATGGGTGCCCCAGGGGAGACCCAAGAAAGGCCTGAGAAACATTGTATTGTTAATCCATACCCCTCATTAGCTTCTGCTGTGCTGGATTTCAACTCGCTGGCAAGGCTAGAGGAGCTGGAGGGAGAATGTGGCGTTGTCTGGCATTGTTATTGTTGGTTGCCTTTTGAATGAAAGGATGTTTTAAAATACCTTTTCTCCAAAGTTTAATGCATCAAAACTGGCAGGATTCTTTATTTTCCTTTCTATCCCTCTTGTCAAGTGTCTGGAATGCCTAGATTTTCTTTGTATATTGATTTAGCGCTCTCCCCTCAACAGCCCGAGCTTTATCTCTTCCCGATAAGAGTCTCTCTATATCCTTTCCCAAGTAGTGGCAGGCAAATTATATACGCTGAAATCAATTTACATTTCACTATCATTCCTCAGCTCTGGCTCTGTGCTGCCCATAGAGGCTGCAGCTCTGCCTTCAGGGCTCCTTTATGCACTTCAGGACGCATTGCTTAACCATTTCTGCTCAGTGCACTGCGAGGTTTTGATTTGAAGGAGGCTTTAGTTTCAAATGCGGTTTCCATCAAACAGTAACATCTTTGTCAAACTTCAACAGAATTAACCTTAACTGCCAAGGAAGTTTTGACTGCCATCATAAAAATGTTTGATTAGTGTTAATAATTTATTAAATTGGTTTGTCCTGACACTGCCAACATGTTGGAAATCCCTCAGCCATTAAAACATTAACAGAGGCTGTAATACAATGCTCCTTCTGTTCTACGTTTTATTTCAAGACCACATTCTTATGAGCCTGGTTCTGTGGTGTTCCAATATGCTCTCATTAGGACTGCATTAAAAGATGAAATATGACAAATATTAAAAAGCGTGGGAATATAGAGTAAAGCATGGTGGGTGTACTTTTGTGGGCAACTCTGCTGCAATTAAATTTTAGCAAAGCAAGCCTGTTTTTGCAATATGGGGAAATAAAATTACCAGGCAAGTATTTCACTGAAGCAGACCCAATATATTCAATTGCTTCATCCAACCTCCTAAAATACATATGCTTGGTTAGAATTTCTACCAAAATGGGAAAGCTGATATTGGACCTGCTTATGCTGGAGTATGCTGTTCAATTATAGAAGAAACAGAGTCCTATTTGAGAAAGGTATTAATGCCTGGAGAATATATTGATCAAATTTTTATTTGATAGTTTACATCTGCATTTGAATAGCTGGTGGTAGGAGCTCTCCTGTGTTCCACCAGAAACACCTGTTTTGGCTCACACAGTCTCAGGAATTGCATGTAATGTATTCCATACGAAATGCCATTTAAACAACAAAAGAGTTTGGTTTGTTTTCCAACTGGATAGAAGATAATTGAAATGGAGGCTCAGTTTATCCTTTGCAATTTGCTGATAATTTCAGTAATATTGAGTAAGTAATTAATTTTTTTCCTCTGCTTGGTAGCCATGTAGGAGCTCCAACCTTGTCTCAGATGTGTAGACTGGTGTTGCACGTTACATAAGTAAAACACAGAGATGTTAACAAGTGAAAGGAAAACCTTCATTTCCATATCCCAGTTATGAATATAATTACTGAGAGGTTTTTAAACTTTTGGATTGAACTGTTCTATAATTATTCATAACAGCTTGACTGGTCCCCAGTCAACTTTTCTGTTTTTGGTACCTGAGAAAACTATGATGGGCACTTTAGTGAAAGGTGTATTTTATTTTATTTTATGAGAGGAATTAATCTAACCTAGTCATACCTGTGTGCTTTAAACTCCATACATTTTCAAATTAAGGTAAGGCTTGCTAGTTTCTAGGCACTCGGTGTGGAGTAAAGATCTGAAATAACTGACCTTGAGTCAGAGGACTGATTTACAGTGAGGTCTATTGGAATGCAAGCTGGCCCTTCTTTCAGTTAGTCTCCACTGATTTCTCCGTTCTGTTATGTGCAGAGTAACGTTATGGAAATGATTACCATAGATCAGCCTTCTGCAGATTTCTAAACTTAAGAACATCATTCTTAATAAACAAACAATGTTGTAAATGCTAATTTGTTTTAGAATGTAGTATGCCTTTTAAGATGTTGGCAAGAACTTTGCAGGCAGAGTACATCAAAATGTAGAAAATAATAAATTGTTTCAACATCAGAAAGTCATGATGCATCAACTCGATAAATTCCCAAAAGATGTGTCAAATACATGACTGTTTGGGGAACAGGCTGAGTGCAAACATTAAGTTGTGTCTCTGCAACTTGCCTTTTTTTTTTTTTATTCTGTTGTTGTTTGTCTTTGTAATTGCTTCCTAATTATTTGCTGTGTTAATAATGAGAATTGTTGAATGTTCTGAAACCTCAACAGTTCTACATTTATTAATACAACACAAAGATAAGAGGAGCAAGTGTGATATGAGGCTTCAATATGAGGTTTCAAATGGCTCTAGTTCTTAACTAGACTGGGATAAACTAAGACAAGATCTTTTAATAAGTGCCAAGAAATTTCCATCTTATTAAGACCATCCTCAGTTCCTCCTGACCGTATGTTTGCTATATGTAAATAATCTATGAATTTTCCCAAACTGTAAACCAAAGGCTGTATTTTTCCTGCAAAGAAAAGTGGCACCTGATGTTCATGGTTAATGCATTTTATTTGTGGTTGATACATTTCCATACTTCTTTTTCCCAAAGTAAGGAGGGTTGGAAAATTTTGAATTAAGTCCATAAACTAATTATTTTCCATTCCAATGTTGTTTCTTTTGTAATAGAACTCCTGACTCAGTGCTTTTGTAAATGGCCTGCAGTTACATGACCCTGATTGTTGTCTAATGAGGGCTGGAGGGTGCCTCTTAGATGATGCTGGAAAATTAAAAGGACCTTTTTCCTCTAGCTTTTCAAACTAATTATTCTTTGATTTTACAAGAGAACAATCCATATATATATGTTGACATCCTTTTCATTCAATGGCACTCTTTTCCTGTCCCCAGCTTTGATGTTGTGCCCATATTTACAAAAAGGCTATGTAAGGGGAACAGTAGCTTATAGATCCCACTATGGTCCTAGAAGTTAAACAGTCAGTTCAAATACAGTTGTGTGAATGAACTGAAATTCAACAGACGAAGAGAATCTCTGTTCTGTTCAAAACAAAGCCATGCCTTTCATGTCCAGTTATTTGTATCCATCTTTTGCCCATATTTCCATTATTTAAAGACAGTACAGTTAGTGAGCAAAACACCTCTGACCCACTTGTCTGCTTATGTGCTGTGACTCTGGCCTTAATTTGTGTGCCTTTGGTGACTTTGCTTACCCTCCTGTTGCACTGATTCCTTGGAAGCTCTCTAAAATAAGATATAAGTAAAAGGTGTAGTTTGCCTTCTTCACTGCCTTTCACCGAGAGCTGCAATACAATGGTAATGCTTCTGACCAGTCACAATGCTAACAAAGGGAACTATTGGCCAAATATCTGGTTCAAAGCAGTGTGTTAGAATACCACTTCCTTATGGTTACCTTTGCCCAGCATTGTCCTGGAAAATTAGAGAGACTAATGCTCAAGTTCCTCAGCTAAGATATGCAATCTCCAGATCACTGCAACAGAACAAATCCTGTAGATTGCTCTGACATGGTTTCCTCTAGAGGAGGGATTCTTCAGTTATTAGATTAATAAATGTGCACTGTATCGTTATTGAAAATATTTGTCTGACACTGGAGTCCAAGAGTATGTTGGATGAAAAAAAACCAAAATACCAAAAAACCCCAACAAAACAGAACCTTAGAAATGCAAACAGAAGATGAAATTTCACTAACCCAAAGCTAGCAAAATATTTAACTCTTAGCTTGCCTCATTGTGAAACATAAAACAACAGGAGGCAGAACAGTTCAATACAGAAACTGCAACCCTGCACAAGACAAAGCAAGAGCATGGGAAGGTTAGGATAGGACAGGATGGATATGGCTCAAGAGTGCTCATGAGGTGTAAATAAGTGACAACATAGAATTAAAAATATTAGCAAGGCCATCCTAAATAATAAATGAGTCATGCAAGTCAATCTTAGAGAAGATTTATTTCAATGATAGTTTTAAAAATCAGAATAGCAAACAACAGGACAGTCAATGATACATGAAAATAAGAAACCCAGGCTGGAGAATTAAGATATAGTAATGAGACAGCATTAAGTATAGAACTTGTTGTTTGTAACAAGTAAAAGTTGTGCTTAGTGTGTTGTGCTCCTTGTTTTGTTTTCTAGTGCAGTAAGGTTATTTATTTCAACCTGTTGGAAGTCTGGATTCATATGTCTTCTTACATCTCTAGGTTTATGTCTTTCTAGATGTGAATTTAGCTGCATGATCAGTACAAATTCACCTGGCAAGGTGGTTGTGAATGGTAATCAATGTCTGTATAAGTCACAGTTCCCTTGCCAAATAGGTATTTAACATTTCTAAATGCAAATATTGGATGTTTTATTGCTCACAAAGCGTTCAAGTTGTTTGGGTCAGTCTTTTGTGGTTTTGTGCTTTTTTTTTCCTGACTTGCTCCCATTAATAAGTTTTACATCAAGAGCTAGGCAGAAAAAATGGAAATGTAGCTGCTGAATATTTTCTTATCCATATCCATGCAAATTCTCCAGAGAGTAGTGTCTTTAAACTGTGATTAAACTTTTCCTTGCCAATGGAGGCAGAAAGAGCCAAGGCAGACAAGAATCCACAATTTTACTCTGTTTCTTCATAAAGATTCGTGTCTGGTAGCTGGTGTGGCGCAGTTACATGAATATATCTTGCAGAATTCAGGAATGAAAGCTGATCCACAAATAGTCAATATTTAGCCATGATTATTTAAGTTGCACTGGAATTGCATGGGCATCTTTAACAGGAAAGAATGAACTTTGTCCTTGCTAGTAAAGATGTTATCTTTATTAGAAAATCCCTTGGAGCTGTGGTGCATCTATGCACCTGTCCTTTCATTTGCAGTTGCATTTTACCTGTTAGAAAGCTTTGCAGCATCAGCAAACAATTTTGTTGCTTCTTTTGGTTTGCTTCTTGTTGTTTTGGTTTTTTCCAATTTTTTTTTTAATTACTTTACAGCCTTTTCTTCCTCCCCTTTACTCCAACTCACAACTGTGAATCACTTCCTGATGCCCCAGCTAAAGGAAGTTTCTTCAGAGATATAACATCAGGTGATTTATGCATTTCTTTCTGGTATAATAAATATGGGGAGCCATTCAGCATAATTATTGAACTAGTCAAATATTTATTTTAGATATATTGTAGTTTGTATTGCTCTATGGCACATTAAACAAAGTCTATATTGTGAGAGCAGCTAGAACCTGGCAGCTGCTTTCATCCCAACCCCAGTCAGACTTTCATCACAAACCTCTCCAGAGAGGTGAGGCTTCACACTCCCATGGGAAATGACAGAAAACATTTTTATTATTGCTCTGGCAGGAGTGTAATGGAAGGTACATTTTTACTGGTGCAGGTGTTGACAGCACTGCATCCTGCATCCTTTCTGGAGCAGCTGATTGTGCTAGAAAGTACTTCTTACTGCATTAACTGTGTTACAGGCACCAGGGTGTCTGCTTTGCCTCACTTTTGTATTATGGAATTGTGCTACTTAGAGGAAAATAATTCCTTGCAAGCAGGGATGTTGCAGCCACATCCTCTCTCCCAGTGGAGCACGAGCTCAAGGACAAAGCAGGCCTGTGGGCTGGGCAGAGCAGCCCATGGAGGAAAGTTTCTGCAGCTTCTTCTGCTGTTCCTGTCTGCAGGGCTCTCCTGGGTGCCACTGAATTGTGAAAACTCACTGGTGGGAACTTGAAAGCAAAGTTGTTCTCCCATACAGACCTTGTGCTTTAAGTGGAAAGGCCTGCACACTGCAAACTTTGGAGCACCATAGCTATCTTAACCTGCACTGATGATGTGTTTGAATTGATCCATCCTTGTGTTTCAGAGCACTTTGGAAAAAAAATCACAGGGTGTTTTCTGCCTTGGATTAGAAGGCATGAGTAGGAAAACAGAATTATAGGGCAAGGGAGAGAAGCTGGGACAAAACCTCTGTCTCCTGACCTTTGTGGTGCTTTCAGTAGTATCCCAACGTGATTAAAAAAATACAGTTGTTCACCTTGGTTTTGCCTAAATTGCTTAAATTTATGTAAAGCAAGTACATAAATACTTTTTTTTTTACATGTTGTCACCACAGGCATGCCATTGTAACCCAATTATTAACACTTCTAAAAAAGAAACATGATATTATTTTGCATATGTGCAAGAGAATTTTCCTGCTCTGGCAACAAGTCGAGAAGCGGGTGAGGGGCGGGAAAAGAATTACAGGGTAATCCTTTAAAATGAATGCAAATGTAATGGTGAAATGTATTTTAACAGAAGAAAGCGTGCAGAGTTATAGTCTCACAGCAAGAAATAAACATTGTAATCATAAACAAATGTAACATTGAGAACAGAAGACAGTGATTTTATTGTATTGACATAGGATCCTTGGGCAACAATGAAGGACTTGTTCTCTTAGGACACACTGGCATGAGGGCCCTCTCTGTGGCCATTGCTTCCAGATAGTGTGTGTGAGAGCTTGGATTATAAAATATCTAGGAATGTCACAGGCAAGGAGAAGGGTTGCTTTGAGGGGAAATTGGAGAACCTCTTCACAGTAGGGCCTGAGAGTGAATGTTCTCAAGAACTCTGGGAACCAAAACAGCAGTGAGACCTGCCCTGCCTTTCACATAAATTGAAATGCTTACACTCTGCAGAGCATTACCTGCATGTGGCATTTTGGTTTAGAACCCAAAGCCAGCTCTTCAGATTTATGCAAACTGATGAGACAAATTGATGATGTGTCTTCATGTGACACCGTGTCCTGTCCTCATGTGTCAGGTGTCTGCTTTCTGCGCCACAGGCTTGGATTCCATCAGATTCCTCACACAGATCCTAGGGGATTGTGTTTCTAGATCTGCATCTCAGTGGGAAATGTTTCTTGCAAAAGAAGCTATCCTGGAGAGAGACTTTTGTTGTAGACTTACGGACACAATCTAGATGGCACAACAGACAGACAGTGCTGTGTAAGAATGTGGGAAAAGTCTCCGCCCTCCAAGAGTCATGAGTTTTTCAATTAAGCCAAAACAGTATACTTGCAAGTGAGTACTTGCTCTTTTTCTTTATTTCTTTTTCTTTCTGTTCACCATATATTATTCATACTTTTTTTTTTGATGACCTGACTGCTGGTGAGTTCATAGTGAAATAGGACAGAGCTCCTTCCCATGGGTTTTTCAGCCCCGTA
>NW_005054299.1:6764659-6827590 GCF_000277835.1 Geospiza fortis
GGCAAAAAGGTGATATCATTTTCAGTTTTATGGGAGAGAAACAAGACAGAGAAAAACAAAATATCTTGGCCAAGTTTCTTTAGTGTTTTTGTGAAAAACTGAGTATTATAGAAAAATCTCCAGGTCCTGGGAAGTGTCTATTTAATGTGTGGTTTGTATGTGCTTTGAGAGTATCTTCTAACTCTTCACTTGTTTGTTTAGAATCCAGACTCATTCTAAACAAACCCCTTGTTTTGTTGAGCTCAGATTGCAGATGCTGGATACAAATGTAACGTGAAGCTCAGATCCTGTTTGGGTTTTTTGTTTGTTTGCTTGTTTTCAGTTCTAGCGCTAGGAGGCTTTTAAGGATGTTGAAAAACAAAAGCAAACATGCACACAGAAAAATAAAACCGACTCAGAGTTGTTGTGTTCTAGTGCAAGCATAACGAGGGATGTCTCTCTTCTGTCAGTACAAGATTAAAAAACAAAGCCTGCACCTCCCTTTTCTTGTAAGGTGTTTGAAGCAGTGCCCATGAAGGAGCAACTCCCATTTGAGAAAATACAACCACATTGTATATTGATTCTATATTGATAGAATATACAACACATTCTGGGGCATATCTGCAAGGCAATATCTCTTCTTAATAACCTATGGAGCAGAGAGAAGCATCTTAAAGTTGATGCTTTGTTGTTGATGCTGGTAAGATCAGGGCCTGTTTCTTATGAGGCACTTTACTAATACAGCTGAGCAGCCTTGCAGCAGCTCTCTCAGTCAGGGAATAACTCATCCTTGGAACCTGCCTGGTCCAACAGGCATATTTAGAGCACATCCAAGTTTGAAATTAGACCCAGCTACAAAGATAACTTGGGCTGCTCAGGGCTCTGTCCAGTTGGGTTTTAAACACCTGCAAAATGGAGACTCCTTGTCCCCCTGCACGCCTGTTCTAGTCTGTGACCACTCTAATGATGAAAAAAAATTCCCAATACCTAACTGGAATTTCCTTGGTTTCAGCCTGTGTTTATTGCCTCTTTCCTGTGCACCTCCAGAAGTTTGGCTCTGACTTTTTTAGAAGCACATGTTATATAGATGAATAAAATCATAAGATTTTATTTTGCCTTCTCAAGTCGGGACAAATCCAGTTCTCTCAGTCTCTCACCTTGTGCTCCAAATACCACAAAGTCAGCAGACTGTCCCCTTCATCCAAAGCAAAAACTCAAATTAATTTGCAGCAGATATGTTTCGGCCTTCAAAGCATCAGTGAAGGCCAGACACGTGGGGTAAGTTATTTCCATGTTAGAAGGGAAATGTGCTGGCACAGACACAAGATACCTTGTTGCTAATGTAACTTTTGGCAGGTATGTTCACTCAGACAGGTTTCTTAGATGCCAAAAGCAAAGCAGCGTAACCTATATTTCTCACATGTGGCCTCACAAACAGCCCTGTGTTCATAGTTCCAGTCAGCCTTGGTTTTTCTTGTGCCACATGGCAATGCATATCTGAGAAGAAAATTCAGCAAACTATTTGCAAAAATAAATACTTTTTGAGTACTCATGTAACTTCTGACTATAATTTCAATTTAGTTGTATGAATGCCCAGAACTATTCCCTTTATTCCAAAATATTCAGAAATATTTGAAAAAAAGAAATATATGTATGGTTTGAATTAGTTTGCAGTATGATTCTTCACTGACTTCCTAGATAAAATTGATTTCAGCCTATAAAAATTCTTTCTGGACCTTGTCTGTCACCAGCTTTTATCTCCTTTGCTCCATTGTAACCTGTCTTCATTGCAAACAAGGTTTGAAAGACATTGTGATGACAGATTGAATGTCCAAACAGAGAAAACAAAACCTAATTGTGTAGGAAGTTTACCTTGTGGGGGTTTATAGGTGGATTTTTTTTTTCCCCTCACAGTGTCAAATGGGTCTTTAATTGAATGAATTTAACTGTTGTAAAAAGTTTCCTTCATATATGCCCTGCTGGCTGTCCTGGTAATGTTTCTCTAGTTGGTGCTTTCATGCCAGGTGGTGTTGGGAAGTGCTTTCTCAGGCAATCTGCCAACAAAACACCTTCTTAGATGTGACTGGCTGGAGGTTTTTGTGTTCTGTGCACACATCTCTGAAGCTATGCTGGCCAATAAACTGTCATTACTGGATATGATATCTCCAAACTCACTGTGCCCTATTTGCAATTGCTATTAACACAGTGGCTTAAAATTGCCATTGGGGAAAAGGAAGATCATGTGTTTCTCTTGCTGGTTATCTTGGCACCTGTGATTTGTTTCCCCCCAAACTGTAATATTTGAAAGCAATTTTTAGCAAGATTGATCTTCTAGTTTTGGACTTATTGACTGTTCTGGAGTGCTTTATCACCATATTGCATCCCAGTATTTCCATACTACTCAAGTGTCCTAGAGGACAGGATCAGGTCATGCATCTACTGGCAGAATCTCCTTACTTGATTGCTATCTGTACAGTTTTTGCCTTTCCTTTTCCGTTGTAATGGAAATATAGTGAATGATTATTCATTAAAATGAATTCTTTCCAGTACAAATACTTCAAGGTTATTTCAGATATCTGTTCCTCTGTAGAAATTTTTTCAGCAGCAAATCACCAATAGGTGTCTTCACTCAATTGTGAACATTGTGGTGTTTTCATTTAAACTATTTATTTCATTGATATTTATATAGTTGTGTGCTACTTGTCAAAAATTCTTATTCAAGCTGAAATACATCTACTTCTCTCCTGTTACATACTGAACCTGGTAATCCATCAAAGACAGAAACTGATCTGACTTATCATGTTCTTTTCCTTGCTCTTCTTGTCACTGTTATATTCCAGTGGTTGAAAGTTGTTTGCTGTATCATTTGCTCTAGAACCTGTCCAGGACTTGAGTGGGTTGTGATTTCAACAATTACTCTGTGATTCCTTCTTCCTCTTTTCTTCTTGTATCTGTCCTCTGTATACTCTCAGAGGTTTCAATACCACTTTGATTAGTTCCTGAATTGGTCAAGACCGGACTTCATTAAACCTTTTTCATTTGGAGATATCTGTCTTGTCTGAATAATCCATATATCTTCTCTCTCCTGGTCAGCATTTATTTCTTTTGGCATCTACAGTGATTAAAAAATTAATTCTTTTAGTAAGAATTTAATCCTCTAGCTATTTTGCAGGTCTAAAATGCAGACTATCAAAAGTAGTTGCTGTTGCTCTAAAAATGGTGGTGTTTATCCTATTTTAGAAGAACTGCTGCAGTGACTCACCTGATACTTCAAAACTGGTCACAAAGGAATAGTGCCTGGAAGTTTTTGACTCTTTCTTATGATCTTCAGCACTCAGAGCCTTCATCACAGGTCAGGACTCAGCTGTGCTAAACTTTGTGCAAGCAAGATGATCCTGTCCCAGAGCAAGTCATGGGGAAAAATATATGATAATGTAGGATAAGAGGCAGGCAATGCTGATAGACAAACAGGAACACTGCAGGAAAACCTGGAAGACATCACCAGTTTGTAAGAGATGCACACAAAAAAAAAGAACTTGACCCTAAATTCTCCTCTCAGCAGTTCCTCAAAGAACATGCTGTTAGTGTATGAGATCAGGATGTCCTTGCTGATGCTGACTCTTTAAGAGGAACATGAGCAAATTGATGCTGTTGAAACAGAAGTTACTGAATCTGACCAATTGAAATTTCTCTTCAAGCATTGTTACAAACAAAATTACCATCTCAGACTGTCCTCAGCCTCATTGCACACAACTTGCAAGCATGGTGTCCCATCAGCCTTTCAAAGAGAATGAGAAATATAGTATTCCTTCTCTTATATTGTGAAAGGACTCAGAAGAAAATGTAATGTTGGTAGAACACCTCAAGTGTCTGTAAAGTATTCAGCATTCAAAGTCACAAACAGACCTAGAAGCAAGCTCAGATTACTAACACCTTCACTTCTGAAGGTTTCATAGCCTTCATTTCTGCAGGCTGTTGTGTAGGTTTGTGTTTTCATTGTGCACATTTTGATTCATATTCAGGATTCACCTATCCAAAAGGAATGTACTGAGCTTATACATGCACAGTGGATACATACAAATCTTACTAGTCAGCCTCTATTTCATGTCATGTGTGTTTGAAGCACTCTGACATGATTTGGGAGTGTGTAACATAGAAGAATCCAGGGTAAAGGAGAACCTAAAAATGTTATTGTTATCTTGACGGGGTAACTACAAAAGTTGTCTTCCCTGTAATGGCACTTGAAACTGGCAATTAAAAACTTTTATCGAGTTGGGCACGTTTTGTTGTTTGTTTGATTGGTTGGTTGGTTTGGGATTGGTTTGGTTTTTTGCCCCATTTGTGGCTTACTGAAGTAAATCTAGGAATATATGAGCTGGGTTTGAGCAGCTATCCTCATCTCACCCTTCATAATTCTGTAGTGTTGGTGAGGACTTGGGAAGTATCTGTTCCAATTCAGGAGAAAGAGGTAAGATGGTGAGGGCTCCTAGTGAAAAGATTGGTTGAGTTATTGCCAGGAAGACAGACTGGGATATCTGAACACACAGTTTTTTTTAGTTAGGGGTGTGTGTCTACATGTTGATTGGTTTTCAAAGTAAAACCATGGATTAAATTATTCAAATCAGTGGTCATTTTTTAAAGAAAGTCTCTATTACACAAATATGTGGAAAATGTACAGAAATTAGACAAAGTAAATATGTTGTGCATTTATATTAGTGGATGATTTGATGCTGTGGGTTTATGTAGTATACTTTTACCTTATAGTTTTGTGAAATTTTTATATTATCCATGCACCAGTTGAATTTCAAACTGATTTTGACATTTACACACCGTGAAAACAGGCAAAATTTGACGTAAGGACTTCTGTATCTTGTGCACCTCTTTTTAGACAGCAACTTTGCTCATCCTCTGACAGCAGATGATTTCTAGAGTGGCACTCAAGCCTGCAAATAAAATGTGAAGCATATCTCTTGTGTGCATTTGAAGCACAGGTTTGGAAACTTGTAAAGCCCAGTGTTGGCAACACTGTCTCTGTGCCTGATTATTTGCGACAGATTATTTGAGTTGTACCTGTTCCCAGCCTGGGAGTCCCTGACTTAAACCAAACCTGCAGATTGGTCCCTTCAGCCCTGGAATTCCCTGCTGTGTCTGAGAGACTGATCTGAATGAAGATACAGGGCCCTCCTGGGCTCAGCCAAATGTCCATTTAAACCAGGATTCTTCCTATGAATTTTCTCTTTCCCAGCCAGGAAATTTACAGCCAACTAACTTTAATTGTTTCTTAGACATGCAAACAGAAATTTCATGTTTAGCCTCTTTTTAATGTGGAAATGAAATTTCATTCTTTGCATTTCTGATCGATTTTACAATTGATATAGAGAAAATATATTTAAAATATCAACTCCTCACAATCAAAGTCTCAGGAGAGAGGTTACATGTGTGGCTGCCACACATGTACATGACCAACCTTACTCATGTGAGCCATCCCATTTAGAAATGCACATATGGGGCAGTGATACCATACCCTAAATGATCAAAGAAATAATCCAAATCCCAAATTCCTACTTTCATTCAAGCATGCACATAATCCTTAACATACCAAGTAGTGTTTTAAACAACTATTGAAAGCAGTAAGTGTTAGGTTCTGAAACTGATTCTACATCTAAAAATCATTTTGGTTAATTAAATAATTTTGTTTCTATTCATATATCATTGGCTCTTTCTCTCCTTTCATTAATTTTAACCCACAAAAAAACTGACTGAAATCACCCTCAGTGTAAGTGCATGCTCACAGTCTTTGTTCTAATCCCCACGGAGTGTTTAGTATTATTTTAAACTCAAATCTAATTAACAGTGTATGTTCTTTATTGAAATCTGAACATTTCTGTATATTACATATCAATGCAGATTCTTCTTATGTGCTGTTATTTTCAGAATATTGTTCTGGTCCATGTCTTTGTCCTTAACTTCAGGAGGCACCACATTACAGCAGAGATTCTTCTGACAGAGAACAAATCTTATTTTTCTCCTTTTTTCTTTCTCCTGTGTTTGTCCTGGTTTTAACACTGTGTGTATGTACTGGTTTAAAAGCTCTATGTGATAGAGAATTGAAGAAGAGGATTCAAAAAGAGAAGTGTCCTTTCCAAAACTACTGGTGATGCCCTTAGTAAAGGGCATAGGAGTTGAATAAAAAGACTTTTCAAGATCAGGTGTGAGTTCCAGTGGTGCAGCAGTGTTGGGATGGTGACTGCTGCCAGTAGCCCTCTTTCTGTCACTAGAGCAATGTTTCCAGTTCAACACAAGGCATAAACATGTTTAAGTCCTTCTTGTATGTCAGGTGGAAAAAGACTGTGTTGTAGAAGCCCTGCTTTGTACAAGATGGCTCAGTTACTTACATGATGAAAAGAAAGCATTTGCTAAAGTGTCTTAGTGAAACAATGTCTAAAACTACAATGAAAAAAGAAAATTCAAATGAAAACATCCAAGCAGAAGTAGATATGTGTATAAGCATAAAATATATTTGGAATAGCTGTGATGCAGCATCTCAGTTATAGTCAGAATTCTGCTTGGCCAGCTTGGCCTGCTGGTCACAGAGGTGAGTGCCTGTCTTGGAGAGAAGGGCTGCCTGTTTCATTGGGGGTCAGGGCAGTAATCCCAACATTAGCATTGTTATACCTGTGCTGATGAAGGCACAGGCGTGCCAAGATCTTGGTTTGGCCAGAATAAAGTATCCCTAACTACTTTAAAACTCAAGTACCACTTACCTTTATCAGCTCTCCTCAATGGCCATCTCCTACCATTTTAAGGTTCTTCAAATCTGCATAGCTGAAGTGAAGATATGAGAAGGATCTCTCATGATGGGTAAGGGAGGCTGCTGGATAATTTAATTTTAGATGCAGTTGTATGGCAAGAGCTAGCTTTTTTTTCTTTCCTGACATCTTAGAGACATCACTGGGACTCAGTGTTTTTAGCAATTTATTTATTTAGTTATTTAGATGAAATTGCAATTGGAAGGTTTATTTCCAATGAATCATTCTTTGTTGCTAATATTCATTAGGGGGACACTGTTTTGTGTTTTATTCTCAATCACTGATAGTGAATGGATTTTTCTGGAGTAATAAAAGAAGTTCTGATAAAATTAGTATGAATCCCCCACGAAATTTCATTTTCAGTATGACATTCTTTCAGACAGAATGATTTTTAGAAACTGCTTTTGGATGGATATTGATTATGGAACAGAATTATTTAAGATAGCTGAATACAACTGTTAAGGCTACATAATATCCTAGACTATATCTAAAGGTAAGCAATATGTTGAGATTAGGAGGACACAAGGATTACATGATTTTTATGTGGAAGCAAATAGTACTTCTCTGGACAAGCGTAGGAAGCCCAACCCAGAATTCAGCAAGACTTTCTGCCCTCAATCATCTGGGGCTGGAGATGATTTTGGAACTACCTTGCTTAATTCAGACAGTGATAATTTTTAAAAGTAACTATCTTTGTTGGAGTGCTTCAACATTTGGATACTCACTTGAATACAGTTGTCAAAATCTGAGATGTGCTATTTTCTGTTGGTTTGTGTCTTCCAGGTAAAAATAAAAGTAACTTAGATCACTCTCCCATGTGAGTGTAAAGTCTACAGAGGGAAAAATAGGATAGCAAAATAAAAGTAACTGGATTCTATTTGAGGTGTTCCTGAAGCAATATGGAAAACTGCTCCAGGGGCACCTGGGCTCTCCATTGATCTAGTGACCTCAGGCAAGTTGCATCACCTCTCAGTTCTTCATGAACCAGAGATAATGCTCAAGGCCTCCTTTTGTCACATGCTGTCAGATCTGTTGATGAAAGGTGCTTCACAGAAATAATAACCCTATTCACAGAGAATTTAATGTCTTATTTTCAAACTTATTTTCCATGTTAGTGTAAATGGATTCAAGAGTACTGGAACTGAAAAGCCCAATATGTGCTCTAGGCTACTCCAGCTCTTCAGGGCAAATTTGTCCTGCAAAACAGATATTTTTATGTGTCTCTCCTAAAAGGATTCTGAATATATGATATTATATTATCTTCTTATTCTCTTTCATACTCTTGTCCTTGGTTGGTTGCCCGTTTTTTTTTCTTCCCCTTCCCTCCAAGTCTTGCAGAAACTCAGTCTTTGAACAATTCATTCCTGTCAAATCAGGCCAACGTGGCCTAAAGGATCAGAAGCTGTTATGGGGGTGGAATGGGTGGATAGAAAGTCTTGTGTAGCATGATTGTGTAGGTCTCTTATCCTTAGGAAACCAGGGCAAAAGTCATGCCTGCCTTCATTCCCTCTGCTTTGAAAACCATAGAATGGACTTGCCAAAAGAGTATCTCCAAACTGGAAGCTATCTTTATTCTTAGCAAATGGGATGGAATTCTAACCAAAAAGTGAAAGAATAAGATTTACAACACAGATGGGACTGCTTTGTGTGTAACTAGAACAGGTGAGGCACAAATTAAAATCCTCATCACTGCATAATCTGATCCAGGAAATCTGCTTCAGCTTCCTACAGAGAAAATGGGAAAAGTTATGTATAGGATTCCCAGTTCTGTGCAGCACTGAGCTATCCAGAGAAGACAAAAGAATATCTGGTTAGCTTTAGAAGGGGCAGCAGGAAGGAGAGCAATAGTCTGACTTGTTCACAGTGCCAAAATCAAGCCTTAGCACCAAGAAAGAGGTAAGGTAGATATTTTATGGGAGAGACGGAGCCTTTCTAACGCAAAGGTTGAACGGATTAGGTGGGACCTCTACAACCTCTATTTCAAAAACTGGTTTTTAGAACAGGATTATGCAACTGTCTCTCAGGAATTACATAAGAATACCTGATAACTGCAAGGCCTCCTGAGCTCCATTTGAACCACCTTTTCTCTGATTGTTCCATAAAGTACAGGTTGTATTGTGAAACGCAGATATGCAGTGACGTAAACAAGACCTTTGTGCACTAAGCTGTTCAGGTTTGTCTGCCTGGAGACTGACAGAACTGAAAGTTTGTCTTATGCAAAGTTGCTAACAGAAATACTGTCCTAAATGAGTCATTCAGCCCTCAGAGGAGGGAGAACCAAAGCCTTTGAAAATAGCCCCAACTTGCCAATAGCATCGGGGCTCAGAAGCACTTTCAGCAGCATTATGAGCACAACTGATAGGATGGTAGCATAATAAACATGCATAGCACTGCTGCCTTGCTAAAGGCTACAAACACTTTTACCTCATCTGGGCAGCTCCCAGGTAGAAAGAAGCTTCTCATCCTTGGCTTCAGTCATGGAAACTGGGAGCTGATGGCATGTGAGGTGAAGAAGCAGCATCCATGCCATGTCCCCAGCTAGAGAAATATTAGTATTAGAGAAAGGCATTATCCATCAGAGAAACAAGTTGCTGTTTGTTGTGAGCTTGGATGACAGAATTCAACAAGTGCTACTGCATCAAAGGTCCAGATCCCAAACCCTTACTCATGCATGCAGTCTTATTTAATCTTCCCTGCAGTAAGGTGCTTGTTTAGCCCCATAATAATTTCCTGAGATATTGACAGAAATCGCTACCAGCCCAGAAGTCAGTTGCAATATCTTTGAGCACTGCCCAGTGACACAGGATCTAGCAGCAGAATTTGTGCATAGTGCTGAAATTTGGCTATACAGCAATTCACTGCTGCTTGGTTATTTTGTCTCCCCATTCATGCTGATATATAATTTTCCATTAATATTCATGGACAGTTATGGATAAAAATCCAAGCTTTAAGTTTTACACAAATATATTTGCTTGGAAAGAAAGTCTTTAACTCAGCAATATTACATTTTCAAAAAATAAAATCCATCAAAAGCTTTTTATCAGAAAACTGTAAAACAAAAGTAAAGGTTAATAACATTTTATTACATCTTCTCTAATACTTTCTAGTTTAAATAAATTTACTGAGAAAAGCCTCTAGTTCTCCAGTCAGCACAAGTACCAGGCTTACAAAAACACTTTTGCTCTACAGAAAAACAGCATGAAGAGTTGCTTATGGGGAAATTCTAACTTGTCACATTAAACTTACTGAGCCAGGAGAGAACAGAAACCCCGACAAATCCGCGGATGGTGATGCTTGCAGCCTGCCTTGAACCCACCAAGTATGACGAACAGTGACACTGCTGTCTTAATGTATTGCTGACAGAGCTGCTGTACTCATTAACCTTTGATGAAACAAGATGTCACTTTGTTCACATCAAATGCTCCTTGATGCCAGCGCTCAGAGACTGTTTTTGTTGCTGATGCAGACATCAGCTATTGTTGAAAACATTCTCTTTCCCTTCCAGCGTTTCACTGCCCATGAGGATTTATAGGTGCTGATCATTATCAATCTGCAAATGGAGTCTGAAACCAAGTGTATGTTTAATTTCTGCAGCTTTTAATTATTTATTTTTTATTGTAAAAATCTTTAATTTAAAAGTAATTCACCTATATTTAAGCTCCTAAAAACATTAAGTTCTTGATGTGCTACAGGATGCTGCCAGGACCTCAAGGACACATTTGAGTAATCCCTTCATTTTTCTCTTTGAGGCTACTGAAACTGCTGAAGAATTATTTACAGCATTAGGGCTACATACTAGAAGCACATTGTAGTGGGAAGAGGCATTGAAACATTCCAGTGAGCATTATGACTAAACAGTGGGGTAGCATGGATTAAACCAGACTTTTCCTAGTACCTGATCTGCTCTCCAACCTTTTATCAGCACTGCCTCTATTATCAGCGTTAAGAGCCAATCTTGCTGTTCTATGTACAGTAGATATCATGTTATCTAGTAAGGAAATCCTGACTGACTTGGAATAATTCTCTGATCTGGGAATAATTTTTGTTTAGTCCTTACTTTGCATGTTAAGTACATTTATATTGCTATGAGATAAATGAAAGCAGAGCAAGAAAGAAAAGAAAAATTTATTTCCTTGCTGAATACAGAAATTTTCAGTACTGAAAGCCTGAGATCAGAGGTGCATGTTCTCCCAGTTGCTTTTGTGTCTGTTATTTTAGTGGACAGAGCAATATTTACAGATGACCTCTAATGACATTTTTTCCACTTTATAGTTCTCAGTATCCTTTTCCTTCATTAGGGGACTTTGCAGCTTTTGCATTTGATTTGATTTAATTTTACTCTTTTTTCACAATTAAATTGGTCATTACACCTGTCATGCAAATGTAACATCTTGGGAAGCATTTGAAGATAAGAGTAGGGATTCTTCTAATTTGCAGTTGTGCAAAAGAAGAGCATCTGATCATAGCTCAGTGCTGGAATTCTAGCTAAAGGTCATGCCATGCCTCAGGGGGTGATGAGCCATCAAAGCTTTGTGGGATAATGTAGCTCTAGAAGTGTTTTTAAAGAAAAAAGATTTGAAGGAACCTAGGTAAACCAGCAAATTGTTTAGGGCATAGGAGACTTCAGACTCTTGCAGTAAGAGGAGGCAGCAGAAGTGAATGTTAAAGACAGAAAGTTAAGTGGATGAGATGCAGGCAGAAGTATTTTCATGGGAAATGTAGGAAATATTAATAGTTTGCTTAACACTGAAGTGCATCTGTCTCATATTGAGTGATGAAAGCCCAGGAGATTAACCATCCCCACAAGTCCAGCTTTACAAGATGAACATGTGATATTCACAGAATAGCAAACTTACGTGAAATGTGACCGTGCCACTAAACAGCAACACAAAGGAAAGTGCATCTGAGAACGCTCATGGAATACGATCAAGCATAGCTGATACAGAGTCCTTGGAAGGTGCTGCTAAATACAGTCATTTAAAGACTTTCACCTGTTGCTTTAAATCATTCATAGCCCTGGCATGTCTGCCAGCACTGTGACCCCTAGCACAGAGTGAGGAACATCAAAGGCACAAGGGAGTAGATCAGGTCTCAGGTAGGC
Source organism: Geospiza fortis (assembly GCF_000277835.1). NCBI lineage: Eukaryota > Metazoa > Chordata > Aves > Passeriformes > Thraupidae > Geospiza > Geospiza fortis. Next base: position 6,776,549 of record NW_005054299.1, read on the forward strand.
GTTGCACCCTTGTTATGGATAAAAGAAGTGACAGTAAGTTATAAAACAGGTGGAATTGGGATGTTGCAAGCCTCATGTGAGTAACCCAACAAATAATTCTGCTCATGCAGAAACACAAAGAAAGGGTTTTAAAATATATTTTATCTCAAAGATGTGTGAAAATACACGGGTTATACACTGATTCATTATTAAAAGCCCTTCTTGCCTTCATTGATTTTTTTTAGATTTTTTCAGTCCAAGAAGGATTTACACTCTCTGAAACTGCCTGTAAAGCCAAAGGAAAATAAAATTATTTTAAATTTTTATCAATCAGGTTAATCTTTTGGAGATACATCACCATGCCATGTAACATCTCTGCTGCCAGGCTGCTTATGGTCAGGTATTTACTGCCAGGCACGATTTTCTGCTGAAATGGCTGTTTTCTCTGGAAATACACACAATGCCGCTTCCCATCTTTAAATGTTCTTAATTTGCTTTTAGGTACAACATGTACAGACTGGTTTTAAAACAGTAGAAATTGCTCCTTGGAAATGAACTGTAGTTAAAATGGAAGACAAGCTCATTTGCAATCATAACCAACAAGTCTGAAAACATGCTCTGGGTATCTAATATCAGGCCAATTTCAGTAATGTTCACTTGACTATGTCCTGTATAATCTGTAGTTATTGGACCAGGAAAAGTCTGTTATGAATGTTTATTGCTTCTAATCACTGAATCCTAACACCAGAACACTTTTTGAACAAGAATAAAAACGCTTTCACAAATCCCCTTCAGAGACAGCAATTTTTGGGGTATTTATCTGAACTAAGGGAAACCTTAAGAGTTAATCACATTCATAATAATGCTGATGATATGAGTTTCAGGGTTTCTGTATGGTCCTAGACAAAACTGACTTTGGAGTACATTATTTGTCATCCTAATACAGGCCCCAAGAAGTGCTTTCCAGTGCTTTCACAACAGTAAACCAGAATGCTACCCAAGCCCCCACTTGGGTATCGTAATGAGTATCTGCTCTCTGTGCTAATACACACTTACATCCTGTCTGCCATACTGACAAAAACCCCTGCTGCAGTCTTTGAACTTTTCATACATGAGTGTTTTCAGGGTTAAAATTCTGTATAGCAGAGAGCTGGCGTTGGGGATGGATTCTTATTTTCTCAGTAGTGATTGTCTTTTAAAGTTGGTAATAATTTTAATTTTTTTAAGTTTACTTTGGTTGCTGTTTACTTTTCTGGTGGTAAAGGAGAGGGGGGAGGAGGGGGAAGTTTTGTCGTCTCCTCTGAGTGGCCAGAGCCTGTCTGTGACCTTCTTTGAGAAGTGATTTCAATGAGTTAGAAATGCTTTCTCCAGTGTTTCTATGTACTTTCTCCCAGGTTTTGAGATCCAGTGTGTATCACAGGAGTTCAGGTTTCATAGTGCCCTTGAGCAGAGTGTGTTTCTAAGACAAACAGCGGCCTGATGGTTGCACTGAAATGCAACACTGCATAGCCCCACTGACATGAGGAAGCTGGATGAATGCCAGTGGAATGTGGGCATGGTGGAGATGTGGTGGTCTCTGCTGGGAGAAAGGGCATTTTCTGGAAGCTGGAAATGTGTGATGTTCACATCCAGCTCCAGAGACAGTGAATTATAGTAGTCGACAGTTATTTGGCTCACCATGACCAGATGCTCATCTGACAGGAAGGGACAATATTTTTTGTAAAGTTGGAAATAAAAACTGCCATATTTCCAAAATGCCTCTGCTATCCCTCCATCCAGACCAAGACTTCAGACCGCTCCTTTGGAAGATGTTATTCAGTGACAGAGGAGTTTCATGCTTTAGAATGCTTACTGTTTTTAATCAGCTCAATTTTGGTCTTTCCCATGGTAATGAGTCAAGACCTCTTCCTCCCTGAATGGATTTCCTTTTCAAATTTAGTTAATCTAGCCTGACTCAGTATAAAGTAGTGGTACATAGGAATTATCAGTGTTTGTCAGTGGACGCTGTGGAAGCAATTCCAGTAAACCTCTGGTTTATGTGTATGAAGGTTGAAAGGTCTCCTGTCCTAACAAAGGATCTTGAAGTAAACATAATGTTTGATATGATAAGTTAGCTTTTACTGGTTTTTTTTCCACAGAGGAGAAATTGGGTGCCTAAAATATGGGCACAAGTTTAAGCCCATTCTCAGATCCCAGGGCACTGAGTTGGGCTGCTTTCCATACTTCAGACAGGGCTGTTGGAAGCTGCGAGTTTTGCCTACTGCCAGAACTGAATTTGAAATGCTCTCTTGTAATTTTTCAATATCTTTTTTCACATCACTGCTGATTATCGCTGATATTGGCTTGGAAAAGGAGACACTTTCCTATATAATCATGCAACCACCACAGTGTGCAAACCTCGCCTGGGCAACCTTTCCTCCTGCCATGCTCTGCACATTTTTGCAATGACTACTCTTGTAGCACAGGCAAGTTTCAGGGCTTAATGGGTTGGTGCCCACAGACCCAAACTCTTGGCAGGAATAGTGAGGTTAATTACTTTCCATTAAGGTGATGTCCTGGCTCACAGAAACTTTTCCTGGTGACTTCAGCGCAGCTTGGATTTCACCCTTCAAATACCAGTGACTGTGCAACAAAAGAATGTGTCCTGCCAATTTGTGAACCTTTGATTTCGGCTGCTGCTGCCCTACTTAGCGCTCTGTGCCGGCTTAGTGGTGTCTGGCAGCCGTGGGCTGATCCTCCCCACTCCTGGGTTTGGCTTCCCCCAGCCTGCAGCTAATAAGTGATGTATTATTTTATTTACCCACTAGTCTAATCTCTAACTGTACTGGACCCTGTTACCGGACACTTCTGTCTGTTGTAGGAACTTCAGATTTTATTTTGGAAACTTGGCGAGAGGCAACTTAACCACAAAGACTAGGAATAGGAATAGCAGCATATGTGCACTTTAGAGAACAGTTGGACAAAATTGCAACAAATCCCAGAAATTCTGCCGGTCTCACATACGCAAGGGAGGTTCACTTTTTAAGGCTGTCATTGGTCCCACGTATCTCAAGGACACTATGTCAGCTATTTTAAGTAACCAGTGCACAGCCAGTTACATTTTATTTTTTTAGGGGTGAAGGAGAAAAAACCTTAAAAAACCTTTTTTTTTTCCTTCTTCTTTTTTTTTTTTTTTTTTTTTTTTGGTAAGACCATTAATTGTCTGTGAAGCTTTCTGAAGGATATATTTTTTTCTTCTTTGATGAATTATCAAAGGTTCTTGACCTCATGGTAAAAAATTTTGTTCAAGGTTACAAAGAGCATTTAAGACAATTCAAGTAAATATTCTCATTGACTTTAAGGAGGTTGATTACCAGCAGTAGTCACCTGCAGAAGAGTTTTCTGCACTAGTTCTCAATTAAATTTAAACCTCGGCAAAATATCCACTGGAGTCAACTGGAAAGTTTTCCAGAGTACGGAGTGAATATGAAACTGAAGACAGTCTTGGGGACCAGGCCGACATTAAATAGTTCTACTCCATAAATACAAACAGCTGAAATTTTCTGGATAAGCCAAGACAAATACCTTTCTTCTGTACCTTTTTCTTTGCCAGCCAAATCTAATTTTTAGCAATTGATGTGATAAATGCTGCTGAAGTGACATGGAAGTGGAATGTGTCTGAAAATGAAATGTCACTTCTGCCTATAGTTGGTACAGTCTGTTTCTCAATTTAATTTGTATTTAATATGTATCTAGTCCCAAATGCTGCTCAGCTTGTTTAGTTTTTTTTAATTTATGTAGTATGTAGAGACAATCAAGGCACTATGTTCTTTCCATAAGGTTTTTCCTTGCACAGCACAAGGCTGGAATGGAAATAATATGAGAGGGAAAGTGTGCTTCACCAATGCCAGGAAAAGAAAAGTATACAAAGTTAAAGCTTTTGATTTAAAGAACACAAAGTTTAAAGTTCAAAAATCAAATAACTTCCTCCAATTTTTGGATACTTGGGACCAATTTTCAAATGCAAATTTTTCCTTTAAAAAATCCACAAGCCCAACAAACAAAAAACCACTCAAAGCCCCCCAGCAACAAAACAAACCTGAAACAAAACAAATAGTCTCCACAAATGTCCTTTTAATGCCCTCTCTTATTACCTTACTGTGATGGACCTCTTCTTCTCTGGTCTTTTTACTCCGACTGACAAGTAATCCTAGCCTGCTAATCCTGACCCTTAAACTCTGCTACATTATAATTAACTTTCAGTGTCTCATGACTCTGATTTTTATGTATTAAATGCATGCCTTGTTATCCACTCAGTGCTGCATAAGACACTAGTTTCACAAAGAATGGAATCCAGTGCTTGGGAGGGAGCTTTATTCATCCATAAGACAAATAAACCCCATTTCCAGGACTTAAGTGACATTAGAGGTTTGTTGATATTGAGAAATTTAATCTGCCAAATGCTTAGAAAAATACTTTCCAGCTAAATTCACAGACTTCCATTAAATCTCCACTGATTTAGATTGTAAGGATTTTCTTCTAGGTTAATTTAATGGATTTTTAAAAAATATTGCCTAAATCATTGTAATTTTTTTTGTGGGGGGCAGGGATACTAGTCAGCTGGCAGAGAATCCTCACAAGATCCATTTGTAAGGTGATGATTTTCCACGGAAAAATGATGAGCTTGTTTACGAAACAGAAAACTTTGAATCAGTAAAACTCCCATCCAGAGAGAAGCTGAATGACTCATGGGATGAAAAAACTTACTTACACTTGGAATCAAATTCATCAGGTTTAATACTGGAATACTGAAAGATTCAAAATTAAAACTTCTGTGATAAGCAGAGCAGGAAGGCCAGGCTCTTACATTTCTTAAAGCATGTGCTTCAAAAACAAACTTTTCTTTCCAAATAAGTCCGTTTATTGTTATTTTTCCAGGTTTTGATGAAAACAAACAAGATTCAGATATTAAATATCTTGTTTCCATGAGAAATAACAAGTTATCTTTAGAACAGCAGATGTTATTTCTTCGGATGAGAAAGGTGCACTTTAATTCACTTTTGCTAAACAGACTTTTGGCTTTATTGGCAGGTTGTCAGGAAAATTAAGTGAAAATGACACTGTGTTGCCAAAGTGCAAAAGACTTGGATTTGAAAACAGAAGAAATCCATTTCATGTCCACCAGAAATCCATTTCAAGCCATCAGTCTGGGAGTTTTTCCATGGCTTCAGTTAAAGTGAAAAGGAGAAAACAGGGCTGAAAATTCATAAAAGCTCTGTTCATTTACTGCGTAAGTCATAGGAAAAGCTGACTATATCCATTTATTGCAAAATATTGATATATCTTGTCACATGCACCCCTTCTAAAGGGGTTGAAAAGAAAGAAACGCCTCTGGGAAGGCTGTAATCCAGCAGTGGATGCTGAAAATCAGGGCTTTCACTTGTGGAGTCAATGAGAAACCTAAGGGTTGGCTGGGGAGAAGGGCAATCAAGTTTATCACTTAATTTCAAGAAGGTCTGAAGGCAGCCAGGAAGTGAGGGGACACATCTGTGGGCCATCAAAGGACAGCAGAGTCTCTTGCTACAGAGGTGGGCAGAGCCTCCATCTCTTTGAAAACAGAGTTGTTGCTATTGGGGGAAAAGCAAGAAGTGCACTGGTTGTTTGCTACAGGCAGGAAAGAGAATCAAGGAATTACGTGAGCCCTGAGCAGGGTGGGAGCTGGTGAAATGCAGCCTGGCCCCAGATGTGCCCAGGCAGAGCTCTGAGTGCTGCTGGGCACAGCTGGCAGGGCCACCAGAGCCAGGGCAGGATGGGCTGGCAGCAGGGACATCAACTCCTGCATTCCCTGTCTGCTTAGGAAAATCCAGGGCTTCAATTGATGGGGAGTTACAAATAAAGGAGTGGGTTGAATGGCTGGAGGACAAAGGGGATGGGGAGTACTGCTTTCTGCTGTTCCCCAGTGGCCATTCTCCCTGACCCATCTCACTCTAGTGGAGTGCCCACTTGTGAGGGTTCTACTCCTGTGGCAGGGAGACAGCTGCCCAGGACCTAAATATTTGAGATATTTGAGCAGATCTCTCTTGTGTCAAGCCAGTAAATCATCCTGAGAAAGGGAAGTTTGTCTCCTGCTTTTTTATACCTCTGTGGCTGAGACTCCTTACAATAAATGCTTCAGACAGTTGTGTCTTTTCAAAATTAATGTAAATGCCCATGAGCTACATACTTTGATTTAAACTGAGCTCTGTCTAAAAGACCCACAGCACTTGTAAGCATGATTTGCACTTAAATATGCTGTCCCTTAGCCAGCAGATAATGCATGTAACAGCCACTTAATTCTCAGCAAAAACCAAAGATCAGTGTTGTTGATTTGTTTGGATTTTCATTTTTCTGATTTAAAACAATGTAGCATGTATGGTGAGGATGTAGAAAAATTGTCTTGTAAATTTTGAGAATAAACTCCAGCTTTGCTAAATTTTTGGTTTTAGAAGTGACATGAACAAAAGAGAATGTAAATGAAAAATTTTGTGACTATAAATGAAAACCTCTATCTCTGAATTTAAAAATAAAATGGGAGCCACTAAACAGCAAATGTGCTATATTGATTAAGGGTTTTTTCCCTGTTTCTATGAAATCACAAGAATGCTGGTGTTACTTTATATCTTTTCCCATTGCAAGCTTTTGCCAAAATGCTGGAGGTGTAATATAATCCCCCATAATTACATGTTTTGAGATAGAGCATTCCTTAGCTGTTTATATGGATTAAAACTTAAAATGCTAGAAGGCATTCCAGTCATAATGGTAAACTAATTAGCAATTAATACTGTGCTATGGTTTAAAAGTCAATTTCTGTTATGCTTTGCTGCTGAAATACAAATATATAAGTAAGCTATGAATGATTTCATGGAGTTTTATCTCATTAATGTGATAAATTCTTTATTCCTTTACACACAGAAGGAAAGTCTCAAGGAATAGCAATTAAAGGAAAGTAGTGTTGGGAGCAGCACAAATTTCACAAAAAGTCATTACTTATGAATAAACTTGCATTTATCTGTGGCAATAATTGACAAAAGGGCAGGATCAGATCTTTAATCTTCACATTTATAAATAGCCCAAAAGTTTGTTTTACCTCTCTGCTAAGGTGTTGGAATCCTGGAATGGCTAGACAGATCATAAAACAATGATTCACAGATTTGTCCTTATACAGATCTATTCTGGCAACTTTTTTTCTAATGATAGGTTAATGGTTTAGTTTACATCAGCTGCTAAGTATGAGTACTTCTCTGAACTATATCCAAACTGAATAGGTCTAAACTAAGATATAAGTCTATTTTTTTCCATTTACTTCAGTAGGCTTTGGATCAGATCCCTACTGAATCTTCAAAGTTGAATTAGAAATCTTGTGTAATCATACCTTCTTGTATGCCTTGAGCTGATTCCAGCCCTACAGCTGGTCCATGTAGAGATTTCTGATAGTGTAGAACACTAAGTGTGCCTGGCAAGGTTCTTTGAATTTGGTAACCTGTCCAGGCTGTTGATTTCTGAGAACCTGGAGAATGGAATCTAATGCTGTGTTTTCACAGGGTGATTTTTTTAGAGTTTCCTTTCTTTTCTTTAACAGAGTTACCATTCTTTGTTGTTATATTCAAATGACAGCAAAATTCAGGCTTATGGGCACGTATGGTAACTGACTCACAGTACTGACAGTCACTGAGCATTCAGTCTGATTTAATAATGAAGATGATCCAACAGGCAGAAGGAAGGCAAGATCTTCAAAATAAAACCTTTAGAAACATTTTTTTCTCTATGCTCTGTTTGCAGATATGACTTGAAAGACTGGCAAAAACAGATGAAAGAGAGATTTCTTTCCAAACCCTGGCTGTCAGCTTAAGTTACAAGTGCCTTGTTGTAAATTATTGTTGGTTAAAGTGCTTAGGTGTTTAAATAGAAAATTTGCATAGAAAGTATCTTTTTCATAAGTGCCCTTCTGCTTAACAAAATGGTTCTTATCAGAGAACAAGTCTGTCCTTGCAAGATTGGCTTGATGTTTTTTTAATGCCTTGGCTGGAATTCCTGCATGCCAGCCAACCCTCCACAGATCCTCAAAAGGGGGGGTCCCTCTCTAAGTGGGTCACAGAAACCCTGCTGAAAACACCCCAAAGAAGAACTTGAGGTCTGGGGACTTTTGGAGGATACTGAAGGAGTGAGATGGGAGAGGGCACAGGTGTTTTCAAAGGTCTGCAGTAAATGAATTTTGGCTTTCCAAGAAAAACACACAGACCTGTGTTATTCCCAGCTAGTGTCATTCAAGATATTCCTAGTGAAAAGCAAAACTGCTCACATTTAAATGTTTTCCATGTTTCATTATAAATTTGAAAACGGTCTAAGTTATGAGGAAGGGGAAGGACTGATACACATATATTTTTTTAATTGGAGATTTTCCAGTTTTGGGTGTCCCCTCCAAAACATGAAAAATACACAACTCTGAAGTCAAACTAATTTTTTTCCTCCATCCCCACTTAGCAAAAAGGAAAACATGGAGAACATTAAACCACAGAACAATAAAGGATTAGCCAATAAATGCGCAGCTTTCACATTGTGCAGCATCCAACCCCTGAGAACTGAGGTTTCTGTGAGGTTTGCACCAGTCTATGGTGCTGTGCTTCAGTCTGCCCTTTTCTCCTCCCTCGCTGTGGAAGTGGCATCAGCCTCTGGCTCTGCAGGGCTTCAGACACCTCCCTGCTTGCCTCTACCACACTGCAAATCCCAGAGCCATGGGGACTGCAGGACCTCTTATGGTTTGTGGGAGCCAGCTGCTGGTGAAACAAGTGGTGCAGCTGCTGTGTTAATTCACTGGTGGCTATGGTGGCGCTGCTGTGGTTGCAGAAGAGCTGTGACCAGCTGCAGAGGGCCCCCAGTGCTGTTCCACAAGCTGGGAGGCTCCTGCATATGGGCTTCTCCCTGATTCCAGCCTAGTGACCAGCTTTTGGGGTAGGGGCTGGATGGAATTAGGAAATACCATCAGAGCTCAGTTGCCCCAGCGGTCCATCATTGGCTTGGAAGTCATGGAAATGTGGCTCCTTTGTTCTTCAGCCTCTTGGCTCCTGTGTGTGTGCTTGAATGTATTTTCATCTGGGGCTTTATCTGTCTTATTTGCTCATGTTTTAAAAATTGAGATCTCAGAGGTATTTTGGCATTGTTAGACAATTTGAAGTGTTTAAGGACGCTGGAATTCCCTGAGGCAAGGATCTGGCTGGTATCTTTCTGAAGGCTGTCTCCACAGCAGTGCAGAGCTGTGTGGATTAACTGAGCCTGATCCTGGGAGCTCCTTGTGTGTGTGTCAGTGGATTGAGCCAGTGCAGGCTATTGCTGATCCCAGCTGGTTAGACCAAACTGAGAGCCAGAACCATGCCTGTGCCTCTCCCAGGGCATCTGCTTGGGTGTCTGTTTCAGGTCTGCCCTGTGTCACACACCCCTCCAAGGAGAACACCTTATCCTGAAAGTCACCCCCTCCAGTGTAGGGGTGGTTCCATCATACAAATAATGAAAACGTTTTGCTGTGACACACTTGCAGTGAGACACTGGAAGTTCTGTCACGGGACTGTAACAAGTAATAGCATATTTTCCATCAAGTTCTTAAACTTAATTAAGAACCCCCCAAAATTAAATTGAATCAAACACACATTCACTCTGCTTGTCAGTCTGAGTCAGTGCAACATGGCTCCGATTTCTAACCTGGATTTAAAGTTTTGTCCTCAATTAGGTTATCTAATTTGCTTCATTTAAACACTACAGGAAAATGAAAAGCAGGTGTTTCCTTCATTGAGCACCTATTGTAAGGCTTTCTTTTCTATTTTGAGTTATAGTCACAGTATTTTTGAATAATGAGCCAGGACCTCCTCTTTGTTCTCAGGAAAGTGGAACATACAATATAGGACTGGAGTGAAGCTGATTCTCCTGGCGGTTACTGTCATAGGAGATAAAGCTCTCCCATAAACGGGAAAGGGAAAGGAAAGGCAGCTCCAAACCTTTATTTGTCATCAGTGTGTCTTGGTAGTACTTGTAATCTCCTGTGGCTACTATGACTAATAAAACAAAAAAGTTCCTGGAATAAAGGAGCAGAAGCAGAGCTTTGGCCTGAGAGCACAACAACAGCATCCCAGATAAACATGAACTCTGTTCACAATGTTATGGAACTCTCCTAGCACAGAACTGTGCAAAATGAAAGAACAGCCATAGCATCATTGACTGAGTAGTGATTTGTTTCCCAGTTCAGGCAGGGTGGCAGGCACTTACTTTGTGTTCTATTTAATTGCTGTGTTGGTCTTTTGTGAGGGTCACTGGTTGATCACAGGCTGCAAAGAACTAAAACTTATGAATTTGAGACAATCAAAAACCAGCTAATGTAAATTATTTCAAAATCATTCCGTTTGAAAGTACCATGGTTGTATAGTAATATAGTTATCATAATCAAAACTGTAGGTACCTTATGGTTAAAGAAAGAAGTGGGTGAATTCTGTGCAGGCATTTGAAACACAAGGGCTCAGAAGTTGTCTTGGAGAGCCTTAAAGTACTAAGGAGTCCAAAAACAGGGATCAGCATGAAGCATCCTGTAACCAACTGGAGAAGGCGTTTTTGGAATAGCCTTTCTTGACTGTTTCAGAAGAAGAGTGAGCATTCGTGCTATAGGAAGTGTTTTCTGAGAATTCTTGCAGGCTGAGGAGTTCTAAGTCATGCCACAGATTTGCTTATTATGACTTTTTACATTGATTTTCCACTAGCAATGGGCAAATTTAATAGAGGCCAGCGGTTTTATGCATTTTAGTAAAGGATGTTTATTAAAACCTTACCCAAAGTACTGTGAGATAGAAATCTTCTGAGATTAGGTATTTGGAAAACTGTTGCTTAAGCTGCAGGAAATTGGGTGTGATCATTTCATTATGAACCAATTTGACTGCTGACTATCTCTTTGTAATTCAAGCGAAAACCAGCCAGAAGATTTACCAAATGCTGCTCTGCATGTTGATCTCAGCCCATGATATAATTCACTCCACTGATTTCAAGTGAAGGACAGCGGTATGGAGACTGTCTCTTCCTTGGGAGAGGACTTACAGGGCTGTACAGCTAACACCATTTCAGAGGTCTTTAGGGACAGGGAGCAGCACTTGTAGCTGATGAAATTCTACTTGCCTTACTAACACTCAGTCATGGTATTGAAATAGTGGTTTTCTCAGCCTGCTGTGGTTTGAAACACTAGCTTTCATTTCACAGCAGTTGACCTTGATCGTGCAAGACAATAAGCAGCAACACCGGGGAAAAGTCCCAGAATACAATTCTCTTTAAAAGAAGCAAAACAAATCTGATCTACTGGTAATCCTAGAAGGTATTTAATCTAGCAGTGAGATGACGGCTTTAACAGGAGTGTTTAAAAACTTCTACTCATATGCCAGTCCTAATGATTTTCAAGTACAAATAAGCACTCCAATCATTTCATTCCCGAGTAAGTTCCCCCCACCTCCTTCTTGAAAAGCCTTAACTTTTAAGAAATGGCCTTTACCTGTAGATAAATACTGCATGTGGTTGGGCTATGAGGCTCACATTCTTCCAGACTGGATTCATATATGCACACATTTTTTAGCACGGCACATGCATGAATAAGCAGCAGGAAGGTTATGTAAACACCACGTTCCTATTCCACTCCTTTTTAAAGCACATTCCATGCTCATGAAAGCTGATGGGCTGGGGAGCAAGAAAGGCAATACAGTTCTGTGGCCTTATATTCTGCTTCATAATGGCAATGCATACATTTTTCCCCACCTGGTCTCATTAGTCTGGGTGAATGAAAGGGGGAACTTTTCTGTGGCTGATTGTCTCACCCTTGTGCTGTGCCATTATTAGCATACAGTGCAGCATGTGGGCAATATTATTTGGGGGAAGGGGAAATGGCCTGGCTTGCTTGTTCCCTCCATTTGTGTGTGCACAAACAACTGACACTGAGGGTCTCATTTAGCAAACCTTCCTCTGTGAACGCTCCAGTCTGCTCATGCTGGTGAGGCTGCTCAGAACATGCTTAACTGTATTCAGATGTTTAAATTCAAAAGGATTTGAACATCTGCTTCTCATTAAGTACATGCTTAAGAGCTTTGCTGAATCAGGGCCTCAGCCATTAGGAAATAAACAGAGACCACCAACTTATTTTACATATACTCTTGAAGAGTGCTTGGATAGATAGTAATGACTCTCAGTCAGTACTGCCCAAAGTTGGCTTTGAACTGCTGACCTAGAGGTGAAAGGCTTGTATCCTATTACCAATCCCTGGGGCAAACCAGACTTACTTGTTTTCAAATATTAATGAATTAAGCCAAGTCAAAAATGTAGCCCCACTGATTGCCTTTTCCCCCGTATTTTTCCTGTGTCAGCATCAGTAAGTGATGCTGCTGTAGAAAATCTTCAGGAATCTGTGCTGCCCACACTTCTCTGCTTTAAATCACTTACATTGTAAGCAGAGTCTTAACAACTGAAACACTTGGTCAGTTTTTAAAAATATTTAGAAATGGACCTTTCCATAAATGTTGATAGTAACTGTTCATCAAGGAAAACATACTTATGTGTAGGGTCGAATGAATTATTTAGCTATCTATTCTTCTTATGATATGCAGACATAACTCTCACTGACACTAATAGGAGATTCATATGCATGCCAGGAGCAGGGAAAACCCTTGGAGAGTATTTAGACAATATTCCTTGAAGGACTGGGGGAGAGGGGATGCAGCAGGAAGGAAAATCATTGATGCAAACATGAATTTGTCATTTTTCTGCAGAGGATATGTGTATTTATGTTTTTAAAAGGCAGTGGGGACCCTTAACTAACAAATATTTAAAATTCTCTTTCTCATCCTTAAAGGCAGAATTTAGATGAAGGCCACACACAGACCTCCAGCTGAAGTAGAGGCACAGTAATAATGAAGAAAAGCAAATGCTCCTGGCAAGTACTGTGTTGAAAGCTCTGGGTTCAGTCTTGGGTATTGGACTTTTGAGAACATTTTTTTCCTACAAAAGGAGGTTTATTGAACCCCAAGTACTATATGAAATTGAGGGAGGGGAGGGGTTTCTTTATCACTGGATATGGAATGTACATTTGATCCAATGATTCAGGGGTTGAGGGGTTCCGGGTCAGATATTGCAAAGGCCCATTTCCAGTAGGATTTTCTCAGCTACTGAGTGGTGTGTGCTCAGTGCTGTCCAACACGCATAGGACCTGTGTGACCCAGAACAGGTCCACAGAACACAGACATTGGAACCTAGACCATGGCATGCCTACAAATGTAGAAAACATTCAGCTGCTGTGGCCAGAGACGCAGATAATTTCATTTTTGTTTTCAGTCTTTTTAAGCCATCCCAACTTATCAGAGAGCCCTCCCTCCAGTGGTGCTGTATCAGAGAAAATTCACTCCAATTTTGTGCAACTGGCTGTCAAAAGTCACACTAATATCAAAATTGCATAGTCCACTCCCTGCCTCTGCTGCTTCTCCTTTGTGGAGCTACCCTGTCCTAAGTGGCTCCTTCAGTTGTTTTTGATGTGGGTCCAAAAATCCTCAACTTAGTGTCACCACTGTGCTTCATTCCTAAAACTGGCTATTTGGCAGCAGGGAAGAACAGATCTCTAAATAAGCCTTTCTGGGGCTTTTGGTATTTTGATTTTCCTTGCTTTTCCCCAGGTAAGTTCTGCCAGCGGCTGAGCCAGGGCTGAGGAGGGAAGGGAATGAAAGGTCTTATTCTAGGTGAGATTTTCAAGGTCCATGTTTGTTGCTGTTACTGCATTTTGAAACTGAGCTCCTCTGCCCCATGGTATTTCTGGTGCTTGGAATTTCCGAGCCCTTCCTGTAAGCAGTGCTGCAGGCAGGTTAAGTCAGTTTATGGGAGAAACTGTGATGCCATTAGTAAATGCTTCTGGCAAACTGCAGCAAGTAATCTGCAACCCTGAGAAAGTTATTATGGCTTTTTTCTCTGCTGCACACCTGGCAGGAGGACAACGTGCCAGAAATCATCACCCTGAGCTGCTCCTGGGTTTCCTGGCTCTTGCAAGGAGTCTGGCCCTTGCTAACCTTCAGGGTTCAGTGTAACATGCTGCAGTGCACAACCTCCAGACAGACAAAGCTGCTTCAAGTGGGTAGTATTTCTTTACTGTAAACACTTCCCATCAGCTCTGGAAAACCACTAAATAGTGATAATGCAAAGTTACTGGAAAGAAAAACTCATTAGAAATTGTGTCCTGATACCAAAAAGATAAGTCACAGCAAACCAGTGACAGTTCTCAGGAGAAACAAAGTGTAAAAAGAGCAAGCTGCATTTCCAGTGAAATATAAATTAAATTGCTAAAACATTTTAATTAACCAGAGATTGAATCAGCAATTCACAAAAGCTATACTGAAAATTTATTATCTTATCTTGACAGCATATCATTTGTGGTGGGAAGAATTAGCAAACCCAGAGCAGAGGGTAAGGGCTTACCTCTAGGCATGCAAATATTTCTAGGAATTCAAGTATTTTAGCCTGTAGAGACTGCAGTTTACTTTAGCTGAGCTCATTTTCCAAAAGAGGATAAATTCCTCTACCATCTATTTTATTATATTTTATATAGTTCTTGTTTTATTTCCTGCTTTCTCCATGTTGGTTTTCTTTCCAGGCTGACATAAAGGAACAAAAAGGAAATGTTATTACTTAGAAATGGTCTATATTAAAAAGACTTGAAAACCTTTTTATGAAATGTTAGTTTGGTTGTGCTTGATCACTAGATCCAACTCTGGCTTGTGACATATTTGCTTTAACTGATGTGTCTTTTCACTACAGTTCAGAGAAAAATGAGCAAGCCCACGCAAGGGGGAAAAATCACAAAACAATGATAGTAAAACTGGGTTTGGATAATTTTACAAAAAACAAATATTTCTATGAGTAAAGTGATATTTCTGTTGAAATGCTTTAGGGTTTGGTGAAAAACAGCCAGAAATTCTTCTCTTCTTCATTCCCCAAAATCAATTTGTTTTCATTTTTGTCAAACAGAGAGAACTCTCCTCTTTTCCCAAAGCTGAACATAATTTTATGTGGTCCTTTGAATGAGAAGGTGTTTATTCACATGCATTGTCCACTACTAGTTTCAGTAGTGAAAACTATTGAAAACTATGCAGGTTTTGGTACTTTAGTAAAAAGTACCATGCTATTTATGGTACTTTAGTAAAAAACATTGCAGAATAACTAAACTGGAGACTCAAAACATTCCAGCTTGCTGTGCAGTTATGCCCTGCTCTTCCCTGGGACTGATGGTTCCAAAATAGAGGCAAATACAGAAGGAGGACATACTGAGGTTTCAAAAGGTCTTGGGGACCATTTTAACTGGATCCTTCTTCAGACAGAGACACAATAGTGCTAGCCCATTAGCCCAGTCATTTTCACTTCATGAATAGAAGACCTACATTTAGCTGTCAGTGAAGGTAAGGGAGGTCATTTGTATCAAAATGGGTTGTTTTTCCAGGGCTTAGGGTCAACATCAACCTAGGGCAGCACCTACTTACATGCATAAATATTGGTGTCCTTTAAGTGAAAAAACATTATAGTACAAAAAAAACAGGGAAGAGGGACAGGCTAATTGATTTCAGTCAGTCCTGATTATAGATACCTGTTCATCTTTGCAAGTTTTCCTGTCAGAGAGCTGCCTGAGGGCTGTGCGATGCTCTGCTGTCAGACCTTGTGCTGCTCCCGAGATCCCATGGCCTCCTCTGCAAGGCAGCACACCAGGAGGTTGTTGGGGACAGAAGGGAGCTGGGGGGGTCACCCAAGGCACCCACAAAGCTCTGCAAACCTGTGAGGGCACAGAATCCTCTTCTGCTGTGCCAGGGTGCTGCTGGGGCAGGAGAGCCACAGCTCCTGTTGCCTCCAAGGGTTTTTCTGCAGAAAGAATCCAAATATACATCACTAAATTTGGTCTGAGATGGATTTTTTTCTTTTTTCTTTTTTTTTTTTTTTCAGAGTGAGGGATTTACTCAGACCTGTTTTCTGGCTGGGGTTTTCAATGGTTTGGTCTATGTTTCTTTAACAAAGATATATGCTGGGATTAAAGGATCTTGAGTTAACCTCCCAGGCTTATTTGAAATGCACTCTTTGTAAAATACACATCAAAAGTGTCATGAACTCTCTTTCACTCTGGGTGGCATGGAGGGTGGAGAAATGTTATAAACAAAGTAATACAGGGTAAATTGTAATCTAAGAGGCAACCTTTTTTTTCCTATAGAAGGCAGCTGAACCGAAAATGCACTCTCTAGCTGCAGAACTGTGCTAAGCAGGATAATGTCCTGTTATTATCATTGCTTTATTGTTAAGCTGCTCCAAATCAGTATTTTGTACCCTTCTGGGAAAACAGGTTGCGCATAAACATACTTTCCATGCAGCTGAGGTCTGCTGAGCACTGCTGTTTGTCTCAGAGGGAGGAAGTTGCAGGTGGCTTGCAGGTTGGCAAGTGCACTGTGTTTAACACTGCTCAGCTTCTGCAGAGTGGCCTTTGGGGCCAGGGACTCACTAACATCTATTTACCTTATGGCAGTTCCCAAGACACTCCCTTGCATACCAGCCACTGGTTGTGCTTTCCCACTCTTGTCAAATAACAGATTTGGAACAAATTGTGTAGAATTACAAGTGGCACAAATGCAATGCATAATTTTCTACCTAGCTACCAGAAGAGTATGATAATTATGTTCTTATTTTAAATCATATACTGGAGGTGGCTACATTTCTTATAGTTCTAGTGTTGCTATGGCTGTGACCATAATAGCACTTTAGATTTCTAGTTCAGAAATGTGGTTTAATCTTTTTTTTCCCCCAGAGAAAATTATAGCCTAAGTAGCAGAAGGCAAGTAAACACCTTACTTTACACATTGGCACTTTCATTACAACAGGCCAGAGAGCAACACTGCACATCCTGAAAATATATTTGTATAGTACAATCAAAGTCTGTGTAATGTGGAGAAGGTTTCAATCCAAGAGGTAGGGAATTAGGCCCATAACAATAGCAGAACTTGTATTTCAATATCCTTTGGTAGTCCATGCCCCAAAAAGTACTTCTTGCCATGAATCCAAAGAGCAATGTTTGCATATTGACTACTCAGCAGTATTTTAGGGGAAGAATGGGTACAATATGGTAACTGCAGCTGTAAGAGGCCAGGATATGAGCTGTCACTTGGCCCAGCCAGCCCTTATGGCAAAGATGTCAAACTGTGCTGCCTCTCACCCTTTACACATGTCGCTCTCCCTACTGTTGCTGCTTATTTGCTGCAATTCCGGTCAGAGCTTTGGGACCACCATCCCACCTGCTCCTTTTCTCAGTGCATCAGATGTGCTGCTGCATCTGTGCCCATATAATTTGCTCCTGTCTGTTAAGTGCCACTCTCCAGCCACGGGCACGGCTCACTGGCCAAGAAGTCACTGGTGAGAGCAGGAGCTGTGTGGAATTGAACTCTTCTGTTTTAGTGCTTCATAATAATGTTTTGCTTCATAACACTTTTTGCAGCCTGTTGTTAACGTGGACCTGGCACTAGGATGTTCCTGGATGGTCAGAATAGAATTTTTTTGCTCCCCACCAAATGGGTGACAAAACCATTCCAATTGCAGTGAAAGAAATAAAATAAGGAGTGGAAATTATCTTCCCTTTGAAGGTCTGGAGGGAAATGATCACATAGGTAGAGGGATCCCCAACCCAAAGTATTGTAGATGCCCCCCACCACCATGCACACACACACTGTGCTCTGAAGTTAACATTGAGCAATGAACAGTGTGAGGTGCTGCTACTA
The DNA here is from genome assembly GCF_000277835.1 of Geospiza fortis. Lineage (NCBI taxonomy): Eukaryota > Metazoa > Chordata > Aves > Passeriformes > Thraupidae > Geospiza > Geospiza fortis. The sequence goes on from NW_005054299.1 coordinate 6,794,341, forward strand.
ACAATGCTATCTGAGGGCTTAAGCAGCAAACTTACACATGGGGATTGAAAAGACTCCTTTTCTCCCATAAGGTCACCACCCCTGTTGTGAAATTATGTTTTAAATTTAGAGACTGATGATTCTTGGCAACTTTCTGGATGACCACGTTGTTACTCTGAGCTATGTGGTTTTTTATAAATTTTTCTGCATCCACCTCACCTTTCTGAGACCTGAGTCTTTCCTCTGTCTCAGGAACAGGTTTTCTCTATACTGTACACCTCTGTCTTGGCAGGGATGTGACACAACCCCTTGTAACTCCTTGTAACTCTATAAGGTCACAATGTAATAAGTAAATGCACTTTGTCCTCTGTGGGTGATGAACACCTGCATTAGGAGGGCATGGAATTCTTTCAATATATTCTTGAATAGACTTGTGAATAGAAGTATCTCCTGCATCTCAAGACATGTGAAAACAATAGTCCCACAGAGTCAAAGGCACTGTAGTATGAAATTTAAACGTGTTTTGCTTACATGGGTCTTAGGATAAATCCTTTCTTTCTTTCAGCTGTGAAATCCCTCTTTCAATCCTTCAAATAACCTATCTGAAAGAAATCATTCCAGCAGAGCCATTACAAATAATTCTATTATACAAACCTGTAGTTTCAGATTTTCATTAAACTGACAAATGGTTCCTCAGAGTAATTTTCTAAATTACAAAATATATCTTGGCTGTTTTAAGAGGCCTGTTATCACACAGTATCCTGTAACATAGGACTATATTAGTGGTGTGAACTTTAGTCCTCAGCCAGGATTTTTTAAGGAGTTATATTCGTTGCTGATGTCTCCAATAGTAGCTTTAAGTTACTTAGGACCAAGGGAGTTGATTGGTATATGAGATTTTGGGGGGAAAAGTTTCCATCTTTATGAGGGCACTGTGAAAACATTAATGTTTGGGGGAAAAAATTGGCACAAATTGCCTGGTATTATTAATGCCATTTAGAAATAGGTTCTGTTCCAGTATTTACTGACAGTCCTAAGCACATCTTTTTACCTTACCATCCAGTGAAGTTCCTGATTTGCCTGGGCTAGCACTAAGCTAAACTCACCACCATGAATCTTAGAGGAACCTCCCAAAAGCAGCAGAGGGGCTGTTATATGGGCAGGCATGAGGATTTAGCTGAATGGTCTCCTAAAGAAATCAATAATCAGATCATTTCAAAAGAACCATTCAACAAAAACTTGGATAAAATGACAGATTACTTACAACATTGGTTGAAAGCATTAATGTTGATAATTAAGAATAACAGACAAAGAGTATTAAGTAAAGGAGAGCAAACATCTAGCCAGTCATTAAAAGAATGGAATTTTTCTAATCCTCTTACAAAGATGCTGTTTTGGGTTAAAGTCCCTTTCTGCATAAAGCAGCCACACCACATTTTTTAAGTCAATGAAGAGCTGAGAGCTGTAGCCCAGACCCTCAAAACTACTTTAAACAGACAACTCCCACTGAGAGACAAGCATTTAAATTAATCTGTGGACTGGGTCTATGGGATGAATAAAGAGAGTGTCTTTCACTCTGTATTGCATTGCAAATAATTATGTAGCCAAATGAATTTGATACCAGAAATTTATTGATGTTTATTGGTTGGAAGTTTCCACATTCTGTATCACACATGTTTTATTTCAGGGTTAAGAAATTCTAAGAAGTGCTTTTTATTAGGTTAAACTGAGAGATTTTAAATCATACAGAGCCACATTTATGGATAACATCTGTTCTTTACATTTATTTCCTTTTTTTATTCAGTGACGATTGTTTGTTCCTGGGAAAAGAGGGTGTGTAACTGTTTCTATCTGCCTCAAAAGTAACTCTGAATCTGCAAATTAGAGTAAAACTTACTTTTTTTTTTTCCTTAGGTACCTTAGAATCCCACTCAAGCCTCATGATCTACTTCTGCTACTCCAATCATTAGTAAGTGCCCTTGATTGCAGCTGTCTTCTTTTGAGTCCTTTTGACCCCTTGTAGGATGTGTGAGGCAGTGAGGTCCAGTAGAAGATTCTTCAATGCTAATCTCAGATCTTATTCAATTAGGCCTTCTTGGGAAGACATTGTTTAATGGGTTGGAAGGACCTCAAATTCTGCTTCTAGTCTATCAAGCCCAACAACAGCCCCCTAAGACACATAATTAACCTTCCCCTCAGCAATTTCTTCTACACTTGCTTCCATGTCACCTCAGTGGAAGTCTCTGTCTGAAATGTCTCTATCACCTTGCTTATTGCTCAAGCCTTAAAGAGGTCTCTTCTTCTACCAGCCTGACTGTACCAGCTGGCGTGGTGAAGCAACTGGGAGGATGGCCCTTGGCGCTGTCCCTCTTTTCTCAGTGTCCCCTGTACCAAAGGTACCACTGTGAACAGCAAGGTCCAAGTGCTCCTATCTGTAGGCTGGGCACAACAGAAGTGACTGGGAGGTGGCACAGTCTGCTACTCTGAGAAATGCAAGGGTCATAAGCTGCTTAAGAATACCCTGGCCAGAAATGCTCTGATGTACAGGCAGTGGAACAAACTTAGAGAAAGGGCTCAGAACTTTGGAGAAAACAGGGCTAATGTTCTGTTGTCTAACAGTTGTCTCATTATGCAAGTGCTTTGGTACAGCCTCAGCCCTTAGTGTTCAGAGGTGATGTGGACTGCTCAAAACCATCTATAGTACAAGAATAATTCACTTTTTCTCAGACAAATAAACCAACAGAGGAACAGGTATAGTAAGAAAATTATATTTAAGTCATGTGGGATTTCTCTCTTCAGTAACATATAGGGCCCCTATACAAACTCATGGTGAACCTTGCTGGATCCTCTTATCTAGAGAAATGGAATTGAGCAAGACCATAGAAACTAAGGCAAGGCTAAATGTACTGCAGTTAGTACAAATAGAATTGTAAAAATACTTCTACCTCCTCATTTAATTCAGTATTTCTGTATTAAAAAAGATGATGGGTCAATTTATGGTTTCTTTCTCAAGAATTTTTTCCTTCCTAAAGGTAATAACCCTGTGGGGTAAACAAGAAGCTGCCCTTTTAGTGTAAGGAATGGAGAAAAAGGAGTGAGTTTATTCTTTCTGATTTTACAGACCTCATTTACTCAGGACCTTCATGAATTAAATCCTGTCCTGTAGCATATTACATCTCTAGGAAAAGAAAAGGGATAAGGAGCTTTTGGTCTGAAGAAAGCTAGTTTGAGCCCCATAACAGCCCTGTAGTGGGCTAGGGCTTTAAATGCAAAACTTCTCTGACAAATGGATCATATTATACCCTATAGGTACATAATTTTTTTTCAGTAACTGGCTGCCTTTTAACCCTGAGTTAACGTATTAATGCCCCACAACCTTAGCCTATTTCCTGAATTAGGTTTTGTATTAAAATAGGAGTTATTCTTAATGATTTTATTTTTATCTTTTCCTCCTGTCCTTTATTCAGATACTAGCTGATGCTGGTAATGACTCAGGAGGTAATTTAGGACTAGGTTAGTGGTGTTAAGTTTGTCACTTCACCTCCATCTCTGGCCTCTGTAGACAATATGTCATCAATTTCATAGCATAACAGGATGGCAGATTTCAGGCTGTGAATAATAATATGATTCAAGGTCTCTTGAACCCTCTGTAATTACTTCTATTAACAGATTACTTGGTGCTTAATTAGCAAGTCATTTGGAATCAGCTCATACAGTAAGTTATATTTCGTGTAACTCTTCTTAGAAAGCCCCCTAGAAAGATATTTTTCTGCCTTTAAAAGAAATCCAATCTGTGCCATCTAAAATCAGGTATTGACTGGCAGTTAGCTCTGAGGAGGCTGCAGGAATAATTGTTGTGCACAAAATGCCACAGCCTTTGAAAAAAAAAAATTTTCTCATGGAGTGATAACTTTGATGTCATAATTATGACCATCTAAGTAGCAGCAGGGAGAGGCCAGGCTCCAGCTGTGCCTGCAAGCTGGTGCTGGTACATACCTGCCAGCTGCATGGGAATGAAGTTTTACAAACACTCCATCACTGTTTCACAGACATTTGTCCAAGGTCTTTCAGGTTCCTAAGTGACACAGCTCCTGCCACTGTCCAAAAAAGAGGCAAGTATTGACAAAGTCAATGACCAAACTGACTGCCTAGGGCCCTTAAAAACATTTCTGAATCCAGCAGTACTTAGCAAATGCTCTGCATCCTTAGACATCTTCATTTTCTTGTCTCATGAGTTTAACAATCAGAGCGGTGAAGTTCAGTTTTATTTTTTTCTCTATTGAGATGTATAATGAATAGTAAGGCATAATTGGAGAGTGATTAATCTTAAAATGCTTGTAATTCTCACATTAAAATGGTTCTGTTCACAGTGGAGGGGAAAAAAGCAGTCACTCTCTGAACTGCCTACGCTAAGCCTTGGAGCATTTGGTGATCCTCTGGAAATGCTGCTCTATGAAAGCATCTGGAATCTCAGGGGACTACTGGAGTGGTTTGGGAGTCCTCAGAAATGTCCCCTAGTTCAAGCACAGTTTATACTACACTGGCCTTTAAACATGATGCTGTCTAGCTACACACGGAGTCGGCTGTTCTGGAAACCCCCGAGCAGACCCACTGCTGTCACCTGGCCCTGGCAGGAGGTAGGCAAAAGTCCTCACTTTTGTAATTTGGACCTCTTAACTCAGCCAGTGATTAGAAAACTAAATTTTGCCAAATGCTGGAATTAAAATCACAAAGTGATAGAAGCCAAGTTTCTCTAAAATAAGTTGACCTGCCAGAAAGATATGACTTGGAAAACTAGACTGGAAGAACATGCTGTTCTTTGGTTCTACTCTGTGGCTTTGGGGTCCTTTTTTTTTTCTCCCAATTCTTTCTTTTTCAAGTGCAAAAAATTCAGATTGTTTATATCATGCATATATATTACATCTTCAGTTTAAAGTCTTCAGTGTAAAAGGTGAATGTGATAATGTGGAAATATTTTTGTACAATTTTCATGTTTGCCAGTACACATTAAAAAAAAAATCGATTTCTTCTCATTTTAAGGTAATAAGTTCAATGTGTGTAGGACATACTGGTCCTCCATCTAAACTCAGCAAGTGTGTTTTGTTGCCATGTATTAGAGATGCTGCTTTGGGACTAGCCCCTCATGTATGTAGTTTATTCAAATTCAAGTTAGACTTTTAAAATGGTTTTGAGTAACTCCTGATGCTTTTAGATACTCTTGCATACGAGAAAACATGGTTTAAGTTTAAAAAAGGCTTGAGTAACCTTACCTGTTTTGTCAGTTTCTATTATTGTGTCTTGATTTGGTCTCTGGTTTCAGAGAGACATTTCTAGGCCAGCACTCAGAGTACTAATGTTGTTCAAGCAGTCAAGACTATGGTTAAAAAACCTAAAGAATTACTTTGCTAGAGCTGCCATGATTCCAAGGCTACTAGCATCACCCCTTATGTACAGGTATTTGTACTTAGGGAGAAAAAGAAGGAATTCAGATTTGGGATATCTTCAGTCAGGTGCAAAAGAGAATTGAAAGAAAAAGGTGTTAGAATTGTCCAAACCCCTCTTCCCACAGAAACTCGTACACATGCTGCCCAGGGCATGTCGGGTGGGTCTCTGCTCAGCATCCCCACTGTGCTCACCCAGGGGTTGTTTGTCTCATTTTTCAGTTTGCCTCACTTTATATCATTGCTTGCCAAGAGGCCACCTTTATAGGCCTGACATGAATACTGGAGTTATGAAGAAGAAAAAAGTCACTCTGATGGAGAATAGATAGTGACAAAGACTTTATTCTCCTGTCCACACCGTCAGCTGAGAGGGCCCTGCTATCAGCAGTAACTGAGCCCTGAATCGCACGTTTTCAGTGCTGCAGGCGGGAGATGGGCTTGGGTTACAAAGCTGAGCCTCGCATCAATTAAAGTCTGTGTGCACAGCAGCTGCATTCAGAAAGGTGGAAGAGATTTAATCTTCACCTTTCACCTTGGGTCAAAATACAAGGTTACCAAGACAGACTTATTAAAAATGGATTGTTTCTGCAATTTTAATGTTAAAAGTTTGCAGTTATTACAAAAGCGCTTTAGTATTTGCCCCCTTTTTAAAAGAAATTTGCAGTTAAATAGCAAGGAAGTAATAAAACTCTTGAAAGAAACAAATAAATGTTTATGTCATACTTCCAAAGTCTGCAGCAGTTTTAGTCTTTCTTCTTGATAAAAATCAGAGGATTATTCTCTACTACATCTCTTTTGTGAGTACATGGATTATTCTGATCAAGTACAAACAGTCCCCCAGGACTGAGCACTGAAGGCCTTCTTAGCTTAAATATAGTGGAAGTGAGATTTTATTTTAGTACAAAAAATTATTTAAGAAAAAAACCCCTATCTGAAGCCCTGACTTCTTAGCTGCATCTCAAAAATCATATGTCCAATTTCAACTCACCACTGAAGTCTTTGGCATCTTTCATTGTTTTTCAGAGGAGGCTGAATGAAGCCCAAAGGGGAATGTGTTGCTGATCTGCGTTCCCAGGATGCACTAAAGATAAACAAGATATGATTAATCACATTGCTATCTCACTGCCTTTTAGATTTGTGATTTGTTTGTGAATTGAATTGGAGGACAAACATCTCTGTGTGCAAATAAGCAAGTCCCTACAGTCTTTGTGTTTCTCTGTGCATCTAAGTGATTTCCCCAGGGAGATAAATACAGACATTTTCCTGTAGTTTGATACAGCCTGTTTTCCAAAGTTTTATTGAGAAATACATAACTCCAAGAATATATATGAATTCTAAAGATGGGTTCAAAACCCGTGTTTCATATGGATAAGGGTTTGTCATTGTTAAATCAATGGAATCTTTGTCATTGACTTGGAAGGCTATGAATGAACAGCCTGTGAACAAGGGAAACTTACTGTCATTATTTTACAGGAATTCTGTCTTTCCAGTTTTGTGCCATTAACCTCAGGTTGAGTAAAGCTGTCATAACAGAATTGTAAAAGCAAACTCTGCTGGTAGCAAACTTTACTCTTTAAGGAGAGTATTTGGAATGAGAACTCAGCCTGGAAAGTTGAATTTTTGGAGAAGAATTTTCACCTAATGCAGGAGCTGAGCATGCAATTTGATGTGTCTGTTCTGGGTTCTGGGTCACTCACACAGCAATTGTGTCCCTTTGAAAAAGTGATACTGAATGCACACCAGTTCTCTGTACAAAGTGTCTATTTCATGGCTTGTGTGCATTGCTTGAGTTACAGCTGAATAGGACTTTTAATATATTCCAGATATGTTAGGCAACAACTGAAGAAATATGTGAAGCATGCTCTAGTCTTTGTTCAAAAACACATGTATTTTATTTATAATGTGGAAACTGTACAGTCATCACAATAGTTACACTCTGACATTTAGTTTTTTTTATTAAAACACTACCTTTATGAAAATTGTAGCAGTACTTTTAATGAATTTTCTGTTTAAATTATGATGAGTCTTATTTAGAGTTTGAATGATACAGAGTGACATTGGTCATCACTTGAATATTAAAAAAAGGTCCTGCTCAGTGTTTCCAGCTCTGGAATAAGTCATAGGGGCCTTAGATTTGTGGTGCCATATCATGATTTTCATTTAAAAAAAAAATAGAACCCTTGGTGTTTACATATCTAAATAAAGGTTTTTTAAAATTAACTAAATTGAACTGTCAGAGCATCTCGAAGGTTTCAGCACTCTAGGTATATCTTTTGCCAATCAAAAGCCACCATCTAGTCCTTGTGCCAGATGCCAGCTCTCAGTATAATGCAGATGGACCAAGCTTTCCCAGCCCTTGTTGCCACGATGAGATGAGTGCCCTCCATGCAAAGGGCTCCTGCTGCACTCCTGGCTGGGGCACAGCTGTGCCCTGCCCTGGGGCTCCACATGGAAATCAGGATCACCTGGGACAGTCCTGGCAGTGCAGAAAGCAAACACATCACTCTGCACCACCTTGTTAAACACAGATGCAGCTCTTGAGAGGGCCTTGCTGTCTAGAGCTGCCTCCCCTTCATCTCCTTGGGTACCAGAATCCTACAGAGGCACCTCTGTGGTGCTGCCTGGGGGCAAAGCCAGCCTCAGGTAGGGGCTTTCTGTTGGGGCTTTCTGTGGAGGGCAGAGGTGCTGCTCCAGTCCTGACCTTCTGGGGAGTTAAGGTCAGAAAGGCAGATATTTTTTTGTTTGTTTGTGCAGAAAGTGTATTAAGTACCAAACTTTTTCCAAGTCTTTAGTTAAGTTGATAATGCTTTGAAATGTTCATGCCCAAAATCTGAAAGTCTTTATATGTAACATTTGAAAATGTAATCATTACTGCCTGGTAATTTATAAATCTAGAAAGTCAAGGGTACTGCAGATCAGAATACCAGAAGTAGAGGTAGAAATGGGTGTAGGTGCTGCCTTTCTGGGTTTGAGGGGCTTTTCCTTTGTTTTGTTTTGTTTTCCAGTGTCTCATAATCTGTAGTGAATGTCTGCTTTGCTTCTGGTGAGGGGAATGATGAAAACTGGCACCATTTGATTGAATTTGTCCTTCATTTATATTTTTATACAAATGCTATGATTTTGATTTTGATTAGACTTTTACCAGGATTTTTCTGTTCCAGGACAGAATTTCTGCTGATAGAGATTTCATAAATCCTTTATTTACCAATGTTCCCTCATCTGTGGAAACTTAGTCAAGTCTTTAGTCCAAATCAGATAGACCACCAGGTTTTTAAATAGGACTGCACCATTCTCTCCTGAGCTTTTGGTTTTTTGCATAAAATTTTAAGGCCTTCTTTTTTCATCCCAACAGGAAACAGGAAAAGATTTTCCCTGAAAGATGAAAATATTTCATGGTACAGAAACACCACTTCATATCCATATGTAATCCAGAATTGCGTTTGTCAGTGCAGTCTGAATTCTGTCTTTGATCTCTAAAAGAGAAAGGCAGCCCATGAAAATACTCTTGAACTAAAAGAACATAAACAGGCTTAAAATATCACTTTCTGATGGGGTGTATCCCACAAAATTTAGAGCCCAGTGAGTTTAGCAGGGAGATTTATGCTGCAGTAAAGGGACAATTTCAAAGCTCTGAAATTTGATTTAATTTCTAAACTAACCCTTATCTGAATATTTTGCTGGATTTTCAGTCTCATTATTCAATAATTGGTATTTTATTTCCAAAGAAGTATGGTAGAAAAAATAATTTTGTTTGCAAAGGTTGTACACATCCAGTAGGCTTCTCTGCAGAGATCTTTTAATTTGAAGAGCACCTCAGATTATCTCAGCTGATTCTTGTTTAGGAATAAATAGGCAGAGAGATAAATAACTCTGCCTGTCTCCAAATCATGGAGAGGTGTGTGCCAACCATATTCCTCACCTCCCCTGGGAGGCAGCTTTGAGGCATCCCATCTTTTATAAAAATGATGAGAGCATGCAGGGCCCTGGAGCAGAAGCTTGCAGTGCCACTGTTGGAACTTGGTGTAAATGGGGCATTTCTAGAGCACACTGAAAAATTCTGAAAAGCCCAAATGACTCTCTCTGCTGATTCTTAATGGACTCTATGGGAGAGTGTCTACCAGTATGCAAAAGAAGTTCCATGTATCTTAGCATGGATCTTTTGCCATCAGAATATAAGAAAAATATGGCATAATTATTAAAAAAAACCCCAACTGTAAGAACACACACTGAATGTCCTACTAGCTCTGCAAGGAGCAATGGGAATTGGAATGATCTGAGATGGCTTAGTGGTTATCTGCCTTTTACTCTGATTTTATTCATGGAAAACTTGTTTTCCTCTCAGTGCACCACAAATAACCAGTCACCTAAAACATTAAATAATGAAATTCAAATGTACTGAGTTAATCACTGGAAAAGTGCTTCATCTGAAAACTCCACGGGGGATCACATTTCAGAGCCCAAGTGTCCTTGTACAGTATGCATTTCCTCTTTGCTTCACAGGTTTGCTCATGCAGAGATTTAGAGTAATATTGAATTACTGCCTGAAGCCATGCCTGACTATCTTTTTCATTAATTACTTTCCATGGCTTTGGGACAGATTAACTGATAAATATATGAATCCCTGGTGCAGTAACCTTTCCTGTGTACTTAGAATTACTGATAGGCATGTAATCTCAGAATCTGTGAAAAACTTTTTTCCTTCTTCCTATAGATTACTACTGAGCTTTTGCTATCTGAGTTGCCCATCCACGCTGCTGTATTGTCTTTGCTAAAAGATGCTGTTAACCAACAACTAGGACCTCTACAACAGTACACAAGGAGGATTGGTATGCCTTTAAGAAAATATATTTGTTTCTCTTTCTTTCATAAGTTAACATGAAAGCTGGGTAAAACTCCATAATGCCCTGTCTTATCTTTTCTAGGCAACAGATGTTTCAAAGTAGTCTAAGAAATGCAAATGAAACAACTGTTTTTCTGTTTCGTTTCCTGTTTTGTTGTTTTTTGTTTTGGTTTGGGTTTTTTTCCTTTTTTATTTTTTCTTAGCAAAATGTCTCAGGAACTGGCCATTCTGGAAGGCTAATCACACTGTTAAAAAAAAAGCCTAGCCTCAGTTGCAGCTCAGTTTTATGTTTTTCTAAGCTGCCCTTCAGCACACTATCTGCCACAAGTTATTTGACCAGTGTACCACCTCCTCTGTGCAAAAATAACTTAGATTGTTTAAATCTTTAAATACAGTCAGAAGTGCTTCAGATGCTTCTTCTGGGCATGGAGAGCTGTTGTATTTTTTTGCTTTAATTACGTCTTGTGGGTATTCTTACTGCATAATCTAGCTAATGATCAATTTAGGCAATATTTTGTTGAACAGCAGCCTTGCTGGGATTGCTTGAAAACTCCCTCATGTAATCCCAAAAGTTTTGCTTGAGGTGACCATTGCAAGTCAAAAGAATCCCTTAACCACAGTCTGAAGAAATCAAATAGAGCCAGTAAGTACTGTAAAGCACATATACAAAATTAGCTGAACTAATGTACTTGCATACTTGCTTCTAAAGCTTTGCATTGATGCATGTTATAAATTGTTAGTAATATGTGGTAAGAACATCTATTTTCAGGAAGTTCTTGTAAGTGAACAAAACTTTTCACTGATGTCATTATAGGAGATCAGTTTAGATCTAGTCACATTCACAGGATTTGATCTAACTTAGAATTACACTTTTAAAGTTTTAAACATTAAAAAGAACTATACAGGAGGGTAGCACAACCAGAGCCTTTGTGATTTGTTAATCTCCTTTGACATTGATATAGAATTCTCTTCAGCAAGATATATTTTTAAAATCACCAATAAGGCTCTGTGTGCCCCAGAAATATGGGAGAGGCATCACTAGTGTGTAGTTCCTTGCGGTTGAGAAAGCCTTGGTTTGCACACCCAAGTAAGCAAGTCAGTTTTATAGCAACATCTTTTCCCCTGGGCCTGAGCACTCTTATTGCTAAGCATCCATAAAATGTATGCCTAGAGTAATTTTTCTTGCATCTGTTCAGCTTGAATGGAGAACATTTGTTAAACCATGTTTGTAGAGATGTTCACAGTGAAATGCATGCCCACCCTGATGTTAGGCTGGTTAACTTGGCTTTTTAAACACAAAGTTGATATTGTTAGATGGCACAGAGCTTGAGCAAGAACAAATATGAGACATCACAGTTTTTTCTTTTCTTATAAACTTGAGTGTTCTTTCCCATTGTTGTTCTAAGGTGAGCTAAGACCAACTGACCACTTAGAATAATTAGTAGCTGAAGTCTACCTGTCAATTGCTTAAAGTTAGATTAAGTCCAGTCTTTGCAGTCTGATACTTTTTCAGATTTAAAAAGCCAGAGCCATGTAAACATTGAAAGTAATTATGTCTCTTTCTCCTCCTGTTCTTCCTTTTTTTTCCCCTTTTCTTTCTAATGTTAGTTATTATAGAAAGGAGTTGACTTGAGTTTCAGAGAGTCTGCCAAAAAGCCTCTGGCATTCCCTGGGGGATTGAATTTTACATTCTTCAGCAAACAATGTCTGTCTCCAGAAATGCAAGAGGAAAACACTGTTTTTCTTTTTAATCTAATATCAGTGTCTAAGCCTAATGGAGCTCTGATTTTTTATTTTCAAGCCTGGGGAACATCATGTGTTGATATTAGTATGTGCCTTTTTAAACTTCATTTGTTATCTTTAAGCAGCTGCTAAAGTGTAAACAAGTTGTTTTTCTCTTCTGTGTTAAAAAAGGCTCTTTACTTATCCAAAAACTCCACTGGTATTGTGCTTATTGGGTTATGACTGAAGCAGTGAAAAAACATTATTGCATGCAGCAAATGTTTGGTTTATTTCAAAGCCTTTCTAAAGTACAAATCATCTGTTTCTTTTCAGTCTTTTCCTTGCTGGTAGAAAATTAAAGCAAATCAGTTAGCCAGAAGATAGTAACATAAGAAGTTGTGATTGGTTTTCAAGTATAATAAAGAAGGGATTTCATATTTTTGACAGTGATTTTACATATAAAATTCATGTACAGCCTAGAATTTTAAAAGGGATCTTGGTTGAGCATGTTAAAGGAGGTCTGATTTCTCAAAAGAGCAGGAAGTACAAAACATTGCTCCTTTCACAGTAAAGCAAGCTGTAATCTGACCTTCTGGAATTATTTATATACAGCATATATAGAAATTTCCCTCTTTCTCTGCATTACCCCAGCTCTATATTTCCCTGCCACACCACAAAGACTTTCCAAGGATTAAAAAAAAATAGGGAAGAAGAGTGTTTTTAAACACTTTGCATACAGACAGCAGCAGCAATGTCTGCATGTGTGCTAGAGAGGGAGTGCAACAGGTGACTTTCAGGATTGGGCTGTTTACCTTCTCCTTTGGCTAGACCCCATCTCCAGCAAAATCACTGCCACCAGATATGACTAGATTGCTAAAACCACTCCTTGAAATGTACAGGACATATACATCTTGAAATCCTCTTTGGACTCTCATAGGAAAACTCCACAACTAGGAAAACAGTCATGTTTCCAAATTAGTCCTTACAGCTCTCTAGATTTTCTTTTTATTTACTTTGATTCCTTTCACATTTTTAGCTTGAATTTCACTTGTTATGCAACTTTAAAGCAATGATATTTGCTGAGAAACCTACAATGCACAGAAAAGGATATGTACAAATGTGTGTTTTTAGGACTGAACTGCAGTTTATGCATCTCCTTAGTTAGATGCATATAAAGTGTGGCTCAGGGTCTTGTGGCAATTGAAGTCCAACAAGTTCCTTGCTCAGCCTGGCACTATTTAAATCCACCAAAGGACTGTGCAGAGCTCTGGACAAGTAATTTTTCCCCCACCTGGTGGGCAGAGAGTTCTGAAACAGACGGCACTTCTGGGTGTCTCCTCTCTTCAACAAGATTTGTTCAGAAAATTGTTTTTGCTCTGTACAGACTTTTATTCCATTTGAATACTTTCAGCAAAACATTCAGCACTGGTGCCCTTCTCCACAGCTTTGCCCTGTCCATGCTCATGTGGATGTCTGTTCTGGAATGAATGGGTGTTCTCATGTTTGTTTTATGTTTATTTTGGAGAATAAAAGGGTAAAAGAACTGTGCCTTAGGATGGAGTTAAAGGCACCTTTTTAATGAATCAAACTGCCTGAAGAAGCTTTGTTTCCTGCAGATTGCTAGAAGGTGGTAGGGAAAAAACATTAGACCAGCTGCAAACCTCTTGGGATCTCCCAACTCTTGAGGCAGAGTCTGTGTGTTTGAGGTGTAGGAGAAATAAAACACTTGCCAGGGTTTACCACAAGAAACCAGTGTAGGGCTCAAATGAGCCACTTGAACAGAGGTGAGATTTGTCACAGGATCTGCCCTTTGCTACTGAACTAACTGTTCTTTCTTTTGGTCACCTGAGATGTTTTCTGCGCTTAAACCTTCCTGGGTCTCTTCATGTACCCTGCTGGAAACCCTATGAGTTTAGCTTGCTGTATATTCTACTCAATAGAAGATATTTAGGATGCTTTAGAAGACCAAAATAACATGCCCATGTGAAGTAGAAGCTATTTTAAATATCAGAAATATAGGTGGACTGTTATAATTTTAGCATGAATAAGTTGCATCATCAGATACAAAATGTGATGTGAGGTTTTTAATTTTTTTAATTTAAATTAATTTAATTTTTTGTTATTATTTCCCCTGAAGTGATGTTGTTTTTTTCCCTCACCGAGCAAGACCTAGCCAACAGGGCATTGTTTGCCTCTCAAAGGTGTAAAAAATATACAGTTCTGTAATTTTGCCTGTATTGCAAACTGTTAATGAGATGGATAACACTCAATACCAAAACTACTAGAACTGTAGATGTTTAAAAAGCACTTAATCACTGTATCTTCTGGTACTCATCCATTTGCCATTTTGGAAAGAGTTGTGGAGAGCAGGCTTAGCAGATGCCAAGCTATCCTGCACAGAGCAGACCACTCTAGCTTGATCCTGCCTGCCCAGTTCAGTTCTTCTGAGATTTTACAACCTCAGGATAGTCCTGCAGAAATCAAGCAGGCCAAGTGATTTAATACATAATTTTCTCCCCTCTGAGCCTCTATGGATTTCATCTCACAGTAGAGGGCACTGTGCAGTTGGAGTTCATCCTCTCAAGGAACTATATAAACTCCTCTTTTCCTGTAGCCAGAGATTCCAGGGTGTTCTTCAGATTTATAATTTTAGCTCTGTTTGCTGCTCATGCTTAATTGACGTAGTTATATTTTACTCCAGCTCTTGCTTTGGTTCCTAATGGATTCTTTTTTCTATGCTGTCTCCTCTGCTGCCATGCATTGTTGTTCTCCTGCACTGTTCCACCCCAGATATGGCTATATTTTAGTGGTCAGCCAGTGGATTGCCATATCAAGTATTTAGCTAAATGCTTTGCAGATCTTTCTGTATGAAAAGAGCTCCATTGAGACTAAGAGGATATTATTATTCACAATGTGGTGACTAGTTTCACACATGGCTGAAGCAAAATAAATCATCAGTGTTTTTAACAAAACAGTGAGTAGACCTCTTGTTGACCACAGCATATTTGTGGTCAGCAAAGAAAGAGTCTTTTATAGCTATTAATGTGCTGCCAAGGTGCTTTAGCTGAGATTTTTGCCCTAAGGGAGGTGGGCTTCCCATACCACATATTCATGTTTCTCTGCTAGGCCCCTTTCCAGAGCCCTACCCTTGCAGAGTGATTTGTTGCAAAAATTCCAGTATTGAAGAGGGAAACAGGTTACTGAAAGAACTGATGCAGATGAATATTGCTCAGATGCTGAATCTGATAAGAAAATAGGCAATGCTCTTGATTGTTCAAGTAGTATTTTTTAGTTCTGAGCAGTTGCACGCAAAAAAACCTAGTGATATGTCAGCATTTCTGTTCTGCACAGAATATTAAAACCTGAAGTTTTGAAGAAAGCTCAATGTAGTTATCTGGCAACACACTGATAGTCCAGGTGTTTGTGCTTCCATTTCTGAGCATTTAGGCCAGTGTTCAAATCTTTTTTAATTGGTCTGTTTGTTACAGAGTGAAGGGAATAGCATTGGTTGTGTATGGGATCATCAGATTTAACACCTGTCCACTGGAACCTGACTTCCTTGTAACAACCTGGGCCAAACCACAGTGATTTCTTATGCTGAGGGTCCTGCTGAGCAGACAGTGATGGAGCCTGTGCTGGTTCTTCTGTGCTTCCTCCCATCATTGTGCAGAAGTTTAATGTGAGCTGTTCAGCCATCTGGCCAGCTGAAAGTCCTACCAGAAATTCTGAATGCTTTTCTAGTCAAAAAGCAGGAAGTTTGAACACATTGATATGCTGTTTCAAGGGCACAAATGAAATGTGGTTTCTACTAAGAACTGCAAGAAGGAAAGATCTAAAGCAGTACATAAAGAGAAGAGTCATGGGCGGTATGAGAAGAAGGGAAGGAATATAAAATAGGAAAGCTATTCTCCATAGCATATCATTATGTAAACCAAAAGCAGAACCTTTGCTTTAAAGGCTTACATTTGACTAAAACATGTTTCTTGACATACCATTTACAAAAGGGCCTAATCTGATCTCAGTCCAGTGTAAAAAGAAACAGCTCCAGTGAACATATTGAAAGCTCAATGAATTCATGGGAGGGAAAACTTCTGTGAAATAAGCAGGGTCATCCTTACAAACATATCTAAACTATCTTAAGCTCTCCAGATGAAGTTCTAAAGTTGCATATCTGCAGACAAGAAAAATGAAAAATGCAAATAGTTTATTGAAGACATTTCTCATCTGCTTGTGTATTTATAAATAAACTTGGATTATATTTGTAAGGCATACAGAGAGCACTCTCTATGTTTACTTTGCTGTGCAGCTTTCAGTTTTCACACGAAACAAATGGTTTCTGTCATCTCTAAACTACATTAAAAGCATCCATTGTCTGATTTTTTTAAAGAGATACTAAATTCTTCATGACTGTTGGTCCTGAAATATTCTGTGTTCTACCTGTGCTGGCCAGATACAATCCAGTTTAGACATAGTGTGACTGAGTCATCATTACCACAAAGATGTATCCAGATTAGTGTACTTGATCTCTTTTTTAGGACAGTTACAACTTCAAAAAGTTATTGAATAGAAAAATTTCTGTCTGAATAAATGCATGTGTAGAAATACATTTGGTATTTCTCTTAAAAACTTCATGTTACATCTGTGTCCTGTACAGGTGGATATGTCCTGTATGGCATATGAGGTGCTGGCAATTCTCTGGAGAAACAGGGATTGATTACCATTGTGAAAATGAAATGCAGCTGAAGTAATCAGGTCAGATTTGATTTCCTGTCACCTGTGGCAAACATGCATGTTCCCCAAACTGTCAAGTACAGTAAAGCCTAAAAGCCATTTTCCCTAAAACTTCCTGGAATTCTATCTGTTCCTGCATGTATTCTAATAGCCACCATCATCTTCATCATCTTGGGGCTTTTTCTTTCCAACTTTGGGGACAAACACAGAGTTTTAATACTGACTTGATTTGGTAATGGTTAATAACAGAGTTCCTGTTGATGCAATTGTACTGGTTGCTATTGATCTGAAATTTTATATGATAATATAACAGGAGAGCAGATAACATTTGATAATATTTGACTGTGGAGAAAATGTCATCCTTTTTGTTATTGCAATACCAACTTCATGTAAGTGTAATTAGCTCTGTTATAAAAAAGTGAGAAAGATTTAAGGGTTGTAGTTTTCATGTATAATCAGATCCAAGTGCCAGTTTGTGGCTTTATCAATCATGCCGCTTTCTCCTTCTTTCTATACTAAAATGGAATTTTTTCAAGTTTTTGTAGAAGCTGCTGCACTTTTTTTGCAGGACAACAAGAATGATGTCTTGGGGAGTGCCCTGAAGTTGTTTCTAGGGGCTTGGATACCAATTTTGCTGGAGGATCTCTCTGGTGTAGGACAAGCATTTTACACAACCCTGTTCCTGGGTCACTGCCTTTGAGAGGAAGGTATTGCTTTTCAGTTTCAGGAATGTTTTCTCAGTAAAAGACATTTGTAAAGGCTGTGTATTAAGGTTCTGTAGTGATCTGACGAATATTTAGCAGGATTTCACTTTTCTTGCCTTCTCCATGTTAAAAACTTAGAAATATGCATTGGTTGTTTCGGGGGAGAATTAGTACTGAAGATGTCTGAGTTGTTATGACGGTTATGAAACTTGCTCACACTTACCAAAAGTGCCTCATGAGGAACATTTAGCTGAGCTGGGAAACTTCTGAAATTTGCAGAACTCACTCCCACATGCAGCAGTTTGGCTCCTCTTCAGAGAGCAGGGCTTTCTACAGCAGTGATGCTGAGCATCTCCTTCCTCCTCCCCCTCCCCCTCCCCCTCCTCCTCCTTGCCTGCAGAGGCTGAGCACGCCACGTCCAGAGCCTTCCGCTTCAACACATGAAAAGACACATTGCCCACCAAGGCAATCTCACTTTATCAATAAAAGCAGGGTGAAAGGCCATGTTAGGATATAACAAACCTGACCTTTCTGTTCGTAGGTACCAGGCTGCTCAAGCCAGCCATAGATATTTTAGCTGGTATTTTTTGTCTAGGCCAAACTGCTCTTGAGAAGTAAAGATTGTTTATGAAACCTCCACTGAAAGCAGGTGTTGCAGACATCCCATTAGTAACCTTTGACTTACCTTCCCCTTTGAAACTTTTCATCCCAAAGGACTGACATTTCAAAGCCCCCCCTTTTTTTTGTGTGTCCCTCCAAGTTTGCATATTGTAAACATTTTTCTTCTCTGCTCTGATGGAACGGAGCCAAAATCTGCACAATGGGGGAACTAGATGTTAATGAGCAGAGATTGTGGGAAAATGTGTACCGGGCTGCCCTGCCTGACCTGCATGATAATGCTACATTTAGCACATTCTTTTCCATTAGTGTAGCAGGCCTTGAAATGGTAGCAAACAACATGTATTGTGAAGGTTTGTTTTAAAGAAAGCTGCTTTCCTAGGAGAGTGGAAATAAAAAAAAATATTTATTGTGTAGAGTTGGCAGAAGTACAGCTGGCTCTGGAAATATTTATGCATAAACAGTGGTGTGAAATTATATATTTTTCTTCAGATTTTTAGTAAAATTGCTCTGTGTGAAGGTTTACATTATGTAAAACCCACAGATTACGTTCAGGCTCATACTGAATCAAAAAAGTTTGCAATCTATGGCATTTAGGCACTGATAAGAACAAAAATGGCTATTGGACAAAAAATATTCTTGCACTTTGGCATCTTCTAAATAGATTTTTTTTCCACTCTGGCTGTGTTCACAACCCCTTTTTAATGTGTTTATGTCAGTGGAGTTTTGTTTGTACAAAATGCTCCTGAAAAATTAATTTTGGCTTCTCTGAGCCAAGTTTCATTTAATCATAAAACAAAATTTATGTCTCAACCATATGAAAATCATTAGGGGCAAAAGGATTCTGAGAACATAAACAACACCATGTGACTTAGACACCCAATTGCACAGCTTGAACCTATCAAGTGGTGAACATATTAAAATGCTAAAGAGAACACTTACAGTCAGCATTTGGTGTGCAATGAGTAGGGAGACATTTGTTTGCACAAAACTTCTGACTAACAAAGATGAGTACCGAAGGAATTAATAACAAAAGACTGACTGTAGATAATTTCTGAGCAGAGAAAGGGATTAAATCAGTTTGAAAAGCTGTTTCTTGCAAACTTTTTGCTCAGCTAATTTTTTAATTATCCTTTTACATATCCAACTTCACTCTTTCAGTTAAGGAAAGAGTAATTTGTGTAGTAAAAATTTAATCCAAATGTGAACTGTTTACAAATGACATTCCAGATCCTCATTGGGAAATGCTTATTTCTTCACAGTCAAAGATTCCTAAAGAGCTTTCTATGGGGAAAGAGACTTCCACTCATTACCTTAAAACAACACTCTTATCTCCACTGTGGAGTGCGTATGGGCTCTGAGCCATATTTTGTGAAGGACAAAGCAAATTCTTTAGCAAAACATCTGCTAGATAAGAGCAGCATTCCTTAGAATAGGTTTCCTGATGAAAGAGATGCAAAAGCCTTGATTCCAAATGTACTTACATGCTAAAACAACTACTGTCTGTGCTAGTTCTGGTTCGTGCTCTCAGGAGCAATGTCAAGCCCAGCTAAGACTGAAAATACAGAGCTGGTTAACAAGATGATTTGGGACTACTCAAATCTGCTCACCTTTTCCAAAGTCCAATGAAAGAATGAAGTATCAATCTTATTTTCAGAAATCTTTAAGATGGCATGAGATGCACATGTGGCCAGCTGATAGGCAGTTTCTGTGCCAATTAGGAAAGGGTTTCATTTCTCCACAGACGCTGTTTTTGTGCCATGAACAGTGTGTGATTCCAGCAGCTTTGCCCCAGAGCTGCTCAGGGCAGCTAAAGGGTGATGGCCTGAAGCCTGTGCACTAAGGAAGATGTTTATGCACTCTTGCTCCAGCAGGAAGGGATTCACAGAAATACACTCCTAATCTATCCTGCAAAATCAGAGCATGCCATCGAGAAAGGAAACGTGGTAAAGGGGACTGAGCACAGATTTACTGTGTGTTCATAAAAGCCCCTTGGCAACACCAAGATAAACTCTGCGCAGAGAACTTCTAGGGCTGGAAGGCTCTGCCTGAGGCCCTGGGTTTAGCAGAGTCCTTGCTGTTTATTCTGGAGAAATCTTCATTATACAGGCAGGTATCTATTGCCAAGCTGGCTGCTTTCAGTTCCCATTTTTCACTTTCTGTTTTCCATGCCTGTTGCTACAGTTCCAGCTTTCTGATGGCCCCTACTGCTTGGTGTGGTGACTGCAGAACATGTCTGTCTTGTCAAATATTTCTGCATAATGATTTGAACCAAACCTTGGCACATGGTTATGGCAAGCACTACATGGTGACCTTGTCTATTGAAGCATTGTGCTCATTCTCAGTTAAACTTTGGCTCATCTACATTTCTCATGGAGCTGTACCTTCATCACATGCCTTCTGTTTGCTTGTCTTCCTCTTCATTGCACTCGAGGGATGTTGTGGTCTGGAGTTTTGGGAACTTCCCCAAGTGAGAGTCAGGGAGTTGAAGTGTAGCTGGAAACAGGAAAGCAGGAACACTGGGTCTGCAGTGAAAGAGGAGAGATTGGGAAAGTTGCTTATTCTTTTCATCTTCCTTCAGTTCCTCTCAGGTGCTGCCTATGTGTGGCTTTCATTTTAGTTTTGCAGATGGAATTCTGCAATTTATAGACCATCACATCACAGCTTATATATGATGATTATGCCCCCACAGCTGATGAATACATCCAGCCTACCGCCTTCCTGGTCCTGCATTTATATTCTTGAAATTTTCTCCAGATTTGCTTTCAAAGCCATGCAGAAAATATTTTTATCTTTGTTCTTTATTCATGAATTGGTTCCTTAAGCTTCACTGTCTGAAATTCCCATATTCTGTATGAGTGCCATAAGAGATTACTTCTAGCTCAGCCAATGCACATTGGATTTGGCTTCTTCCAGTCAGTTCTAACTTCTTCCTGACCAATTATATCATTCATCATTAAATGTTGTAGGGAATCAGATAATACTCCAGACCTGGGTCTTTCCTGGACAGGCTTGGTTAGGTGAAAGAAGGTATTCACCCTGCTTCCCCACAAGCATTTGAGTGCTCACACTATTGAAACTTGTAAGAGATGAAAGTTTTCAACAGCAGTAGCCTGCCCACACCCATGCTCCTCTAAAATGGTTGAATGAAGAGTTATGCTATGTTCAAATTATTTCAAGTTGATCTTGCTAAAGCTTCAGGACTCATTTTGTAAATGTGAGGTTTATTCAGAAAATCTGCACCTGTTCAGAAAGGATTTGAGCACAAGATAAAACATGAATCTGGATAAGAATCAGCAAGAAAGTATTTAGGTGCTTTTCTATGTACATCTTTAAACAGTTGATCTCACATAATCTTTTTGTTTCTTATTCTGCTGTAATCTTAAGGACATTTGCTACAGATACTTGTCAAATATTTATTTTATCCCTTCTGATAATTTGCCATCTCTAGATTTTTAACAGAGTTCCCAAAATCTCTCTACTGAAAACACTATTGGTGTTCCCATTGTACAAATTATGAGGTGAGTTACAGAGAACAACCTTCCAACTTCACAAAAGAACTGGGCCAGTGTAGTACTGTCATCCTGACTTTCCCCATCACAGGCTCTTCTTGAAAATGGAGGAGGTAATTTCTTTTGAGACAGTGATGTTTCACAGAGTGAATGCAGCTCTGCTCTTATGTTAAGAAAGTTAAGCTTTGGAAAACTCACTTGCTGCCAAAAGACTTCTTTTTCAAGACTTTTAGCTGTGGCTGATCCTCTGTTTAAAGTCTGGTCCAGCTGTGCTTTATAAATATCTCTTAACTGATAAATGAATTATTTCCTTCAGTTAAGCTCTCCATATTGCTGAGCAGAATCTCCAAATGCACAGTTTTACAGTAGAATTAATAGTTTTCCAAACGGGTTCTCTTGTGATTTTATATTTGGTATTTATGCCTGGTATATTTTTAACTTGCTGGCATACTTTTGGCCCAATTTGGTGAAGTGTTGTCAATCATTGTTAAAAGATGTAGCAAAGAATACTAGAAAATAATGTCTTGCCATTTTTAATCTAAGAAAACAGCTTTGTTGCTGGTCTTGCTGGCTGTCTAACAGATGGGCCAGAGTCCCATGAGAAGACAGCCACTTCCTTGCATAATAAACAAAGAAGGAGAAGTTGTCTGCAAGCCATTAGTGTATTGTAAAGTTAGATGCAATGTCTTGATATTGTCAGAATGTGTTCCTCAAGCACATTTCTTTGACATTCTGTCATAAGTCAGACACAAGACAACATTAAATCAAAATTAAAACTTTAAAAAGCAGGCAGCTGTTTAATTTTTTCCAACAGAAGAACCCCAGTAAAAATATCCTCCATTTTCTAAATGTTGATATCCAATAAATAGGCAAGGGTTGAGTAGGGTATTTGATAGAAACAAGATCATTTGGCCTATGTGACACATTACCAGGATTCCTGTCTAATACTATTCTTGCTTGAATTATGAATTAGTTATAGTATAGTCAAAGGTTATGAAAATAGGACACCTAGGGAAAATTATAAGACCCACAAAAAATTACTGTGTTTTTCTTAAGAGTATTTTCTCTTATATTCAGAAGAGGATATATTGCTTCTACATAAAACTCTGTTTCTGGCCACTTTTCATAAGAATTTTCACTGAAGTAGAAATAAGTAACAAGTGTCATTTGCAGAAGAAATAGATTTTGTGCTGTAATGGCTTCCCACCCTTTAAAAAAACAGTACATATAGATGTTCCAATATTGAACTGGAAATTAGTCTTTTTTGATGGTTCTGCCAGGGAAAAAAAATACAGCTATGCAAAAGCTTTTTTTACCCAATTACTCATGGAATTTTTGGCACCAAAAAAAAAAAAAAAAAAAAAAGATAATCAGTTCCCAGATGTATAATTCTGTTTAAGCCTGTAGGACATGAAGCTGCTAAGCAATATGCTACTTACTTAGTTGTCCTGACAGGTCTTAAGACCTTCCCACTAAAATTTAATGTTTAAGTTAGATACAGAAATAAATTCAGTGATCTGAGCGAGTAAGGAAAAAAGTACTTCCTATCAATCGATTGAGGTGATGATCCCTTTTTTATTTATCTTAAAACCAAAAAGGGTTTTAAGCTAGAAATAAAGCTTTTCACATGGCTTCACACATAAAAGATAAAGTCTTTTAAGGGACTGTAAACTGAAAAACTGACAAAAATCCAATGAATCCAAATACCACTGCAGACTGATTTTGTTTGATTTTTATCATAGTTTGACAGTTTGTATTTCTGTTTCTGGAACACATGATCAGTAGAGACAATTTCAAGAGACGATATACTGAAATTAATATAAGTCCCATGTCATGAGGTTTTTCCTCAGCTTTAGCATGAATAAAATTGGTTCAATTTGTGGAAAAAAAAGTGAAAAATGGAAGAGAGATTTTTCACAAAAACTAGTAATATCTGAGTTTTTATATTCAGCTTATGTGAATTACTATGCAGTATACTACACACCTCCTGAAGTGTTCTGGCTTTTAGGGTTGGTAATTGTGTATATAACACTTTTGTCACCTTTCCTCTTCTTTGTTGCTCACAGGAAAAAAATATAAAATTTTATTAGTTGGCTAGATGGTCATTTATGAGAAGTATAAATGCTGAAAATGCACCTTTACTTGTTCACTGTTTGTAACTTAGCTTGGTTTTGTTTTACCCCATATGCTGTTTTATTTCATTCCAAAGATGTAGGGAGCAAGTTACTAGATCATCATAAGACAGATGCAGTGTTAATGTTTATGTTAACTAGTGAAATTAAATGACCCAGATGTGTTATGGGAAACCCTTGTTTAACCTGGGGTCATATGATAATCATCAGAAAGCTAATTTTAAAATATCCTATAAATAACTCCCATCTCTGTCAATTGCTTTCTATCTTTACTTGTCACTCTTAGGAAATTAAATGAAACCCACTTCTCTACAAGGGCTATGTAACCCGTGGAAATAATGATGCCACATTTATAAATACCGAAGAGTATCACTGAGAGCAAGTGTCTCATTTCATTGTTCATTCATTATCATAGAAAATCGAAGTATTTATGAAGGACCTCAGGACAGTTCTGTGGGATATAAAACAGAGCCAGGGGGCCTGAGGCAGGGTTTAGAAGCTTTGAAGCAGATTTCCAGTGTATTTGCAACAGTATAAAGAATAGTAACTTTTTCTTAATCCTCTCTTTGAATAAAACAGTGACATTTCAAAGGCTGAGACAGTTTTGAAAACATAACTAAGCTAAACCCCTTTAGCTTTGCATCGTGCTGATTCTGTGGGATCATATGTAACCAATGGCTAAAGCGAATAACTGGATCAAGATTTGTGCCTCTAGTTTAGCAGGAACTCTGGTTCACACTTTGAATCAAGCCAACCCTGAACATTATTTTCCCTCATTGATCCCTGCTAGGAAGTTCCATGAAAAGCACAGGCAGCACAATGCATCAGCTCTTTTCATCAGAACTTTTTAGGTCCTGGAAAAAGTGAACAAAAATACTCAGGCTGCTCTGGTTTTAATGAAGGTCATGGCACTGCATTTTGTATCTGTTATTTTCTTAAATAAGTTTGTATCCCTTCTAGTGTAGGCAGGGAAAAATAGAGCTAGAATTCATGGATTTGCTCCAAACAGGCCACGAAACAACAGTTTAGTAAGACAAATTCTTTTAAAATAATATCATTGCAACATTTGGCTTCTCAATATGTAGAATAATTCCTAGTATTCTTTATTATTTCTAATGCCTTATGTCAGAGGAAAATTATGACTTCCATCATGAATTCAAAAGAAAGGAAAACGATTGCAACCAATACTGTGATTAAAAAGTGAAATTAAAGGTTCAAAATCATTGAAGGAAACAGTCTTGCACAAGTCCTCTCAGTGCATCCAAAATCTGTGACAACTTATGGATGCAATTTGCATCAGCAAGTAGGGTTTGGGGCCTGGCCTCAGGTTCTGAGGGGCGACGTGTAAGAGGCACCACCTGTAAGAGCGTGTCTGGGATGGGCTGTTTGGGTCCAGCCTGGCCAGATATGGACCCCAGCCCACACCGTCTTACATGGACAGCAACAAAACACCAGAAGCGCTCTTCTCCATGTGGGGTCAAATGTCCTTTGTTTATTGTCTTGAGAGCCACCAGATGGAAAAGCCCAGATGGAAAGAGAGCTCATGGCGGGAGATATTTATACCTGGGGCATGGGGGGGGTGGAGGAAGAGGGGCACAGCCAATGGGATACCAGTGAGGAGGGGCGAGGGGAGGGACTGAGCAGGGGAGAGACCACCAGGGGGTATTGGGCAGAGGGGTGGAGGCGGGAGAGACCATTATTGGAATAAATACCAATATAGCTGGATGGGACATGCCTGGGCTTGTCTGGCCCTTGCTACTTGACTGAAAGGTGGCAACAGTGGTGGTTTCACCTCAGAGACACCTTTGGCTATCTGGATGCTGCAGCTGGGCACTTGGGACAAGTCCAGACATGCAGGAGCTCAGGTTTACCTCTGGCGGAGAGGCTTTAAGGTGAGGATGAAGGAGAGGAGTTGGTTCTGCTGGAAGTTTTGATCCAGAATTTTATTGCTGGCACACAGCCCTCTGAATCCAGTAACTGCTCCAACAGAACTCTTCGAACTGCACGGTTGCTGTTCCTTTTAACCCTGGGGAGAGGGGGAGTAAGGGGTAGGGATCCCAGGAACCAGGTAGGGAGGTGGGAGGCTCAGGGGACAAATGACACATGGATGGCCCAATGTCTTCCAGGGGTGTAAGGCATCTTTTGAACTCTACCCATCACTCGACACCCTTCTGGAATGCCAGGATTGACAGACAGTGCTCAGCAGGGGTCAGGGTGGGGGAAAGGAAAGGTGAATGACACACCTGGGGAAGAAATCTACCTCTGGGAGAAACCAGAGGTATCTGAGGCAAACCATGACATCACACCTCAACAGACCATGTGATGGGAGAGGGGAATAACAAACCATGTGATATAACATAAACTATTCAGTGCAATATAAAGACTACTCAGTGCAAATCTCAAATCATCCACTGCAAAACAACAACTGAATTAACTATTTAGTGCAGTACAACAGCGATGTGTGTTGAGGTGCAGAGCTCCTCTGTGCCTGTGGCCTCGTGCAGCCGCGTCCCGGGGTGCTGGTACTGCCGTGGTGCTCGGAGCCAGAGCAGCTGACTGCAGAGCACAGCCCTGCGTGGGGTTTGAGCCTCTGATTATCAGAAAACTGAAAAAAGCAGGAGCCTGGGCTCCCTGATTCTACTCCCTTGCTGTGGCAGACAGCTACATGACTGTAATTCTGTTTATAGATCTCATGTCCCTGCTGGAAAGTTGGGCCGGGATCCTGCTGCTGTGGCAGTTTCAAGCATTCTCCTGCTTTTCAGTTGCACTGGTGGATGTGCTGAACTCTTTGCTGCCTACGCTACCAAGCACAGATAAAATAATTGAACACATACATGCTTGGCCTAGATTTTGGGAAGTTAATAAGCCAAGTTGTCTTCATTTTCTGTCATAGAAGAGGCTACCTATTCCTCTTATCATCTGAATAGACCTTCTTTGTATGTTTTCCAGTCTTTTACCGTTCTTGAATGTCAGTGATGAGAATTTATATACATGGCCTCAGGTGCATTAGT
The DNA here is from genome assembly GCF_000277835.1 of Geospiza fortis. Taxonomy (NCBI): domain Eukaryota; kingdom Metazoa; phylum Chordata; class Aves; order Passeriformes; family Thraupidae; genus Geospiza; species Geospiza fortis. Next base: position 6,821,031 of record NW_005054299.1, read on the forward strand.
ACTAGGGCATGGTGCAATAGTTTCAGTAGTTCCCTTTTCTACTTTGCCTGAAGTCTTGAGAGGTTGCATTTGCTTTTTTTAAGTGCTGGCTGTGATCAAATAAAATACCATGCTCATTTTCCTCCTTTGTTGCATAAATCACAGTCTGTGAGCTTGGAAGGGAAATTCTGTTTTTCTCTTGCTGATATATTGCTGTCCATGCAGCTGAATGCTACCAAGATAATTCCTGTGCAATACTCCTGCCTTCCTCAGCAGGGGCAGAGCTCCCTGGCTTCATGTGATCAGCAACTTTGAACTGAGCATTTCTCTAGATTTTTTCCAAAGTCAATAATGAAAGTATTAAATACTCTTGCTCCAAACTAATGTTTTTTAGGTGCACATCTAATAACCTTCCAGACCTTCACGTTTGTGTTTTGTTGTGTTCTTGTTTGGTTTGTTATATTTATTGAAATACTGGAACTAATGTTCACCTTCTCAGTATTTTTTTTCCTTTGGAAACATATTTGATTATTTTCTGAAAGCCAGATCATTTCCTTTTTCATATAACAGTGTGTAGTGTACTTTTGGCATACCTCTGACAAACCTCAGGTGTATTTTATTCTGTTTTCCTTTTATGTTGAGAGGTCTTTAATTTAACCTTACTCTTTTCTTCTAGGTTCTAGTACTGAGTAATAGCCCGTGATGGCACCTGTGATTGCTCAGACCACTCATTTCCCACTCTGAAATATAATTCTCTACTTGTGTAGTATGGATACAGTGGTATGAGTTCAGTTTTTTTGAATGGAGATTCCTTGGAGTTTCTTGATGTCAGTACATTTAACTCTGAGCCTTTCTTTCATTTCTGTTCATATTAATTACCTTTTCTTGTCTGCAGTTATTCAACATCATTAGACAATGAGCTGCTCTCAACAGCAATAACAAGATCTCTGTGAGTAATTTCCTAAATATCATAATTAAAATCTATGTTTCACTAGGTTCTCAAGTGTTCTGTTAACTCTAGACAAAGGCAGGGATTTTCTTAGTCACAGATAGGATTTAGACATCAAATCTCACCCTTTCACCTTTAGAAAGCCTTCCCAAGAAAATCTATATGATTTCTGAACTATTGTTTCTCAGGAGGCAGAGAGTAACATAAGGAGCAGCTACCCCTGACTCTTTTTAATACCTGCCAGCTCTGCAGCACCTCTGGCTTTTTTCTTTTGGGCTTCAGTAATTAGAGCTGTGTGAAGTTTCACACGTAGAGTGGAACTGGATGATTCTGGCATCTAATCAGGTCAAAGGCTAAATTCCTCTGGTGTGCAACACGTTACCCTAGGCTGAATTATAGCCTGTAAACCAGAATGGTTAGATCCTTAACTCTGGAATATTAACTTGTTAATTTATTTTTTTGCAATAGATAAGGAATCACCACATCACACAACTGTCAATTTTATATCTCTAGTGACATCTTTTGCCCACGCCTACATCGCAGGACGTGTTTCTGTGCTCTGTTGTACTATCTCTGCTTTCCTAATTGCAGGAGGGTATGTGCATGACACAAAGCATCTCACAGCCTTGGCCCAACAGGCTGATCCACTGCTGACATAAAACAGTGTAGCTGCCTGATTGTGTGCTCTGCAAATCTGGCCCCAAATGTGGCAATCTCACTGCAAGTGGTAACCACTGGTCTGAACTGGAATGTGTAAGCTGGCATGCTTGATTTAAATTGTATAAACTGGTTTTGGCCTTGACCCTGCTGTGAGAATTACAAGCTCTGATCATGCAAATCAGGGTTCTTAGAAGAATCAGATGGTAAGGAAGCTTTTCAAATAAGTACACGCTTGGGCACAAGTTTTAAACAAGCTTTTCTCGGTGTAGAATTCCACTTTGTGCCAAGTGTCTGGAGAGTTAGATACCCATTTGTTGCATGTTTTCCAAAGTTGATATAGTACTGAAACCTTTCCTTAAGATTTATATGTCCTTCCAAAGGGCACCAAATTAATAGGCTAAATGCCTGGCATGCTTTCATCCTGGCTCTGGCAAAGGCTATGGATAACTGGATCCACAGCTAGAAAATGCAACTCTCCCCCTTTTCCCAGATGAGAGCCTTAACAGTTTCTTTAGTTTGGCACTCGATCATTTCTATCAAGATGAAGTTGCCTTTGGCCAAGCCTCTGAGATCTGTGCAAAGCTTTTCTCAGCCACAAATCATTTCTTCATCCAGCATGTCACTTGACAGCTTTGGTGTTATAAATTAGTTCAAGAGGGTGGACACCCATTTCACCTCCTCACCAAGGGCTCAGTTCTCATGTTTTCTGAAGTTATTTATTTTTGCTTTAGGGGAAAATGCAGTTTTACTCTCTTACTGTGCTATCAAGAGAACAAGTCCCTTTGAGCCAAACACCTGCTTTCCTTTAGAAAGAATGATGGGGAAATGCCTTTTGAAAAGCCTCTATTTAGCTACTTTCTTAATTTACAAAAAGTCTCTTATTACTCAGATCCCCAGAGGTTTAGACAAAAAGTATAGCGAACCAAAGTAAAAAAGAAAAGGGAAAACAAAGTGCTGCCTTTCTCTTGCCACAACAGGAACAAAGCCATGGCAATGTGCCCTCAAGGCTACCAGACCTTTATTCTCTCATGGAGTCAAAATCCAGAAGCAAGTGGTCTTCACTAAAAAAATAATAAATTACTTGGGAGGCTTTGCTGGCCAATGCTTGCAAGGTGGGAACCATTTGAGACACACTGAATGTTACTTCTCCTGCAGGCTCCAGTCCCCTCATCCATACACTTCCCCTCAAACTGAACACTTGAGCTTGTTAGAGAGTGCTCAGGATATTCATGGAGCCTTTGACATGTCATAATTTCATGCTTCTTTACCACTTTCTCTTCTCTGGCAAATGAAAAGAAAGATAGCGCAAGGCCTTATTCTTATTCTTATTCTTATTCTTATTCTTATTCTTATTCTTATTCTTATTCTTATTCTTAGCTAAGATTGTTAAACACCTAAATCTTATTAAATTCCTAATTCTCAAATTATTTTTTGTTTTGGGAATCACACCCTCAATTCTTTTTTTCCCACAGGTTTTAAGGTGACAACTAGCAGAGATAACATGACTGCTCTTAATAGCATTGCCACAATTTCTGGCTATGCCATGTCCTTCTGTCCATCTGTCTTGAGGGGTGTCTTGCAGTGCCACAGGGAAAAGCTGGTTTTGTTGATAGTGCCAGAAATTGTAAGTAACAACTCCTGTTCTATGGACTAAAGAGCACAAACACTCCAAGCATATGTGCAATGGATTTGACTACAGTTTAAGCTGTTGTGACCTCAATTACTTTGTCATTGTAACAGTGCAGGAAGAGCTCAGTCCCACACTGCAGCTGCATTGTACTGCACAAACATAGAGAGGAAAAGGTATCTCTTGCTACCGAATGGTTTATACCCAGGGTCATTCTGCTTCTGGTTTATTATCTTGTCTAGTATGTGCAGAACGGTGTGGTCCAATTTGTTTCTAGCCTAACATTCTAAGGCCAGCACAGGACAGGGACATGGGTGTTGCAGGGACCCCTATGGCTCCTGAGCTCTTCAAGCAATGCTGTTCAGTCTTGGCCTTGGTAGATGGCATGTGGCCCACAAGCCACAGTACAACCCCCAGTGCTGCCTTCACATTGCTTCATGAATCCACCTAAAACGAGTCCTCTCTGAGGCCAGGCTGCTGCATCTCTTTTTGCTTTGCTCTCTGGGCTGCTGTGCGTCCAGCTGTTGGCTGGAAAAAGGAAGGCAGCATCCCCTTCAGATTGGATTTTTTTCCTTCCACATCAGTCCAGATTTTGGAATTATTTAGAAATCACAGGACTATCTATAAAGAAATTACCTAAAGTTGGGTTTGCCTTGTGTGTTGGGAGATTTTCCTTGCTTGTTTTTGTTTTTTCTTCCTATGGTAATGAGTAAATTCTGGTCAGCCCCAGAATGTGCAATATTCAGATGCAGGTCTCAGGTCAGGGTGAACTGGGGCCAGAACTGAGGTTTGGCTTTTCCTATCACAGGCAACTCAACTATCCTAATCTGGAGACTACTGAAAACTGTGTGGGGAATTTTTAATGTTATTCTCTTTTGAAGAGAGTTAAAAAAAAAAGGCATGTCAGCTTTCTAAATAAAAGACACCGAGATTTTAGGAAAAGAATAATAATTTTCTGCACAAGCTGAAGATACAGATTGACTTATATTTTCCAGTTTAGTGGTGAGAGCAGAACTTAGTTTTCAGGGGAAAGCAGGGGCAAGAACCCCTGGCTTTCAGTGCCTTAAACTCTAAGATTCCTCATTACCAGCAGTTGAGTGGGAGCAGAGAATGAAAAAAACAAGAAATCCTAAATCTTAATCTGGAATCCTTTAGAGTTGCAGTGAAGAGCCAGAAAGTATGTTATGAGTAACAGTGTATTGGCATTGAAATGAAATGTTGAGGAAAGGACAAATATTTATGACATACATTTTCAAGCTCAGCAGAAACGAATTTTCAGCTTGATCTCAGATATCACACTGCAGTTGAGATTATGTAGACTGTAAATATCATGTATAGAATATAATGTCTGTCTTAGCTATGTACTTAGGCACTATTTGATTGGCAGCAGAGCATACTTAGAAATATTTTCCATAATGGCAACTTTGAGATTATACGTGACTTGAAATGTGAAATAGTTCAAGACACAATTGTAAGCTTAAATGGAAAAGCAACTGCAGAAGTATAATATAATATTTATAATAAATGGTACGCAATTTTACAGACACACCATTTCAGCTCTAGTGACCAAGCCTATTTCCTCCCATTTACACACCCATTGTTGGACAGCGTCTTGTAGTTAGTGAATCTCTTTCATGTGATTGGATAAACTAGGCTTTATAGAGAACTGCAAAATCAGTTGTGTCTTAAAAACAACAAGAGTCAGATGCCTTTTATTCTGAATAAATACTCACTTTGGCAGGTTACTTGGCAGGTAACCCACTGGACTCTAGCTTGATACGGAGTAGTAAAAGATCTGAAAGTCTGATGAAATGTGAAAAAAGTATTTACTTGTTCTTGTTCCTTTTCTTTTTTATTTCCTTGAATATGTTAATTGAAGCATGGCTAAAAGTTTCTAGTGAGTGTGAGAGGGTAGTACAGAGGCTGGATCTCTGAAATATGAGGGAAATCCTTCATATTTCTGTTGGCAAAGGGAAGGCACTGTGCTCTGTGGAGGCTTCTTGAATTTTGAATCCATTTTTGTTCGGGCAACATTTTCATTTGCTCTCCAGTCACTAGATTTGGTAACAACTTGCCTAAGAATGGCCCAGTACAGTTTAATTTTCAAAAATTACTACATTGAGAAAAGCAGTCATTCTCAAGAGCAAACACATAATCTCATACACAAAACACACCTTGGATTTTACTCATTTCTCACTGACATAAGGTGTAATTTAGTTGTCTGAAATGGAGTCATTCATGATGTATGTCAGAAACAGGCCCAGAAAAGCTATTTTTAAAACACACACACACACACACACACACAAACACACACACAGAGCCAAATAATATTTGATTTTTTCACATTTAGTCCCAGTTGTATACATCCTCGGTGGCATTATTAAGTGGAGCTTTTCAAACAGATGAAGTATGTTACTTACTGTGGCTGAACTGGAATGAAAGAAGAGATGGCTGTTTGCCAGTGAGTGGTGTGTAGCTTGTAGAAGCATGTAATTACATAAATCACAAACATATGCAGAAGATGTTTTCTCTTTACATTTAACTGGTGTTGCCTGGAGTTATAGCTGCTTGCAACTCTATTTAATTACCATAATTATTTTAAATGTGTATATCTGGCAATCTTTGAGCTTTATGAGAATGTTAGTCATACCTTATCTGCAAAAATCTAGAGGGTCCCATTCTTCCCCAAGGGGCTGCAGTAACCAGGTTTCTCCAGATTTCAGGCATAGGGTGGCTGCTATGTTTATACCTTTACTTTGATTTACAGGTTTTTTAAAAACCTGAGCCTCTGAAACTAATCAGATCTTGAAATCTCAGTAGACGCTATAATTTCCTGGTAGGAAATTAAGCATTGTACATTGTTTGTGGAAAGAAAGTACCTGGAGAGGTCCTGATTAGCTTCTTTTACCTCTTAATTTGCTGACTGTGTAAATGTTGTTTGCCCAAACAGATTGACAACTGTCTAGAAAAGGTATTGATTGTGTTAAAATGGATACTTTCTGTGGGAAATGTAAAAAAACCTGACAGACTAGTTGGGATTTTCCAGTTCATTTTGTCAAGCAGTGAAATGAGTTAGAGTGAAGCATTTTTCTAAATTCTCTTTTGCACCAGAGCAAACCAAATTCAAATAGTTGATGCTAATGGAGTTTCCCTAGAAACACAACAGTGTAACATGAGCTTTTGTTTCCTCTCTCATTTATGTCAATTTTGTGTTGGCTTCGTGGCATTTGATATTGGTTGAGTTACTCATGGCTCAGACCAATAGAACTGGGAGAAGACATGAGTATTGGTATATAGGATGACTGGCCAATGTAGACACACCTCAGTGTGCCCTCACTAATGTAA
>NW_005054299.1:6827600-6847359 GCF_000277835.1 Geospiza fortis
GCAGTTGAATCCACTGGAGGTGGTGAAACAGCCAGGAATAAGAAAACTGAGAGCTAAATAACCTCAGGAGGCCAAGCAGTAGGAACCATAAGCAACTGTCACCCATAAATGATGAAGAATTACTGTTACAGAATCCTTGTGCACTGAAAAACCAAGAAAGGCAGGTTTTGTGAGAAAAAAATCAGTTCAGCTCTGCATTCATAAAAACACATATTAGTGTAGAAATGAGCTCTCCCTCTATTACAAAAACCAGTCAGTCAAACATCTGAATGTAAAGATAAGTTGCAAAGGGTTCATATTACACTAAAACGAGAAATAGCCATTATTGGAAAATTTAGAAGTGTATTCCAAGAAATCAGGTAAATATAACTAAATACCCAAGGGAGAACCAGGCTGATCCAACGCACTTCTTTTACTTTATTCACTGTCACGCAAATACGGTAATCGTTTGCACCTTGTTTCTTTTGTCAACCACTGTAGTTAACCTTGCAAGTGATGCCTCCTTAAGAGCTTTTGTAAGTCATGAGATTGTTTTTCTTTGGTTATAATGTGACATGCCAGCTGTAGATCATATGTGCAGTTTTGTGACATGGCTTAGTCTTGTCTTCCACCACCCAAGAGGCAACATATACAAAGTAGTATTGTCAGAGATCAGTTGCTGCAATCTCTTGTGGAAAAAAAAAAAAAAAAAAAAAAAAAAAAAAAAAGGAAGCCTCTGGAATGCCAGGGAACAATGCACTTTCCACAACAGAGACTGGTTTATTTAATAACCACAAATTATTTCAGGTAATTTGGCACTAATTTAATTGCACCCACAAGAATGTCCTCAACAACAACAACAAAAAGAAGTAACAAAAGAACCACCCCTACTACCAACCCCATCAGGATTAAATGAAGGCAGAGTTTCCATTCATTAATTTTTGATTAGTCTTGCAATACCTTGTCTATCAAATCCCCATTCCGTGCTGCAGACACATGAAAGGAAAACATGTATCAGATGTTTTGGAAAGGAAGTTGATGGAAAGTGATGTTTCTCCCATGCATTGGAATGACAATAAAATCCTTCACATGATGGTGCACACCAAAACAGTCATTAAAAATGCAGGTTATGAACATCTGAAATTAAAATCAAGCCAAGACATTGTCAGTTGATGTCTTTCATTAATGCAAAGAGCAAAATTTCCTAACTTTGAGGAGCAATTAATCTGGAATTTTTGGTAGATTTTACTCTGTTCTATTTCATTTCACATATTTCCAAATCTCTGTGTGATTGAAAGACTCTGATGGTTGCATTCACCTACCAACTCTGAGGTATCAGCATCTATACAGAGAGTGATATAAGCCCTGTCAGTCAGTTACAAAGCTCTTTACTGAATAGCAGAAGAATGTAGGAATGGGAAATCCCCTAGCTTTGCCTCTAGGAAGAATAAATCTTGGTCATTTCAAGTAGTGAAACTGATCATGGATATTTGAAAGATTTCTTTTAAATGCTGATGCTGGAGAGCTGGTGTGAATTCCATTTAATTCAAGTGTTCTGGATTCTCTCCAGCACAGTGGAGAAATCTCCTTCTGGTCTCCCTAAAATGCTTTTGCATGCACTTGACCAAAGGTAGTGCAATAGGAAGAACAAAGCTCTTTATGAGAAAGCCTTTGTACATCTCCTCATGAAAGCAATGTTCACTGTGGTTATTTTTACGGGGAGATTTTACCCTTCTGTGGACCAGGGGAGAGCCCACAAGCCCACTGTTGATACCTGTCTACAAATAAGAAAAGAATTTCATGCAAATTGAGTCAATATGATTATTCCTTAAATCTGAGAATCATTTTGCTTGAATCTGATCAAGGACTCCTTAAGATAAAACACAAAGATCTGATTTCAAGGCCGAAGGAGACCAAGGTCATCGTTCATTCTTCTCAGACTACCCACTGTCCATCTTTCTAGCTTTATGACAACTGGCTATTTTGGCTCTAATCATTGCATTCTCCAAAAAATGTATTTCAATATGTATCTCCTTTATCTTTGAGTGTGCTGCATGCAATTGCATCTGTCTTTAGTTTGTTTCTTTTCTTTTAAAAAGTATTATTTGAAAATTATTTTTAAATTCCTTTAATTCTTTTAAATTCTTTTAAAATCCTTTTATTTAAAATCCTATTAAAAAAAAACTATTGAAATTCCTCTGTCTCTCTACTTCAGTGAGTCACCTTTCAGTCACCTGCTGCATAAATATTGCTACAATTAAACAAAAAATTCTCAAATCTCTAAGTGATAAGAATTTGCTACTATGGACAGTTTCAGCCTGAATTTTATTCGGTTTGTAAAGGATTCCTTTTTATTGTAACTGAAATGGTTGCATGATTGAGTGAGAGAGGAGAAAAAAAATAAATTCTTCATGTTAACAATAATAATTAGATGATAAGTGTGAGATGAAACATTACATCAGGAACAACCTGACTTCATTCAAACCCACCAGTTTGTCATAAAGTTTGCAAAACATTTGATCTTAGAAATTATTTTAGAATTTACCATGTTGGAAATACATGGTAAATTCCCCATCCTAAAGTTATACCCACACAATGAGGGGACTTAGTACTTGAGACTTGAAGAGAAAGGGGCTGGATGTGATTACAAATTGAACTGAAGTGCAAACTGTGCTTTTTCAGTCAAGTTTTCCAGTGATGGTTGAGGTTGGCTAACAATTTCTTTCCTGTGCACTGCCCTAAGGATCTGTTCTGTTTCTCCAGGGCATCTTGGCAAGAGACTTGAAGATATTTAAAATCCCTAATTAAAGCCAGGTATTTCACTTCACTTTTATTTTTAAAACATGAAAAAAAAATACTGAGCCAAAGTAAAAAACAAATATTTTCCATTTGCCATTCATTACAGATGTCAGACAGCCATAAATATAGAAATGGTCAGCTGCAGGTGTAACCTAGTTCTGTTGTGTAATGCACACTCTGTTCCTATAACATTACTAAAAATGGTCTGTCTGGCTAATAAATAGCACTACCATTACACAGTAAAAGGTGAAAATTAATGTGAATGCTGCTGGTGAGTTAGCTATATTAACAAGCCAATCATGTAGTATTAGCAGTTATAATGGGGAACAACATAAACTTTTAAGAGCTTGTGCAAAAGCTTTTAGTCTTTTCAATGTTGGGAATTTAAAATTAGTGCTGTCCAGTCACTTTATTTCTTTAAATCTGGGAGGAAAGGTAAGTAGGAAGTTTTAAAATAAAGTCACTAGCATCTGCAGTTAAAAATATAAATAAAATAAGTAAATAAATTGAGTCCAACCCACTTATATCCAACCCACTATCGTTTCAGATGCCCTTCTGGTAAAGCTCTCTTGCCTTCATCAAAGGTTCTGGCCCATGCATGATAACCTTTGATAGCCTACTGATAAAGAACTGATAACCCCTTACTGATAGCAAAATCTTTTCCACACCAGAGCAAGAAGGGAGTGCAATCTGAAATGGCGGTGAGTAAAGGAAGGCAATAAACAAACAAAAGACTAATTGATTTCTTCTACTTAGCCACAGAGCTATGTCTGTTCAACCGCCCATCTGGCCCCACGTCCTCTTGCTGTCACTTATTGCTGTTGCATGGTACTTCGGGAAAAACTTAAGACCAGATCATATAACCAATGTTTCCTTCCTGCAGAGCTTCTTTCCAGATTGTGTCAACATTTCAGGGAGTTTCTGCAATAGATGTATCTTGGCCATTATGGGTAATACCTAGTAACAGATCTACCATCTCCAAATTGTCTAATCCTTCCCTGAATCCAGTTTGGTCTCCAGTATCAGTGAGTACTAGAATTTAATTGTGTGCTGTGTGAAATGCAGCGTGCTGAGAGTTACAGCCTTAGCCAGGGGGGTTCGTAGGTCCCACTTGTATGTCCTGAGAGACTTGCTGTTGTGTGTAGTCCTAGAATGTCTTCCTCAATATCCTGCACATCTGGGGAGAAACCACATGCAGTGTGGCCCAAGATGATAAGTAGGATGATGGGAATCTGGCTGATTAGTAACATATTTTGTGGGTTGCTTATATTTGAGTCAAATGTGCTAATTCCCTTTCTATGCCTTTCTCCAATTCTTTTAATTTTATTCTTGGCTGCAGAAAAGTCACTAAAGAAAAATGTACCTTGAAAGGCAGCTTGTTATGCTTGGCAATGCTTTATTATGTTGCTGTGCCTCTGCACCATATTTGATCTGAACTTACTTTATAGTAGTAAGGAGATAAGCAGGAGATAAGGAGATTAAAAAGAAAATTAATTGGAAATATTCCTACTTCATTTATTGGCTGTTAACACACATCAGAGGGTAAAAACTAAAAGACAAATGTCTATCAACTTCAAAAAGCAAGTCTGCTCTCAAATCTAGTGCTATGAGTTCCTGCAGAAAACTTCCCAATGACATTCCTAACCTGCCTGAACAAGAGCATATGGAAGAACTGACAATCATTTTATTCTGCTCCATACTTCTGAAATTATTTGAGTAGAAATTTTCTATCTCCCAAAGTCAAGTGCCTATGAATTTGTACTGCAATTGCATTTTTAATTGCAGTTTATCAGTACTGTGATTGGATGCAAGAGAAGAAGGAGGAGGGAAATGGATCATTACTTATTTGTAGAGTGATGTTAAATTCTAGTCTCAGTCAAGTTAATGTCAAAGTTGGGAGTTCAATGGAAGCTGATTAAACCCTAAGAATGTATTGTTATTGCTTGTGACTAACAAGCAAACAGGCAAGTTGAAAAATTTCTTGTCTCCAGTCCCTCACAGCAGCTTTGAACCGCTTTGGTTGGGAGCATTGCTGCCCAAGAACTATCCACTGTTTTCAAGTGTGGGGCCAGAAAACATGGATGCCGGTCAGGAACAGGGACCCAGCAAGGCAGTTCCTCTTCTCCCCCATCCCCATGTGCATGTTCAAATGGGGTTTGAACCTTACTGTCTTTAAACAAGTGGAGGAGGCAGCAGTGCCATTGTTCATGGCAGGCACAGCACTCGCTGAGGAAGGCACTGTAATGCAGATCAGAATTTGCTGTCTCTGGGTTTAACAGCTGGTTTGGGAAATAGCTGTGATTTTACAAGCCAGCTCCACTAAACCAGACAAAGCTGCCCTTGGTGGCCTCTGCTTTGAGTTGCAGTTTAAAGCCATTGAATTTCCATGGTTACATTTAGAATGCTTCCCTAGTGAAACCCAGGTGAAACGTTGCCGCCAGGAGGCATCACCTGGGAAAGAAAGGACAGGTTGTACAGAGAGACAGGCTTAGAAGCACCCCAGAGAGCAAGGGCCCATGTGAACTACTGCTTCTTGAATTATCTCTGATGCCTGAGGTGGACATCTTTCAAGAAAGCAGACTGCAGGGAAATGCCTTGGTGATTTTGCAGTGCTAGCGCTACCCTGAGCGAAAACATTTGATGATTACCCATCCCTGCTCAAAACACAAGTATCTGTGAAATATCATTGAAGAGAATGACACAGAGCCAAAACAGTTTTTGGCACTGAGAAAGATGAAGAGAGCATATCAAGGGTGCAGTAGTGATTTTCTGCCTCCTGTTGTATTTTGGTGTTTGTAGCAGTCACAGAAACAATTTACTGTTCTATTTAGGGAGGAAATAGCTATAAATCATAGCTAAGGTAGTTCATAATTCCTATGAAGTGTACTTAAGAGTTATCAGTGTCCTAACAAAGTTCCACTCTAGACACTGTATGCCACAAATGGTGCTTCCAAATTCAGTCTTCAGTTATAATTGAACTGGCAGGAAACACCCCAGAGAAAACAACACTGTCCTATCTGTATGAATTATAAGCTGCTTTCAAGATACTTTAAGAAATAGCTGCTGACTGGCTCAAAACTAAACACAAGAATTGTTGTTATGTTGGAAAGATGGCTTTTGCAAAAAACCTGTGTTAGACAATATCTACATGACTAGTGAGCTAACCTAGTATTTTTCATTGACATGTCATCTCCACATTCTTCATCTTTCCATTAAATTTTCACTGTCTTTTTTTTTTCCTCCAGGAAAAGAGCAGGAATTTAACCTAGTTTGCTACAGAGGAAAAAATAAAAAAGTTGATAAAAATATAATTTTCTAAAATACATTACTGGAAACAGAAATGGAAAATAGAAAAGTGGGAAAGAGATAGGGCCATTTAAAGAGTCAGAGAGAAAAAAAAGGAGTGATAGAAAGGTAAAATGAAAGAGGGCACAGTGAGAGACTTGATACACAAGTAAAATGTATTAGCAATGAAGAGAAGATTGTGAGAAAAGGTGGCAACAAAGAGAAAGATTGAAAAATAATCTCAGGCAGAAATTAAAGAGAAAAAGGAATATAAAATAAAATAGTATCAGGAGATGGAAGGAGATCTAGACAGGAAATGGGAAAATAAGTGAAGGAAAAAAGAGAAAAGGAAAAAAGAATTGTATTTAATCAACACATGTTGCTGCCTTTTATCAGAGGGAAGCTGATGCAGGGCAGTCAGGCCAGTTAGGGCTACAGCATGGAGATTTACAGGGGCAATGCCTTTTTTCCTCTGATTTTTAGAACACTCTTCAAGCTTTTTTAGCCAGGACGAGCATAATGAGGGCCAAAAAAGAATGTTTAAAACATGTGATGTGTGTTTGAAGGTGAAATGCAGATACCAGCAGCAGCCCCTCCTGAGGAGGTCCCCACCAAGCCTGGCAGGCACAGTGTGGGCACTGACATCCCTAAATTGTTCTGAACTCTAACCTCTGCTTCCAGCACTTGCATTGTTTACCTTTACTGTGGTGTGTTTTACAGGGAAAAAAGCAAAAAAAGCCAGCTGGGGTTGTTGTGCTGCTTTGTAGGGCTGCAGAGGGTTACAAACAATCCTAACACTGGATACTCTGGCTTTGCTGGGGAGACCCATCTCTGTGGTGACAAAGTGTGTCAGTGTGAGCCAGACAGCAAGCTATCAGATGTGGGAAGGCACTGGATAATGGACTCTTTTCCCTCCCTTTTAAAGCTCCTATTTTCATGACAGAAGTCCAGCATTGGTGACGTCCCTGCTTTAAAATGTTTTCTGTAGGCAGTTTTAATAAGTGGTATTTTGTAATGTGAATTGCAAGCTTTTTAATGAGAATGAGCTGGTGAGCAAATTTTGTGCTGAAATGTGTAACAGTGACACTCTTGCCCTGGAGTGGAGCCACCAGGAACAAATCCTGGACAGGTTTTGCTGAGCCTTAGTTACCTTTGACTTCCAAAGGGCAGTAGCCAGAAGAAGGCTAGTTTTTATGGGTTTAAATGAAAAGATGTTTTTATCATCCATCAAATTTGGGAGTCTCACACCTTTTTTTCATTTTTTTAAATTTTTTTTTTAATTTTGAAGGCTTATAAGACTTAGGCTCACAGGTCCCTGCTCCAGGCTAGAGCAGCCAGTGGAAGCACCAACACCAGTATCAAAGGTAAGCCCTGGAAATGGTGGGTGAAGTCTCCTGATCAGCACAGGGGAAATTCAGAGGACACTGGAACTCTTTCTTCCTGGAGCCAAGAGGAAATCTCCATCCACAGCATCTGAAATATTTCTGACTTGCTACCCAAACATAATAGAGGTGTGAAGACCAGAATGGGAAACACCTACCGCAGCTCTGACAGCCAAAGCAAACAGAAAACAGCTGAGTAGTTATGGCTTCAAAATAGCCTGTTCCTCAGTCCTTTTTCTGTTTCACTGGCATCCTCACAGACACTGGCCCACATACTTAGAAAACCACAAATGGTTTTTAAAATTAGGGAAAGAAGAAAAACCAAAAACTTCTGGGGGTCAGAGATGACTTCCTGGCCCTAGATTCTCTACTACCTTAATATGTTTTCTTTTTCTTGTTGCTTTTCTCTCTGATTTGGGAGGGGGAGTTGTGTTTTGTTTCAGCCCTTCCTGTTCTTTTCTTTCTTCAACTTTTCCAAAGTACCAAAAAAAAGATTATCAATTTTGTTCTACTCTTATTTTATAAACCACTGAGAGAAGCTGTAAAATTAAATAATTTTTTTGTCTTCCTAATTTAATGCTAAAAGAGAAAATATCCAGAATTAATGTGGGCAATAATGAGATTTTTTCCAGCAGTCACATAATCATCAGGGAGACTATTACTGATGCTTGATTAAATAGCTCAAATTTACAGTGATTTTTATGAGACAATCTAGACAACAAATGGATTCTGTCTTTACTATAGTCTCAACATTTCTATCAGTAACCTCTTTGCTACATTTACATCTTGAAAAAAAAAAAAAGAAGGAAGCTGAAGTTAAGCTTGTTACAATAATCTAGAACAGTAGAGAGATGATGAATTTGTCTACTCTCTTGAATAAGAAACTGAAGAGGGGTCTGCTTGGCAACCAGGTACACATCATCCAAAATCTCCCCATTTGCTCATTGTTGCCAGGAATTGAATGCATTAAAGGAAGAAAAAGTGGTCTCTCCCAGAAGGGCTGGCAGTGCAAACACCCCAGACCCTGTCTTCTCTCCCTGCCTGCCCACATCTGCAGACCTGTGCAGGGACATACCTGGCTGCTCACATTTTGTAGAGACCCTGCTACAGGGAAGCCACTTGGCCTAAAAATGACTTTTCAAATAATTCAGGTACCTCATTTTTGGCATTATCTATTTAACTCCAGGTTCAAATATTGCTGAGCACAGAAGCCTCTGAAAATAAGTCAACATATTTATCTCATTGCATTTATTTAACCAAGAAGAAAAGCACCCAGGAGGAAATATGAAAAGGAGGTTTGGAAATAGGAAGTTTTCTTCAACTTGATTTTGCTTGGCTAAACTTAATAGAATCATGCAGATTCCCCTAACTTTGAAGTCCATGTGGAGCTGTAAAAATCATGCTTTGCTTTAAGCTCCCTGGTGTCTCAGCCCCAACCCTTTCTGGTGCATACTGGAATCCCAAACCAGCAAGTACTGAGCACTATGGGGCTGATCAAGAGAAGCATTCCTGTAAAAGTTTAATTTTGGGTCTTGTTGAGGACCAGTTCCTGAAAACACAAAGCTGATCACACATTCAGCTGCTTTATTGGATCCAGAGCAGGGCACAGGGGCTCAGAGATGGCCATGTCCATGCTGTGGTGACAAACATCTGCACCTGGTGTGATGGGGCTGGCTTCCCTCCAGGCTCCATGCTGCACTTGGCTATTTTAGGACAGGTTAGGTACCAGAGCTGGGCGGAGAGGGATGGTTTATTATGTGAAAAAAGGTCAGAAGTTTGCCTGCTTGCTCAAACCAGCCAAATCTGGTTTTAATCTATGAAAACACACCAAAACACCCTCTTTGAGAAAAAGGTATGTTGTGTTTTCCTGACCTGGTGGCAAGTTTCTCATTCAAAATTATATCCACAGCTTTGTTTATGGGACTTTATAGAAGGCTTTGTACGGGTTAGAGAGGGAATACTCCCATATACAGAAACACAGAACCCATTAAAGCGCACGAGGCTCTGCTGGTTCCCCTCCCCAGCTGCTACTAAGTTTATTTGCAGGCTGCAGCCTGGAAAAGGGGCCGTGGCCCATCTGCAGCACATATGTGGGAATTAATTTCCAGCATAGCCACAGGAGTGTGGGTCCGGCAGACCCTGCCCTAACCCGTGTCGGATTCCCCTCCACGCTGCCTTAATTGGAGCCAGAGCCGACACCGAGTCCTGGGGCGGGCGGGTCAGGGCTCGGCCGCTGCAAACGCCGCTTCTCCGAGCCCGCCGGCTTTCCCGGGGCTCAGCAGCACGGGGAGCCCTGTGTGGGCCCCCGAAAGGGGAGAGTGTCAGCCCGGAGCGATGGGGCAGCACGCCGGAGCCTGAGGCGGGGGGGATCAGAGAGGGCGAGGCTGGGCCGAGCTGAGCCTCTGCCCTCCCCGGCTGCCGCGCTGCTCGGCATCGGCATCGAGGGGCGCTGGGAGAAAGAGTCCTGGGCGGGAATATCAAAACCCCGGGCTGAAACTCGGGCAGGGAAAGGAGATGGGATTGCTTAAATTAGCTCTCGTTCCCATCTTGTCTTCTGCACAGGCGGAACAAGTTGGTTCCTTTGTAGACTTTAGGCCCGGCTGGTAGATGTTGGGAAGATGGGAGTCTTAAATGGGGGTTGTTGCTGTCTTTGAGTGGGAAGTGCAAAGACATTCTCTCTTTTAAACTTCTGTTAAAGGGAAAGGGAAAGAAAAAGAAGAAAAGTAGGAAAAAGGAGAGATGACTGTAACTGCAATCAAAAACATTCGTGAAGGGGCTCATCCTGAGAAGGAAAGACCTAAGATTTAGAGGACTCGTAACTCATTTGAGGATATAGGAATAAGCATTTAAAAAGCAGTAATTTGAGGATATAGGAATAAGCATTTGAGGATATATTCGAGGATGTAGGAATAAGCATTTAAAAAAAGCAGTAATTCTATGGCCTAAGTGAATGAAACTAATGAAGGACATTCTTTTAAAACAAATGATTGTATAGGAAGTACATGCAGGTCAAATGTCAGCAGGCAACCTAACTCTACCCAAAATGTTTTTAGACATTTTAGCTGGTTTTAAATATCCATTTCCATGTGCATCTGTCTATTATTCAGCTGAGTATCTGGCCCCCAGGGCCATCTCTGCCCAAAAGCTAAAGTCACATTTAAAGTAAGCAGTGACCTCTGAATAAAAAAATAACAAAGTCACATGCTGAATAAGAGGTGTGACGGTGACACTGACTTTAAGCTTCAGGTTTGTTTTGTTAACACTAAGTTTCTTAGGACCTCCTTTTTTTTCTTCTTTTTTTTTTTAATAAATGTTCCTTAGGGCCTCTTTTTTCTTCTTCTTCTTTTTTTTTTTTTAATAAATGTGTGGATTTTTTTGGTTTTTTTGTTTTTTTTTAATTTCAATTAATTTTCTCTCAAGAATTTTGACCAATAATTTCTTTTGGTAAAAATCAATGTATCTAGAAGCACTACATTTGGCAAAAGTGTTTTTTGCTTTCCTTAAACCCATGCAGAGATACTGAGGTCCAGCACATGGCTGTGGGAACTGCTGCTGTGGCCCCACATACCCCAGCATTTTCCTGGGAGGGGTAAGCCCCTCTCCCACTGCTGTCTCAGTGTGTTGGTATCTTGAAGAGAGCTCCACAGGCACCCATTTAAGACTCCCAGATGTGGACACTGGGATGTGGCAGCTGCTGGGGACATCAGTTGTTGTTTCAGGCTGCTACAGAGAGGAGCTGCGCTTGCCAAGGTGCCAAAAGGGCTTGCTGGGATTTCCCCTCCCTCCGTCCCTCCCTCCTACCTCCAGCTCAGTGGTTTCCTTACCACTCTCAGCTCCTCCTCAGTTCTGCCTCACCAGCTTTCCTCCTCCTTAAAAGAGAAGAACTAAGTATTTATTTAGGATGTGTATTTTTCCAAAATAGATGAAAAGGGAACGGTTTACCTTGGAGTCTGGGAGTTTGGCCTGTAAATAGCCATCTGTAATACCTGTCCCCTTTGCTGTAACAAACCAAGGTTTAGTCCTTTGGTCTTCAGAGAGAAAACCCTTATTCACTCTGCTATTAGCCACCACCTAATTTATTTCTTTTCCATGGCTATTAGTATTGAATCAAAGTTTGTTTCTGAGGCTGAGAGGAAAGATGGTTTTAGTATTGGCTCTAATCATATATTTTACCTCATGCCACTGACACAAACATTTATTTGCTCAAGGATCACCAGAGAAGTGGTTGAAAAGCACCTAAAGGTTTTATTTGGAATTTGATTTATGTTGATGTTCAAGAATTCATCCTTTTATCAGAAGAAGGAAAGCCTTAAAATACTGATTTGCAAATAACACAGGCAAAAGCTTTCTTGTGGTATTTACAAAAAATTTTGGTCAGGGCAAAAATTCCAGGGAAGATGACTTCCCCTTGTAATTGTAACACTTCTCTGCTAAATTTGGGAACTAAAAGCAAAAGAAACATTTTTTTTAGTTTTTCATTCAAAATGATCCAAAGCTAAGTAAGTTGACTTTCTATTCACTATAGAGGAAAGTGCTATTAAGGTCTAGAGTTCACCTCAACCATAACTTGTGTGACAGCTGCAAGTTCGTTTCTAGGATTCCACCTCAAGTAAATACTTGCTCTTTGTATGAATTTTCTGTAGAGATGATGGAGTCAAAATGACTGCTTTGGTTGGAGATGGATTTTTCT
Organism: Geospiza fortis; assembly: GCF_000277835.1. Classification (NCBI taxonomy): domain Eukaryota; kingdom Metazoa; phylum Chordata; class Aves; order Passeriformes; family Thraupidae; genus Geospiza; species Geospiza fortis. Next base: position 6,839,736 of record NW_005054299.1, read on the forward strand.
ATGAAGTCTGTAGAAGCTTGTTACCATGTTAAATGCCCAGCTTTCATTAAATCCACACCTGAAGGGTAAGTAAATGAATCCTGAATTTCACATTTGAAGGTATTTGTGCTTTTTGTGGATTTATGCCAGCTAGAATTTAGATTTAAAGAAACATTGTCAAAACTTTAACCACACTGTGGCTAGGCCAAACCTCAAAGATCTTGTTCCTAGGGCCACTGCCCTTTGAAGTGGCACCACTGACAGTTTTAGCTACTGTAGGTATTTATGAGGTACAAAATTATAAAGTAAACAGGCATAAAATGTTATTTTAACAGTATTCAAGCATCACCAAGCTGATTATATTCTTGTGTTCCAAGCACTGGTTTACTCAATTTGATTTTTGTTTTCTCTCATCTCTTTTTTCCTTTTCTCTTCTTTTTTTTTCCATATGAACCTGTCCTGAAGAAACATAGAAGCAATATTTGCCAACTGCAATAGGAAATCTCTAACAGCTCAGATCTATATGTTTACTATGAATTGAACTCACAGCTCTGAAGTAGTACTGTGTGTTTAGCCTGTTTACTCCCCAAAGTAGTTGGAGAATTATCTGTGCATTTTCCACATTGTTTTCAGTGTGCTGCTTTGTTTGATGGTGGTTTATTAATGATACTTGTGATTTATTACTGTCACTTTATTAGATTATTTGCAAATGGGTGATAAAGCACTGTGTGGATCATGCCTTGTTAGTCATAAAAGCACTCAAGAAGCCATGAAAATCAGTTAAGTTTGAACCTATTGAATGAAAGAGCATAGTGCTCTCTATTGATCAGTAGCCTTTAGATATGTAATGAATAGTAGTACTTTTGTAGCACTGTCAGATAGTGTTTTCCTTTGCATCTGATAAATTACACTCTTTTGTACTAGTGCTTTGAGATTTGGCATAAAACATTCTTGTACTATATTTCTTTCAGCTCTAATACTTGGGTGATCTTTCATGACCAAGGCAGATAAATGTTATAAGAAAAACTGATGTTTGCTCTCCCAACACAGTTTTGACCATTGAGTCAACACTGATCTGACTTTCATATGTGGCAGGAGATTGAGGGCTCGATTGCAAATGGTTTGTAGAATATTTTTATAGCCTGTGTGCATGATACATGCAGTCTCTCCCATAGGAATACACATATGCACATTTGAATTTTCGCTAATTTCTTTGTAAATACAGATTTATTTCTGAATTTCTTATTGAACAGACAAATATATAAGAATAATTTTGCATTTGTCATTGGTTTGCACTGTACTGTGCTTCTATTATAATATCATTACTTGATTTCCTCCTTTCTTTGCAGATTGTACAGTCCTTTACATAAAACCAGAGTTGGGTTGTAGGTAAAATGTTACTTTTTAATTGGGTGAAGTTAAAGGCAGAGTTTTTGGTGCAGCAGGCCCCAAGTTTTACATCTGTGTCATTCTCTGAAGGATATCCCTATTAATACTAAAATCAGATGCTTTGGAGTTGTTCACTAGGATATTCCTCTGGATTAGAGTCACTTTCTCCTTCCAACTACTCCTCTCCCTTGTAAGAAAAAATAATCAGAAGAATTATCTCAGTAGCCTATTTTATTAACAGAACTGGGGACAGTAAATTTTCACCAGCCTTTTTCTTTTTTTCTTCCTGGATGTTTTCTAATGTTCCTTCAGCTTCCTTCAGTGTTTGCTCAGGTTATTGGTGTTTGAATTAATTCCCCTCAAACGAGCCTGATTTAGTAGCCAAAACCTCTGGGGAGTGCTTGGCAGCACAAAAGAACAGTGACAGTAGTCTGAACATCAGCAGTGCCCTGGTGTGTAAAATAAGGAAAAGTTCCATTAAACTCAATATAAGATTTCTTAGCTATGTCTGCAGCTACAGGCAAAATGCCTGTCACACTTCCAAAAAGTCACACTTCCATCTAACACTCAAAGGAGAAGCAGTGTTTGGTAAAATCTTTGTCCCAGTGTTTTTTGCCTTTCATGCACAAAAGGATTCAGTTCCCTACTCCTCCTAAAGACAACAGCTGTGAAGGCTGAGAACTGAATTTAAAAAATACAAAAGTAGAAATACAGTAAGCACAGTTTTCTCTCACTGGAAAGGTTTGGGTACAAGGAAAAGGAAGCTTTTATGGGTCTTTACTTAATATTTTTTCAGTCTCTCTGGAACATCTGTTTCGTGACTGACTCTGGAGACTCCAGTTGTAACAGTTCTCTTCCAGCCAAACACCTCAGTGGGTTAACCAGCAGTGACAATTTTTGCGCACAAATAAAAACTGTTTGCTGAGGGGCTGAACTGTGTCCTGTCTGTTGGTTTAGCCACTGAATTCAGGATAGAATGCATTCAGTTGATATTTTGACCCTTTAAGTCATTTCAGTTACTTCTGAACAAATGAATATAATTAATTCTTATATTAAGCTGATTCAAAAGCTCTCTTGGCAACACTGTAACACAGTGACCACCTAAACAGTAAATGAAAACACAGCTAAAAAGGCTCAAAACTTAGTAACATCTGCAGTACATTAAGAAAGGTTTCAGAGCTCTAACATATGACCCAAGTGCCAGCATCCTTGCAGAATGTCTTTTACTGCAGCCTGGTTTTGCTCTGGTCTTTCTCAGAGCTGGCTTAAAGGGCAAGTAGTCTCTAAAGACCACATTAATTGACCTAACAGAATAGATTAAGGAGGGGGGAAGTGATTACCATCTCAAATCACTAATTTCTATGTAAATTTTTACATTAAATGAATCTAGATCAATGTCTAACTCATTTAATAAATGTTTCTTATTCTAAGAAGGCAACCATAATTAAGTTATAAAATTACAGAAGTCTGGCTGAAAATTTCAAGCTACAAAATATTTTGAGGTTAAAGCAAATAATTTATTGTGACTGTGTAGCAATTCTGATAAAAATTTCTCTCTGGCTGCTGTCATAGAAAAAGCAGAGTCACTGCACTTTAAACATCATCCCATCATTTAAATCTTTAAGAATAATTTCATTTTCTGTGGACAGTACTGAAATATTGTCAATACCTAGATGAGTCAAATAATGATACCCCCGCCCAATCATGTTTTGATGAAAAAGAAGAGATCATACTATGACTTGCCATAGAAACCAGGTAAACTGGGCTGAAAGACAGTTTGATCAAGAAAGCTTTCCATTCATTTGCTTGCAGCTTTAAAGGTATCTGCAATCATATATCCTCACTTACTCAGAATAACTTAATCTCTGTGGCAATTTCAGAGAAACCATGTGTGTGCAGTCCCTCTCATTTATATGTGACATTTTCACATCCCATTTGAAGAGTCAGTCCATCCATGCTGCTTGGAGACAATGAGGGGGCGAGCAGTGGATATTATTCTGTTCCTATTGAGTAAAATCCTACTCCGTGGCTTGTCCTGCAGGGAATAATACCCAAAAAAAAACCCCAAAGGATAAAAAAAAGCAAAATAAAATCGAAAAAGAAAGAGTTTGCCCCTTCTTTTCCTCTACTAAATTGTGTCTTTTTATATCCTCCTCTCTTGGCTTCCACACCCCAAGTTCAAAATTTTTACCTACTGTTGTGTCTGTCGTTACCTGCTCTGTGTGACTTAGAAGTTTTAGTAAAATTGAAACTCAGAAGGCTTCTTAAATGTGGGAAAGGGCTGCCAATGTTGGCAGTGTGACAAGACCCAGCACATTGCTGGGACTTTAGTGACAATAAATAGCAGCAGGATTGACAAGTGAGATGCCTGACTTGCACACAGCTCTGTGGCCTGTGCAGCATGAACAGTGAAAGCTTCTAATGTAGCACTTTGAGTAGTTGTTAGGAGATCAGTAACAGTCCAGGAAATTTACTTTATGGTTTCTCTCACTGAAAAAGTGCATTTACAGACACATATCTTAAAAATAAGATTTATTACTCAATATAACCTGATCTGGCACAAAAGTAGTATTTTCTAGTAATGCCCTAAATTATAGAGGTAGCAAACAGTGTGTTTGATGTGTACTGAATAACTATTCTTAAAGTAAAATACAAGAAAAATTGAGATAATGCTTCCTGAGAACCAGAAAGATGCACTTCATATTTTATATCTTGCATATTTTCTTAGTTCTTGATCTGGCCAATTAAGGGTCTGACAGTGTTACCCTGGGGTTGGTCAGAGCAAGACTCTCCTAAACTGCTCTGTCCTTCTGTCTCCCTTACTCTTTGTGATTTGAGCAAGCTGCTTTTTATTCAGGGTTTTTCTCATACACCACCATCTCTAATGATGGCTTTGCTAACATTATTTTTATTATTATTACTTTCTTGCAGTAATGTTGTAAAGTGAAAGTAGATTCTTGATCCATTTAGCCTCCACTTCTCCAGGACTAGTCTAAAGAGGAGACTTTTATTGTTGCGGTGAAAATCCCTCAGTACCAACTCCATTTGGTTAAGAAAAGAGGGCGAAAATATGAATGGGGTTGATTTCCTTAAGCAGTCTAGCACAATGCTGAGGACAGATCACAAAAACAAAGAAAGCTGCCCAATATTCAAGTCGATAACAAACCCACCTTTGTGAAATTGTGTTTTCTTTGTATAGCAATGAGAAATAAGTCCGTCCATAAAACATTTACAAGAGATATGAAACTGTAAAAGATCTCTTGAATCTTTGAATCCAGACCTCACTATTATGTTATTCCATGAGCAAAAAAATATGTTAATAATGCAATTTCTGTATACTCTACATGAACCCATGAAGTTTCATCTTAAGGTAAAGGTTACATTTCTTGTGGTCTGTTCCAGTATTCCACTTTACTGAAGATGAGATAAAATCCTATCACTTAATTTTTGCCCCACTGAACATTTTTTAACACAGAAACCGCCCCCCCCAAATACAATGTAGCCATGACACAAAGTAACAATTATGTCCATTAGAAAAAACATTTGTGTTGTTGACATTGGAAAGGAGAGTTCAATCTTCAGACATCCACACCAGTATTTTGGGTAAAAACATTTTTATTAAAAGGGAAACTAGGGTTGAGTATGCTTTGATTATTTTTGATTTTCTTTCCCAAACAGAAAGTTCCAAAAAGGAGGCCAAATGAGTGCTATAAATTATTTTATAAGATGACTGTAGGTTGTATATGACAAAACAACTAAACCAAACAAACCAGAAAGCTCTGGTTTTAAGCAAATGAAAAAAACATTCCAGATGGAAAAGAGCTCAAGAGTCAGAGCTGCCCGGAGTCCAGAATGCTCTGTCAGAATTAGGTTACATTAGAGTAGTCTTGAAAAGAAGGTTTGGAAAAGAGGCAGAGTTGCAACAGGAATTAAACTGTGTTTGACAGGCTAAATGGAATGCATTTCCTAGCTCCAAATGGCTGCAGAGTACTCCTGTAATGGGTGTTTTGCTCAAAGCATAATGAGAAGAGAAGAGGGAAAATTATTTCATTTATCCAGACTATAATCAATCACTTCCAGGAAAAGAAGTCTTTCATTATTTTCCAGCAGCAATAGGAGTTGTTAAGTATATAAATTCGATGTACAAATTGCTTTATGAAAGAAAAAAAGAAAAGTTATTAAAGAAACAAGACACACAAAATTAATCTGTAAATTTTATAACTATTTATAGTCATTTTGCTGTCTTTGTGACTCAATACCTGCCTTTTTTCTTTATTATCTCTGAAGTGCCAATAGTCATAAAAGCATGAAAGCAATAGAAAAGGTGGAGAAGCCTCTAAAGAAAAGGAATTTTTTCATCCGGTAACAGATCCAGCCCCAAAGCCATAAAGACTTTTCCTAAAACTTTTAGGACTGCAAAAGTGTACTGAATTTTGCTGTATTACTAATTTCTGATGGAAATTCCCTAATGGTACTGTTGGTTTCTGGGCAATGATAGACATGATTACATAATGTGATGGTAGGAAAATGATCAGAAAATATTCTGCACAGCTGTAATATCCAAGAATTTCTCAGTGCTTTAATTTGTATTGTCTTATCTGGTCATGAGTATAATATCACTCCCAAATTTAAAGAGTATGAGATCTGAGTCACAGGAAAATCAGTCTTGTTTTCATTGAAGTCAACACTGTAATGCCTGGAGACCATCTTTGGTACATAAAATGGAAGACCAAACCCAGAACAGCAAGGATTTGATTTTGCTTGCCAATGTGAACTTCATTCAAAAACAAAAAAAATTGAGTTAGAGAAATTATCCTTTGTTCTCTAAGTGTGCTGCAATGCTCTGAAAGCCTCTTTAATCAGGAAGTACGAGAATAGATTCAGTCTTTCTATCTTTCCTAGAACCTCTCGAGTCTTGGACAGAGGAAAAACCAGATGAGCCCAAACCAATCTCCCCAAGTGAAAAAGAGAAAAAATTGAAAAATTCCATGAACCAAGCAAAGCCAGGAAGTTAGTGGCTGCACTAATTATTAGCTTCCAGAAGTCATTGGACATGCAAGAATTTCCTACAGGCGATATTGTGCCTAAATGCAAAGCTCTGTTACTTTGCAGGCTCTCTGGAAGGGCCCTTGCAGAGGTTGCTATCAGGTAAATTCCTTATGGAAGCAGCAATGGATGCATGGAGTCTCAGCTGTGCCCTTGAGCATGCCTATACAGAGCTCTCCAGCTCTGCAGATGTCAGCAAAGTCATCTCTTGTGACACTGCTCTACTTTCAGTGCCAAATCAATCTGTTATCTAGGAAAAGCCTGGGTTCTTTAAAATAGCGAGTCAGTTCAGAAGCAGGCGGCCCTAAAGTGAAGGTTTAGGTATTATGTAGCTGTGTGTCAGTTTTATGGACATAATGCCTCAGTTTTAACTGAGCTTTTTAATTTCACCTAAAAAAGAAGCCAGCTGAATTCTTCCAACCCCTTTCAATTCCCATCTCTGTGTGCAGTTTCACTTAGTGTTTCTTATAACAAAAGGCTTTTAAAGTTGATAAATGGCTGCAGAGATTTTGCTTTACTTTGTTACTTTTCTATTTATTTAACCAAGAGCAGTTCTTTTAGTCCTGACCTCAGCCTTGTCAAATAGACTGTGTTTGTCAAACTGCTCATGCTCCCATTAACTCCTAGCTGTTTCAGTTGTCAAATTTGATGAATGGCTCAAATGCTGTGAGCATCATTAAAAGCAGGGATACTGAGAAAAGTATTATGCTATACTGAGTCCAAATACACGCCATAAATAGGAAAATTCCAGGCAAAGAAAATCTTTTATTGCATAAAGGAAATTGCAAGTGGTTTAAACTAATCTCTTTTAATGCCATCTTTCATATGTGCAGGAGACAAGAAAAAGCCGCTCAGGTTTCATGGTTGGTATTATCTCTTCATAGTTAAAGAACATTAGTAGCTTTATAACCTTATTTATGCAGAGTTCATGGAAGTGTTTGGGTCTGCTTGGGGGAACAGGCCTGCTCAGTGGGAATAAAAGCGCCAGAACTGTTCCCACAGTGCTCTGTGGGTCCGGAGGGTCTGTCCCTTCCCAAAACAGAGTCTGCTGTTCCTGGAACTCTGGCTTTCCCCGAGTGAAATCACAGAGCGCAGCTGCTGCGGCTGCGGTTTGCCCTGCAGGACTGGCCGGGCACAGCGCCGCCCCGGCTGTGCCCAGGGCAGGGAGCGCTGGATCCCGGCTGTGCCCAGGGCAGGGAGCGCTGAATCC
>NW_005054299.1:6847691-6866424 GCF_000277835.1 Geospiza fortis
CCGGAGCGCGGCTCCGGGGCCGCTCCAGGAGCCTCGGAGCTGATCCCGGTTCCGGCTCCGGTTCCGCGCCAGGAGCCCCGGTGCTGATCTCGGCCGCGGCTCCGTCTGCCCTTTGCCGTACTTACAGCACAGCGAGGCTCAGCATTAGTGCTGGGAAGTTGGGCAATGGCTTCAGCACAAAGAATAAGTGTTGTTTCTGTGGGGGTTGTGGTGTTGTTCTGGATTCTGGGCTATTTTTAACTGTTGAAGTCCACCTAAGGCCAAAGAATTGCTCTTTGAATTTTTTTTTCTTGTATTCTTGAAGCAGACAAAATTCTTCAGATGAATATTTAGACAGAGATACATATATATTTAGATATGAAAGTTATACACTTCTAGTCTGGTGATGCTCCTCTGCTTATTGAGGTCAAGACAGAGTTGCTGAGGTACTTTTTTATTATTTTTGTTTTTAAATTTTGTAATCTAAGTGCATATGCATATAGGCTGTTTCTAATATTCCTGAGTGTTACTCATGTGGAATTTTCATCATGAAGAAGTACACTGCTGCAGTAGATTTTTCCTGGGCAGTGGTACAAACCATTACAATAAGGAGAGCAGGCAAACCATTACAGCAATTCTGAAACAGAATCAGAAGTAGGTCATCAAAGTTTATATTTTCCTAAACTACAGCAGCACCAATTTTTTTTTCTTATTATTAGAAGATAGGAATAATTTATTGATCTCGGGCTTTTTGGAAACTTTCAGTTTATAGACTTTCAGTTGTGTCAGAAGCTGCATCAGGCTAGGGTTTGCCTTCAGTGAATGTAACTCCTCCTGGCTGCTTGAGTGCAAGCAATGGTAGAAATCCTCTGTCTGCTATTGCAGCTAACTCAAACTTTAGTTTTGAGGTCATTCCAAAACTAAAGTTTTGGAAAGATGATGCGGGATGTCGTTTACTGAACATGAGGCACCATTACTCTAAATCAAAGATTTGCATAAATCCAAAGGTGTTGAGGGAAGCATTGACAGTTAATCAATTCATGTCAGTAATTTTTCCCTTACCTAGATGCCATCAGTGGCAGAGTGCAGAGCTGAGCTCTGGGCTTCCATGACTGCCAGGGAGGGTGCAAGGGTGGGCAGTGAGAAGCCTTCTCCTGCCTGCTGTCTGCACCAGGGATATCCAAACTACCCCACGAACTCAGTGGCTGAGTGGTGAGAGAATTTATTATTTCCTCCCAGGTGAAAAGGTGATGCTTTTTGTTTGGACTAGATTTCTCATATTTGCCTGTATTCAGATCACAGGGTCTGGACGTGGAAAATACAAACTTAATTAATTCATTTCGTCCAGACAAGCCATGAAATGGTATCATTGTATATAATCATGAATGTGTGTTACTGTCCTAGGGTGTGTCTGCTGTTTGTTGCCTAGTGCCCTAAATATATATTTGGTTCTGTGAATAGTTCTGGGGTTTCTTTAAATCAATGGAGTTCACAGTTCTTTTGTTATTAACTGGGTGGTAATACTATTAGCAAGCAAAATACTTTCATTAGGACAAATGCTTTTTTTAAGCCTCAACTTATTTCTGCCTGTAGCAGAAATTAAATATTTATTAGGCAAAACAAAGTAGGAAAGCTGCAATCATTCCCTAATGAGGCTTCCTGCACTTTTAATCATGGTTTGTTGGTGTCTCTGGAATTCTGTTACTTTAAGGAGTACTGACTTCATTTGATTAGCCACATTCAAAGGGAGTCTATAGGAACAGGCTCTGTATTTATTATTGCATTCCATTGGACAGAATTATAACCATCAGGATAGCTGCATCTCTGAATTGAATATAAGTGTGCACATACACAGGTGGGTACCAAGCCCCCAGCTCACACATGCTCTCCCACTAAGATCAGTGAGTCCAGCATTTATGAGAAAATAGGGTTCTGCAGGTTCAGTTGGTCTCTAATGAAACATGACCTTGACCTGGGAAAGTGGGATTGGAGATGTCAGTATCTACACATTGTAAAAGCAGTGAAATGAGGAATTTGGCTCGTAGTTCACCGAAAAGGCATGAGCAAGGTTAAAGCAAAACATAAGAAAAAGCTTGTTTGCTGTGCCCCCTTGTTCAGCAAATAAATGATGCTGTCAGGAGTTTTGAAGCAAGCACTTCAACCTGTTCCTGGAAAGCACCACTGGCAAGAAAAATAATTTTCAGTAGAACTCAAGAACTGAGAGGAAAACCATTGTATAAACCAGTAACAAGTTGGCCCACAGGCAGCCATGCTAAAGAGAACTCATTTCCTATGGATTTCTGTCTCTCCTGCCTCGCTGTCTGCTTCCCAGCTCTCATCCACCATCAGCCCGTCCTTTGTGCCTGCAGCACCTGGCAGGGAGCTCTGTCCCCATGGCCAGGGTGGCACTGCTGTGTGTGCAGCCATCAGCTGTCCCCAGTTTGCACAGGACTTGTCACACTTGACTCACTGAGACCTCTGCCCTTCTGTAGCAGGGAGTTAAAACTGGGGGGAAAGAGCAAGCAGATGACAGGCAAACATTCATATGACACAATTATGTTGAAACCTCATTTCCCTAAGGAACTGTGTACTTTTTAGTAGTATTTTTAGCGAATGGATATTTTGCTTATTTTGGAAAGCAAGTAGAAAGATGCAAAGAAACAATCACAGAGGTGGCACCATGTTTTCTCTGAGTAAATACCCACAGTGTTCCAGATTACCATATTCCACAACACACATATCCTATCCCTGCTGCTTATGCCCTTTGGATTAAGCTGCACCCCAGACACTGGGGACCTGAGGTGCAGAAGCCTCATATCAAACCATCCTGTCCCCCTTGTTTGGTGGTCTCCAGGACTGCTACATTTATGTCATCTAGATATGTTAATGTTTGGAAGAGAATTTGAAATTTAACAAATGACTCCTACTCAACAGAACAAAAGAACGTCACTAATTTCTCCTTGACAGTGATGTTGGTGGTGTCAGTAGGATTGCAGGATGTTAATTTATCCCAGCATTTCTGAGTTGGGGGGTTCTCTTTAATAATTGTCAGATTTTTCCTGTAATGATGAAATAATTGTAGGACTAACTCAATGCAGCTATGATACCCTCAGTACCCTGCAGCAGAATTGTCAGAGCAAGTACACACTTTTCATTTTCTTTCCTCTGTTTTGTTTGCTTGCTTGTCACTTCAGTTTGCCTGTGAGTGTTTGCTTTGTGCTGTTGCCACTGAGATAATGCTAGGGCAGGGCAGTAAATAAAGATAGTATCAATTTAGATAACAAGGAGAGTTTGTGGGGGGGGGGGGGTAAGAAAGAAACTTTGAACAAATTTTGCATCACTTGAAATTTTCTAGCTTTTATTAAACAATAAAAAATTATATATTTTCATTTTTATAGTAATCAATTAAGCTATAAGTAGGGGGGGGTTGCTTAGTTTTGAAATTCACAAAGGTGTGACAGAAAGGAATTATTTTCCCTGACATTAAAATATTAAGTCATCATCAGAACTTGCCTCTGGACTCACAGACAATAATTTATGTATCTCCTGTTCTCTATTGTACTTTTGTCTCACAGGCATAATGGAAGAGCCCTAATTTTCTCCCAGAATGTGCATCTCCAGTAGTGTGTATGCTGGACAAACTTAGCTAATAAGTTACATGGGCAACAAATCCTTGCTGGTTAGAGAGTCCTTGTTATTTCTCCTTTCATTTTCCCTATCCAATATGTACATCCTACCAAGCTTGAAAGCTTTGGAAAGGACTAGATGTAACTTAATAATTTAATAAAAATTTAGAAATGTTTACTTGGACCTAATTTTTTTTCTTCCCTTTCTCTTTCTTTTTGTCATTTCTAGATGAAGAAAAGTATTTCTAGCAGTGGCAAAAATATTGGCATTGTCCAGTGCCCAGAAACCATGTCACTGCAAGTGGTAAATGAAATTTAGCCATGTGGTGTGATCTCCAACTCCCTGAGTCACTCACCAAAGTTAGTGAGGCTGAAATTCCCTCATGTTATATCTCTCTGCTATAAGTTGTGGTGTTGTCTCTTTGCTACAGAAGTTTTGATTTTATTCTCTAACACTACTTCTTTCTTGTCTTTTAGGTTTGTTGTCCTTCTAGTCATGTGAATTTTCAGCTCATCCAACACTTTTCTGAGGTACCTGGTACTTGCATCTTTTGCTTCAGCATCCTAGAAATTCAACGCTCTTTTTGACGTCTACATTATGGGAGTTATTGCACCCAGATAAACCACAATTCTAAATAATCAGCTGCTTGCAAGAATATTTCAGCTCACGTCGCTGTGATTGTGTTTTCTTGTTTTGTTTTACTATTTCTAAATATTCTGTTAGGTTTCAGCTCCTACAAACTATTTAGAAGCATCCTCCAGACTAGCCCTTTGTCCATGTTTTAAAATGATAGTTTGCGTATGTTGCGTGAGATCACTGCTTTTTGGATGAAGACTCACTGAAAACTTTAGTGAGGCAGAGAAGCTGACTAACTCCCAAAGCCAAAATTATCCAAATTGTTATGGACTAACTCATAACTGTCCTAAGAAGGAGTTAAGTATATGAAAGAGGTGGGAATTTCCAGGCCTGAGTTCCGCACCAGAGTTCCTAGACTCCAAATCATCATAAATGCTTGTTTTTCCCAAAACACAAACACCCTTCTGACCTCTCTGATTTTCTGACATAAACTAAGGATCTTTTTCATGATAATCAGTCAAGTATCAGTTCCAAAAAGCCATTGCTGTGCATTATAGGCACTTATGCACATTAGAAAACAAAACAAAACAAGCAGTCTACCACTTTCCGGGATTAATGCTATGAAGGATTTTATGGGTGGTCCATAAGTGGACAGAATGTTGCACTAATGTGTGACTGCATGGCAATTAAGCTTAATTAGGGAAGGTTTTGAAAAAGACAAATGAAAGTAAATTATGGGAATGAAAGCAACTGTGCTTTTGGGGACCACACTCTGGCACACTGGTTCAGCGAAGTGTTGCTAAAAATGTCCCCCTTCTGTCAGGTTCTGACACACATCCAGCACTTTGTCAAACCAAGCCTTCTTCTGGGGAAGGGGGAATCTTTCAGGAGCACTTTCTTCACCCAGTCTCTGCTGAACTCCCTGGTGTCATGAGGAGACAGCTGTGCTTCCAGAGTGAGAGCAGCAGCAGATGACCCTGAATCGATGGCCATCCGGGTTAGTTCAGCATTGCCTCTTTTCTGCATGGAGTAACAAAGGTAATCATCAACGTGGATTTTCATTTGTGCTCTGGGGACATTTTTTACAATTTCATATTTTTAGTGCTTTCACAGATTTGCAGCTGAGCACCCCATATGGAACATCTGATTCTGGTTGAAGTGATTTTCTCTGGTGAGAAGCCCTCAGTAGGCAGACCTGGAGCAGTTTCCAGGCTTCCACAGTGCATGGTTTGAGGGCATTCCATAAAACAAGCTCTTTCAGAGCAGAGGAGTTCAGGGTTTCTGTGCTCACACTGATTCAGAGCTAGATGCCCTTCTTCAAGAAAGTTTCAAAGGAAACAAAACTCAAAATACTGAAATCCTCAATGGAATAGATTTGCTTTTTTCTGCTCTGGCCTAAGTGGTTGTTACTGCAGGCACTGTTATAGTATGCTATGTTATATTGGATTTTATTAAATTATGGAAAATAATTAAATAGAAAAGCAGAGGGAAAAGGCTGCACAATCTGCAGGCAGATATTTTTTTAGCTTGAATAGTGTCTGGTATTGCTTTCCACAAGGACATGGGGATGCTTTTTTTTCCCTAATGAACTTTTTACATCCGAAATGAAATACTGATTCTGTGGACAATTTATTAAGAAAAGCACCAGTTTCATGTGAGGACTTTTCAGTCCAACAAAGAATTTATATGTGGAAATCATATGTGGGTATAGGGAAACACCTCATAAAAAGAATGGCTACATGGTCAGCAGCTGTAATTTATGTTCATTCTCTTTTAATAAAAAAATATGTGTTCAGAATGATCTTTTATTTTTTTATTGCACCTCAGCAAGGTACCCTCAACTGTAGCAGTTTAACCTCCTGACTTTCTTTGGTTTGTTTTTGCAAAAAACAAAGTTAAACCTCGTAATTGTGTTTTCAGTTACCAAGCTTATTCATACGTGAAAGGTGTGACAGGGACTCTTTTCTCCACTGAAGGATATTGAAGTAAGTGTTGATAGAAACATCACACATAAAAGAGTGTTAAAATGAAAACAGAGACAAGAGTATGCTAAATAGAGAAAAGAAGCTGGATCTGGGATTTGATGGCTGGCCATGAACAACTGTGCACAGGTAATCCAGATACATGTCCTAAGGCCTAAGCTCTCCTCCGGGTTAGGTGGATATTTACCTGAACTACTCAGATAAAAATTTGCAAATGAGGTATGTGTTCATAAATCACAACCTTCTTCAGGTCAGATGTGGAAATCTGTCAAATTAAAAGTTATATTCCTAGAAAGGATTCTTCAACAAAACCTCTAGATGGGATCTAATATTTAGCAAAGTGCTGTATCTGAAGAGAGATCCCCTTAGCTGCAGAACCTTACTCAGGTCTCCTACTTGTTTCTACCTCTGTGGCTGGAAAGTGAAGACACTTCTAAAGACTTGCTGGCATGGGAGGTAATGAGAAATTCTAAGGTCTGGCTTACGATCTGTGGTGACAGCACTTGTAAGGGGAACTGGCCCAATCTCCTTGGCAGAGTTGTTACCCAGCTCTCCATAGACTCACTCTGTAGTGGTGGTGATCACATTTTGGTGGAAGTCTGATGCAGCCTGTGAAGCAGCAGATGAACAAGTCATTTCTTCACTAAAAGCCTAAACCCAGCATTTATTACTTCCTCTTAGGTCACAGAAACATCACTCATCTTTCAGTTTGACAATAACCACACCCTTTTCATCTTCATCTGCCTAACACACTCTGTCCTGCATCTCTTTTGCACATGCTGTAAATGCCCCTCCTCCAGCAGTATTTCTGCTGTGCTCCTGCTGGCACCTTCTGCAGCAGGCAGACCTCTGGGCATTCCTGGGACAGACTCAGAGGGAATTTTCTGAGTCAAATTAGCAAGGGCAAAGGTCAGTATTGCTCACTTAATAACAAGAAAAATCCACCTGGATTAGTACTGGCTACTTAATAGGAACCAACAGAGCATCAAGATTTGGCCTTCTATGATTTGGATACTTTCTAAATTATATTTTTATGTCAGAATGCTGCCATGTTGCTTGTTGGAAGACTAGGGAAAAGCAAATTTTTACAATTTGAGGAGAGCTGCAACAGCAGCTGGAGCTATTCTGCCTACTCCTTCCCCACATTGCAAAGCTTTAAAGCCAGAGAAAGTGAGCTGCCAAAGAAAATACACTAACAAAGCAGATGAGTCCATTATTCCCAGTTTTGTAGGAGATATGTTTCAGTCTATGAGTTCTGTATTTCTGCAAGAAATGTTTAATATTGAGAGGTGAAGGAACTCAGGCTTGCTGGTATTTTTAGATTCCTTTCTAACCTGCTTTCTTTTTTCTCCCCACCTCCTTCCCTTTTTTGTGGCTTTCCAGTGTAAGTGGCCACAGCAAACCCCTGTTCAGGATCCAGGAGGAATGCTTCACTGCCAGCCTCAGGAGATGTTGGTGACAGCCGCTGAAATACCTTGATCACACACTCCCAGCACCCTGCCCTGCCAGCAGCAGAAGGAAAGTCCAGTTTCTGTTAATAAGGTGCAGAGAGTGGCCAAAATATTTTGTGAATTTTCTGGCTCGAAAGGGTAATGAAGCTACCTCTGTCTCAGTGCACTGGCACAGGAGCAAACTAAACAACTGAGAAACATGTTTCAGAGAAAAAATACAGAGCACATACTTTTTGGATCTCACACTTCCACTGGAGGCTGAGCTTTGCCTCTTTCTACCTCTTTTCCAGGCTGGCTGAACCCTTTTGCACAAAAAGTGGGAGGGATGGGGGAGGGCGAGCAGGCTTTTCTGCAGATTAGCTTCAGGCAGCTCTTGCCAGACCAAAAGTTACATTGGAAAGCATTTCTTAGTTTATACCAAAACAATTAATTGTTTAATATGTAAAGTAAAACCAGAAAGTTATTCACATAAATTTGGTTTAAAATCTACCTTTCTATTAGCTTTGAGCAAAAGAAATCTCCACACTGCTGGGAGCACAGTCAGATTCTTTGGGCTCTCTTCAAAAAGCTCTTTTTGTCATTCCTCTCTGACCTCCTCCCTGCTAGTCCCGGGATGAAAAGCAAGCCAAAGATCTGCTGAGAAATGGGCCGAGCCACTGCTGACCTTTGCAAATCCAATTTCTTCAAAGCGAGAGCTAATCGACGTGTTCCCACGCTGTGTATTGCTGAAACTTACTATGCAATTCAAGGAATGAATTCACCATGGTGCAATCTCATTTTGAATCCAGTTTTCTTGTTATGTGTCAGAGGGTGAAGGAGGCAGAGTGTGGTACGAGTTACAGAGAGCAGTCACAACCAAGTTTCACAGAATGTGTAAGACTGTCTTTGAAAGATTTTGCACTTTGGATGGGCTCTTTCACTTAAAATCTAAAATACATTGGTGCCCCCCCCTTCTGCCTTTGTCCCCCTCAAAAGCAGAGAGACATTTTGCAGTTATTTAAAACAAAAATAAGCTAATGAGGGTTTGCACTGAGCATTCTCCAAGCAGAAAAAAAAATATGCTCTGAGAGTATTATCTGATGTGTAACCGATGTGCCTTTTGGGGGGATTTGTGTGCACAGGAGCTGTAGGTGAATGAGATTGTGCTACAGGGAGAGCTTCAAAATTCATATTCAAAATTCATATTCTCTCACTTTGCATATCTGATCTGGTATGAGCACTGCTCTGATTTTACAGCAGCCAGACTGATCCACTCTGTGAGAAGTTTTGCACTCTCTGCTAGGTACCGCAGCTGTGCCGGCAGGATCCGTGCAGGAAAAGCACATTGGCATTCCCAACCTATATCTTATAATCTTGTTTCAACAGGTGCCTGGAGAGTGGCCCCCTCCCTGTTTCCCAGAAGGTGCTGCCATTTGTTTCCCGCTCCGCTGGCCAAGGCTTGGCTGAGCACAGCCCTGGGCAGCCACTGCAGCCAGGGGGAGCAGCGGCAGCGCTCCCATCCTGCTAGCATGCTCCGAGCGGGGCGGCTTTGCGCAACGCTGCAACTCCTTGTCTGGGGCAAAAGGGACACGAGGGGACTCTCATTCCTCTTTTAACTACTGTGGGGCATATGTCATGGGTGGCACATCCCAAAGAGATGCTTTCAGCAGCCAAAGAGAGCAGTTATGTCATTGCCCGTGGGGTTGGGCTTGGTGCACCTCCCTGGGGATGTCACGTCTCCAGCTGGGAAGTCCTGGCATGGCAGGTAGCAGCCAAGCTGCTCCACTTCTGATGCCTGACCACAGACCTCCCAGACCGTGGGGTTCCTGGCCAGTTTGGCTATCTAGTAGAGCCAGAGATATCGTCATTTATTTTTTTAGCTCATTACCATCTTCATTGCACAAGTGTCATTCCACCATGGCTGATGTAATGGCGAGTCAAGTCCTTGGGCTAAGGGACTGAACTGTGCCTTGGCTGTAAACTACAGATTTCCAGAGGAAGCATCAAAGCTCTCATTTTGTATTTGTCCCTGGGAAAGCAAATGAAAATACATCATTGTTCTCAAGATTGCTGAAAGAAGCAAGTCCTTTTTATAAATTTTATTTCTGCAGCCATGAATAGTAAATTTCCTCCATTCATGACTGGTTTATAAAAGAGTTTGCGAACTAACCAGATCTGAAGAACTTTCTCTCTCACCAAGTATTGCAGTAAGGGAATTGTTTGTGTTTTTTATTACTTTCTCAATATTTTTGTTATCCTCTTTTCCAAGACACTATTAGATTTTCCAGTCTTCTGGACATCAAAGATTTTGGAGAAGAGTTTGTATAAACTGGATAGGTAACAGCTGTTACCAGATGGATTTACTGGTGGAAAGGGGAGAGGGCTAATTTGTTTTATGTGTTTCCTCCCACTGCTGGCCCTTTTCACTGTGGCACACTGCTGCTGTCCTGTGACAGGGAGTGTCCTTGCACAGAGGGAGCCCTTGTCCACAGGATTGCATCTAACTTTGGGTTTCACCGTTGGTTATAAGTGGCTTTTCCAAGTGCCTTCTTCAGAGCTCTTTTAGCTAGTTGTCCAGTAGTTTATTAGAGAGAAAAAAAAATGAGAGAGCAGCTCTAATATTGTTAGATAAAGCACTGATTGACAGATTTTAATTTCTAACCTTTTCAAGTCAGAAGGTGTAGTTTGCTTCAGTTCTGGATATCTCAGGATACTTACAGTTGGATTTATTTTTGTAAAATAAATGATTGAATTCCTCAAGAAAGGTCACAGTACCAAAGGAGAGTTTCAGCTGTATCATCTATGTTGTGCCCTTTTATTTAACATGGGAAGGAACATTTGCATGAATCCTCTAATTTTTCATCTAGTATAAAATTCCCTGTGCAAGGAATTCCTCTTTTAGATTGCTGACTTTTCAAGAAAGGTCATAGAGGGGAAAGGGTGATTTGTAGTATTGCAAAGCACTGACTGGTAAAAGAGACTGTGCATGTATAATATGATGTTTGCATATTGCTATACCAACAATATCTGATCCCATTCAGATAACAGTAAAGCAGCCTACAGCTTAGACCAGGTTCAAAGAAACTCACACTGCCTGTTCTTTTCTTTCTTATTTTAGGTTTGATCTACTTGCTTTAACATTTGCATGTTGTGTTTTTAAGCACCTACCTCACGTTTTTCAAGCTACAGCAAGGGAGAGCACTTTCAATATATATCATCTGCAAAAATGTCCCATGTCCTATGAATATGCTGACATTCAATGTGATCTAAAAATTTGAGAGGGACTGGCATCTTCTCAATCTAGTGTCTTTCTTCCTGGGGTAGCCTAGATTAATACTTTGATCCTTTCCTTCTCTGAGCAACTTCAGAATCCATTGCCATTGCAGCAGAGGAGACTCTGGCTTCACCCAGTCTGTGAGGATCCTTGGACCTTTGCAAAATGCTCAGATTGTCACAGATTTTAACTCTTCTCTGCAGCTGGCCTGTGGGAGTTAGCTGGGGGAATATCACTGGAGCAGATAGTCCATGTCAATGGCTGCTGGACCACTGTTGGGAGAATGGATCCTGTCTGGAGAGGGACAGAACAGAATCCATATCCAGAAAATCATCTCTAGTGTGATTTTAGGTTTTAGGCATTAATTAATTTCAAGCTGTTTTCCTGCATCTCTTTCGTTCACTCCTTGAGTACTGTTCCATACAGTTAAAGCAAATGACCAAGAAAAGAGAAGGAGTTCATCTAAAAGAGCAACTGACCGTCTCTTTAACTCTCTGAGTATTTTTTTTTTTCTGCATAACTAGTGGAGAAATTGGAACAGCTCTGCCAGTTTCAAGACAAAGTTTCAAGTTCATCTTTAGTGAACTTTTGGATGCCAATAAGGATCAAACTACAAAGCCAATAACAGAAATGTGGAGGAGGCTCAAGACTAGCTCAGTAATTTGCTGCATGAACAGGGAAGTGAGGTCCTTGATTTTTCTTTGAAGAAAACAAGTTTTCAGTGAGCAGTTCATACAAATAGGGAGAGGAAGAGGTGTCTGACTAATATGAGAGGTATGGTGCAATCCAGGTTGTAGTCCCTGTTTTACAGACAGCCCTTTCCATATACCAGGGCAGGAACCATGCAGGTGAATTAATGTTACCCTATTATCTCTGGTCCCTGGGCTGGGTGCAAGCACGTATGAAATTAATGTAATGGAATTACATTTAATGTTTGTGCAGTGACAAAAACTGGTGTCAATCACAGCCTTTTAAAGGAGTGTTAAACAGAACAGTCTCTGTCATCCAGAAGAGGGGATCTTCCTGGCCAGTCTAAGAATCAGCAGGAGCTTGTACAAGTGGTCATAACAAATGGTTGCCAAGCTATGAAAGCAACAGGTAATTCAGGTGTGGTATCTCACAGCCTAAAGTGAGATTTGTGAGCCTGTGTGCAGGCTTGTGCAGGTAGTGTATGTCAAGTTAAAGCTACATTTCAATAAATCACAGAATCACAGAATGATTTCTGCTGGAAGGGACATTAAATATCTTGTTCCAATGCCCCTGCCATTTGCAGGGACACCATCCACTAGACCAGATTTCTCAAATCCCCTTGTAGGGATGGAGCACAGTTATTTTTTTGCTTCACTCCACAAGCTGTTTGCACAGGACCTGAAGGGCTGTTGTCAGTGCGCTATGGATAGGCACTGCTGTCATTATTTTTACTACTTCCTTATCATGTATTTCAGGCTCTGCAGTGACTGTGATGATTAAATAAAAAATAAGAAATCATTAGCTTGACTAAGTATTTTCCACAAAGGAGCATTTATTTATGGTGACACAGAAATATCATAGCAATGCTCTGAAGCACTACAGAAACTATGACTTTTAATGTATGTAGCCAACAGGAGATAAAGTTCTTTGGCTCAAGAGCTTTTACTATGAAGACATAACAATAATTTTCTTTTCATGTAGTTGCATCTTCATAAAAATCTGTTAAACTGCATCTTGCAGAGGAAGTTTAAAGCACAATTCAAATTAAAGTACAATAACCTTGAAAGGACAAAGTGATCCAGCCAGTAATGTAGTACTTACAGGAAAAAGAATTGAGATTATTGATGGCTCAGTGCACAGAAGCAGCATTTATTATGATGGAAAAGTGTATACTGTGAATTAATTCTGTCAGTTTTGTGCTGGCCTGTTTCTCATTTTACATGGCAAATACTTTGATCCATGTTATAATGTAGGTACTTTTTACAACCCTGGGAAATTTGCTGCCCCAATCTACAGATGAAATAATTTAATCATTAGTATTTCACCAGACATTTTTCAAACCAATTTAATTACGTTTCATTGTTTACAGACTTTGAGTATAGCATCCAGAGATAATTCAGGAGCACAACCTGCTTGTCAACCTGAAAGAAAATGAAAAATTGGTTAGCTGTTATTATTTAAAACTCCAAAGTGTTCAAGCTGGAGTATCTGCAGGTTTGTTTTCCTTTGAAATAATTTTTTTGTGAATTTCTCTCTGTAATCTTGCCATTCCTGTGCCTGTAAATACATACATTCTCATGTAGTTTAGAAAGGAATTATAGCATTACAGTGATTTTGGATGGATTTTGAGCTCTGCTATATTCCTATAACATTTCAGAATTTCCAGGGGCCTCAGAAGGGCTGTTCCAGAGTTATGGTTGTATAACACCAGCAGAATTCTATCCCTTTATATTTGCATTCAGAGCTAATGCATTAGTCATCCAGGTCCCTAGACAGGTTAATTATCCAGTCCAGTTCTTCAATGCTGTTTTAACTGTTGCATTTATAACTTTTATTAATTTCATATAACATTAGATGACGGTAAATAGATTTAAAGATAAGCTGAACTTCTAAAGATGGAACCTGCTGATATTTTTTACTAATTTCTAGATCTGTTGTATTACCAGTACTCTTTGGAAAAGTTCTGATTTACAAAATATGATCTCACGGGATGTTTTATCTTATTGGCTTCTTGCCATGTTGCCAGAATGCAGAGGCACCCAAAGTGCATGTTCAGCCTGCAGAGAAAGAGTGCAAAGCTGCCTTTCATTTTCTACAAACAGATCCTAGTAACAGTCTTCCTCCTGCTGAATGGCTTTTTATTGTTGATTTTATGCTTTTGATTGAGTTATGTGGGTTTATGTTTTTGAGACATGTACCATATATTCACAGGAAAAGTCCAAGTTTCAGAAGTTTTCTTAAAGTGGATTCAATGCTTTTGAAACCTTTACTGGAAACCATCATTCTCTGCCTGCTCTCAAATACAGCACTTATCTATAGCTCTGCCTGCACAACTCAGGAAAGATCTCTTTCAAAATGTGTTTTTCCACCCTTTCTAAGAAGATGCTACTCTAGAATAGAAAAGATAACTGGTTTGGTATTATGCTGAGTTTTTAAAATTGACAAAAATTCTATTTAAGAAAGTTCATCTTAAGAAATGCTATCTTGAAAATACTAACCTAGGAAATAACACCTTCTCAGTAAACCCCTATGAAGAATTTTTGGTTTTCAAGCATCTATGTTGTTTAGTTGAACTGTTCATTCCCCTCTCATTAGTAATTTAATATCTGTGTTTTTCATAGAGCAGCTCAGCAGTGTGCCAAATGTCATTAACAGAAGGGCAAAGCAAAAAAATATTCTGATCAGAAATCAGAAACGCTTCAGTAAAAGCCTGGCTCAAATATGCACTGAATGGAGGTGAAATTGGCAGGTTCACTTGTGGGTAGTTCATGTGAGATCATTTAAAATGATCTGGGAAAAGGTCTGAAGATCAGCTCCTCAGTGATCCCTGTTTGTATCTTGTGCAATCATATATTTTTCTCCTCGCCTTCTTTTCATCCTTATTCATCTAGCTGTATCTATAAAATTAATAATTAGTAGTACATGAATACAGATAAAATAATTTCTTCTTTTTTTTCCCTGTCCTTTATATTTTTGCTCTCTTTCTCTCCTATAGCTTATTTGATTAGTATTTTAGCTCTGTTGAAGGAACATAAATACTGCTGCACTTGGATAATTTTTCAAACCAACAACATTTGAATGACTATAAATTAAAAACCTATTTTTGCTGAAACTCTGGTGAGACACACTCTTCTTATTTGCATTTAGGTCCCTGTGATAATATTCTGGTAAGATCTGAGATAGAATTGTCATTGCCAAGAACAGGTTTCTGAAACTGATAGTGGAACACTCAGTACAGCTTGAGTGATAAATAGCAAGCAGCATTTAACAGCTTTGCAGAAAGGAAAAGTTTTTCCATGAAAGTGTTCAACCCAGATAGAACCAGGGAGTTTAGAAATTGTGTCGAAAGTTATGCCCTCACAAGATTTGGTCACTGTCTAGGTCAAGAGTTAGATGAGGTTTAGACAATGTTCATGTCCTGATGCTTCGCCATCCATAGGGAAAAACTTTATATGAATTTGAGCATCTGATTATGCAGCTGGTACACAATTAATTTGTTGTTAGCCTCTTCAGAAATCTCATATTTTTCAGCTTGAATGGTGTTTCTCTGGCAGCACTTTTTATGAGATTTTGGAGCTGTGACCGACAAATACTTTTGTTCTTGTTTCTGTAACATTTTCTGCAATTTCTGCCAAGGCATTGACATTTGTGAAGAACTGCGCATTTTTTTAAACTGTGGTTATTTCAATTTTGTAGGATTTATTCAATAACCATCAAGTACTGAGATAAAGTGATATTCCCTGGAAGAAGCACAGTATAGTCAAGTGCATTGGCAGATGAAAAGATGATATACAGAAATACTCTAGGGAATTCTAGTAATGTCAGTTTTGGAGCTCTTTCACAAGCTAACATAGGAGGTGGTTTGTTTTATGGAACAGGTTCAGTGCTCACTCTAACCTCAGGAGTGATTCCCCTGAGCACAGCTGACTCCACTTTGCCTCTCTTAATTTGAGGACAGTGATGGGGGTGTTACGCATGCTAGAGCACACCAGCAAAGCAGTCTGTGCACCCACATGAAGTTTAGTAGAAAGAGGCTGAATTTGGCAACTTGTGTCCATCCCTCCCACTTTCATTTATAAAATCATTTGATAAAAACAACTCAGGTCCCCTCAGTTTTGATAGTGATGGTTAACCTCCTAAACAGCTTGCCTTCAATGGTAATTTCCCACTTAGGGTCTAATTCATGTTCAGTGCTCAGGCAATGTATGTTTCATGAACTGCCCTGCTGTCTGAGGAAGCTTCAGCTATTTTTTCTTCCAAAAAGATATTTAGCCTTACTTCCCCAGCTGGACAAAGCCAGTGATGAATAATCACTGTTATCACTTTTCTGAAGTATCAAAGTTGTCTCTCCTCATGGCAGAGAATTCCAAACTGTCCTGGAGAAAGCAGGTCGTGTGAATATCCTTGCTGTATTCCTAATTGTTTGCTCTGGCAGTTCCCAGTGAAGCAGCTGGTTGTCTTTGGAAAGCTATGCTTGTTGTTTTGGGTTTGAACATCATGTGTCTTTAATTTTCAGCACTAGCCACAGGGATAAGTATCACAAATATCTGCTTGAAGGCCTTTTGCCCTTGGGAACCCAATATATACTTGGCAGCCTCTCTGACAGTGGGACTGAGGGGAGAATAAAAATTGACTCATTGCCTTATATCCCCTCAGGGAAAAGAAAGAATAAAAATGGCAATTGCTGCTTCATTCAGTTGCCTGAGGCAAGTCTTTCCTGTTTTGTAGAGAATAAACTAATGTAATTTCTAAAAAGAATCTTCCTTCCCTCTGTATGAAAAAATTATTCCATCCACTATCATACAGTAATTCTGAGGCTTGGCTTCCTCACATCCTCCCACTGTGGTCCTGGGTGGACTTCAGAATCCCATAAACCTGCACATAACCAGAAATGGACATTCACGTCTTCCATTCAGTGCCTACCTCCAACAGAATCTACTGTTGTGTTCTTCAGCTCAGCATACAGTAAGCTCTAATGAAAATGGGTTTGTACAATGCTGAAAATGGTGCTGCGCAGTGAAAGTGGGTTTGAGCCTGCAGGTGGAGAGAAGGTGGATTGTGCTTTATTTATTGTGCCCAAGCTGTTCACAGACTCTGATTTCCTACTGCATTATCATGACCAGCCTAAATGAGCATCTTGCTATGACCAGTGGAGATATGCATTACTCTGCCTCTGGATATAACTTCCCAAATTTTCCCCACTTTCTATGCCACACTGAAGAGGAACAGCCATTAATGTTGGTGACATTATGATCCAAAGGGGAAGCCTGAGCTCCAATGTGTGCATTAGCTAATGATTACGCAGGGTGCCAGTTGAGCTCTGATTCTGTGAAATGTGGCTCGGCAGAGCTCCAAGCTCACACCAAGTGATGCCAAGACATTTGCTCATGTCTCCATTGCCCCTTATCTCAAGTTCTGAAATTGCCAGAAATAATTTTCCTTAATAGAAAAACAATATGCATTTTACATGTTGCTCTTTTTTATGTAAAACTGATTAGTTTATGATTTCGATTTGAAAATAGAATTCAACTCTTGTATTTTCGATCTGAAAAAAACATCTTTCTTTAGGACAGCTTTTCCATTTTTCTAGGAAACTCATTCCTTTTATTTTATAATTAGCTCAACTCAGCACAACAATCTTATGGAAGATGGTGGCAATTATCAACTATGCAAGTCAAGCATTTTATTTTCCAGTCTCCAAGTTTTGCTGTTAGTCCTGAAATTCAGGGCTATTCTAGGGAATATGTTTTTGAGTTGATGAGGGATTTGTGATACTACTTAAAAACAAAAGAGTCTTTTAGCTGGGGAAGAAACTCTCGAAGATGAATGGATGTACTTAACATGGATCTGAACTTACTTTGTCTTGCAAAACACTGCACAGCCTTTCAGTGATACAGATCCCATTGTAATCAGCTATTGTCTAACAGTTGAAAATAATAGGGCTCAAAATGGTTCCAATTATTCCTGATTTGAAAGATAAGTTGGAGTGGCTTTTTTGATGCTTCATTTGAAATATGCTTGTATATTGCTTAATTATATTAATATATGTATTTAATCACAGTGTCCAACACAGGGAATATGAACTTGATCTGTAAGCAAGATCCTGTCTTTATACTTGCAGGAATGTACACCTGAACCTGATTGTACAATTAGCATTGGTTTTGCTTTGTAACAATTTCCTTAGGTTATAAGCACTTTAGTTTTCATTAAAGTATGATTCCATTTGCATTTTTTATGTCTGCTTCCAGTAATTTATTGGCATGCAAGAAGCAAAGCTCCTAAAGCGTTGTATATTTTATATAGAAGAGCCAGACAGAGGTGTGGCACAAGGTAAAGTTCTTCTATTTCTCCTTCCTTCTTCCTTTTAGCTCTGCTCCACACTGAGGTATAGAAACCATCTTGCACAACATTACACAGACGTAAGAAGGCACCCTGTACTTGAGAAAGGACTGGAGTGAGAAAAACAAGTGTGATGTTAAGAGCAAAGAACAGCAGAAAATACTTTAGGAGGATCTATAAAAAGTTTAAATTGGTAAAGCATGTATGTGGGCGGGTTAGAAAGAATAAAGCATAATTAAGTTACTGAAGCCTCAGCAGGACTCTGAACATTGTTCAGTGTGCATTGCAGTTCGCTTTAAAGAAATGTCAAGAATACCACAACCTTAGAATGGGGACTTTTTTTGTAGTGCAGCATTAATTTCACCAAATGTATGAGGGCTGCCCTTTCCTGGGCTTTGCGTCACTGTGCTGCAGGGTACTGAGCATATTACAGGAACATGTGAAGGCACAAGTGCCACCTTCTGCAGGCTGGTGACAGAGCAGGGCTGTCCGTATTAGGCACAGCTGAAAGCCAGGGGAAACTTTGCCATCCTGCATGAGAAAGGGTGCTGGGTCCCATCTTCCCCCCGCAGTGGGTATAGCCCCATCTGTGGTCCCTGCCTGCACACTGATACCTGGAGAGGGTGGATAGATGAGAGGAGGTAGCTTTGCTCTCTCTCCCTCTGAAGTATCAGGGAGCAGAGAAAAGTGAGACAATCACAGAAAAGTCTCCTTGCAGCTACTGAATGGCATTTCTAATTGCTCTGTGATGTGAACAGTTTAGGTCCGATGCCCTTGTGCCATGAGTGACCCAGAGACTGCCCTCTTCTGCTCCTCACCCATCCCTGCTTGCCCTT
>NW_005054299.1:6866450-6879112 GCF_000277835.1 Geospiza fortis
GGTGGCCACCATGGCAGAAGATCCAGGCTTCTTCTTTGCAAAAGCCTGTGTTGTGCCTGAGGCTGACAGAAGAATGCATCACCATGAGCTTCATAAAGCATTTTGTTGGACGACAGCACTTCTGCAGCCCTTGGAGCAGATCAGATCTGAGCCCAGCCGTGTGAGTGGCCTGATGCACACAGTGCAGGACAGGTGGGTCTCAAAACTGAAGCCAGATGGGGAATTTGGTCCCCACTTCAATAGGTAGCCTTTCATTAACACTCTTTCTCACAGTTCCCAAAGCCTCTGGGAGCTGGTTCTGCCTCTTGTCGAGGCCCATGTCCTCCCCAAAATACCCCCACAGGAACACTCAACAGGCTCTGTCGTGGTGGGAGACTCCTGCACTGGCAGATTAGTGCAGCTTTGTGGCTGGGAAGGTCATGTACAGCAGCTATAATTGTGAAATCATGAAGAGTAATGAGGATTTTAGCTGTTATTTTGCTCATAAATACACATTCTAATGTGCAGAAAAAACCACAGCGTTGAATGAAAGTATTGTGATCTTCAGGGAAAAAAAAGATGTTAGCCAGAAGTGTCGTGCCTTTCCATATGGTCCACCTAAAAAAAAAGACCTTTTTTAAGGTGGCTGCCAGCCAACATTTCAGAAATATTTTCTTTGTGTTTCTGTTCAAAGTGATTTATGTCCAAGTAGTCTCTAACTGGTTCTCAAATTGCAGTAATGATTTTGATTGTTTGTTTATAGTTGTATCTGAACATTTCTGCCTGCCATGTCATCTGTTCTGACCAACATAAGTGTCATTTATAGGCAACTGCTGTGCCCATAGTAGAGTCCATTGTTCTGTCTTGTTTCTGACTGTTGACATGTATTGGATATAAGTTTTTGGAAAGAAAAGAGAGCAAAAGGACAGTGTTCTCACCTTGTTGACCAAGAAAACAAGCTTTTAAGGAAATTTTTCTGACAGATGCGTAGGGAAGTCAGGATACTTGGGCCAAGTGGCATTTTTTTCCATGGGAAAAGTTGAAATACTTTCCCATGAAAGAGGTGAGTCCAGAGCTGCGTGTCATCAACCCAGAAGCTGTGAGGCAATTGGACTGTGAGGGAAATGCAGTTGGGCCCAGCTGTGGTAAACAAGGTCATTGTGCAGGACACCGCATGGGGAACGTGCTCCAGGACTCCAGGATTGCCTACACGATGTCACAGAGGAGATTTAGTTGAGATGTTTGAGCTGAAAAGTTTGTCTGCACACCAGGCAGCTTGTTTTGCTCAGTTGAGACCCACGTGCACATTAATGGCTTGGATGTCCTTTAGGCAATTTTGCATGGCAACAGAGGGAAGGGAGAACAAATTTAAAGCAGGAAAAAAAGGGGGAGAAAGAGGAATTGACAGTAAAGCAAAGCAGTATATTTACTGAATCAAAATTTAAGAACATAATGTAGTTCATATCAATATAAATATCCATATGACAAATTCAGCTGTCTGTTTCAGTGAAACAACACTGTTTTTATAAATAATAAGCTCCAACAAATACTCCAATGTTTTGAGAGAAGCTGAAAATGTCCACTATCATTGTGATAAAGCAAAATAGTTATCTATGTGGGTAGTGTTTTGCTTCTGTTTTTACCTTGTGGAAACAAGAGAAAAGCAGTTAAGGGACAATGAAGAAATTTTATGGTTCAAAGAGAAAAACATATAGTATGCAAAGAGTTTGGTTTTCGGTTTGGGGTTTTTATCTGCAGAAAGTACCTTTTCTTTAAGTGCAGCTATTTTTCTTTTCGGAAGACACCAGAGAAATTAAAACTAAAAAATATCTTATTCTGTTCTTAGCTGGGACTCCTACGGATTCATACACATCAGCCAACAGTGATCGCTCTCTCATCCAACTCAAATAAACCAGCTTGTATAATTTCACTCAGCAATTCCTTTACCAAGCTTATAACAAGATACATTTAAAAGGTTGTGATCTGATAGTGTTTTCACTTATGCTGAGTTCCAATGAGTTTAAAAGAACTAATCCCACCCACATTCGAGAATAAAATATTATATTGATCTTAAATTGTAATGATGCCAAAAGCATGATGAACCTACTGCTGTCACACATTCTGAGTAAGGAATCCCCCTTTCTGTGGAGATTTTTGTGCTGGAGGAAGGGTCTTGGAGGTGAAGGCATGGTTTTTTGCTTCCCCCCCTTCTGCAGCCCTCAGTCTGCCTATAGACAGCTCTCAGGGGATCCCCACAGGCTGTTGCACAGAAAACTGCGCAACGTGGAGTGTGTAGCTTGTAAACTTAGCATCTTTGGTTTTCTTGCAAATAGTTTACCAGAGATTGGAGATGCATCATGGTGAGAGAAAGAATGTGGGGTTTTTCTGAACTACTGTCATCTTCCAGACAGCTTCTCCTTTCCAGCATTACTCTGTTAAATGAAAGTCCCAAAAGCAGTTTTGCTGCTGAAGGCAGGTGTGCTCAGTGGTAAAGCAAAGCCCACAGCTCCAGTCCAACTTGTCTCACAAACAGAGCTCAGGAACGAGCAGGTTCAAGGAGCACCCCAGCTATCAGCAGTCAAACACTATCCCACATGCTAATGTTAATTTTAACAACACAGCCCTAAAATGAAATTTTTAGAAGGCACAAAGAGTACTGGGAGTGGAAAGAACAGAAGTTTTTGATGGGAGGAAGTAACATTCACACTTTGATAAGCTCCAAAAATGCCTTTTCCAAACAGAGGTGCTTTGTATTACACCATTCCTCTTGGCTGTTTGGGGGTTTTCCATTAGATGTAGGAACTTCTTGCCACAGTAATAAAGGTCAGGCACTATTGTGCCTCTTTTATGATACTGACTAGCACAAATCATGTACACAAACTCAGGAAGTATTTATTTATGTGGAATACATACTTAAATAGTGGACTACAAATCATTTAAAGATGCCTGTGATATGAATCATGCCTCAATTTCATGGATAAGTGGAAACATTATGCAACTTAGGAGTTTTTAAAGCACTAACGAATCTGAACTATACAACAGACTGGAGCTGGACCTTTTCACCCCTTCTAATATAAGCTGTGGCTATTTAATATTCCTCACCAGGGAATAATGCTGACCTACAAGTCAGCAATATATTAGGCACTAGAGCCATGAACCTAGTGAGAACATAAACTAAACTGATTTTCAATTTTGGTACATTACAAAAAGGACCATTATTGTGAGGTTAGAGATGTCAAAGTTGGTGACCTGGTATAATGAAGTATTCCCTGCCACATAGTCACGCATGAAAAGTAATTGGAAGCAGTATAAACTTTTAGAGGCTTAGGACTTTTTCCCTCTTAAATTAAATATTCTTTTCCACACATTTTTTTTAATTAAAAATATAATTTTTTTTGTGAAGCATCATAAAATGAGAAATGATGCTCCTGTAAAGTTTGCAGTTTGATGAAGAAATGTGTTTAGGAATGAGGTCACCTCTTAACGCTTGGGTTACTTCCATAAGGCACTGATGAAAAGCAAGTAGCTACCTGCCAGCTAGGAATGACATTAAAATATTATGGCAGCATGTGACCAGCTTTAGAGCTTAAAATCTTGAAAGGACAGAGACAATGTCCCCTTTGAAGAACATTCCTGAAGATCACTTTACAGTTTCTGCTAAGCTTTCAAACAGAAAGTAAACTCCTTTATGTCTAAGCAGCAATGATTAAAGTTGTGCCTTCTTAGCTGCAAAGTCCACATCTGAAAACCCACCTCTAAAGTGTACACAGGTCTTTCAGCTTGTCCATCAGACATGTGTCCTAGCACTTTGTCTAGGGAATGGTCTTTTGATACTGTGGACCCCATGCTTCAGGAGTTCATTTATGGCTCCACATCCTGACTTTCTGTGCTGGATTTGACCAGTTTATTTCTGATTTCCTCTACAGCATCATGTGAGTGGGCACAGCATCTCTCCCCAGGAACTAGACTGCAGAGGGCACTCCTATATAAGAAGGAATTGCAGTTTCCAGGCTCGTTTACTTTTTGCCTTGATGATTCCTTGTAATTTTTTCTCTTTTGATAATTAATGACACTATTATTGCACTAAAAGGAAAATCTTATTATTCTTGACAATTGGTTTTGTTATGATTATTGAATTTCCCCCTCTCCCCAAGTTTATACAATTACAA
Organism: Geospiza fortis; assembly: GCF_000277835.1. Classification (NCBI taxonomy): domain Eukaryota; kingdom Metazoa; phylum Chordata; class Aves; order Passeriformes; family Thraupidae; genus Geospiza; species Geospiza fortis. The sequence continues at coordinate 6,870,599 of NW_005054299.1, forward strand.
TGGCAGTCAGTGCTTATATCATGTTGGGGCCATCAGCCTCAGAAATTAAACATACACAGAAGTACAACCTATAATATTCCATCCCTAGGCATAACTTGAGCACAGCAGCACAGGGAGTGCGTCGATGAGGACAGAGATGACCTTTGCCAGGTGCCTGGGAAGCAAGAGAAATGCTGTGTGAGGCAGATATCCATGGAGCAATATGAAAACCCCTTTCCCCTTGCCCTGTCTCCAGGACAGTTTGTTGGAAGCATTACTTTGGCATGGATTTCACCTGTGACTGTGAGAACAGAGGCAGCCTCAAACAACAGTTCCTGAGCTTCCTGAGCTCAGGGGTGGATTTCTGAGCTCAACAGCCTGAGCTCAACAGCTCCTGAGCTTCCTGGGGTGTATTTCTGCCCCCTGAACTTATTGGAAGATGGGGCTGGACAAACAGGCTACAACTCGGTGCGGCCAGAGCTCTGCAGTTTGCTGGCGCAGTGGTAGGAGTATGTTGGCTGGGGACTCTGAGTAGCAAACAGCTGGGTTAAGGCTGCCAAAATGCAAACTCCTCTCCAGAGCTGGGATACTGGGCCACTGAAACCCTGAGAAGCTCCAAGATTAGGAAGCAGTGTAGTTCCTGACACACACTCCCCCCATCTTTATCAGCAAGAGGTAAAATCTGCAGTGGCATCATCCAGCAACCCTGTCTTAAGGCTGAATATCTTAAACCTAACCGAAGTAACTCTAGAAGTTCAGATGGAGTCTATGGAGCTCCTACATTGCAGTTTAAATGTCCTGCCAATTTTTAGCTTTATTTAATGAGAACAAGTCTGCACTAGCCTTGGCTCCTGCAGGGGATACAGCTCACGTATCATCCAGCTGACAGCAGAAGGGTCATTTTGTTTCCTGTGGGTAGTGGAAAGTGATCTTCCTTTTCACACTTACTTCTGGAAGCCTGTCACAGGGAAAGTGTAAGATCAGGCTAATGCTATGCAAAAGGCTGACTGAGCAAGGAGAGTGGGACCTGGCTGTGGGAGCAGCACACACTTCCCAGCTGAGCCTTGAATCATGTTTATTTTCAAGCCAAAGGCCTCGCATTTCAAGTGAGAGATTTGCTCAGTAAAATGCATGCATTTCATATTTCATTACCACATGCTGTATGTCTCATCCAGTGGTTAAGAAATGAAGGAGTGTGGAAAGGACAGTTATTCAGGGGAGCTGTAACCATAAAGATTCCATTGAATAGGATTTTCCCTTGTTCCAAACTGTTATCTCACTAGATAAAAACATTGTGCTTTATGATTAAGCTGATTGTGTTGGACAAGCCAGTCTAGCCCTAGAAGCCTGGATTTTCAAATGTGCGGAGCACTGGTAGCTACAACCAAAGTCAGTGGGGACATTTAAAGTGCAAATAATGCAGAGTTCTTTAAAAATCCAAGCCAGAGGCTGTCTGTGAAATGGGAGTAGGGATGCTACCTTGCCTCACAGGGGTGCTGTGAACATTTGTGACACAGCTACTTACACTAGTGAGAAATTATACTGAAAAGTCCAATGAAAAAAGCATTTCTTTTTTTAGATCAGGGTTTGATTATAAATATTAAAATGGGGCCTCAAGCCGCAGAGTGAAGAGGAAACGAATATGTAGTCTGAATGGATAATAAACCATGCCCCTCCCTCCCAAAATAGGTTAAAAATAGTATTAGACACACCACGTGAACTGAATTAATGTCATGTAGGCCTATCTAACTTTAGAATTCCCTACAGAATTCCTCCTGAAGCAGGTATGTGGTACTTTTTAAAAATGTGCAATATAAGTATAATAAATATATTTATTTAATATCAATAGTGGGCATAACAATGTGCATTTGAGTAAGAAATCTTCATAGATAGTCCAGTAAGGAGAAAGGAAGGTGATTAAGAACTGATGCATCTGACATGCAAAGGGAACCTGAGAGAGGTGAGGCTGCTGAGCCTGGACAAGAGGAGGCTCCTGGTGGGAATCCCATCAATGTGTACAAAGGGAGGGTGTAAAGGAGACAAACTCTTCTCAGTGCTATCCATTGAAAGGAAAAGAGGTGAAAGGCACACGCTGAAACACAGGAAATGCTATTAAAAACATTTAAGTAAAAGATAATTTTACTACAAGCGCGATCTAGCACTGGACAAAGTTGCCAGGTGAGATTCTGGAGATATCCTCAGAGATGTTCAAAATTCATCTGAACACGGTCTTAAGCAACCTGTTCCCATTGACTCTTCTTTTAGCAGGAGGTTGGACTAGACAATCTCCAGATGTGCTGTCCAAACTCATCCACTTTGCGATAAGTGAGGAAAAATTTTTTAAATTTCTTCTTTATACAATTTCTTTGCAGAATTGATAGAATAGGTTAAGTTGCCTTCTGGTTTGGGTTGGGGTTTCTGCTCTCTTTTCTCCTTCATCAGCTTTATTTTTTTTCTTCTTGAGGATACTGCCCTCTAATTTTAGAGGTCATTGTAATCTGCTGCCAAGTCTGCTGAGGTTGGAACCTTTATTTTTTGCACATGAAGTTTCAGAACATTACTGGGTGCCTCACTGACAAATTCAAAACAAGTGCAAAATAGGCATGGATTGTAGCAGAAATGGAAAAGAAAATATTCGCCCTAATGTCACTACAGAAACTTAATTAATTTCCATGTACTTTTCAACTGAATGGGGAAAATACTTGTAACAGATAAGGACTAATTGGCCCATAACTACCTATAAACTGAAGAACTGACCAAGAATGAGATCTGACATCCTAATAATAGTGGTAAGGTGAAATTATTGTATAAGAACACAAATTTGTAATTTAAATCTTTTGGGGGAGTGGTTTTAAGGAAATGAAAAAACTAAAGTTGAATATCCATAGAAACATAATTAGAATTATCAGTAAATATTGTTCTGCAGCCTGCTGTTACAGCTGAGACTGTTTTGTAATGTCTTAGATGCCATGAAAGTGATTTATATGCTTCTCTTCCTAAATGTTAGGGAAAACTATATTCTGTTGCAGTAACATATTTCCTGCCTTTCCATGATTGATTGTGACTGACCTATATATCACTTAATATTCATTTTTGCTAGGTTTTCAAATTAGTATTTGACCATATAGTGACTGGCATGACATAAACTCAGCAATGTACCTTGCCAGAGTGATGGGAGCACTTCTAAATACTGCTGTATAAAGGATGGAAATACAGCAAACCATTTAAATGATTAACACAGTTACTATTACATAGGCTGGAAGAAAATTAGAGAGTGATTCACAATGTTTTGTTACTGTAATAGTTACTTGTGTTTGGATTGTGGTAACATTCAAAAATTGTTCAACACAGCTGCAAGAAAAAACCCTCTAAAAATCTATAAATACTGCACAGGCAAGCAGAGACAGCGCTGTGTCACATTGCACGTGTTAGTTATGGAAGATCTTCAAATCAGATATCATTTTTTTTTTCTTTCACAATTTCTTCTTTTTCTCCTCTTTAACATTAGTTTTTTAACTATTTGTTCCAGTTGGCCTGCACAGATATTTCTTACTGGTTTTGTTTGGGTTTTTTTCCCCTTGTAGTACTCTGAAAAATGCAACTGTCTGGTATAGTTATATCATGTGAGCATGTAATGTATGATATTACATCATCTTTTTCCTCATCCAAAACTCTAAGTAGAATGGCTCTTCTGTGCCTTATCTGTCTAGTTTAAACAATGCCCCAAGCACTGAATTTTTTGTAGTGGCATCCAGGCTGATTTCCAGATGGACCAAGTTATGGTTAATGGTTGGACTCAATATTAGAGGCCCCTTCCAACCATAATGATTCCATGGCTCTATGCTGACTGGAATCCCTCACAACTTTATTGTGCCTGTTGACCAGATTATTACCTGTTGAATAAGATGAGAATGAATAAAAGTGAGTATTTCTGTAAGTGCCTTGAAGGTGGAAGACAAAATGGAGCACTGGCAGTGGAAAGGAAAGACAAAGACATCCCTTAGGCCCCAACAGAAAGACCAAGAAGCTTGAACCAGTATTTTCTTCCTTTGAAGGAATTCACTGACAAGTGTTATAAACCTCATTTTCCAAATTTCCTGAGCTATAGCAAGGACTATTGGTTTTGGTTAAAGACTGTTTCACAAACTTGTAGGAGTCACTGAGGTGTTTTGCTGATTCCTTCCTGTGCCATGCTTGGCAACCCAAAACAGGATGAAAATGGCCTTTTTAGAAACAGCAGTTAAAGGACCCAAAAGACAGTTTCCATCAAACATTAGTTATTATTATACTCAGCTGGGGGTGTTTGAGCTATTTATGAAGTCCAGATAGAGAAATTAACATTTCTGAAATAATCTTGGAATAAATTATGAGTGGCACCATGCTGAGTTGTATACCATTTTCTTCTATGAAAATATTTTCCATTATATTTTGTGGGACATTTCTAACCCAAAGGATTCATGCAAAAAACTCCAGACCATTATTATGACAGCATAGAGGGAAAAGGCACACAGCAGAATGATAATTGCATACCATAAAGTATGGATTAAAATGTAGTTAATGCCTTTGCTTGCTTGTAGTTTTTGAATGAAGGCATGTAATACCATAGGGCATATATTGTGCAAGGAAAACTGTGTCCAACATTTCTCTTGTCTCTTTTCCTACTATTTTTTAAATTCATATGAGTTATAGTCAGAATGCTAAACCTGAGAGATAGAAAATGAAGAATATATCTGTCAAAAATATGTAGTCTTCTAGGTGACATTGGGGGGCGCAGAGATAATATTTTCAACAACATCATCATTTGTGCTGCAAACACACTGGACGCAACAGCTGGAAGAGGGAACCTCGGGCACTGTGTAATCACATACTAAAAAGTAGTGCTTGTTCTAAAGTTTGTGTTTAAAGTACCATCAGACAGCAAGGAGAGGGAGCAGGAACACCAGGATGTGGCTGGAAAAGGAGGCAGGAGAGGCTGACTACCTGGCTCAGTATGGCTCAGAAAGCTGAAGCAGCAGCAGGAACTGCTCTCTCCTAAATCTTAGCCAGACCTTCAATAGCAGTCTCAAGTAAAAAGGAGAACTGGAAGACAAATAAATTTACCAACTTTTAATCTTCCTTCCATGGCAGCTTTAACTGCTTCAATTTGAAGTTCAGATGAAGGTTGAGTCTTGTTTTACTTTATCTAAATGAGTTCATCTGTCTCATATCATGGCTTTACTCTGTTACGCATTTTAGCCTTCTGCTCTTTTTCATGTGAAGTAGTAAATACTGGCTCTTTTCAACAGCTGAAATGTCAGGACACGATCATTTTGTGTGTGCTAGATAAAATCTGTGAAATGCTGCATTTCTTTTCCAGTGACCTCTGGAATGAAATCCCAGTTTGTAGGGCTAGAGGACTGGAAGTGACGTCCAGGGTCACCAAACCCAGTGCAGAGAGCTCAGTCCAGCGCACAGGCATCACTTTTATAATCTCTCTCACATACTCACAGACTGCTGAGGGTTTTGGGTTGGTTTGTTTTGCTTTATTTTTGAAAAGTTCGAACACTTCACTGCAAGCAACCGCTAGATTACGAAACAAGCTATTGCTCTTTGGTGAGGACTGAAACCAGCGTCCTCAAACAGAAAAGAGCTTGAGGGATCAGCCATATTTTATATAGGTGATCTGGTGTGGGGATATTATTCCTGGATTCTGCCTCTCACTTCAGTGGGTGTGGTGGAATCCTGACTCCATTGTTACTCCTCATCTCAGGGATGTTGCCCACCTTATCTTTCTGTATTTCAGTTTCCCCACTTATCCCTAGGAACAACAAATGTGGAATGCCTGCAAATCTGCTGGTGAGCAGCTTTTTGTAAGAGCTGCATTGTCTGAGGCAGGCCAGAGCAATACAGGCATTTTCAGCTTCTGTTATTTGTGAGTACTTTACCCTAAATTAAAAAATTATCTTGATCTTGTCTCACTTTTTTACGATCAGCAGTTTAAGTTGAAAGGGTCACTACTTTCTCTGCTAGGTCAAGTTCTGTGGGTTCAAGTATTTTCAGGATTTATCATGTCATAGGATGTCAGATGCTACATTCCTCTGCACTTTTTAAATCATTGCTTCTTTCTATGAGAAAGTAAAACTTTGTTAGAAAACCATTCAGTTTTACTTTCCTTTGAAAAATATGAGGCTTTTATCTTAGAAAACATTTCTTCATCCAGAGCTTACTGATATCTACCAGATCAAGTTTTAGACAAAAAGGGATTTTTTTTAATAGGGATTTGGCACTCATTAAATCTGAGATACAGTTTCTCTTTTTTTGTAGGAATTATGATATGTTTTTCAACATGAGGCCCTTTTTGAATCCAATCAGGCTGTTTGGAATATAGTGGAATAATACATAACCTTCACTATAACTTCTCAAATTCTACAATATAATACATTTGCTTAAGTCTGGGAGAAGGAAACCAAACCAATTTATTATAGCCTGTTGATTCACACTCACATGCTGTGCAGTTCGTGTGAAGGTCCCATTTACTTTTTCACATGAACTGCCACAGCATGGTTTAAATAGAGATTTCTCTAGCAATAGTGTTCAGGTTTCTCATTAACATCATTTCTGGAGTCACTGGGCCAAGTATATCCCTAGTGCAATTCCACTGATCTCAGTGGGGTTATCCTTGAGATATATTTGGTCCATTGTTTCTACTGAATCTCTTTGTTCTTTTCTGATCTCTTAAAGAATTTTGTTACTTTGAACATTTCTCACAAAATAAGTCATTCTGTTGAAAAGTTTGCAACATTTCTAAGTAAATTCTCAGGTTTTCTACTTATTTTTACACAGAATTACAACATTCTAGGCAATAACATATTGATTTTTTTTATTTCATCGCATATACATATATCCTGTTTTCCAGGAATATCAATAAATTTGCTACAAGTTTTTGTTCTTGTTTATATTTTTTTAAATTCCAAAATATCATGTGACTCGCAAAAATAACCTGAGACAGACCACATGGATAGTTGTCATTATTTTCTGACCAACTCTGACACAATTTTTTTAATCAAGTAATGAGTGAATAGTGACAGTCTCATACCAATATATTTTCACACTGAAAAGTGAGCTAGTCTGATGTCCTGTCTGAATACTGAGTGTACCTAACTTCATTGGGGTTTTGGGGGAGAGTTATTACTATTAGGAAAAAAATGTATGCAACAATAAAGAAAGTTAAATTCCATCTTTACACAAAATTTTGTATTAATTAGATTTGTAGTTAATGTCTATTCTTTACATTATACATGTGATTTACAGTATTTACTTACACTTTTCTTAAGGAGAATAAAAGGCTGGGTTAGGGAGCACGGCATAACAAAATGAATTCCTCTCTGTGATAAGTGGTTAGGTAAATGGAATACAAATCTTCTTTTCTCAAATTCTCAAACCTCTTATTCCTTGCTGTACATCACTGCAGTTTTGCACAGACATTTGGTGGCCTTAATAATGTATATTAATTTTCCCAGCAAATTATGAACTTAGTACAGGAACTTCTTCATTTGCCTTTGCATCCAAAGATTCTGTCAGCTATTGCAAGGATAATGCACATAATATATAAAAACTAAATCTGATTTTTTACAAATCCATAATCAGTCAGCAGAGAAAAGTGACTTGAACAGGGACCCCTGGTTCATTGAGCTCATACTTGACTTAATGTCAAGGTATTTTATTTCTCCAAACTCTTAAAATACTTAAGTTCTAATGTGAGATTGAATTCTGCAGAGAACAGCCCACAGGCCTTAGAAAAATTAAACCACTGCCAGTTAATTGCTGCTTGCACAAATGACTTTTGCATCTGATGATAACAAATAGAAGTGGAAATGCTGGCATGGGAAGCTCTGCTGCTTACATGGCCTTTGCTCTACACACAGACACAGCTCCTTCAGGAAAGTGCTTTAAGAGAAGTGCACCTGGGACTGGAGCTGCTGATTTTTTGTAAAACTTTCAGACCCCTTGAATATGTTATTATTAACATTCAAAGCAGAAATGATACTGCTTCTAAGGATGTGAAAAACTCTCATTTAAAGCAAATGGTTTGTGCTCAAACTGCACGCACAGGGTTGGTTTATGTTTATAGAGATTCATATGTGAGACAAAATGGAAAAATGTAATTTAGTTTTATTTAATATCTCTCTCAAAATCCTAAAGACCACGTTCAGATGAATTAGGTGCTGGTGAGTACAGTGACTGTGTAGGCAAACATTAACAGCCAAGCTTCAGTCAGTAACAGCCCTGCATGTTATATGATGTGTTAAGAAAGTGAATGTTAGCTAGGAACCTGGGGTTGTCCCTGTGCTCTTCCCAGAAGTACAGTGTGATCATTTATCTCCAAAATGCAAGGGCTCAGATAAAGAGCTGAGGGTCTCATCTGAAAGCTGAAGCCTTCAGGCAGCACCTGGTACATCACTGGAGTGTTTGTACAATTAAACAGCTCCAATCTCAGTGTGTTACTCATGTCTTCCTGGTCTGCAGGTCACTGAGACCAAATGACAACCTGCTGAA
>NW_005054299.1:6879175-6896197 GCF_000277835.1 Geospiza fortis
GCTGAACCATATTTTAACTCTGATCTTTGCACAGAGTGGTCCATCAACAGAATAGTCAGAAAATGAGGCAATAACCGGTAATTTCTTGAGCAACCCCTTTCATTTCCTTGTATTAGCATCAATTGTTTTCACAGGGCATACATGAAGTCATGACTTTGTATCACCTAACAGCTCGTCTTGTGCAACACAGCAGATCCTCCTGAGGCTCAAACACAAGAACCAGGACACACAGTTGTGTGTGATGGAAACACTCTGCTGAGAGTACCATACCATCCTTGGGATGTGCATCCTGCAAAATGCAGCAGAGTCACAGAATGGAGGTGCCATTTTGGCATTCTCAGAGGACTCTAGGGGCATTTTGGCATTCTCAGAGTGCTCTAGGGGCCTGACTGCACCTCTTCTTCCACTGAGCCTCAGTGCCAGCATGTCCTGATTGGAGCCGGGGGACTTTTCGCAGATATTAACCTTGCATGCACATCCTGGAGGGGCCCTTCCAGCTGGCAGCCATCCTTGGGTCTGTATTCTGCTCCAAAATCACTGCTAGGGCCCTCCTTCTGAGAGCTGTGCAGCTCGGAGCTCTTCATCCATGCTGTCACTGCAGGCTTTCAGAGAGCTCCTGAGTGCCACAGGGCCTTCACATTCCCACTGCCCTTTGGCACAAGCAGGGAACAATCCCTTGAAAGGCTTTTTAGAGTCCAGGGTACTGACTTTTGTTGGTTCCCAAGACCTTCATTGCAAGGGCAAAACCAAAGTTTTAACCAAGGGAGAGCTTAAAGCATGAATGACTTTTTCATAGTGGGAGCATAAGAAAACCCTATAACACCTTTTTTTCCACCCTTTCTTAGCTCAAGGGCCTGCCCTCAGAGTACAAAGCCTTGGTCAAGCCAGCTTTGTGAAGAGAAAAAACCCCAAGGACTTAGGATCTCGAGGTGCATAGGTCTGTACTGTGTTATAACAAACCCATTCAGAGCACTGATAAAATCTACTTCCCCAATAAATAAAAAAAAAATTAAATGAAAAGTACTTCATTGTTTTTTGTCTTTAATTCAATTTAATTTTTAAAATGCTTCAATTTGCAGAATCATGCATGAGCATTTTAATAGCACTGTTAGTTGAAAGACCCAGTTGCTTTGATTATTTTGGTATTTTCAGTCAGAATCACTAACAGTGATGAGTAACTTCCTGGATAATAAGTGCATCAGGCTATGCATGTTTTTCCTCAACCCATTAAACTCATAACAGGGCAATTCCCTTCTCTAGGGTTGCTGCTTTGCCCCAGGTTTTCATCTCTTCATGCAGATCTGTATAGTCTAGAGTCAAACTTTGAGCAATCAGTACCGCCAGGGCAGTGTTTTCAATGAGAAAAGCAGTTAAATAAATGGGATGTCATTAAGACATACGACTGTTTTGGAGATGATGCCAAGAATATAACAGAAAGTTAGTTTAAAATATTACTTGCTACACATTTATTTTTAATGCATATGAAATTATAGAAACAAAGCACTTTAACTAGCTGAAGAAATAGAAACTTTCTGCACACAGTTTCAAATCCCAGTAGTATTTCAGCCTCTTAGAGTTGTCTCTTGGACTGTAAAAGAGGGATCTGGACAGTCTCTTAAAGTCTCTGACTTAAATCCTCTAGTGACATGTATATATGCTTAAGGAATGGGTCAGCTTGCAGACAGAAATGTCCCAAATTTACCAAAAAAAAAAAAAAAGAAAGGAAATAAAGAAAGAAAAACAGATTGGTGGTTAGAACAGAGCTGTGAAAGCCTTTCCCCTCAGCTGGCTGTGTTTGTGCCAAGATTCAGTGTTCACTTACACATGATGTGAAAAAAGTGATGTGGTTGAATATTCTTGTCACATGCTTCGGCTTTTTTTCTGGTTTTGGAGAGCGCTTTGTTCTGTGACTGTTTAGTTCAATGCACTGAACTTGCACTTCCAAACCTGCCATGCCATTTCAGCTGCAGCAGCTAGAAGTTTAAAGATCTGTTAACCTAAGAAGAGACTGTGTTTTCCTTGGGTTTTGTCCACAGTGAACTTTTCCCATTTAGAAAGGATACTTTTATAATGCCATTGAACATAGGTGAAGATACAGCTGGCTTTACATGGTTAGGAACTACATGCAGAACAAACCTCTTCTGTGTCTTGCACCCATCCTCCTCATCCACTACCCCTTTTTTCTTTGTTGTGAATTTCTCATGTAATCAGCAGCTCAGAGCAGAGTCACAAAGTTTACTGAGCCAGAGGAGTTTTAAAATCCTAGCTGTTATTACATTCTTTCCCAGGTGAAACGGAGACCAGCCCTTTGCCTGGAAATCAGCCTTTAAGGGCTAGCAATGCACCGTTCTAAGACCACAGCTCTGCAAAACACAAGTTCGTGGTGACTGGAAGAATCACTGGAGAAACAGGAAAGAAAAAAGGGGTTTGAATATTGGAGTCCTTAGACTTGCTCCATTGGATTTTTCTTTGTTTCCCTGCTCTCAAGTAGGGAAGTAATTGGGCTCTGGTTTTCACAGTATGAACACCACTTAAATACTTAGTTTACTTTTGGAAATTTTGAAAAATGTTTTGTAAGCAGGGTAACACAGGCAACAGGACAGAATATGTTGTGAGTCATCACTTTCATTCTCAGTCAAAGTTCTTTATTTTTCAGCTTCATGGCATTCTAGAAGTACCCTCCATGGGAACCACACTGATGATATAATAATTGCTGTTTTCACCCAAGAAATTTATTACCCTTCTTTGAGGGGGAACAAAAACCCTCGGCAAGCAGAAACTTTCCAGATATCCAAATTGCCCAAACTGGCTTTATGCAGCTGCAAGGAAGACCAGCTTCAGAGAAAGACAATTAAAATTATTGTATGACAGGTAATTTCTTATTGCATTGTAATTAAATGCAACATCTCAACCTGGAAGCAGATCTATAAACTAGGTAATAATGGATGAAAAATATTAAATTATTATTTTCATCCTAGATAACTAATGTTCTTCAGTATTAGATTCCCATGAGGTGCTAAATGAAGTAACATGTAAATTCATATTCATATCCTCTTTGGTTTTTGCAGTAAGTTTAAAGTAACACTACAGAGACATTTCAGAGTTAGATGGGTACAAATTTATCATTTTGCAAACACCTATGATCTTTCTGCCTGTCCACAATAATATTTTTTGAAGGAAGAGACTTGTAAAAGTTTGCAGCAAGAATATCTTTTGGATACTGAGGATATCTAGTGCTGAATGATTTTGCATGTTATGACACCTGCATCTAAAACAAGAGTGTTAATATTAGCAGTGCCATCCACTGCAATATAATCTATTTCTTTTTTTAATATCCAAGATAAACCCATCATCTTATAGACATTTGGGGATTAAAAAAATGAAAACAATCTTCAGTGCTGTGTAACTGTGAACCCATTGAGAGTATAAATGGTTCCCTGCCTTTGGGGGAAGAAAAGAAGAAAAACTCAATTGTAGTTTTACTAGAAGATGTCTACCCAAATTCTTTGCCTCTGGAAAAATTCTTGAAGATGATAGTATGGAGTTATTTCAGTAATCAGGAAACACCAGAAAAAAAATGCAAATGGATTTTCTACATCCTGAATTTGAATCACCTCAAACAGTGTGACGGACAAACATTGACAGGGGAAAGAATCAAATGCAGCTAAGAGTCCTGCAGAAAGTAGCACACCAATTCCAATCCTTAGATATACAGAGTTACAGCAGAATGTTTTCCATGTCTTGCTACAGTTAGCAGAAGGATTTATTTTTCATTGAATAGGAATTTGATAAAGAATAAGAAAATAATTAGGAATTAAATGCACAGAAGGAACTTCCAAATATCCCAATTCACCAGACGCTAATTAGCTGCCAAGGCACGTAAGAATAACCTTTGCAAAGTCTGACACAGTGTTTAGGGAGGCACCAAAGCCAGGCAACAGGAAATGCTGAGCACAAAATTCCAGGTTTCACTAGAGTTATACTGCATTCATACCCCTCACCTAAGTTTGGGTGGCACATAAAAAAACAAGCAAAGAAACGTGTGAATAGGACTTTAAAGTAAGGCTTACTTGGAAGGAAAATGCTAGAGGTCTTTTCCCTGCTTGGTTTAACATAAAATACTGAACTATGATTCAGAGCAGTCCAAAATATTCATTTCTCCCCTTCCAGGCAAGTTCTCTAACCTCAAGGCCAACAGCTTAGCAAGTATTTACTTATTTCATTCAAAATGGAACAGTTTCCACAGAAATATTCAGAGGCTCCTCTGATCCCAGATTTCCCCAAGGCACCCTCCAGAATCTTTTGGAGAGAGATTTTTAAGCCAGAATTCTGTTGGACAAAGGGAGGAAAAAAACCCAGGTTTTTCAAGTCCCAAAGGGATGATCCAACTGCTGAGGTGCTGGGCAAAAGCACAACACAAGAACAAAAGCCAGTGTGCTAAAAGCACTCAAGAACTCCATGAATCTTCAGTTTGAAATTTTTCATGAAACACATAACTGACTGAAATATGGGGACCATAGTCCCAAAGGCTCCACTGAGACTTGTTGTGGAACAGAATTTTGAATAGAGATTGTTTTAGCTCTGCTTCCTCTTTCTTGAGGGGGAACAGGAGGGGTTGGGGTTTTTTTTGGTTTGTTGTTACTCTTTAACCATTTTTGTTTGCATCTCTTATTAGACTCTCATCCATCACTTTGTTTTCTTCTCAGATCTTCATTTGTTACTGAACAGGATTAGCATCAGATTTGTGAGTGATAATTTCCAAAATTCCTTTTAGCCTCCTGTAATTATGTTGTCTAGTTTTTGAATTCTTATTTATGAAATTTTTATGATTTTGAGACATTCTGTAAAATGTGAAAAACAGTAAAGAAATTGAGGAAAGGATATGTGAGGGAGTTCTTGCAATACTCTTAGAGAAAAAGACAGAAGCCTTGCCGTGAAAACTGCCAGTGGAATTGTTTGTATCCAGAACATTCCTAGCAAGTCTTTGCTTCAACTGTGTTTTAAAAATTTTACCTGAAAGACAGTCCACAACCTGTCCAGAAGCTTGCCCAAGTGACAGGGAGACTAAAAATTATGGGCAAAAATATGGATTCTTAGGGTATGGTTTCCAGAAGATACATATTCAGGCTTCTATAAAAATCACAGGCTTTGTTTCAGGTCCTCCTCAGCAAGAAAGTGGTTTTACAGAATTACTGGCTTTCAAATCCCAGCTGTAAATGAGGTTCCTGCACCAAAGGAGCTGCTATTGAGTTAGATTGCATATAGGCTACTGAGTTAGATTGCATATAGGCTACAGATGGAAAAACCACTTGTACAAGCACCAAGTGGCAAGCAGGTGAACTGAGGGTTTGGAGCTGGCAATCAGTGCCTTCATTCCTCTGATTTCTCTCTCCAGTTTCTGGCTCTTGTCAAAGCCTCATGGTGGGGCTGGAGAAGTTTCCTTCTTTCTGGCCCTTTTCAGTGGTTCTCTTGTAGTTTGATGGAAATGTCACCAAAAAAAGTGTATTTTGAGGAAGAGGCCATGGAAGCATTCTCAGCAAAATGATAATGGATGAAAATAATGGATGAAAATAATGGCATCTGTGTGGCAGTAGGAGACAGGGCTTTTTTTTTTCTTTTTTTTTTTAATAGGGCACTGAAGAAGCATGGTGAAGAAAAATGGACCTCAGCTGTAATCTCCATATGGCCTATAACATCCCAGCAATTGCATCACATTGCTAACCACTGTTTAACCTTTCTAACCACTTATCTTCTGGCATTAGAGCAGGCACCCAATGCACCAGGAAGAGGGGAAGGCTGGAAGGAGAAGTTCCCCTTCGTGCAGAGGGGAAGTTCCCTTTGGTGCAGAGGGAAGTGTGCCCCAGCCTCACCACTGGAGAGAGAGGAAAGGGAAGTTCTCAAAGAATCTCCTCTGGTTTTAGGTCCTTTTTTTTAGGGAAAAAGAAGAATTTCTGGGAGCGGGATGCTCTTCTGAGACCAGTAAGGATCAGCAGATGCAGGTTTATGGAAAGAGGAATGAGACAGAGAATTGGCAGCTTTATAAATGTAAAAAAAAATAAGATTAGTAGCTTGCACAAAGTAAATGGCAAAGTGTGTGGAAAAGATGGAAAGGGCTTAAGAGGTCTCACAACCCACAGGAGACTGAGTAGAGATAAAGCAGTATTGTAGCGGTCAGCATGTTGTACCAAGCCCTGTATAAAATAAAAGACACAGATCTAATGCAGAAATAGAAAGGAAAGGAATTTCTAGAGTGGCTGATTTGTGTAATGGAGAGCATCAAGATCACTGGGTTTCAGTTTAGGTGGTCTGGTGGTGCTTGTATTGTTACACACAGGATGATCAGCAAAGATGCTGCTGTGTGACAGCACGTGTGACAGTACTTTCGCAAGAACCATTTTCATCCCGGGTAATTTCTTATTCAGATCTTTTAAAAATATGAGGGGAGTTACCTCATGTGTTCTTGTCTCTGTCCATTGAATACTACAGACAACAAAAGGAGCTGCTGTAACGTGTGGGTACCAAGACAAAGTTTTGGTAACTTTTTTTTGTTTTTTACAAAACAAAAAAAAGTTGTTATGTGACATCTTTGAGCATATGTAAAGGGCTACAGGCTGTTTTCCAGCTGGAAATTTGCTCTTCTCAGCCAAAATAAAACACCTGCTCTGTCATAGCTTGACTGTGACTTCCATGGGCTGGCAACCGGGGTAACTTGCCAGGTGCAAACAGCCTGAAAGGAAAAAACATTGTCTGTAAAAAGCATAATTTGAATTCAGTATTGTTGCTCATGGCCTCATATTTTGAGGGAAAAAGTTAATCTAAAATTTGGTTACTACTCAGCAGTTCAGAGCTCCTTCACTGCATTGATACGTACACATAAAATGTAATACTTTTATATAAAATTTATTTCAATGCCATACTGAAGCTGGAGAAGGTGAGTCAACTGAAGTTTATTTGTAAGAATGAAAAACTGTGTGTTCTCAAGGTTGGAACTACCTGAAAAAGATCAAAGAATGTTCAATTATTGACACCATTAAATAGCATTAAGTTCCTAATATTCAAAAACAGACTTTCCAGATACAGAGGAATGTTGGACAAAGGAAAACAACAAATTTCCGGACCGCTCTGTAAAATTGAAGCATGAAAGCCATTTTGGGTTGCCTAAACAATTGTAGGAATCAAATAGTCTGGAAAATATCATTTCGTGTCTGACAAAGTTAGACAAAAAGTTCCTGTCATCCAAAGTGCTAAATCTTCAAGTACTGCATTTTTGTATGTGAGAATTACAAATGAAGATTTCCAAATGAAAAACTGTTTCCTCCATCCTCCTCACCCCAAAGAAAAAAGAGAAACAAAGCCAAAAAAAAAACCAACCAAAAAAACCACCAAACATTTTATCTGGTCAATATTCAGGAGTTTTGCATTAACAATCAGATAAAGCATAAATGTATTTGTGAAATGCTTCAGTTCACTATGTTTTACAAAAATAATAATAAAAAAAGTTAAAAATGGTTTTCTGTATTTACTGAAGAGCACAGCCCGTCAAATCCAGCAGAACACTTGGTCATATATTTAACTTGAAATGCGTGAGAAGGCCTACTCATTTTATGAGTCCTTGCAATTAATCAGAAGTAATTCTTAAAGCTAGCACTTCATACAAAACTAAACTAGTGGGTCTTCATTTCAGACCTATTCATGCTTTTTTCCTCCATTCAAAAAGTATAACTTATTGTGATACTCATAAGCAATTCTTCTCTTCAGCAAACAAGTCTGTGACTTAAAAAATGGAACCTTGTTAAAAAAAAAAAACAAAAAGCAAAAGCCTTTTGCTAAAGAAATATCTTGAACTTGAAATTCAAGAATCTGGCATTTTTAATAACTTTAAAGTGATTTTTCTTGGGTGAACTCAAATGAAAATTTCCAGTGGGTTCTCTGAGACAGATTTCTTTTATTTGAAGTCTTTTTAATTGTAGAATTTCTTGTTCTTAGTAAACTGTATAAATTAATATTTCTTGAAGCGTATTTTTCAAAATAGTATGGTTAAATACAGCCCAGCAAGTTCCCTTCTCAGTCCTTCACATTGTTCCTGATAGCTACAAGCAGTCGTTTCTTGGGTGTACAAAACACAAAGTCTGTTGCAACCACTCTTGAGCAACACAAGCCATACTAAAATTGGCACTAAATATACTGACAGCACAAAAATTAAAAAAATAAATAGAAAGAATAAAAGGAAACCAGTCATTCACCAGTAGCTTAAATCTTAATCTAGTTGTCCAGAAGAAAAATAATTATTTTGATGGTAAGATTAGTAGCTTTAAATATTTTATGGCTCAAAATGGAACAAGAAAAAATGTTTAAAGGCACTGTCTTCTGTCATCGTTTAGCTTCATCTGTTTCTGACCCCCATGGCATACTATTATATTCCAGGAAAACAGTTTTCACTCTTTCCACTTGCTCCAATATTCCCATACTTCTGATATTTTGTTTCCACTGATGCAAGAAAGAAAGAAAAAATAAAAGAGGGGGGAAAAACAATTACTCACATCTAAAATTATACCAGCAAGGAACTAACAATTAAACAAGAAAAGCCTTGGTTGTCCAGCATTGAGCCCTTACCTTCAGGGTGCAGGACACTTAGGAGGGGGAAAAGGAAGCCTTCTGTACTCCTCTCAGAATAATGAGAGGCAAATATTTGGTTTGACACATGCACTGCAAATTCCTCTGATCCCCTGAATGCTACCCAGACTGTCAGTCAGGCTGTGTCTCCTCTTAGGGTCTTATCCCAACCTTTGTTTTAGGACTGCCATAAACACTATAAGGAAAGAGTTCCCTTGGATCTGTCTTTGGTTCAAATAGATCATGGCACAGAGATCTTAAATTGCTTTCATTGATTTAATTTTTTGAAGGAGTTGGTAGCTGGTGCTGTTTGGAGACTAATTTCCAATTCAGTTTTAATGAGATCAGCTTAAGCCTCAAAAAATAAAAAATAAATTACTATCAGTGTGAGTTCATTCTCATGCCTCCACCTTCTCTGAAAACAAAAACAAAAACAAAAATAAAAACAAAAACAAAAAACCAAAGGAAGAAACTGACTAAAAAAGATAACATGGAAGAACAGAGGAAAATATTTTATTTGACTTCTGGATTCTGCATTTTAGAGGAGCATTCCACACTTTCAAAATTTTTCAGAATCGAGAAATTTGCTTTACCATTTTAAGGAAAAATGAGATCTTGATAGTTACAGCCTAAAAACAGTCATGAGACTCAGGTGAAGCAGAACCAGAGTCACATGTGTGATAAACAACCCTTCCTCAGACAAATGGAAACTCCCAAAATCCCCACTAGAGGAGAGACAAGAAGTCTGTGTGAGCTGTGGTCTGACTGGGGAATTTGGACACAAATAGTTTGTCTTATACAAGAGGTTAATCAGAAGCTTTTTTGGGACCCTGTCACTTAAAATATTAAATCATACAACATTCAGATTAAAAAAAAGGAAAAAAAAAAGAGCAAAATGATGAGAGAAGGACAGATGAAAACTGTACATCTGCTCTCAGGGAACAGCACATTCCCAAGCAGATTAAATGTGCTACACTGGGATTGTTTGCTTTTAGTTTAGCTTGGTGTTGTACTTGAGGAGTAGAAAGATCAAAGTACTCTCTCTGAAGATTTTTGGCTTTCTAAAGCCTGTGCTGACATGTGGCACACCTGGAACAAGGTTGTAGTTACATGTTCAAGTAGCCTGCTTGGAACTAGAGGTATTTCAGTGTGTAATCCAGTGCTCAGGGAATTTTCCTCCATGGACAAGGGGATTGGGGTGTGAGCCCTTGTGCACCTACAAGTTAGCACACAAACATTTATCCTTCCTAAACTGACTGGTTGTTCTTTAAATAAGGCAACACCATACTTCCATGTCTGTACAAAAGTAATTATTTCATCTGAAAAATTATTCAGAAGAATTAATTCAATCCCCTTTGTTACAGCTGTACAGACAAAGCTAGTTTTTATAGATCAGCCTTACTCAAAAAGAAGCAGGGCTGACACCACTTCAACATTTTGCAAACCAGAAATCTTCTATTTGGAATTTTTTTCTTGGATTGATTTTTGTTTTGGAACTTCTCTAAACACTATTTAACTTCAAAAATATCCTGACCAAGCTGTACCATATGACATGTTGTGAACACAGAATCTACAAGAGCTGCTTTCATTGTAAAAGTCAGGCGCTTTTATTTAGCAGGGCAGACTTACAGATGTTTCAGTAGATCTAACACTAAGGAAAAAAAGATTAGACAATGTGAGCCATGGTAAATTCTAAATAGGCTTTTCTGTTTGCACCACTAATGCATAAAGCCTTGAGTTCTCACATGGCATTGAGGTACTGCTGTGCTAACAGAAAATAAACTCTGGTTTATAAACTGCACAGAATTGTGAGTGGGTATCCCCTGAGGATGTTTTTTTTAAAAAAAAAAAGCATTACGCAATTAAGCAGTAACTAATCATAGAACCGAATTTAAACAAGGACCTATTTTCCATAAAGACCCCATAGAATTTTTACAGTATCATCTCTTTGTGTGGTGTCAAACAGGGCAGTTCTGTTGTGGTTAGCAAACATTAACATGTCCTCTTCATAATCCTATCCACGCTTCAAGTAAAAGGAGCCCTGTGTCAAAATTTTCCAGATAATGGCTCTGGCTGACTGCAGATTAGGGTTTGTTCACTTCCAAGGTGCTGGCATCCCCTTAACCTGCCTATGGGCAGCATCACCAAAACCCAAACTGATTTTGTCCAAACTGTGTTCCAATGTACAACCTCAACTCCAGAGGCTGAAGTGTGAGTGGGGAGCTCAAGGAGCTGCCCTGCTCCGGGGAAGCCTTTCCTTACATGTGTACCTGAGGTACTGGGCACCTTGAGATTTTTCTGTGTGTGGCATACATGGGAGCACTGTGAGCCCAGCCAGCAGCCTCCCAGGTTACAGCACAGGGATAAAGAGCTGCAGAGCATCCTCCGTTTCCACTTCTTTTACTTTAACCAGAACTATTTATGGAGCCAATATACTTTGTGAAAACAATAACCCCATGGAAAACCTTACTTCTCTGCCCCCTGTGAAATATTTCCATGGTTAGTGTCTATCAATCATACACCAGTTCTATCCAGAGGTTAAAATGGGTGGCCAGGTAGGCGGCCTTGGTTTTGTGGTATTATGAAGTTTTCACCATGAATCCACAGTGACTGTGCTTATATTTTTAGAGAGGTGTAAAAATTTTGTCAGATTACTGGGTTTTTTTCAGCTCTTTATTCCTGTCGCCTACAAAGCTTCCAAGGTAATGTAATTTCCATGTTGACCCTAATCCTTCTCGCAGACCATTTGGGCTACTGCTGCCGTGCCTTACTGTTTACTCATTTTACACCCTTCCTTTTTGGGGGCAGGGGGAATGCAGGATTATTACCCATCAGAAATTCCAGTGCCCAGCTCCTTAGGAACCCCCACAGTCTCAGCTCTGTAATTAAAAGTAGAATAAAGTATCTTTGCTATCTTTGGGTGCCGTGGAATTCTCAAAATTCAGTCACATATTGGTATGTGTCATTGAACACTTGGACATAAATCTCTTTTCAAATTTTAAACAACCATCACTGCTCATGAAATTTCAGTGAAGTTGCTTGAAAAAAAACAACTCCTACCCCCTTTATCACATCATATAAGCAACAATATTAGCTTCCATATTTTCAAAGGTCTGGGATACTTTAGCCAGAAGGAATTTGCCTATTTCTCCTGTGGCTGATCCAGTATCAAATTGAACATCAAAGGATTCTATCAAAAGGCTTTATTTTGTCATAGAAGTTGTATAAAGAGTCAGTAACAAATTTTCACTATTTCTGGTTTCACTCTTCCATATAAATTGATGTATTTCCCACTCAGTGACAGATTATCCAGTTGCCAAAGCTTTAAGCATAAATAAAACCTTTCTGAAACTGGGACATCTCAGGACTAAAGTACCTGACTGATAATGAATTCTTCTTTTTAATACAGTAAAATAGGATTTTTAATGGAAAAACTCCATTTAATGGAAAAACTCCATTCACTAGTGCTCAGAGAAAGGATGAAACACCCCTACATTTTCTTATCCACAGCTAGTTAGATGAATACAATGATATAAAGTGCACACTTACAAAATAACTGCATTGTATGGAGTGGGTTTTCTAAACAGCTCTATTAAAAAACTTCACAAGTTAGAAAAGGACTTGATGGGGAATAAATGATATCACCAATTTATCTTTAAGAAAAAACATTGTTTCCCAGGAGATCTTGAAGTGTTTGTTGTTTGCTTCAGCGGAAATTTTATTGAAAAAAAAAAGACATTAGATAGTTATTGATTTGCATTATAAATGGCCAGGTCTATATAATTCCCTTTTTAAAGACATTTTTTCACTTCCAAAGGCTGTGGGCTTATGCTGTTATTAAACAGACCCAGTGGTGCAGAGTACTTGAAGATTCTTCTGAATTAACTGAAGAAGTAGGTAGAACTGGCTCCAACAAGAGTTCCATGCAGGATGCCTTGTGAGGCACAGATGCAAAATCCACCACATAAATACACCTGATTAAGTTCATGGTAGTTAATATGCTATTGCTGCATTTGCCTTTATAACTAGCTGTGTTTCTTGTGTTACAAAAAGTACCACCGGACCACTGGCACTCATTGAGAACTCATTATGATTCAAGTAACAGAAAAATAAGTACAAGTCAAACCACACTTCCAACCATCACTTGGTTGCCAGCACAGTGTTTCTCAGGAATGCAGAGAAAATAATTTTAATACTTTTTTATCATAACTTAAACACTATTCTTAGCAGTCTACTTTGTCTCTCTGTAACTGGTTAACAAGTTTACCTCAAGCTGAAAATGCCAGACAATCTGCTTAGTGAAAAAAATCTCATTTTTATTTTTTGCTATTGAGTGTTTATAGGAGTTTAAGCTCCTCTACTGAAAGTACATTTATTTATCCTCTGTAACTGCATGTGATAGGCAGATATAAAAGCATAAGATGTCCATCATTGTTGTGGACATTGTGATGCACATCTGAGTTGCACAGGGGGCCATGACACAGAAGGATTTGAACTCGCTAGTTCCACATGGAAAAACAGCTTGGCAGTGACAGCAGAGAGCTGTACTAAAGCTAATTATAACATTTTAAAAGCTGCAACAGCTCTCTCCCACTTCAAGGCAAATGTACTGGAGGAACTCAACTAGATGGAAGCAGTGTTTCATACATATAAATCTGCTCTGTGAAGGAAGTCCACAGAGTCTTCTTTTACACCATACCTATGGATGATCATGGTTTACAAACAGGTAACTCCCAAAGAATGCTGGCTGTGTTAAAAATTATGGAAATTTTGTGTGTGGGAATTTAGAGCAAACGAGTCCAATGGAGTGTTTTGTCCCTTCCTCATTCAAAGAGTCCCCTGCCATCACTTCTCCTCACATATAAATTTAATTTAATTTCCACTGACTGCAGTGTTATAATAAAGAAAGAATGTCATCCCACAGAATTTTCATAAACATGGAAACAAAAATATCCAGTGAAAAATTTTCTAAAGTAGATTTTATGTACCTTTTTTGCCCTTTTCAGTATAGTGTTTCACTCTATTTTTTTCAGGCAGAAATGAAGCCCATATTTCTTTAGAATCACAAGTCCCAGAGCATGAGTGTGAATAATCTTTTATCATTTCAGGTTAAGATGGTTTATCAGCTACTGGATCTGCCACTTCTTCAGTCACCTTTTCAAGGACCAGTTACTGATCCCCTATCACATCAGTGAAATTTATGAGAGGAGGAGCAGAGAAGAGTAATGCCACGTCTTGAGGGAAAGGAGATGACATTTGTCTGAAAGGCTGGCTTTATTTTGGAAATGGCAGCTGTTTGGAACTGTTGACAGATTGGGAGTGTTAGAAATTGTCCCAGGCCAGATGGATTACTGATCTGAGTCCAGGTGAATAGGTCAAAGGTACTTTATAAATGATGGCATCTATTCCCACGTAGCTATCAGCACTACAGAGTACTATAGGTAACAGTTATTTTTATAACATGTAATTGAGTTATTTTGGAGCAGTCCCACACAGGTCAGAGGTATGTACTTTCTTATCATCTTCCTCCCCTTTTGCTGCAGCAATTGCAGTAACTTGAGACATTTCTAGTACTATTCCTGATTGAATTAGGATGGGCTGAAGGCAAGATATCTAGGGAGGCGTGGTAGACAAATAGCTCTTTCAGTCAGGAAATCACATTCGATCTTTTCCTTTCTGTTATTTCCTGTGGCCTGAATACATTGATCTGTTTCATAGTCATATTGTAAGGAATTTTTCAAGCAACAGGAATGAATCATCCAAATAAGAACTTGAAAGGGTTAGAAAACAAGGATTTCATCTACTCGTGAGAGCTTGATACTTTCACTTCTTGCACTCTTTCTGCTGCATTTTATTTGTGTTATCATGCATTTTTCCAGAGAACAAGCAAATTTTAATTTAATTTTAAATGGAAATAAAAGAAAATGGAAAAGGCCTTCTCACTTTAATTTAGTCAATTGAATATATTATAGAAATAAAAATAGTTGAAGATGTGAGTTTTTGACAGTGCTTGGATTGAACAAATGCCCCTCAGCGCTGTGAAAACTGCAAAGCCTTGTTTTGTCCTACAGTGTCCCTCAACTCCTTGATGGCCTTAAGTACATCTCAGAAGTTCAATTCAGGGCCTCATCTCCCTCCACAGCCTCCGCTTGTGCCAAAATCCTTAGAAATGCTTGACAGAAAACTCTGCCAAGCATTGTCTGTCTCTACACATGTAGTGGAACTTCTTTTGTGAATAGTTGCCTGTGTAAATTTAAAGTTGCTAATGCCGGGTTTCTACCAACAAAACTTGGATTTAAGAACCATGGGAAAAGTGAAGACAAAAAGGGCAAAAGCTTCTGAGAGGAGTATAGCACTGTATTTTATGTTATGGTCCAGATCCCCTCGCTAGTTTGATAAAGCAGCTAGGCCAGTTAATTCATGTGTTAGTAAAGATTCTGGTCTTAAGCTGTCTTTTGGCAAAATGCAGAAGTTTTTTCCAGTAAGTTTTACCTAAGAATCATCTAGAGAGAAAATTGACACCAGTCAAAGGAGCAGAGCAAAAGAATGGTTGCAGTACATTTGTTTGCGCTCAGTTGCTTCAAAGTCATGCATCTATATGTAGCAATCTTCTAGGAAGAGCTCATACATGTACTGTGGAATTGAGAAGAACTGTATTTTCACATAGCTGTAATGAACAGCTTCGAAAAGTTAATTATATGCCTTAAATGCCTTTGAATCTTTCTTTATGTCTGACTTTTTTTCTCAGCGCTGTTTGAGACCAACACAGAAAATTTTGTCGTTCCAGAATTCAGTTCCAAAGCGTGTGTCTGCAGGAAGGCTGTAGTTTTCAAGTTTTCAGGAATATGTCCTCCCCTGCTCTTACAACACAGGGGACAAAATTGTTTAAAACTTCATCCATAATTGTTCTGAGAGTATGTCAAATGAGCTATGATGTAACAACTGCTATAGCAACTATTCCTTTTGGTTCAAAAGCTGAAATAAACTGCTGACACATCATATTTCACATGCTAGATGAGACAGTTTGGGCATAATGTAGTAATATTAATATATTCTACAGAAACTGTAGTAATATTAATATATTCTATGGAAACTGAGACTACTCAAATATACATATAGCATAGAATACTTTAGGCTGAGAATAATTTTGAGAATACGGATTTAAAGCATATTAGTTAGCCTCTGGTTAACTGTTATTAAGAACTATACATAATTAAGCCCAATTAATCTAATTAAACTTCCAACTGACAAGGGTTTCCAGTTGGCTGAAGTTTTGCAGAGCTCTTTTGTACATGACAGCAAACATTAACCTTTCATTTGAGCAGCTGACCCTCAAAAAGATGTCCCACTAAGAGATCATATCATATACAATATAGTCTAACCACAGGCCTGACCGCTGAAAGGTCAATAATTTCCATCATCTTTCAATGTTAGGAATACATTAGGGAGATTTTTTTCCTCTGTGTTTCTCAAGAAAAGCCATGTTTGGTGAGCTTCCTCTTCTTTGTTTCTATTTTCTGAATCTTAAATTATTAATTGCTTATACAGTTAAGCTGAAGGAGGTCCAAGATTTTCTGTACTTCAGACAGGATTTAACTTCTTCCATACAGAATGTTATTCTCAAACAGAGCCAAATTCTTAACTATTCAGTGGGAATACTCTTCAGTTATGAAGAAGAGACTGTGTCAATGTGTAAATACACATGCATATAATATATACACACATCTATATATGTATGTGTATATATATGGTATATATTCTATATCTATGCATATAATCCCTATGAAAGTCCATTCTAAAGATCTAAGGATGTCAGAAATTGAAACCATCAGTTATTCTGTTTACCACCAGAATTCTCCCATGAATAGGAATTTTCAGTAATTTTTATGTTTAAACTCTCAAACTTTTTTTGGTTAAATAGTGCTCGTGTTTCTTGTTGGAAAGGGCACATCAATGGGCTATGAAGCACTGAGGACTATGAAGCACTGTTCTCAAGGCACAACATTAATAGCCTGCCTAACTGCATGACAGGATAGACTTTGCCTAAGCAGAGCTTTCGGGAATTTTAGTATCTCCTACAGAAGATATAGCCAGGTGCAGAAATATGATATGCATGTCATGCTGAGCACTGAGCTCAATGTCAGAGGTATGGGAGTGTCTTGCTGACTCTAAATCTGCTGTTTCGGGCGGTTTTTATCTGAAGCAGGTCATCTTCTGTACCTTGATTTCATAATTAATTTTTAATCTTTCTTGTTTATTAAGGATGTCATTCTTTCAGTGTAAAGATTATATTTAATTTCTTGTTTGAACAGTATGCAGCACTTCTATCCCACTGAATACCTGAGAGCAGCTCTCTGATAACTACAACATTCTTGCACAATTGTTTTTCCTACCTCTCCTTTTAACCTC
>NW_005054299.1:6896236-6896595 GCF_000277835.1 Geospiza fortis
TTCTTGCATTTCCTTAATAAAAAGCCCAAGAGAACTGCTGTAGAAAGGTGCAATAGCTGCAAGGTGATGATCTGCTGTGCAATGAAGTGCATGGGAACATGTTCAAAAGGCCTTAAACAGGAATCAAGCGCTAACTTAAAAAGAAAGAGGAGAGCAATGAACACTGCAATAATTTTACCCATAGACTTGAGAAACCACAGATGGAGATTCGTTGAATCTGTATTTCTCAGGGCTACTACAAGCAGACA
Organism: Geospiza fortis; assembly: GCF_000277835.1. NCBI lineage: Eukaryota > Metazoa > Chordata > Aves > Passeriformes > Thraupidae > Geospiza > Geospiza fortis. The sequence goes on from NW_005054299.1 coordinate 6,896,485, forward strand.
AAGACAATACAATAGCCATCTTCTCAGAAGGTTGTTTAATAATAACAGACATTATGTTTCTTTACTCTGCTCCCAAGCCTCTTTTAACTGTTATATAATATGCATACACAT
>NW_005054299.1:6896625-6967139 GCF_000277835.1 Geospiza fortis
GTAGAATCAGGTTTCTTCTTGGCCATACTCCTTCTGGCCCAGGAAGGTAGAGTTTTTCAATGCACTTCAAGAGAAAGGGTGGAGAACAAGTTAACCAGAATACCTCATGGCCTGAGCACCTCACTAACATGACAGATACAGGTTCAAGCATTCCTTGTTTGAAGAAAGCACAAAACTCCCAATTTTTGGATGAATTAGTGGAGTATCATGGAAAAGGATGGAAACTGAAGCATCTGAGTGCTTGTTTGTTGTCACATACAACTACATAGAAGATAAAGGTGGAATTTTTATGGCACTCTGCCTAAACTTGAACTATGAGTACTGTGCAGGATATAGTACAGGATTGAAGCTCCTGCCAAAAGAACAGCTCTTTCAACCATGCATGCAGCTTCCAGGCAAAGCACAAAAATAATATATACATATCTATCAGACTAGGTTTATTTATTCCATTTGTAAAAGAATATCAAACACAGGAGATACTAAAGTAATGATGGCCTATGATTGGTTATGGTTATTTCAGAGGATTTAATAACCTGAGATTTTCATTCTAATTCTATTTTTGAAGTAATGAAACAATATTTCAGAAAGTGAAGGGCTTTGGACAAACAAAATATTTAAAGAACATGGCTTTCTGATTATTTATTTTCCTTACATCTCACCTTCAATAATTTCAGAAATATTTCACCTCTACAAAATTTACCAAGTGTATCACTGTACAACCGACACAGTTCTACTCCTTCTGCAGCCAAATAAAACAAAGAAAAGTATTTGTACAAATGCAGCCAATTTGCCTAGAAGTATTTTCAATCTTCTGTCATGATCAGTACATGATTAAAGTTGTCTCATGATCATATAGATAAAATACCAAGGACCCAGTTCTGCTACAGTCACATAGAGCAGTGGTTTGGTCTGGAGGCACAAACTGGAGTGTCATGGAACTATCATTATACTTAAGTCAAGCACATTTTCAAATCAGACCTCTTAGATGTGAAGGTAAGAGGTGCTACAAACACTTCTGCATTTTCAGCATCTAATTTAGCTCTGTTCCTGTGGTCTTAACATCCTGAAACCATAATAGAAATAAAAGACTGCTGGCAGGCTCTGCTGGAAATATAAGTAGGGTGTCCAAAGGCTTACTATTTATTTACACACCTAAACATAAATAATCCCCTCATGTACCACTTTTACCCATAGGCTAAAACACATAGTTTTACATGAAGGTCATACTTGTCCTCATGTTTTGGAAACATAATCTGTCTTTTAAGGTCTGCAATTCTTGTTCCAACTGTGGATTTATAAATCCCTCCACTTTCAAAGAATTAAAGAATTCTTAAGGCTTAAGGTTGTTTTCATTTGGATGGGGCAAGTATTAAAAGAAAGTCCACTAGAGTGTCAAATATACATATAGAAATGCACATATTTCTCATGAATATTTGAGAGGGTAAAACTTGGTAGCTGAAAGGCCAAGACAATAGAAAAAAAATGTCAATATAAACTTTTTTTTTCTGAACACAGTTGAGAGATGTCTCACCTTGACATGCACCACTGGGAGGAGTTTTGAATTAATAGTGATAGCTGTGTTGAAATTCAGTATCAGAAACGAATTAAAATTTGAAATTTATTTTAAAACTGTTTGTTTCAGTTTAAGTCTCTTCCTTTTCATATTCCTCTTCCAGTCCAACACCAGAATGCTACAGGAAGTCCAAGGCTGTCTAAATGATTTCTAAGGAGAAGCCGATGTACTGTAGGCCATATCTGGGTGTGCAGTCAAGCTGCTGGACATTTAATCCATATAGGGATCTTATCCCAGCCTATGGCAGAAATATTTTTGCCTTATTTCAGGCTTTGGGGGTCATAAGGCTGATTTCAAGAAAATCTTAGGGGCTTTCCTTGGGGTGAAGTCTAAAGGAGTGTCCCTGTTTCCGTCCCCCTGTAACCTACCACATCTCCCTGGCGCTGCAGGAGGGGAAGCTGAGACGTTTCCACAAGGAGCTTCTCCTCTGTGTGAGGGATGCAATAAAGCTTGACATGGTCTGCACAAGGCTGTGCAAGTCCTTGTTCATACTTTCCAAAAATCTTACTGAACAACCTAAAAAAGGTAAAAAAATACCTTTTACTTAATTTGAAGAAGTATTCCCCAAAAACTTTTATATATTCTAGATAGACTTCTGCCTGGAAAGAAAATATTATTTAGAGAGAAGATTCAGCTCAGAGCAAAAATCTTTAGATTACCAAAATTATTTTACTAAATTGATTGCTATAATCTAGAATAGTCTTCCCTAAAACTAAACATTTATAAACTTCAGATGATCCTGACATTTGAGGAGTCTAGCCCAATGCTTTAGTTTCTGTTGTTTACGACCCAAGTATAGAACTAAAGTTTTCCAAATTAATTGTGTGTGAAAGGAGAATTAAGCCCAGAAATTGTTTGTTCCCTATTCTTCCACAGTCTTCCCAAATAAATTTGGTAAATTGTTTACAGTCTACTCCCATGTCTGAGGCCCTCACTGGATCAAATGTCTGTTTCATTTTGCCCTGTCTTGTTTAGACTGCAGACTCTCTGGGCTGTGGACTGCCTCTTCTGATAAATCTCTACACAGCACAGAGTACAATGGAATATGATTACTTGTCTGGAGATCTTAATATAAAAGGATCTAATATAATGCAAACATTAGGAGACATAATACCATGTCATATCATATCAATGACAGGAGATAAACAGAGTCAGCCTACAGCACTCTGTGTGGGGAGCCTGCAGAGACCCTGCAGTGAAGAGGAAATATAGAAATGGAAAATACTTTTAGGTTTTCCAGAGCTACAGGTTAATTCCTTCTCCAGTAACCAGGATGAATAGGATGAAGGCCATAAAATATGACTGCCCTTCTTAATTGGAAAACAGGCAGTAAACGAGCTGCCCCTTTAGGATCAAAGACACTATTAAAAATGAAAGATATTATTACAGTTATTGTAGGGTTTTAATAGTAGCATTTATCAATAGCCTTTCTCACTGGGGAAATTGCTATAAATACCCAGCTGGCTTACAAGCAACTATATTGTTCATAACATCAAATGACTGGCCAAGCATTACCTTCTGATTTTCTTTTTCTATTTCATTTTATATCCTTAAACCTAGACTCTAGAAAATACATTTTTAAACAAGGAGTAGTTCATTCTCTGATATATGGCTGAGGTAACAGCAGAGCTGCTAATCTTAGGTAAAGTTTACCTCTGTAAAAAATTGAGATATCACTTATTCATTCCTCTCACTGTTTATTTTCAAGGGCTAAATAAACATGAAAATTTGTCTCCTGAATGTCTGAGGTATAATAACAGGCTGCATCTCTTTCTCCCACCCCATCAGTAGGCTATATTTGGTAGAATTATGCCAGATGCCTCTGGGTTCATGTTAGTTATTCAGCAAAATTGAAAGAGACAAACTAAGAGGAAACTGTTAGACAGTATAATCCCAGGGATAGCCTTAAGATCAAAACAAAACAGTATGTTAAAAATAAATTGCATTTTGTAATCTTTCACATTTTCTTTATAGGAAAGACAGATTTGGTGTCATCAAGGTATTAATATCCACATTTCTGAGGAAAAAATATTTTCCAAATGTCTGTTCACACTTTCCTTGGGTGGAAATCTTCTACCCCTTTCCCTTCTGGTAGTGTGGGGATTGTGGCAGAACTTCCCTGTGCTCCTGGGACCTTGCCATTACTGAGGTGTTCCATGTTGGTAGCTATTTCGCAACAAGATTGTCTGGTGTGTTCACCCTGCTGGGTAACACCTCCTACACTTTTTCTTTTAGGATGCAGAGGTTAAGAGACAGAATCATGAAATGAGGGCATATTTCTCCTGATCTGAACCCATTCCTTTCTCTTTCCAACTCTTGTTTTTCTCTCCTTCTTAATCATAGAACTAGAGGATAATTAAGCTGCAAGGGACCTCAAGAGGTCTCTAGTCCGAGCTTCTACTCAGAGGCTCACCTTTAAGATCAGTTAATGTTATTTAGTCCTTTACTCAGACAGGAATTCAGAACCTCCAAAGACAGAGATTTCATCTTTTCCATACTATACTCAATATTTAGATGAAGGCTCACAACACCAAGTAAAGGACTTTCTTCCCTTTCCTTGATCTCCTGTCTGTGTTCCTGGTGATGCAGCTCAGAACATTATTTGTCTCCTTTGCTACCAGAGCACACTACCAGCTCATGTCCAGCCAGCCCCTCAAGTCCTGCAGAGATGCTCCTCAGCCAGCCAGTCAGTGGCCTGTACTGCTTCAGGAGTTCATTTGTTCCCACATGCAGGACTAGGCATTTTTCCTTTCTGAGTTTCAGAAGGTTCCTGTTGGCTCATTCCTCCATTTGTCCCAGTCTTTCTGGACAGCAGCTCTGCCCTAGGTCCACCCAGTCAGTGTCATTTGCAAACCCAGTGACCACACACTCCATCCCCTCGAGCAAGGCCTTGGTAAAGATGCTAAACAGGTCTGGTCAAGACAGACCCATGCACTCATCATCAGCCTACAGGCAGTTTGGTCCGCTTCCTTCACAGCCTGATTAATTTTTTTTACCATCTTACTCATTTTCCTTGTTCAGCCCTTTATTATTAATGTAATGCTAAGGACTACTCTCATTTCTGTTTGAGTTTTGTCTCCTTTTTGCACTGTAGCTCCTTCATGAGTTTTCTGCTTGGACAAGCTGATGTCCTGCTACCTGTCCTTGCTTTTCTGTGTATGGGGAGGGACCATTCCTGTACTTGGAGGATACTGTCATTAAGGATCTGCAAACTTACTCTGAGCTCCTTTCCTCTTTGAAGCTCCTTCTCATTGTGTCCCATCTACCATTTTCCAGAATAACCTTAAATCTGTTCTCCTTCCTCAGGATCTTGAACTCCTATTTCATGGTGACTATAACCAAGGCAACAAAACCAAGTAGTTACCAACCAACCAACCATTACAACCCAACTAGTCCCATCTGGTTAAGTGAATAGCAGATGCAGCTATGTGCCATCCCTCTTTGGTATAGTACCTGCACCTGACCATGTAATGTTGTTGCCCTTCCAGTAGATAACAGAGAAAAGAAAGTTCTCCAAAAGAACTAGGGTCTGGGTACAGAGACATCCTGAGTTGTTTAAACAAGGCTTCATCTACTCCCTCATCCTATGGAGACAGTCTGTAACACAATTCTCTTTGTTCTGAATGTTGTGTATCCCTCCACAACAACCTCTCAGCCACGTGAGCTGTCCCACCACAGTAACTAAGCCCAGGGGTGATGCAGTTTGGTGACCATGAGCAGAGCTCTAGTTCCTCCCTTTTTCTTTGGCAGTGTACACAGCTTGGAGATGGGCCTTCTTTTCCTTTTTTTCCTCACTCCTAAGGCCTGCCCTGTACATAACACCCTATTGTGTCATCTTGTCTGTAAAACTGAGTATGGTGGATAAGGAAAGTTAAGAAAAATAGATTAGATACACATACACATACAAATAGGTAGACATGGATGTTAGGCCTTAGAATGGTGAATGAACACATTCTAAAAACATGTGTCAAAGGCTAATGCAGCTGAGGACCCTCTGAATGTGCAGATATTCTGAAATGTTGAGGAAAGTAACTGGAAAACCACAATGCAAATCATGCAAGGCTTCATCTACTCCCTCATCCTATGGAGACAGTCCATAACCGTCTATAGGAAGGCTGATACCTTCCTATACAGTTCCCCAGTTAGCAGATGGTTTTTGAATAATCCTAATCTCTACACTCCCTAAAATAAATTCCCATTTGATAGTTTGATGTGACACAGAGAAATCTCTTTTAAATCATAAATGTAAACCAGACCTCTTCATGATATATCGGTTTCCTACTGCAGATGCTTTTTCATTATTTCCTCCTCCCTACCAGACAAACTCCACAAAGGCCATTGACAGCTTTTTTTTCTGTCTTATTTAAATAGCTACACAATCCAGTGTCATGAGTTATGAAAATTTTCCCATGTTTTAAACTAAGACCAGCATTATTAAAAATGTATTGATGCACTGTAATTATTGCAGCTTTCTAAAAATAATCTATTAAAATAGATTTATAAAATGTCATTATCCTGTCATAACTGTATCTAATTAGTCTATATCCTCAGCTTTACATTTCACTGTGCATTTAAAATTTATGCATTTACTTCTTTGTCAGGTACCTGTAGTTGGTTTTGGTTAGCTAATAGTGGGTTTGTGTGCAAGACTTGGCACAGTGAGTACAGTTTGCTCTACTAAAAGTTTTACCTTAAAATTTTTCAAGGGCTGTGCTTCTCTTATCAGGCAAGGTAGAGAAGACAGCTCCTGGCAGTTAGATCAAAAGTATCATTAACAAAAGTTAGTGGTCAGCTAAATTTAGTTATTTTACACTTGGGACTGAGGTTTGGAATTGAATGACAGAAGATGGGGTATTAATATATGATCTTTTGAGTTCATACCCTCTATTTTATGAAGTTTATGAGTTTTATGAAGTGCAAATACTGGGCGCTCATTAAAATTAATAATAATTTAGTGGCATCTCTTTAGTTTGATAGTATAACCTGTCTTTTCTGCACTAAAATCACAAGGTGATCAAACATGAAAACTTTGCAGGCAGTGAAAGAGCTTGTAATCTTTCTACTTGCAGCTCTGGGTTTGCTAAGTTTCACTGTTTTGTATTTTACAATGCTCTTCAAATCCAAATAAACTGAAAGCATTCTTTTTTCCATTTGTCCTTACTGTTCTCACAAGGAAATCACTAACCATGAAATTAAGTCTGCAAGTGAAGTTCCGGAGCAGTGTTAGCAACATGAATAATGCATTGCTCATAACTTAAATTGAGTCAAGTGCACTGACTATAGATATGATTGCAAAAAAAGAAGTAAGAATAAGAAATTCTCACTGTGGCCTAGTTTACTATTAATGGAATTAAAAGTGTCATCAGACATAGTAGATTCATAATAGATTCATTTCTGAGTTATTCCCATTCCAGAATAATGACTATAAACTCAGCATTAAGCATTATTGAAGCATTTATCCTTTTCATGAGAATGAATAGTATTATTATTCAGTATTACAGCAGACTGGTATGAATGCCAAATGCTTTTAAAGTTTCCTGCATAATTTGTAACTAAACCTCCACCAAAGTGATGACTTTTTCTGTTCAGCCTCATCATCTCAGCAACTGAAGAAAGAAAAAAATACTTTCTCAGCCTACCCACGAAATAGGTGCCAATGGCAATGAGTCAGAATCACAGAATGGTTTGGGTTGGAAGGGACCTTGCAGATCACCTCATTCAAACCCTCCCTTCCATGGGCAGGGACACCTTCCACAAGAGCAGGGCACACAAGGGCTCATGCAACCCAGTCTCGAACATTTCCAGGGATGGGGCATCCACAGCTCCTCTGGGCAACCTGTGCCAGGGCCTCACCACCCTCACAGCCTAGTGTCAATCTACTCTCTTTCAGTTTGAAGCCATTACCTCTTGTCCTGCCACTTGATGCCCTTGTGAAAAGTCCCTCTCCCTCTGCTGAGCTGGACCCCTTTGGGTACTGGAAGGTGCTCCAAGGGGTCCCCAAAGCCTTCACTTCTCCAGGCTGAGCAACACCAACTCTCTCAGCCTGCTTTCATGGAGAGGTGCTCCAGCCCTCTGAGCATCTTCTTGGGCCTCTTCTGGACTCAATCCAACAGGTCAGAAGACTGTTTTGACAATGCACAGGTAAAGCAAGATAATTAATATACAAATTAAAAATATATCGTTACATATATATATATATAATATATATGAATATTAAGGTTCTTTACTGTCATTCAAAACATAACAGACTTTACTGAAGATCAAAAAATCTTTCAAAAAATTAAAAAAGATAGAGTGGTTATTGAAACTTTTCAGTGCCTATTCCAGCCACAGGACAACAGAGTTCTTGGAACAAAAAGTGTGTCATCTCATACATCATAAAACTGTCAGCACAGTCAGGTACCACTCCTGACCACTGTGCATGATTAAAAGTATAAATAGATAAGGATAAAAATGGTAACAGCAATTGATAGAAGCCAATTCTGAAATTCTTTCCACTTCTACTTTGTAAACTAGGACCTCTGGGCATGCAGTACAGAAGTGGGAAAAAGCAAGAAATATTGGTGTCTTGCCATCATTATCTTCTCTATTTATAATGAGCAAATTATACAAAATAAATTTTTGTATGCAGACCACACATGCTATATTCTTATCTTGCTTTGATTCATTATTTTATTCCAAATAAGGAGTATTGCTTTGGATATTCAGTTGCTGGTCACAATTAGAAAATGTCCATATCTGATATTTGTGCCAAGTAGCTGAGTTTCTTTTCTTACTAGTAGAGTGCTGTCTGTCATGTCTTTGGCTCTGTTGTCTTAAATGACCTCTACCCTGCTCGGAAATGCCAGTAAAAGATGAATAGAAGTGGAGTCTGGTTTAAAACTCAGACCTGTGCTATGACATGGTATACCATTAATACAACGTTCATTCTCCATTTGCTACACATCTTTGACATTATCCTCTGGTTCCTAAGGTCTTTGTTGTAGGCACCATCCTGAGAATATTTCCAAACGGCAATAGGAACTCCCAAGGCTGCAAACACATGCTCAGACTGGAGGCCAAAGGCATAAGCCAGAAAATGGCATATTGCTGTTTGTCTACCCGTAACCACGGTAGTACTTTTCCCTTGATGGCTTTTTAATTTTCATTTACTTTAATAAGTTTCATGTCGGAAGGTAGAAGACACCTCCACAAAACTGATGCAAAAGACCCGATTCCCTAATGAAATGCTAAAAAATACAGGGAAATGGAAAATATTGAGATAAAAAAATAGCCTTCTTCCTCAAATAGTCTGTCTGTATTTCCAATTACAGTGCTTCACCCTATTCTAACCCTTTTTGCAACACAAAATTAAACACTTTTCATGCAGCCTCTGCCTGACCCTAAGATGGATGCTTTTTTAGCACTGATGTAATAGCTTTTTCATATACAGCTTGAAAAGCTTTCAAAAACCATAGCAATTACAAAGCTGTGTAAATGTGAGCTGGGATTACAAGTAATAGTACAGTAAGATCTTAATTCAACTCTTTTTGTTACAGCTATTCCATGGAAAAAGGAACTCGATAGGCTGTGTTGTACAAAAACAAATGGGAAGCAACAAAGAGATTGACTGGTGTTCCTTATCTGAAGATTGAGTTTCAAGTGCTAAATAGATTGAAGCTTAGAGAAAGGGCTTGAGAATAACCAGAATTTAATTTTTTTTCTATCTTTCAATTTGATCCCAAATTTCTGGTCTTTTAGATGATTTGAAATAAGAAAATCAAAACCTAATACCATGGTAGTTTCTTGGATAAAAAAATAATTCAAATATAATAGGATAAAGAAAAGCAAGGCATCTGGGGAAATGTAGCTTATCTTAGCACAAGCTTTAGAAGTTTCTGTCTCCTGCTGGAACATGTGTAAAAATTAGGAGTCCTGAGAATCAAGATTGTTCCTTTCTTAAAAAAAAATAAAAAGGTAGTAGTCAAGTTAACTGTTATGGACTGAGAGAACAGAAACTTTTATGCTGTGATTTTAGTATTAAATATTCCAATGGGTAGGAGATAAAACAAATAGATTATAATAACCTATTAAAATATAGATTTTCATGTTTTTGTAAATGTTGAGCTTCTTTTATATTGCCTTGCACTGTATGTTGGTTTGTATTGACTGACAGGACATCAGCTGGGCAACCTGTGCCAGGGCCTCACCACCCTCACAGCCTAGTGTCAATCTACTCTCTTTCAGTTTGAAGCCATTACCTCTTGTCCTGCCACTTGATGCCCTTGTGAAAAGTCCCTCTCCCTCTGCTGAGCTGGACCCCTTTGGGTACTGGAAGGTGCTCCAAGGGGTCCCCAAAGCCTTCACTTCTCCAGGCTGAGCAACACCAACTCTCTCAGCCTGCTTTCATGGAGAGGTGCTCCAGCCCTCTGAGCATCTTCTTGGGCCTCTTCTGGACTCAATCCAACAGGTCAGAAGACTGTTTTGACAATGCACAGGTAAAGCAAGATAATTAATATACAAATTAAAAATATATCGTTACATATATATATATATAATATATATGAATATTAAGGTTCTTTACTGTCATTCAAAACATAACAGACTTTACTGAAGATCAAAAAATCTTTCAAAAAATTAAAAAAGATAGAGTGGTTATTGAAACTTTTCAGTGCCTATTCCAGCCACAGGACAACAGAGTTCTTGGAACAAAAAGTGTGTCATCTCATACATCATAAAACTGTCAGCACAGTCAGGTACCACTCCTGACCACTGTGCATGATTAAAAGTATAAATAGATAAGGATAAAAATGGTAACAGCAATTGATAGAAGCCAATTCTGAAATTCTTTCCACTTCTACTTTGTAAACTAGGACCTCTGGGCATGCAGTACAGAAGTGGGAAAAAGCAAGAAATATTGGTGTCTTGCCATCATTATCTTCTCTATTTATAATGAGCAAATTATACAAAATAAATTTTTGTATGCAGACCACACATGCTATATTCTTATCTTGCTTTGATTCATTATTTTATTCCAAATAAGGAGTATTGCTTTGGATATTCAGTTGCTGGTCACAATTAGAAAATGTCCATATCTGATATTTGTGCCAAGTAGCTGAGTTTCTTTTCTTACTAGTAGAGTGCTGTCTGTCATGTCTTTGGCTCTGTTGTCTTAAATGACCTCTACCCTGCTCGGAAATGCCAGTAAAAGATGAATAGAAGTGGAGTCTGGTTTAAAACTCAGACCTGTGCTATGACATGGTATACCATTAATACAACGTTCATTCTCCATTTGCTACACATCTTTGACATTATCCTCTGGTTCCTAAGGTCTTTGTTGTAGGCACCATCCTGAGAATATTTCCAAACGGCAATAGGAACTCCCAAGGCTGCAAACACATGCTCAGACTGGAGGCCAAAGGCATAAGCCAGAAAATGGCATATTGCTGTTTGTCTACCCGTAACCACGGTAGTACTTTTCCCTTGATGGCTTTTTAATTTTCATTTACTTTAATAAGTTTCATGTCGGAAGGTAGAAGACACCTCCACAAAACTGATGCAAAAGACCCGATTCCCTAATGAAATGCTAAAAAATACAGGGAAATGGAAAATATTGAGATAAAAAAATAGCCTTCTTCCTCAAATAGTCTGTCTGTATTTCCAATTACAGTGCTTCACCCTATTCTAACCCTTTTTGCAACACAAAATTAAACACTTTTCATGCAGCCTCTGCCTGACCCTAAGATGGATGCTTTTTTAGCACTGATGTAATAGCTTTTTCATATACAGCTTGAAAAGCTTTCAAAAACCATAGCAATTACAAAGCTGTGTAAATGTGAGCTGGGATTACAAGTAATAGTACAGTAAGATCTTAATTCAACTCTTTTTGTTACAGCTATTCCATGGAAAAAGGAACTCGATAGGCTGTGTTGTACAAAAACAAATGGGAAGCAACAAAGAGATTGACTGGTGTTCCTTATCTGAAGATTGAGTTTCAAGTGCTAAATAGATTGAAGCTTAGAGAAAGGGCTTGAGAATAACCAGAATTTAATTTTTTTTCTATCTTTCAATTTGATCCCAAATTTCTGGTCTTTTAGATGATTTGAAATAAGAAAATCAAAACCTAATACCATGGTAGTTTCTTGGATAAAAAAATAATTCAAATATAATAGGATAAAGAAAAGCAAGGCATCTGGGGAAATGTAGCTTATCTTAGCACAAGCTTTAGAAGTTTCTGTCTCCTGCTGGAACATGTGTAAAAATTAGGAGTCCTGAGAATCAAGATTGTTCCTTTCTTAAAAAAAAATAAAAAGGTAGTAGTCAAGTTAACTGTTATGGACTGAGAGAACAGAAACTTTTATGCTGTGATTTTAGTATTAAATATTCCAATGGGTAGGAGATAAAACAAATAGATTATAATAACCTATTAAAATATAGATTTTCATGTTTTTGTAAATGTTGAGCTTCTTTTATATTGCCTTGCACTGTATGTTGGTTTGTATTGACTGACAGGACATCAGCTGATCTGTGATGTTTAGCGTTTAAATTCATACCATTCAAGCACAGGAAAGTGCATTTTCTTCAAAATACCCCATCTGTATGTGTGCATGACCATACCGATGTAAAGTCAGTCTCTGCAGAATATGATATTACAGGGACACCCAACATATATATAGCATTCCCAGAGCATATTATGAACCTCCTGGAAAACAATCTAGAAAAACTGCTTCTTGCATTTTACCTCCTGTGAATTTTGTCGTTAGCAGTTTTATGAATCTTTGACTATGAAAAGCTGGTGCCTTATTGATCCAGTTTAAGAAATACTTAAAAATATTTTAAAAACCAAGCAAACATAAAACACCCCAACCAACCAAAAAAAGAAAAATCAGAGTATCTATGTAGATATCTTCCTTCTCTCCCTAGCATTAGACAGGAATTTGTGTGGATGATTTGGAATAGGTGCAATGAGTTGAAAGGGAAACATAAAATGAAAGTGCATTACCAGTGCACAGAAAAGTGGTACACACACTGCTACACACACTGCTCTGTGTGTGTAGAAATCAAATTGCCAGTAAGTATCCAGCCTGAAAAAAATCCATCCTTCAGCAGGCTGACTGCTTAAATGGGCCTTAGATTTCTTAGTATTTCTCATTGCCCACCAGTGATTCAGTAAGTGCCTTTCTACTATTAAAAATCAGTCCAAGATTTTAATGAGACAGAAAAGTTGGTTCAGTGAATTCCAGCTCTGTTTTTTCTAGAGTATGAGCAGCATTGCTGAATACGAGAGTAAGTATAGTGTTTCTCTGCAGGTGAGCTGCCCTTTTTCTTTTTTTTTCTCAACTAATTTTCTCCCCCTCTTCCTTTTCTCTCCCCTGTGACTGAAGACAGCATGTCTATCAATGCCTGCCAAAGCCATGGAGAAAATGTTGCTGGCAAAGGCCAATGCAAAGAGAACCACAAATCTCTGGCACTCTCAACGTGCACACCCAGCAGCAGTGTTGGTATCACGGCTCCCATCAGCCATTCCTTCCTATCACATCCCCCTCCACCTTCCTTTTTTTATTCCCTACGTTGTTCTCAGGCAGCAGCTATGTGTAAACAGGATGTGGGAGCTGTAGTGAAATGTATTCAAGTCCTGTACACCTCCCTCCTCACCTCTGGCTGCAGCATACATCCTGCCTGGAACATCTGCTTCAGATAAATACAAGGAGTTCAAACTGTGCGGGGAAGGGCACAGCCTGGAGTTCTTCAGCCTATTCTTGTCACCCTCATTCTTTAACATTTAAAAAATGTAGAAAAAGCATTTTACTTCTAACTGGGAGGCAGATTTCCTAAAAATGAACTGTTGAATAATTGTAAACAGCCTTCTGTCCTATATTTAAAAATTGAAAGATACTCTAAGCCCATTAAGAATAATGCAACCTACTGTTTGTTTACATATTAGTTCTAGTAATGTTAACTGAAAGGTGCACATTCATATGCTGTTGATACTCTTGATGTAACTCAAGAGGGACTTTCATGGTTAACAGTGCAGTTTTCAAAAACGCCTCTGGTAATATGGCTAAAATTGATCATAGGGCTTTATAGCACAGTCACTCAGAAAAGATTTTAGTACAGCTTGAAAACTGAAAACCAGAATAATGCAAATGGTTGCTACTTTTCAGTAGATTCCACTGCAGGCAGTCTGGGAGATCCTGGGAATTCTGCAGTCAAAAAGGGCAACTTAGGAGTCTTTAATGACCAGGTAACCGCCAGTAATATACAATCAGTGCAGAATTGCACAGCCTCATTAGCCTTGTCAGAATTTAGACATGTGTGCATTTATGGTCATCATCACAGGCTTTTCAATGGACAGCCTAATTTTTAATATTACATCTACTGATACAGAAAAAAAAAACCTCAATGTCAAAATCATTCAATATAAAAAGAAAAAAAAAGGCATAATGTCTTTACTAATCCCAAGGGCAATAGAGAGGCCATAAATATGGCCACACCCAGAGAGCCCAGGGACATGCACATCCAGACCCAGAGAGAGAGGCTGAAGGGCTGCTGCTGGCACGGAGGAGCCCATGAGGTTGCACCTTTACTTACACCTGAGAACAGAAAGGGAACCCCTTTCCCTTCCTACTTGTCACCAGATCCCCTCCTGTTCTGACCTGACCTCTAACCCTTCTTGCTTCCCCATCCATGGAGCATAAGAAATGAATTCTGTGCCCAGTCCTGGGGAGGTTTTAGGCAGTGCTGCCCCTGCACACATGTACACATGTATGTGCCCATGCACAAATGCTCACATGGGAGTTAAGCAGGAACTGGGCTCTGTACCTAAGGGAAACAAGGGCCCACAAGAAGAAATCAGGTAGAAAATAACATTAACAAATCTGTATTTCTACTTTGACTGACTTAAGGAGGATTAAGGCCTTTTCAGAGATATTAGAGATATTAGATACTAATGGGCTTTTGAACCAAACCTCCATTTAACTTTGCACACATCTCTTGCATTTATTTTCTGAAGCTCTTGTGCAAGTATTTTGATCAATACAGCTGATCAAACACAGCCATCTGCAATGGTACTGTCTATATCTGGATTAACCACAAATTCTGCCTTTATAATGAACTGACAGAAATAGCACTTCTGGGGTACCACTCACCTCTTGTTAAAGTAGATCTCTAATGTTCACTGAACATCCTATTAAATAAGTTTAGCCCAAAGGTGCCTGCTTTCTCCAAGGTCAAAAGCCGGACCCACATAACCTTGCCTACAGAGGAAAACATTTCAAATATTTGAGATGCCTCTTACACTTAATGGCATAATTAATTGAAGCAAAATTTTGAGGAAAACATTCTTAAATGAATGAAGTAAAATTGAAATCCTGTAAATTAAATTAGAAGTACCTCTTTTTTTACCTCTTTTTTTATATACACTGTACTCACAAGACATCTTGCAGATGCTTTCGCAATGTTTTTTTATTTTATACATATATGTATAAAGGATTGGAGGAGGGGGGCAGGGAGCTCTGTGGTTTCTTGGGTTTCTCTGTGGTTTCTTTTTTCCCCCCTTTTATGGAAAAAAGATCTACAAAATAAAGCACATAGTTTTCATTAGACATTAGACACAAAATTGCAACAGCCCATTCATTCAAACGTCTTTTGCAATATATCACGCTCACAAAGTCTCACCTTTTTCACCATAGAGAAAAAAAAATCATCAGTGGAAGGAAGACATTTCAATTAATAATTCTATCATAAGCTGGGATCTGACTTGAGTACTTTGATTCAGCTAAACTTAATGACAAAGTATGGATGGGAAGACAAGACTGTGGTAAAGAGCATAATCTCTTCTGCAAAAGTATTTTGTCTGGAGAACTGCTAAGCCTATACAGTATGAGAATATTTCATCCCTGCAAAAGCATGGAAACTCAGACTCTCCACTTTTGTACTCCTTTCAAACTGTACCAGTATCTAACAATCAATGTGAGATCAGGACTTATACCACAAGGTCATACAGAAAAGCTTAAACAAATTAAAAAATCAAAGGGAAAATGGAGCTGCAGCAGTGGGGAGTTGCTCAAGGTAACTCAACAGGTTTCTAGCAGGACTGGAAGTTGAACACTTGAGGCTCCCTTAGAATCCTCTATCTGCAAACTATCCTCAATTCCTACTATCACTAAGCCTTTTAAATCAGGGCTGCATGCTCACCATCCCCAAGGTAATAAAGTTATAAGTCTTCTTTTAAAAGCAAGAAGCACTTTTCATCCTTTCAGGGGGAGCAGCAACGCTCTTGAGAGTGTGATATTTCAATGCAAACAGGCTGTAGCTCTGAGGACATAAAAGACAGACTACTCACAGTAAGCAACAACCGGTCAGCACACTCTGCAGTGAGAGTCAGGATTAAAATTTCCTGCATAGACATGAAAAACTAATGCAGATATTATTCCTTGTAATGTGATCAGGCCTGGGTCTAGGCTGTAACAGGTCCTGTTTGCCACTCTAGCTTAGTTCAAGGCTCAGTACAAGAAGGAAATTTATTACAAGGCCTAGGATGCTCTAGGTTTTCTTACTCATCCCATTTCTAAGGGTAATTTCAGCCTTTTCTAGTTGTCTGAAATCCATTTTGGAAAGTGCTTATTTGAAAGGACTTGAAATTAAATAGGCCAAAAAATAAAATCTACAGACATTACAAAACAGTACTTTATCATAGTATCCTTCATCACTTTTTGCTCTCAAGTCACAGGAATTGCAAGTGCCAGCTTCTCTGCAATTTGCTTGCCAGTTTCTCTGCAGCCACCCAAGCAGCACTATCTCAGAGCACATTTGCTGCTGAGCTGACATTCAGCTCTCCAAAATGTATGTAAAGCTTCATAAACTTCTCCTACTTCCAGCACAGAAACCTTGTTAGTCTTTTAAACCACATACATCTTCCAGGCAGAAGGTAAAGGCAACCTGTAGTGGCCACTGCTGCCCAAACGAATAGGAAAGGGACAATGTTTTCTTTACATTTCTGACATGACACATCACAAAGAAATGCCAGATCAGGGTCAAGTTACACTAAGCCACACTGTGCTTTTTGGTCTTGTGATGTGACGTAAGCTCTTACCAAGCAATGGAAGAATTGTAATGTAAAGAAAGGCTTTTGAAAGGTCTGCTAGAAGGAATTAATTGTTGAGCATGGGAAGAAACTAAGTGGCTGGTGTTCCCCAAGAACTAAGTGCTGGCTCCAAGCTGTGCTCCGGGGTTGTGCCCTGCTGGAATGAACAGACCAACCCACATGTCCCACGTCAGCATCAGAGGCCACCCAGTGCCACTGGAGAGTGCCAAGTGGCTGGAGGGGACTCTGTTGTCCAGCTGTTTGGTGGCAGCTGCAGCACAGTGACCATGCAGCCCACACTCTCCTCTGCCCCCTGAACGTGGCTTCTCCATTTTGCTCCCTCTTTGGGTGACTCAACACTGTCCTATTCCATACATTTCTTAGCCAGTAGATGATATCTAGTCACTCAGGCCGGGCTAGCCAAAGTATGAATGCTCAGACACAGAAAAACAGGAGAGAGGCAGCAGAACTGTGATGCTACCGGCAGAGCATGAAAATAAGGAATCAAATGGAGCCCTTGCATCCTTTCCCACCCTTATACAGTTTTCCCCTCTTTACTTTCAAAGCCAAATATCTTAATCTCTGTAAATTCTAAACCCTATTAGAGCTGGAGTGACTCACCAGGATTATGAGACAAGGAAATGTAAAGGAGTCAAAGAAAAGGCAGGTGAAAGACAGAACAGCAGGAAACAAAAGTGAGGGTAAGGAGAAAAATCACAGAACAAGAAGGGACAGGATATACCAACCCTAGGAGAGGCTTAAAAAGGTTTAGCTTAAATAGCTGAAAATTATTTTATGCTAATTTCATGCACAGTAAAGAGTAAGGTGAGAACCAAATGTAAATGACACTTCTAACTTCGAGAAAACATCATTGTTATTGTGCAGCCCTCGTATTAGAAGAGTCACTCTTGAACTTCACATCAACTCCTTCATCCTATGCAATATATAAGATGCTTTTTCCTTTAATTTTTAAAGCGCTCTACAAACTTCGCCACTTATGGAAGACACTATTTAAAGCAGGGTTCAACATACAAAGGATGGTATGTCCTTTGTATGTCCTACAAGAGCACTGTGTACACAGCTCTGGAGAAGGTGATGTTTGTAGCAGCATCACTGGGGCTTTAGGTGTGGAGGCAGAAACTGAAAGAGAGAGGGGCTTGGAAAAGAATCAGAAAATTGATGATAGAAACAGATGCAAATTAGAATAGAAAGATCTGTTAGTACAGAGCCAATCAAGAATAATACTTATTAAACCTATTCCTTATAGTACTCAGCAGGTACTAAAGTACACTTTTTCTTCTGGGATTTCAGGAAGGAAGCAATCCCAACACTCCTCATGCACACTGGGACAGTGACAGTGATTATGGCTGGAAGTAAATGGAAGAGAAAGTTTCCTTCTTCTGTTTGCACCTTCCATAATCTCTACAGTGGCAAATCCAGATTTGGAAGCCTGTTGGGTAAGCTTTTTTTACAGTTGTTTTATCTTTAGCAAACACTGCTCTTTCACAGAATAAAAAAAAATACCATAGTTCCTTCTTATATTTTTAGATTTAGTTTGTTTTGCTATTTCTACTTTAAAACAGAGGTGTTTATTTGCAACTGAGTATTCAGGAGGCCATTAGAAACACACCATGTGACAGCACACTGCAACTGCACAGTACTGCAACACTACAGTACAAGAGACTAACACCAAACTCTTCTGTTCTCCAAATTCCCCATTTTATAGATCCTTCCATTTTTCTACATCATAACTTACAAGTTTTCTGATATGAAATTATGAAAATGAGAATACAATTTGAAGCTAGACAACAAAAAAGTTATGTCTTATTGCACACTGTGGGTCTTACTGTTCAAACCTCTTCCTTAAGTAGTTAAGATGTCTGAGATATAGCTTAATATATTGTAACAAAGCTTCGATGCACATTCATAAGATTTGATTCACAGGGTCTGGGATGCCATTAGGTGGTAGGCACTAGTAAAATTATTAAATTACTTTTCTTTTTTTTTTTTTTTTTTTTTTTTTGCAGTAGTACTTGTAGAATTTTTGCTGTTTCAAGCTATCTCTCAGAACTGAATATTGACATGACAATTGCAGGTTATGACCTGTGACAGGATGTATTATTCCACTGCACTTGAGGAATAGCTCACAAATCATACACCAAATGAAATATGGAACAGAAAGAGAGTGCTGGCTCTTTCAAGTAATACATCTCTTATGAGTTCTGATTTATCCATAAACCCAACCTTCAGGTCTTCTACGGACTGCCTTCTGGGATTTTTCAGACTAATTCACAGCAACTGTCTGAAAAGTTCTTTTTCTTACTAAGAAAAGTTCATGCTTTTCCTCTCAAATTCTCAGAGCGAAACTGCTGAAGGGAGCATCACATATCCTAACGGGGAGGCTGGAGTGTGGCCACCTCTGCTGCCCTTTACAGGCCAGGTCCTGTTCTGCCTGCTGCCTTGGAGTTCTGCTGGTGCACGGAGCAGGGCGAGCTCCCTGCTGATGCTGCCTGGGCCAGCCACACTCAGGATCTGCCGGTGCCCTGGATGGGTCTGGGTGGCCAACAGGGCTTCCCAGCTGCTCTGTGTTGCGCCCCTTCCCCACCTCAGCTGTGTTTTTTGAACTCCCCAGGCAGAGAAGAGTCCTGAGGCAGAGCTGAGGCCCATGGCCAGCTCGCCATGGTGTCCTTGAGTGCCAGGCCTGCGCTTGGGCAGGACAGGCAAACGAATGCTCTGGTACGTCCCGCGTCCCGACAAACGAGTTCATTCCTGCCCACACAGCCAGATCAAACAGTGCTCAGGAAACAATCTGGGATCCATATTAGCCCTGGGTACCGCCGCCCCAGAGCAGCATAGCAGGGCAGGGGGAGCTCTGCTTCTAGCACATTCCAATTGACAACAGCTGGGACGGCTCCGCTCCGAGCAGCTGCCTCCGCCACGGCCCCGCCGCACTGCCTTGCTCTGTGGAAAGCTTTGTTTTGGCTAGGGACAAGTTTGTTGAGCTTTCTTGTGCTCAAGTCTCACACAGAGACTTTCCCTTTGCCCATGGCATGTGACCCTGCCAACCTACAGGCTCACATACCCAATGCAAAAAACAACAACTTTAAAAAAAAAAAAAAGAGGGAGGGAAAAAAAATAGAAAAAGTAAGGTTAATTAACCTTAGGTCTGTTCTCAGCAAAGCAAGGCTGCCATAGATAAGTAATAAAAATAGCTTCTCAATGGTCCTTGTGTCTGTCAGAGTCTCACTCTGTGATCTTTCAGTCAAAACCATGAAAGCGGGAGGGGGAGGAGAGGCTGATTCGCTACTGTCCTTTTCTTGTGCGTGTGTTCCCAAGGCTGCCTGGCTCTGTCCTTCAAATCATCTCCACCAGTAAATCATTTAGCTCAACCTGTCACTCTCAGCCATTGTGAGGAGACAAAAGCTACCCATTTAACCCCAACCATAGCTGATTCACTCGGTGGGGAAGGCAGGCTCACAAAGGGACGCTAGCAGTTGGGTTGGATTTCGTGTAGACTGGTGCTGGTTTTCCCTCTATTTTTTTTTTCTTTTTACTTTTTTTCCCCTTCCCCTCTGTTATTTTAAATTAGCAGCACCTCTCATACTGGGATTGTTGTTTGAAGACCACATGTTTGTCAACAGGGCTGTTCTGCTTGAGTAATCTGACCTCAGCCTGGCTTCAAAGGTTTGAAAGGGCAAGAAACACACATATCAGCACATATCTATTACCCCTTTCACCTGGACAGAGTTTTGCACCATTTTTGTTTCTTAAGGGGAAAAAAAATATGGTAACAAAACAAAAACACCCAATTAGTCACAGGGTACCAGAGCTATTTCAGTCAACCTGCTATTTGGGGAAATTTGCACTGCAATTATCAGGTTCATTTCCCCTGAAGTATTGCACTAAGCTGTCAGCTAAAACCTTGAATCATAACCTCTGCCCAAAGCCTGCACCTCAAATGGGTATCTCTTGAGTTGCAACCGGTTGTTCTCTCTGCCAAGCAATCACTCTGCCCAGGTATTTTAAAATTTAAAATTAGTCCTTTGACATAGAAATCAACTGTTAACACTTTCTTCTTTTAATGGCCCTGGCCAAAGTTTAGTCTTCATGTACTTCCCACCCGTGAGCAACAAAAACCCTGAAAAATTAAACAGGCCATCAGAGAGCAACAAATTAACATTGTTGATAGTAAAATAAAATGCTTAGAGAAACCAAGCAATACTGCAGATAGATCCAAATTTTATTCCTTTCCCCCACCAAATTCCAGAATAGTAAGGTTAATTAACCTTAGGTCTGTTCTCAGCAAAGCAAGGCTGCCATAGATAAGTAATAAAAATAGCTTCTCAATGGTCCTTGTGTCTGTCAGAGTCTCACTCTGTGATCTTTCAGTCAAAACCATGAAAGCGGGAGGGGGAGGAGAGGCTGATTCGCTACTGTCCTTTTCTTGTGCGTGTGTTCCCAAGGCTGCCTGGCTCTGTCCTTCAAATCATCTCCACCAGTAAATCATTTAGCTCAACCTGTCACTCTCAGCCATTGTGAGGAGACAAAAGCTACCCATTTAACCCCAACCATAGCTGATTCACTCGGTGGGGAAGGCAGGCTCACAAAGGGACGCTAGCAGTTGGGTTGGATTTCGTGTAGACTGGTGCTGGTTTTCCCTCTATTTTTTTTTTCTTTTTACTTTTTTTCCCCTTCCCCTCTGTTATTTTAAATTAGCAGCACCTCTCATACTGGGATTGTTGTTTGAAGACCACATGTTTGTCAACAGGGCTGTTCTGCTTGAGTAATCTGACCTCAGCCTGGCTTCAAAGGTTTGAAAGGGCAAGAAACACACATATCAGCACATATCTATTACCCCTTTCACCTGGACAGAGTTTTGCACCATTTTTGTTTCTTAAGGGGAAAAAAAATATGGTAACAAAACAAAAACACCCAATTAGTCACAGGGTACCAGAGCTATTTCAGTCAACCTGCTATTTGGGGAAATTTGCACTGCAATTATCAGGTTCATTTCCCCTGAAGTATTGCACTAAGCTGTCAGCTAAAACCTTGAATCATAACCTCTGCCCAAAGCCTGCACCTCAAATGGGTATCTCTTGAGTTGCAACCGGTTGTTCTCTCTGCCAAGCAATCACTCTGCCCAGGTATTTTAAAATTTAAAATTAGTCCTTTGACATAGAAATCAACTGTTAACACTTTCTTCTTTTAATGGCCCTGGCCAAAGTTTAGTCTTCATGTACTTCCCACCCGTGAGCAACAAAAACCCTGAAAAATTAAACAGGCCATCAGAGAGCAACAAATTAACATTGTTGATAGTAAAATAAAATGCTTAGAGAAACCAAGCAATACTGCAGATAGATCCAAATTTTATTCCTTTCCCCCACCAAATTCCAGAATATCCCTGATGAACACAAATCTGCCATGAAGCAAACTGTAATTTATGTATAAAGCATATTTGCAAATATCCACACTTTTGATTTCTAACGATACTGTTGTTAGTTCAGTAACTCAGTAACTACCAACCAAGTGCAGTTCTAGGTTTTAAGAACCAAGCACTGAAGTTGACAAAGACTCACAAACACAAAATGTACCATGTCTGCACTCCTCCTGGGATATTTCTGATTTTTGTTATGCATGTGAGATCCAAGAAATGGCTATGTACTATACATTTTTGTAATATTTTTAATTTGCTTTTTAACAACAAGCAGTTCAGGATGTGGTTATTGCTCAGTGTGTTAGACATGTTTATTCTCCTGTTGGGCATTTAAAATGCCTTAAGTCCTCTTTTCACTATGAATTGCGTGTCAAAATGTTGGTTTGGATATCAAATTCTCTCATAACCCTGTCATTAGGAAGAGCCTTTGTCTGCCTGAGTCACTCTTTTGATTCCTTTGTTTTGTTTTTTGTGTTCCCCTGACAGGTCTATCCTACACCTTTCTATAGCTAGCAGGGTAAAGCAGAGTTGGGAAAACATGTTTTGCATTACTGACTTTGCAGTCCCACTGTAAGCTTTCTCACAGATTCCTCTTCAATTGAGGGTGGAGGGGTGGGGAGAAAACATGCTTTTCCCTGAGACTGCAGAGTATGTGAATTGTCTTCTCTTTCAACCTATGGGGCAGTCTTCACAGATTTCAACACAAATGGAAGAAATATCTGATTTCCCATTCCATCTGGATTCAGTTTCTTTCTTCCTCTTTGTATAGTTTCTTAGAGACATTATGGAGCTCACTGGAGGGGCTGCTTACATATGACTATGGCAGCTCTGGGCATACTGCCAGAATTTCACTCCAGGAGGCTGCAACAGGAATCTTTAATTAACTTGAACCAAAACACTGAATGGCAAAGAACAAAGCCATGGGGCTGGAGAAAGAGAGGAGGAAGGGACAGAGCAGAAAATAATGTTTCCCATACTAAAATCTCCATTTTTGGGCATGGTATGACATGATCATAATGTCGCCTTATATGTATTTACAAGAGCATAGGTAATAATTCCCAACTCCTGTCTTACTCAGTATATTATGCCTTTCTTTCTGCTCATGGAATTAAGATCTCTGATTGACCTTTGCTCAACTGACAGAATTCTCTTGACCCCTACATGAACATACAGTTTGATTACAAATATCGTCTATAATGGGCAACATTCAAAATGTGAGATAACTGAATCTCTCACATCTTGAGCATTGCAAAACTAACCTGCAATATTGCAAGAGTGCACAGGAGTTCCAGACACTGAACAAGATCCCACTCTGCACGGCATGGTACTAGTATGGTATGTCCCTGTTCTCAAAAGTTTACATTCTAAGCATAAGCAAGAATTAGATACAGACAGATGAATACCATAACTACTTACTGAAACAGGATTGTTCATTGTTGTGAAATGTTTTCAAAACAGAATGGATAATGTTTCACACTCATTTTGCAGAAACATAGAAAATGCAAAGCAGCAGAAAATCAGGTCTGAAATACCTTTCTCACTTGAGCTCAAGGAAATGAGATGAGTGATTTCTTTGCTGTCCATTTTCTGGTTAAATATGTGTGCAGAATAATTACTCTAAATGCAAAACTAATGGTGATTTCATGCATATTCATTCAAGTGAGTTTGTGATGGAGGCTCTGGTACTGTTCTAGCTAATGAGGCACAGTTGTTCAAATATTTGTAAAAACAAACATAGAAAGGACTTGTACATGCTCAACATGAACTTATTTATGCATTCAAAGGAATATTTGAGTGTGAATTGATTTGCCAGTTGGTGGCTTGGAGTGTATTGTATTTGCATCTCCTGGCTTAATGACATCCTAAAAGAATCCAGTTTGTGGTGCCTCTGATGTGAACCAGCACATGGTAGCTGGCAACAAGCAAGGGAGTCCTTTAAAAGCACAGCACTGACCCACACAGAAATGCTAATGTCAACGTACCCAAATTCCAAGGAATTATTTCATCCTCAGAAGCATATATACTTTTTCCTATCCTAAATTTTCAAAACAAATTAAACCCCAAAAAACAATCTTTAATTTCCTGTTTTAAACTGATGTTCGGTATTGCTGCCTAAATATTTAGGGGAAAGAAATCACATTTCACTGCTCTGTAAAGCAATCATGTACTTACTAGGTACAGTTTGAAAACTTGACATAGAGATGACTGCCAGAATCCCCTCAAAACAGAAGTTTCCACCAATGCCTGAGGCTATGTCATGTTAGGAGCACCTGCAAAAGAATGTAACAATCTTTAAAGTGAATATAACATCTTTGATAAGACCCTGCTCAATTTTGCGGAGATCAGGGTGCCTGGGATAAAAGAATACACCTTAAAGAGGTCTCTGAATTTTTTTTGCAGCTACCTTCTTTAGAAGCCATATTACACAGTGAGAAGACCTGAGGAGCTATTTGTAATATATTTGAATATTTTTCTTATTTTCTTCATCAATTTATTTATAACTGTATCTTTATTTATAACTTTTTAATGAGTAAGTTTGATTAACCCAACTTAAAATGAGCATTGCATGAGCTGTACAAAGACTGCATTTAGACTGAGAATCCAGTTTACATAACAAAATTTCTATGCGCCAAAATACAAATTTGACTCTGAGGCAGTGTAGCTTAACTACAGAATAGCTAATTCCAAAACATTCAATTAAATTTAATAGCATAAACAGATGAATTTCTTTTCCAAGTTTTCTCTCTCTCTAAATACATTTTTATGTATTTTTGTGTGTGTGCATTGATAGATACATATGTGGACAGATGGAGAGAGAAACAATCTGATAGGTAACCAAAACACACCCAAAGAGAAACTGACCATGATTGTTGAAACCTGTGAAGAATGAGCATGATACAAGTGTTGTTTTCCACCTAATCATTAGTATGCTACCTCGATCTGGATTACACATGCACTAAAATCTGTTTTCAACACTTAAAGACATTATATATATACAATGAAGGCATCATTAGTAATTTCTGGCTTTTTTCTGGCAGATGGATTGATTTAGCAATATAAACCAATCTCTCAAGCAATGCAGTCCAACTTAGAAGTTTCTGTGAAATCCTGTGTTGTTATTTACATTTCTAAAAATACCAAAATGAGGAATGGTTTCAAATCCAAAGTGACAGCAGAATAAAACCTTCTGAAACCCCTAATCAGGATTCATTCCTCATGTGATAGGTTCTACTGACAGTAGAGAGAGAGCTGAGGCAAAATCCACTCACATTATTTTCATGGGACAAAAAGCCCTGATCATTTTGTACTGACTGATTTTTAATTGTACTGAGTGTTCATGATTAAAAAAAATATTGATGTCTATATTAACAATCATTCACTACAAAAGTGAATGTGGGCTATCCTGCTCCCTTTTGTTTCACATCAAATTCAGTCAGAATTTAGCAATTCCCTTTTCTAATGAAAATTAGGCCATTTTGAGTGACAAATGGCTGTTAGAAATACGGATTACATGCAGTCACAATAAAAATAAAGTTACCATCATTAGAAATGTAAAAGTAATAAAATGCCTTGGCTCACAAGAGATTACTTAATGGGAAGACTTTTTTTTTAGTAGCTGACATATCCCCATGCTCAGCAAGATTTCATTCCATGGGAGCTGCTCACTGGTGTGCCAGTACTGCTTTCCAGTTTGCCCTAATTCCCACTAGTTTCCAGGCATTTCTAAATGAGGCCCAGCACTTCTCTACATTAAGGTTCTGCCTTACATCAGACTCCAACAATTTTCACTTAAAAAAAATTGAGGGGAATATCTGAGAATTCTCTTAGAGCAGAATTTAAATTAAATCTCCTTATTAATGATGTATGGATTTCTTTCATTGTTTAGGAGGCCTGAGAGCAGTTGAAAGAAACAAGAAGGCTTTTAGTAATGGGCACTAACAGCACCATTGTCCTTGCATGGAAGCTCTTGGCCATTCAGTGTCACAGGGTCAAAAACAATCCAAGCTCTCACACCAAAGCAGTCTGTAGAAGGCCACACAGACCTCACAACACTGATTCCTTAGAGCTTGGGTGGGTTTTTGTGAGTGATGTGTTAAGTTCAGCATTGGAAGGCAAAGAAATTAATTTTTACTAAATTTTACCATCATTCAGACTTACCAAGTCCATTTTTGATTTTCTGAGTGAGGTTGGAACCAGCTAAAGCCTGAATTAGAATTATTATAAGACAGCCTTCTCTTCTAACAATTTTATTTCTGGCCCATTCTCTGTCAAGCACTGGGCAGAGTGTTGCTGTCTTGCAAATAATAGTGACAGAAATCATGGAGGTATACAAAGCAGGGGAGGGGGAGAGAAAACAGGACTAGGAAAGGAATTTGCTTGACTTCATGAACCTTATGAACTGCTGTATTTAACTGCTAAGAAAATATTTGATTCTCTTTTTGTCTGGTTCTCCTCTCTTTTTCCCAGCTTTTGCAATCTGTAACCTGGATGATGCTTTAGGTTGCAGATGGCAGCCCAAGAAGTCTCATGTAAATCAGAGGGAAGCTAACAGCACATTCCTGTATAACTGCTAAATAAACTAAGTTCTGCATTTTGCTGTATTTTATCAGCCACAATTAATATTTAGTACAACTCCACAATACGTATAAGTGCTAAAGCATAGAATTGTTGTGCTTTCACAAAGCACAGAATTTATGGTGTTTTGTTGTGTCAGTGAAAAGAATGTGAAAACCTGAGAGCCCAAGTGTTGCCAATATACCAATATATTATAAAAACTTATTTTCAAAAAAGCATCTTGTCTCATTCTCACTGTCAGAGAAACGCAATAAGATGGGAGAAATAAAAAGCTCCTCATGCACAAAATACACATCAATATTTCTACTCCAAATGCATGTAGAGAACAATGCTATTTTTCTGAAGTTTACCTTCTCATCCATGAAGTTTTACTTGCCTGCTTTCACAACTCCAGCAAGACTTTCTTTTCAGTCTTTACTATTACCCTATCACAATCTTTACCACATGAGTTTGAGAAAGGAGTTTTGTTTCCTGGGGGTTCTGAGATAATACTCTAAACTAAATTTTTTTTCAATCTCACATCAGAACCACACAGGAGGCATTCGGAAGCAGTGGGAGCAAAGCTGGTAACTGAGGACTTCTATTTCTGACTGTTGTTTTAATGCAAAGAATGTTTACTTCATGTTTTGAGTGAAACTAATGGTAAACCACAGCAGTTCTGTTAGTGTTTTGTACAGTGATGCTCCTAGATTAAGAGGAATTTTTTTGTGAGGGGGCTAACAATACTGCAGGGGGCCATCTTGCTTCACTGAACTGGAACATCCAGTCTTTTGAGAACACTCACACATTAGGTTGTAAGATTACTCTCACTATAGCAACCCCCTTCCTTCTTTTCTCCCTTTTTTTCTCCCCTGTTTTTGCTTCTTTCCTTTTAAAAAGATGGTGTTTTACAAATTAACTCTGCCACTACCTATTATCTTCCTCAACACCTTCTGTCTTTTCTCTTCCTAAACCTCCTTCCTTTTGCAACAGTTTCAGCTGTTTTTTTCAGTGTTTGGCTGCTGCACTTCAGTTTTTACAGAGTTGATTTTTTTACAGAACATGGCGGTGTTCTTTGTCCTGCATTATCAGTAATTTGTCAAATTAAAAAATTCAGGGCACCTCCTGATCACTTTGATTCTCACTTTCCCTGAGAACTAGGCTTTGTATCTATGACCCTCTAGCTGAGCAGTTGTGAATGAAAAGTAGACACTCTATGAATGGTTTCAGTTTTACATATCTGACAAAACTGCTGCACTATTGAAGGTGCCAGGGTAAAATTCAGCTGGTTGGTACAAGAAAAGAGAAAACCTACATATCAATGAACAGCTTGTCCTTCCAAGTAAAAACATCTGAAACAGTGGCATGACTGAAGTCCAGGGAGGAAAAAAAAAGGTAGGTCTTCAAGCAGCCTTTGAAAGTCCAGAGGAAGCTGTTTGAGCCTGACCAGATGCATGGAAACTTGAAGGCTCCTGGATCCAGTACTCATATCCAAATTCAACTGCCTGATGAGTGGGTGGAAAAGAGCCTCATCTTGCATGAAGACTTGCTTGCAGTTAGTCAGATCCATAGGGATAATGATGGGTACCTGTCCTGAATACGACTGTTCCTGAATATTAGTGATCCTTCAGTCCAGAGATTCTTCAAAGGCAGGAAACAGGACAGAGAACACAATTTGTATCCCTGTTTCTATTTTTGGCATAGACACACAAAAAAGCCTATAAGGACATATTTACGGCAAAACACATTAGATATAGCCCAAGAAAAACATAGAGTGGTTATTACAAAAGTAAGTATTTCACACAGTGCAGTTTATCCCAATAAAGATTTATCTTTTATCTGACCTTTCTAGCTGACAAGTGAAATCCTGCTAAGAAACTGTGTCAAAAGAACAAACCAGACATGTTGGGAGTATTGGGGTTTTTTTAACTGAAATGTACGGTGCACGTCTGACCCAAGCACAGAAAGCAGAAGTCTGGGTTATGCAATGCACCTGAGAAGAGTGTTTCTAGACCTCAGTCACTGCAGGAAGGGAGGGACTTTATCTTAGTAGCAAAGTCTGGTTTTGTCCCTGGATAAATAGAAAAATGAGCTAGCCAACTACATATGAGCTGGATTTAGGTTGCTGACCCTTGACTTGGTGTTGACAGAAGCTGGGAAAAGGAGGAGGAGACTTTCTTGGCTTGAATTGTGTGTCCTGCCAAAGCTATTTTGAAACTAAGTTGGAAACTTCCTTACGACACCATATGTGATAACAAAAGTGACCTTATAGGCAAAATATTTGACTTGCTGCTTCAGGAACCCATACAGCTGTCCTTATAGCTCAGTATAAAGAGCAAAAGAAAGAAGGCAGTGTATCATACTCTGCAGGACTGCAGAACTCTAAAATACTATGAAGTCTTAAAAATATTTAGTCATACGTCACCAATATGCAGTACCAAGGCACCTTGGATAAAATATCTAGTGTATTCTTAATTTCTTTCTTCTTTTTTTCTGATTTTTTAATGTGCTCCTTCCTCAAATTACTGAAGCAAAGAGAATTGGCCCTTTTAGCAAGAGCAATACAGTCTAATTTGGGGCCAGTAATATTAAACTGAAAAGTGTCCCTTGCAACAATAATTTTGAAGTTACTCTGTAAATGCAGGGAGTATTTTATTCACTACAGATTCTTCATGCTTCACATATTATTATGCCTGATGAGGATATCACTGCTCCTTCTCCATAAGAACAGAGCACTGAAACGAGATGTTTGGTACAGCTGGCTCAGGAGCTGGGCTGCTCTCAGCCAGCACAGCCCAGTGGAGCAGGAGAGGGGGAAGCAGAAACACCTGGCACCTGACAGAGGAGCTGCCATTGCCTGAATCCAACCCATCCCCACTGCCATCCACAGCACAGCTCCATCAGCCCCTGATATAGGACACAGATTTTAAGTTACAGCAGAGCTGGTTTTGCTTCCATGTGAAGAACAGTTTGGTGGCCTCAAACCATTTTCTAAAATAGAATCCACGCAGCACAGAGTAACACATAATTGGGCAGTCAAAGGGCAGACTCTGTATGTTTATCACTGTACAGAGAGATTTATCTGTTAACCCTAGGGACAGTCCATGGCAGATGACTCTTCAACAGCTGGAAGGGCAGTATGAGAAATTTTGTTGCCCTGCACTAGGGCCTGTTTAGTACTGGTTCTGTGGCAGGACAGAGGTGCCAGTGTCAATGTTACAAAGAGAGAAAGAAATGTAAAAGTTCAGTCAATAAAGGCTGCTGAGACCAGAGTCAGGCAGCTTTGGTCAAGCACTAAACTTGGAAGTCTTTTCCCCCAAGGGCTTCCTTTTTTGTCTCTAAAACAAAGGAAAGTGAAATGAAAATAAGAAATGCTGACTATATAGCAGTGCATTGTCTGACTAAGCCAGCTGTTGCTCTGACACTGTCATTTTTGTAGCCCAGCCTGTTTGGTCTGAAGGCAAAGCCTAATTTGTCCTACCAAACCTGTTGCTTTTGATAGCCCGACAGGGCAGTACATACTGGCATGATATTCTTCAGCCCTGTGAACCTACACACATGATAGGAAGTCTGAGCTGCCAAAAATATAGAATGACTGAAAAAACATTTACTATTTATTTACCCCTACTAGCAAAAAAAGGCTAGTGGGAGTAGTTTGATGAACTCTGTTATTCAGCTACTTTTTCATTAGATGCTTAGTTACTTTTAACACTTCCAAAAGTGCAGAAAGTTATTTACCAAAGATTCAAGCTTTAGCAAGGATGCCCTCCAGCCCTGAACTTACAGCTATTCATGCACTAGTGTTTTAATGAAAGCCAGGCCAAGTATCTAACAGGGCTGGGGTGAGGCAGTTGTGGGGGGAGGTTTATATTAAAATGCAATACAGCACCAAAGACAGCGATAGAGACTAAACAAGAGGAAAGTCTTCTCTCCCTGCACTCATTTAGCAAGCACATGGAAATAATTGTTGGCCCAGAGACACATATCCATAATTGCCATTGTGCTTGGAGAGCCAGCACACCAGCCCTGCACACCCTTACAGAGCACAGAGAGCATTGGAATGCAAATCCGCACACCAAGCATCGGGATTTGCGTAGGGGGCTCTCACAATGAGCAACATTCCCAATTAGAACAAGGCTCCCAGACCAGGTCAGCAGCCATGCAGCTCACAGGAGTTCATCAGCATGGGAAAGACTTGTAAGCCAAGCAGCTCTCCTGTCTTTAAAATAATTGATTTACTATTCATGTCTGATGAAGCCTGAGTTAAATCCAGTGGGCTAAAATAAGAAGATGCTTATTGAAACAAGTAAGGGCTACTCATAAAATTCAATAATGTGCTGTTGCTATTTTGATAGATGTTGGTTTTTAAAAGTTCATGGATAGTTCAAATAAAATTGTGTTTCTTTTATATCATAAAATGACCAAAGCCAAGAAGTTTCTTTTAAGAGCTGTGTCAAGGAACTGAAGGCTCAAAGCTGTGTGCCATGTTAAGTTTTTTCTCTGCACATGAGCCAGACCCCTTGAGGTGACAAAAGCGACTGGGTAGGTGATAGGGCTGGGGGGGCGGGGGGGGGAGCTGTGATGCTCAGCTTCTGCCAGGAAACATGCTGTGCAAGCTTTCCTCTTTTTCCAGCACATATGGGTGACAGCCAGCAGTAGGTCTGCATCTCCATCCCCATGGCAGTGCCTCCCTACTGCTTTCTGACCCCACATGCTGTATGTCATGACTGCACTGGTAACTCACAGACCAGGCTGCCACACTGCCTGATGTTGTGAGAGAGAAGAAACACAAAGTTATCAGAAAAGTGCCATGGACCCAACTATATGAATCAAAACATAAAATTCTACAGGTCTTGATCCTAGACTCTGTTGCTCAAGGCAAGCAAGACAGATTGTTTTATCATTTAGATTCAAAATCAAACACTTAATAGACTGAGGTTAAATTTTGGGTTGGGAGCATGGAAGATTACTGCTTGGATTTGAATCAAGGTTCTCAAAAATACTCACATTTACATAATCAGCACCAAAACACATTGTTACAGACAACATTCAATTAAGGGGTGTGTGAAAATCAGCACTTTCACATTCTACAGGATCTCTCAAACTGGGACCCTTTACTCACACTGGAAAAACAGGTAGCACTTGGGAGGGCACAGTAACAATAACTAATGGAAACAGAAGATTCATACTCTGGCCCAGACTCCTATGTGCTTATTTGAGGAAGAGATTAATTTAGGCCTTTAGCTCTGCAGTTTTTCTAGCTCTGGGATAAAACCAGAAAGGTCATCCACAAAATGGCTTTGCTAAATTCAGATTAATGACTCAAGGCAGTCCATAAACTAGACAGAGTCACAGTAGGTGCATCTGAAAGGCATCAGTGGAAGACTGAAAAACTGAAAGACTGAGAAATATAGAAAGAATCCCTAGACTGACAGTGAAATAATAGATTTTCAACTAGCATTCTATTTTCAATGTTCCTTTTCATATCACATCATTTCAAAACCAAATTTAAAAAGTGGAGGAAATCAGTTAACACCACATATATATTTATATATAACAAAATAGAATTTTGAAATTACTATGCTGAACTAGGTGCATGTGGAAGCATAAAAATAACAATACTGATGCTTTGTATCAGAGAACAATACAGGAAATTAATAATGTAGGGTTTTATCATCCTTCCTGACAATAGAAGGATCAGATGTCCCAATGAACTCTTCTGGTAACTTTCTAACATGGAGACCATTTTCAACAACTATAAAGAAGGAAAAGCAGGGTCCAGCTGTTTGATTTCTCCTATATATTTCTCCCTGCTTTGCTGTTACTGCTGTTGCCTCACTCTCTAGATCATTAATTGGAGTTGTTTATAGTTTGGAGTTCATCAGTGCTGTAAATTTTCTTGACATAGTGTTCCAAGGGATGGTTTTCCCATATGCTTCACAGCCCTCCCTCATTGGGGTGGCACTATGACTTGAAAAGAATAAAATAAAAAATTACCATAGGAGAAATATCGCTGTATTTCAACAGAATCTACAAATTGAGTCACCACTAGGATTTAGCTGTCAAATGATCCCAGAATCAAAAAGAAGAGCTCTGACCCTAAAGTTGTGGTCTTAGGACAGTATGATTGCATGCACTTCAGGGCACACTGTTGGAAGGTTTGCTCAGCAGCACTGAGACTCCAGCCTCTGGTAACATGCAAGTGCCCTTACAAAAGATCTATTGTACTTTCTGCTGTTTACAAACAGCACACGCAACCAGCCAGGTTTCAGCCTGTGTGAAGAAACAGACTAGTAAACAATATTGTCGATTATGCTCCAGTATTTGTGGAAAAAGTTGAAAAAAGAATTAGCAGTTAAAGTTCTACTAGTGATAACGCAGTTTTGGTTACCTGCAATCAAAGTTAAAAAAAAAAAAGGCACAGTTTAGTCTGTAATTTCTTTCTCATTTCCTAGATCAAATTTTCTGCACCAGACCCTTGAGTGGTGATTTAAGGTCTACTCTCACAGCCTAAAAGTATGACAAAGGGAACGTCAGTCCGTTTGTCTTGGGTTTGTCCCCTCTGCCGCATGCAGGCAGCACAGCTCATCTGCCGTGGCCAAGCTCCAGCTGAGCTCAGTAATGCTACACCTGGCACAAGGATGTGAAACACCTCCCCTAGAAAGCACTGAGGTGTGAGGAATTGCTGCATTCCTTCCTCACCACAATTTCCTTCCACTTTTTTTTTTTTTTTTTTTTTTTTTTTTTTTTTTTTTTTTTTTTTTTTTTGTGCCAAAGGTGTGAATGCTAGCCAGCAATTTCAGCTGTATGTTTTTGTACCTTTCTGGGCCTCCTTCACCACAAGTTCATTCAGGGATGAGTGTCACTGCTGTCACTGCACTTCCAAGGTGTTATTGTCTTCTCTAGGCTCAGCCTTAATGCCTGTGTAGACTGCAAGTCATACCAAAGGTATTTTGAGTCACTGTTTGATTCACCAGCTATCAAAATATTTTAAGGAGAAAGATAGGTTAAAAAAATAATGTAACGAGCCATTAGCAAGTCTTTTCCTCTCCCCTACCCCTAGTCTGCAGAATAGAGACCACGGAACCGCGCTGCAAATTAACTGTAATGGAAAAGGAGGGGAAGGGGGAGACAGAGAAGCAAAACATTAAAAAATCCACTCTGAACTTCAGAAAGGTCATTTCTCAAAGGACTATTGACATCGGTGAGGAAAGAAAACACATCAATGTTTTTAAGGCGTTATATAAATATTTTCTAGATTAATATTAGGTGTCCATTGATATCTCTCTATGTGTTGTCCACCGTAGCAGCTATCCTTTAGTTATCCTGTTACCAAAATGAGGTGGGGAAGGAGAGAGAAGCGAGAGAGACTTTGCTTTTAATTCACTTTGCACTCTGATGGCTGAAGACAAGAAAAAAAAACTTTTCTGGCTCTTTTGAATGAACGGTCAAAGGTACCTTTGCGGCTCCTTCACAGGGTGAACTAATCTGTGACAAGTGTAGCTAATCTGATAAGGCGGCCGCATGTGCGCTAATGTGCTAATATGGGGGATTCAGAGCAGCCAGCGGCCGGGAAAAACCTCCGCTTCCTAAATGGGCCCTGGCCTGCAATAGCCCTGGCAACATATGCGCATTTTAACACCCGCTTAACAGGGACACAATGCGGTGGCCTTTGTTGTGCGACACAGAGGCGCGATTCCCATGGTGGGAATTTCTGCCTCACAGGCGACATTCTTTCAGATGGGCCTGGTGGCCTGCGACGGCCCGGGCCCGGCGGGCGGAAAGGCCAGCGGATGGGGGGGAAGGAAAGGGAAAGGGAAAGGAAAAAGAAAAAAAGGAAAAGGAAAAAGAAAAGGAAAAGGAAAAGGAAAAGGAAAAGGAAAGCCCTTCCGCTGGTTCCTGCGCTGAAAACCTGGGTACTGCCACCATGCGACTTGGCTACAGAGAGGAGGAGGCAGAGGAAGCTGGGAAAAAAGGAGGAATTGGTTTAAACATGTTGGATCAGGTCCCCAGCTCCTGGATTATGGTGCTTTGTCTAAAAGAGAGGTTGACACCAGTTTGTAGCATTGTGATATGCTCTATTCTACAGATTTTCTTTAGAGGGGAATTCTTAAGTTTCCCACTGGAAAGATTAAATGACATTTTCTTGTCTCCCTGATTGTTTTACTGGACCATGAGGAAAATCTGTGTGAGAGAGGATTAACAATTTACTTTTAGTCCAGACTGTGCAGTAGGGAAGAGGACTTTATGGACATTGACAGCTCAAGAGGCAGGCTGTCAAGAGACTTCAACACTGCTCATGGTGCCTCTCTGGACAAACAGATACCGCTCTGGATCCTCGTCGGTTCCCAACATTCCTTTGTTATCTGGTACCCCACAGGTATCCCTAATGCAAAATGGACACAAGAGTGTGACCCCACTTATGTCTGGAGAAAAAGTCTAGTCACCTAAGAGGGTAAGAGCACTAGCAACATCTTGTGAGTGGGGAACAGACCAGGGCTTACCGGCCACACTTGTGAATGTGCCTCTGTCTGCTTTCTGCTGTGGATGGTGCCAAAACAGCACTGTTACCATGAGCTTGACAAAAACACCTGGACAATCAAAAAGCACAAGCCAAAATGCAGTAAATTCCATTTAAACTAAGGACCAATTTTATTTTTTTTTACCATGAAGGTGACCAAGGTGACTGGAGCATGTTGCTCAGAGAAGTTGTAGAGTCTCCCCTACTTGGAGACAAAACCTAAGTGGACAATGTCTTGGGCAAGTTGCTTTAGTTGACCCTGCCTAAGCCAGGTTGGATGAGGTGATCTGCAGAGAACTCCTCCAGTATCTGCTATTCTGTCATTCCAAGGGCTCAGCCTATTCCCCATCCATAAGTTCCTTAAAGACCTATTTTGTTTGCCTGATGACAAAATGACAAAGGCAAAACAACACCAATATTAGCTCCTTTTATCTCAAACAATATTCCTGCTTTATCACAATATGAAAAGTAAAACTGTAGGGGCACCTCAGCTGCAAATATGTCCTCAGAAAAGTGCTCCTCCAGAGCAACTAAGATTCAGAGCAGTTTGGTTCAAGACACAGAATCAACTTGGCTGAGTATTCCTATGAGAGCACAACTCTGGTTTTAAAGTTGCAGTCTTTTTTGCCTTCTTCCATTTAAATAATATTCCCACATCAGCCACAGACAGATACCAGGGCTGAAAAAAGTGAGATTCGTCAAATACTGAGTAGTGTGTTTGGGATACATTAAAACAATATTATCCCAGCTACTTGACTTGTAGGATTTTTCTCAGCTCTCTGAAAGCATTAGTGAGCAAGAATAGCTGTGGCATGTTTCTAAATACGTAAATGGACAAATCTTAGTTATTCCTTTCCACTTTGTTGAATTCAGTGATACTATTTTATGTCTGAGTTTTGAATGCATAACAATTGACCCCTACTGAACAGTGACGACATTTCCTCTCAGAGGAAGTCCTGAGGGAAGGAAGGTCCCACATAAACAAACTTCCACTCAGTACAATAGAGTAGCCCACGAATGTGACCATTTTTTCAGGGCATGGGTGAGGCTGACACTCTCTTCCTGCTCCTGTAGTCCAGGGCTTATCGCAGTCCTGTTTCCCTGTAGTTTAAATGCTTGCATACTTCTATTTCATTTGTATTTTTCCCCACACTGTGCAGATGTATCCCATTTTCCTGTTGCTGTGGAACACAGCCACAATTTCCAACCATGTTACATAAAAGACCATCTGTGGTAAAAAAAAATGCTGATGCACGAGATTGCAGTGTGAGAATTTTAGCTAGCTAGCAAAATTTAGGCTATTAATACTTCTGACACTTCCTGACAATAAAGGCAAAATGCACTGTTCCCTCTGTTTTTGCATGCTGCCTTTGTATGACAGACAGCCACGGTCACTGCATATAGGGAAGAATCTCCAGGGAAAAGTTAAATAAAACCTAGTTGGCTATGCCTAGCTTTCCTTTAGCTTTTCAGTGTACTAAAGGCAGACTAAACTAATCAAAAGTTATTATGCTGATAAAGAGAGTGGTATCTAATTACGTGTAACTAAAGAAGAATACTAAGACTTCATTAGCATGTTTTTGGCATCGTTGCATTTGCTGGAACCCAGAATCAGCAGGGCTGGAAATACTGAAACCCATGGCACAGATCTCTGCAAGGAGCACAGCACTTGTAATAGTAGATGGTGGCAGTAGTAAATTGCCAGTGCTTGTGTGGATGGGCATAAGAGGAAATAAAGATCCTCAGTGGCTTTCACAGACACCTGGTGAAGTTCCAAGTTCTAGAGAGGCACAAGGCTGGCGTTCTTGTGATCACCCCAAAACTCACACTTCATGCCTCATCCTCTTCGAAATACTGCTGTAGCAATCTTTCATTTTGTCTGCCTCTGACTCCTCACCCTGTGGTCACTCATCTCTCACAGTGAGTCTCTCTTCTTTGCTAAAGTGTCAACCTGCCCACATTGCCCCAGCTGTCCTCTGGCTCCATATCAGATTTTACTTTCCCCTACCTTCCTGCTTTCTGTACATTCTCCTAGTTTGATTTAAAGTTCCCTTCAATCCACTTTGCTATTTTGAAACTTAAAAGCCAAAGTGACCCAAATTAAGGCTTTTCAGAATAATTCATTAAGAGTGAAACAGTGCCTGTTTTCTCAGAGTTTTGTCTATTTTCAGCAAACACTGCACTATTTTGTTTGAAATTGTGGCAAAAATGAAAGGGCTGGCAAACATACCAGAGGGATAAAGTTTGTGAAAGCTATAGACCAGAATCAGATGTGCTTGGGTAACCTCAATGACTTGTTCTGATAGGCACACACAGTAATATACACACCCAGTCTTCTGATAGTCATGCCTGAAGTACCTGCACAAATCAGCCTGTTCATGCACCAACAAGCAAATCTGTGTACAAAACAGAACTCTGGGTGCTGCATGTATCTGCATGCACTCAGGTGCTGGCTTTCTCCAGTGTGCACTTCGCACATACACCTTATTTTTCTGCTTTACAAAACACATGGAAGGTATCTGTGCTCACTCACATGTAACTTCTGAGTCCTTTTAGCTGCAGCCCTTGAGGACCCATCAAATATCTTTCAACCCTCTGTCAGAAAATCTTTTTACTCTTAGTTTCTACAGTTGATTTCTATGAGCTGCTGAATGGGATATTGTTCATTCATAAATAGCAGCAATAGGCAGACATCCATTAATAATAGATTAATAATAATAAAAACCAGTACAGGGAGCAGAGCAAATCTAGTAATCTAGGGAAATTAATAAAAACCATGAGATTTTCTTTACCAGTAAAATTCAGATTTCATTTAGTTTGAATTCTTTTCCTTTTCTCATATACTTTTCCTGTATGGAGGAAACGTTTGCTTTGTGGTCCAAAGAAAAGAATGTGAATGAAAAGTACATGCTTCACATAAACAAATATGATCACACACAAGAGACAAGTAGTATGAATTTCTCAAAATTTTAGGCACATCTCCTCTTTACAAATTAGGCCTGATTTCCTTTGAATTTTACAGAAGTGATTACACAAGTTTCTCCATTTTCTTAGTAGCCACTGTAAACTGCTCGTCCTAACCTTAAAAGATTTCCCAGAATCAATGCATCTACAAAACCACTGCTTTGGTATTATTTTGAGTAAAATCAAACATTCTCAGCATGTAGGTCTGGAAAAACAATGAATGTAAATGTCACATTCAGCCACTCACTTTTAGATCAGAACACATTATTTTGTGCCAAAGGACTGTACAGGGTATATAATCCTTAGCTCCTTCAGGATTTTAATCTGCCATGAAGCATATGGTAAAAAGGTAAGTGTTCTTTAGAATCATTAACTTGCCTAAAGCAATGTGGATGTTCTTTATTTCTTTCTTGAAAGACAAAGAGCATCTGAAAGTAGTTAACAGCCCAAACCCTGTAGTTTGCTGAGGCAGCAAGAAATGAACCTGGAAATGTCCCTGCAGGGCTGAGCTTTATGTTAATTAGTCAATTCCCAGGGCAGTGCTTGTATCGACAAGAGTATGTTATTGTTCTGTTTCCTCAGTACCAAGAATGTAAGAGCACAACATATAAATACATTTATTTATCATCACCAGAAGCATCAGGGGGACTCTGTTATAGCAAAGCTGCTGTAAACAGAAAAATTGCAGAAACCTCAATTCTGCTCTCACTCCAGTAAGAGAACAAAATTGTCCTTTTCATGCGATACTGCTCATTGCAAAAGGGATTCCTTTCAGAATATCAAAAGTCTTTTAAAAAGACATTTCAGTGGCATTCATGAAGAGTGGGGCTTTTAAAAATACTGGACTCACTCTGCTCCTGGTGCTGAGTGAGGGTAAGACAAAACCACCGGAAAGCAGTCCAGGAGAAAAGTAGCTGAGGATTTGCTTTCTTCTAAAGGAGCTGTGGAGCAGCTCAGCCTGGAGGACATGGCACTGCTGCTCACCTCCTGTCCCAGCCAGGATGCTGCACTGCCCAGCAGTGTCCTGCCAAGATCTGGAAAAACAAATGCCAGTATGCCACCAGCCCCTTTGTGTTTCCTCATCCTGGATTAGTGTGGCCAGCTCCTGGAAACATAGTCCTGGTGTGGGATTTTAGACACAGAGCAGAGGACCTGCAGAAGAGAGCATGAACTCTATATAATTCTGTCCATTGCAGTACTGTTTAGCTCTGCCCATTGCCATTTGCTGCTGGGATCAACTCACATGCTGAACAAGAGTAGGGGAAATTGAAAGGGGAAATGAGAAACTACAATAGAGCTCCAGAGTAAACCCAACTGGAAACAGAGACTTAATTGAAAAAAAGTGATTTTTGGATAAGAGTTGACAGAGGCCTCCCTTCTGCTAAACCTTTGGCCTGGTAATGTGTCCAGAACCATTCTCCAGCTCTGAGGATGAATGGCATTAGAATGGTCTGGACTCACATAACTAGACCTCCTCTTTTTACTTAAATCCAGTTGCCAGCATCAGTGCTATCTCTTGGGAACAGCCTTAGTTCCACAACAGTCACCCAAAAAATGTTTGGTCACTAACTGAGGCAAGCTGGATAACAGAAACCAAAACTGGGCCAAAGAAGTGCAAAGGAGACAGATTTTTGACAGTGCTCAAAATGGCCAGTTTACCACGGGAAACAGAGCCTTTGGAGTAGAATAGCAAGATACTTTTCAGTCCCTTCCATATACTATATCCAGAGACTGTTCTAGAAAAAGCCTAATTCAAAGCACATTGAAATTGTTTTCAGTTTTTCCAGAGGTTTTAATGGGCTTTGCAACCTAGTCTTCCACATTTGATAATAATCAGCATTTTTCCTAGAACATACCAGAAATCTAAATAAAAAAAGTATTCTCATAATTTTGAAATCCTGATCTGGATCTGTTTTTGATTTAAAAAAAATTTAAATTCATTTTTATTTTCCTCCAATGAGTACATACATCTCTGGTTATAATAACAGAAAGCAGAAAAAGATTTTTGAGGTGATATTTCCAGTGATGAGTTCCAAATTTTTTGTAGGGGGTAGCATGAAAGAATGGAGTGTGAGGACTTTTTAAACTAAAATGACAGTTAATCTAGTCTGAATGTTAATTGTGCTAACTGATTTTTTTTCAGTCTGAGTCTTTCTAATATATGTTCTTTCAGCTTGTATACAATATTTAAAGATGTGTTACAAAACAAGTTACACAGCACAAACCCCAGCTGTGTAGCCTAACTTGTTAGTCTTTCTTTTTCTTATGCTAAACAATGAAAAGCCACTTCCATAGAACTGTGATGTGCAATATTTCTGTAATCTTAATATAATTTAATTTCAACCACAGACTTTGTGTGTCCTTGTGCTTTTCTGGGATAAAATTTTCAGAGAAACAAAATCCTTAAAAAAGTAATTAATCATCTGGTTCTGGTTACACAAATGGCCCAATTCTGTGACCTTCAAACCTTCCTCCCCCTCAAAGAAAGCAGTAAGAATGTAAAGCAGAGAGACATTTTGAGAGGTACTGAGGCTCTGGCTCCCGCTGTCTGTTAAAACATTCTCAGCACAGCACAGAGCATGTGCTATGCCATGCACCAGTGGGCTCTCAGTTTGCTCATGCACTTTGATTTCCTCTTATGAATGGGTGAAAGTCCTTCATAATTTTACTTTTGCGTTCTTTACTTGTAATCCAATCAAACTTTCAAGTACAGTTTGAAAGTTTGTGATTATCAGATTAAAGTTTGCAAATCAATGTTTGCCAAGGACTCCTTGAGAGTTACAGGCTTTGCTTGCAAACTTAAATTCAGTAGCAACCTACTGCATTGTGCTTCATACATAATTAAGTCTCCTCCTTGTGAAAAGCTTATGGTCATGTGTGCACCATCTTCACTGCCACACAAATTCTCCATTCAGTAGGCTCCTGATGGACATCCCTGATGCTCTACTGCCTTTCCATTAGATGACCCACAGCAAAGCACCACAAGACAATGTTGTTCTCTGGGAAGGAGTGGAGGACAAGTTCCATGTGTGATTTACTCACCAGTAATGACAATGAATCTACCAGGCCCATGCATTGACCCAGCCAGCTGAAGCTTCCAGCTCAGCTCCACAGGGAGGATTCAGACATTGCCAAGGCAGCCCACAGCCATCACCAGCCATGTCCTGAGCATGGGAACCAGATTTCAATGATGCTGAGAAAAACTGCTTGCTTCTCAAGAGTGGCAGTAAGAAAATGTGCGTCTTTCCACCCTCAAAAAATGCTTCTCACATCCAAACACTAAACATTTCGCATAAGAAGAGAGATTTTCAAGCAGTCCTGCTTGCTGGATACTTTATTTCCAGACAGCCCTACTACAACTATTACAGGAGACATGGGACTCAGTTCAATAGGTTCTCCAGGAACTTGAGAATTTTGTGACTTTGTATTTTCCAAGGGGAAAACAAGGAATCATCATCATTGTGATGCACTGGGTTATAATTATTCCTGTTGAAATTAGGCACCAAAATATTATGAAATAAATTGAGTTGTTGTGCCTGTTTGCATTTTAAGGGAATCAAATACTACCTGGTTTCTATAAATTCCAATCAAAATTAAGGCCTCACAGCCAATGAACGTTTCCTGACTGAAGAAGTTTTAAAAGATTAAACATTTCTGCACTGTAAGAACCAATCTATGCCCTTTAGACTAGTCTAAACAAGCCTCAAATAAAATCTTCTGTTTACCATTTCTTCAACAGGGAATTGAAATATAGGCAGTATAAGTTACTTATGCAAGGATCACATAGGAATTGATTGACAGGAGCAACAGTCAAACTTTGATCTTCTGCATCTCAAATTAGACCCACAGCTACAAGACCATGTTTCAAA
This sequence comes from Geospiza fortis, assembly GCF_000277835.1. Classification (NCBI taxonomy): domain Eukaryota; kingdom Metazoa; phylum Chordata; class Aves; order Passeriformes; family Thraupidae; genus Geospiza; species Geospiza fortis. The sequence goes on from NW_005054299.1 coordinate 6,938,605, forward strand.
TTCCAACCAAGGGCTACAAATGAATTGATCTTTCAGAGTAGATCTATATATCCTCTCTATAACCATTCAGTCAGCAGCAATAGATTAAAAAATTATTAATGGTTATGCTATAAAGTAGTTCCATTAAATCCCATTATCAGTAATTCCATACTGCTCTCACTTGTACTTGTCCTGAACCAAGGGGATTCATTGCATGAGATTCACAGGATGCAGGAAAGCAGGATGAGACCAATAGTTTTATAATTGCACATCATAACACATTCCTTTTTATTCCTTTCTCTTTTTATTTTTTTTCTCATATATTCCCTGAGTGAACTCATGCAGAGCTAAATTACCCCTTTGGGAAAGTACATACGTAAAAAAAAATCTTCTCTCCAGATGTCCAAATCATTTCCAGTCAATCTGTGGACTCCTCTTTGGCATTTCTAGGCCTGTGCTTTCTCAGAAGTTGTAACATGCTTGAGTGTTGGTGACTGCCTTGTTGTTTATGTGATTAGTCACTCTTGGACTATTTTAAGGGGATGATGTATATTTTTTATAAATTTTAGATAAACTTCATTTATATTCTGATGATTGATGCTGAAAAGTTATCTGGCTAATTGCATTTTCTAGTATATTTTCTCCAGAATTTGAAAAGGATTTAGAATGGACAAAAGCTTTTTCTTTTTTTTTTTTCCTTGCTGGTCTGCTCACCTTTTTTTTTTTTTTCCTTTGAGGAGGAGGAGGGGAGCTGCTGCAATAAAGCTAACAAAACTCTAGCTGAACTACAGCTTTATAATAAAGCTTGTGACAAGTTCTGGGATCTAAGCCAAAAATCAAACCAAATGTACAGTTTACGAGGGTGAAAGGTTTTACTGGCCAGTCTGGTTCTCTTCCAAAATGCCTTCATTTCACATGTAAATGTTAATAGAAACAAACAGTGGTAGTACCATTAACTTCTATTTTTGCATCACCACCTCTGTGTCATGCAATAAGCTAAAGAAAGAAATTGCAAGTAGGAAATCAGGGTATGGGGGGAAAAAATCAGGAGGAAAAAAAAGAATGAAACAAAACCCTATTAGATCCCTCTCTTTGAATTCCATCTGGCCCATTGAGACTTCCTCAATATTATTGGCAAAATGTGTTATTATTTTGGGAGGAGAAGCGGAAGGTAAAGGAAGGAAAGGGGAGGGCTCAGGCTAGCTCAAAAAGATCTATAATTACAAAAAGCTGTGCTTTTGTTTCTTCCATGTTTGCTTGCCTTTTTTTTCTGTTTTTTTTTTTTTCAACACTAAGCCAGCATGGTGGGAAGCACATTGATTCATTTGTACATACCTGGGCGTCATTTTGTGATGAGCCCCAGTTTCCCATCCATGGTTCTGTTTAAGACAAAAGCCTTTCAGAAGTTTGTGGGAGTTGTGCCTAAATAAGCCACAACACGAAGTAGGAGACTCCCAGGGCCCCCTTGCTCACTGAGATATTATGCACACAGCATGTCCATGGAAAAGCATGCTTGCACTATGCTTCCCACATCCTTCTCTGTTTCAGTTCCTATCCATTTGTTTGTTTCCTTCTCTGTTTGCATCTTGTCATAAGCCCAAGACTGGTAGCTCATTAAGGCAGTGGCTTTCCATTTACTTCTTGTTTACAGTATACTTCTGCCAAAAGTACATCCTTGCGTCAAGGTTATATATCAGTGCCTTAACATTATATATTTTTAACTTCTAATTTCAGAGCTTTTTAAAGTATTTGTAATGCTGGTTTCCAGCAATTAGATTTTCTCACATTTAAACAGCTTGCATTCCCACTGACTTTCCTGTGGGCAAAACTGGTGCTGAGGCTGCAACACTTCTCACTCTATGGGTCATACCAATGCTACGCCTGCTCAGCACAGTCATTTTCCCCAAGGAGCAGACAACATGGAGAACTATGTGTTCTCCTTATGAGGAGCCATTAAAACACTTATAAGCATTACACACAATCACATTACCAAGACAGATCATTTGCATTTGTCCATGTGCTGTAAGCACAGAGTGTAGGGACTCTTGAAGTAGCATTTGCATTGTTTTTTTTTAGTGAAAGAATTCATTGCTTCAGATCATGTATCTGGAGTCCTGCATTTGCAGAAAACTGAGTGTAGAGATATAAAAGATGTCAGCTCTTGTCAGATCTTGACCTCTTAACTCTAGGGATTACCAGAATGCAGTATTCATATATGATCAATGACCCACAATAAATACAATGATAACCTTAGTTCAGAGGAGAGTTGTACTGCTTCATCCTTGCTCTAACTGGTTTTACGTCTTAACCCTCTCTGGGTTGAGTCAACAGTATCTTTTCCTGGAAACTGAGTGGAATCTGACAAAATTATGCTTTCATCAAACTACCAAAATACATTTTGACAGGAATCAACTTCAAATCATAACAAAATGAGATCTTTTTTACTGACATTTCCTTATCTTGCCTTCCTTAGTATTAAACAAATGGCATTTTGTTTGCAGAATGTCATATCAAAAAAAACTTCACTAAATCACTCAGCAGCCTGTAAGAGAAGCTGCAGAAATATTGGTGGTGTCTTCATGTTGAAGACACTTCCCAACAGGTCTGCGGGCACGGACGTGCACCAAGGCATGACTGCACCCAGCGACCCCTCGTGCACGCTGCTCTGAGTCCTCGTGCAGTTTCACAACACACACAGGACGGATGTCTCAGGACTGACTCACACTATGTCCACACAGCAATTAGGATGTGCAACTCCTAACAACATGTCTTTGGAGGCTGCAGTAGGCTTAACCTACTCTGAAAATGTGCGGTATCTCTTTCTGATGAGTTTGCGCCCCTGCGTTTTAGGAAACTTGAACCCATAGGAGAGGGCTTTTTCTCTTCTATGAAGGGACTTGCAGAACCTAGCTAGGAACTTTTTTAACGTGTAGCTACAACATGTACAAGACAGAGAGCAAGCAAGGGAAAATAGGAACAATGGAACCTTCCAAAATCACTGTTGCATGCAGCTCTTATTTTAGTTGTTGTTTCCAGAAGTTTTCTTCTAAAGAAAAGTATATATAATACTGTGCCTGATTTTATGGAACGCAATAAACTTAGGTTTGATTCATGCAACTGGCAGACTCCATATAAAGGATTAAATTAAAGGAAGTGAGTTTAAATTAATGACCTACACCTGATACAGACTTACTCAAGATCACTTTTCATACAGCTAACAGATGTACTATGTTACAAGGATTAACTTAATTTTCACAATGTCCTCTGCTGCAATTATGACATTAAAAGCTGCTGGGAACCAGGAGCAGTCATACCTTCAGTACCAGTCTCATTTGCCACTCTGCAAGAGTGGATTAACTGAATAACAGTAAGTGACCCACGGCAGGATGAAAGCAACATGTGGGAAATAAAAACAAAAAGAAAAGAAAGTACTGTGGAAGGCCCAGCAGAAGCAGAAATTAATTTGATGATTAACACTCAGATTGCGCAGCAGTAACCTGGAAAGGAATGCTGTAGTGAAATCGTACAGGCCAATACAAAAGTGAGCAAGACAAATTATGCATTGCTGCAAAAATTGTTTCTCAATAAATGTAATTTAACACTGTCATAGACGTACAACTAACTTGTCATGTCAACCCCCAATTAAACAGCAGCAAGACAAAGAGAGTTCAAGTTCATAATGGTTTGTTTTGGGTTTGTTTTGGTTTTTTTTCCCCTTCTTTGTTAAATCATTGTTTGAAATTGGCCAAGAAGTTGAAATAATTTCAAAGCTGGAGAGAGTAAGTCATAAAGCCAGCTTCATGTCTGCTTCCCAAAGGTGCAACTTCACATAGCCATTTACATTTGGCTTACACTGAAAGTTAACTGGACTGACCATAATGGATCAGACCCAAAACCTATGGTTTAGAGTCAGATTTCTGTGGGCTACCAACACCAGCAAACTCAGGGAAGTTTAAGAGCTCAAGAGCAGGCCAAAGGGTGCCTAACTCCCTTCCCTCCTGGCTCAGCATAGCACTGATTTCAGCACAATTGCTCAGATCTTGAGATCAATGCTGCTGCAGTGCCATGATTGTTACTGGAGTTAGATCAGCTGACAGCAAGGGGACATGCTTGGTGTAATGGGGCTTTTGAAAGGCAGTGTGAACTCCCTCCTTAAAAACTGAGGAGTGGTCCCAGTGACTTCTTGATCTAGACAATTATAACTGGGGATATGCTTGTTACTGATTTAAACACAACTGTGTTTAAATTTGGACTTCCAGTCCCCCAAAGGTGTATGCATGTTCCCTGCAGTTCTGAGGAGTCATTTATCCCTCTCCTTATATTATCTTGGGAGCTAATGAATCTTGCATTCCCTTTCTATGCAATAAATTCAGTTTAAACAGAATTATTCACTTCTAACTCCCCTGTCTTTGGAGGTCAGAAATATCTTTTAAAACTCTAAATCTGTGCCAATATCTGCCATACAAAAGACAGGTGGGAACAGATCACTGCACTGCAGGTCTGGAGAGAAACCCTTGCCTTTGCAGAGACATTCAGCAAACAGAGAAGTTTTCAGAAACAGCCCTCTCTTCTGCATATTTTCTTATTGGCCTGTGGTACCCAAGAGTCTCTTACTGAGGAAGGTGACTCACTGCTAAATAGTGCTCACAAGTGCTTTATTTTAGTGTGTAAATATGACCCTGTGAGCCAAATGCTTAAATTCCTTAAAGGATATGGACCCTACAGCTCTTGTCTGGCTGCTGAAAAGGAATCTAATTTGCTTTAAATTAAAAAAATCTATGTCTCTATTAGCTCTCCTGGGACCTCCCTCTAGCTAATAAACTAGACTTTCTGTATAGACCTAGTTATATATATATATCTATTCCTTGCTCATGAGGCATAAAATCATGTCTCTTTTTCTTAAAAAAAAAACAAAGGGAAGTTCACTTTCAATGTTACAGTGATGAGAGAACATTAGAAAACAACTCAGGCCTGACTCTTAAAAGGCCAGAGAATCCATGGCTCTACTTGAATACAGTGGGAGCAATAGCAAAACAATGTGTTCTTTAAACTGACATAAAGACATACAGAAAAAAAACCCCTCTGAAATATGAGCAACTTGACAAGGTGTCAAAATATTAATGTCCTGTTTATTCAGTTTTTTCCCGTTTCCTTTTCATCTTGGACAGCACAACTCTTCCAGCCTACACTGGAATGCTTTACCCACAGTGTTGAACTCCTAAAGATTTTGCTGTTTTGCCATCCGGATTGTCTCAGGAGTGTCTGATGCCAACAATCCCCCAAGGGAGAAATAAAAGGTGTTGAACAGCAAGGCATCCCACAATCTTGTCTCATCAAGGAACCTGGGCAGATATTAAAAGCAAACTGATGCCAGAACCCATTTTTGCGTGTTAAGAAGAGGGTAAAGGTAAACCAGAAAGGATGAAAAGGGAGATAGAAATTAACAAAGAAATAAAAGTTCAAGTTGCCAATATTCAACCTAAAGTATTCAGCTCAGTGTTTTCTTTTAAAGTCTCGTTAAAAAAAAAACCCTAAGAGATAAATTTATGGGGTGGGAGAGTGGAAATCCTGTTTATCAGCATTCATCTTTCTTTTTTCTATCTCAAGGAGACACTCTTCATTTTCCTGGAACATCAGTCCACTTGGCTGGTTATTTCAGTTCTGTGATATTCTGCTGATAGCTAAAATGTAGATTCCCATGCCAGATACTCGAGATAATTAGCTCGTGGGCTGCTAGTGTCAGACTTGTTTAGTGCAGGAAAAACAGCTGACAGCAAATCATCACTGTGTGAGATCTTGATTGTTGTTTGGATGCAAACAGAAACATGCTGGCATCACTTTACAAATGTTTTCAATCACAGAAGGATGTTACAGTGCTAACACAGTGAGTCTGGCTTTTCTTATGAGAAAGGAGCGGGATCATTGAAGGTCTAGCACACTTACGTGCTATTTACTCAGACTTTATTTAGGTAATCCTGTCTTCTCCTGAGTGGTCATAGGGTTGAGGGCCCAGATCCTTCATTTCTAAAGGGGTTCCCAACAACTTGTTGTGATCCCCAGAAAACGGGGATGGCAGCTAAGGGTGCTTGATGTGCTCTATTGCGAGTCCATACTCACAGAAACACTGATAGGATAGTAGAATGTCCTGAGCTGGAATGGCCCCAAAAGTCCACAGAAGTACAGCTTTCAGCCCTGCACAGACCAGCCCCAGGAATCACATCATGCTACATGCATGCATTTCATTACCTAGGGAGGTTAACTCAAACACAAAGCTGAATACAATACTCCTGTCTCCTTTATGTGTGACTCTTCAAATTAATACCTCTTTCCATGCTGCTTAGTTTCTTCCAAAAGTGACACTATTCTTTCAAAGAAAATATACACTACTCCCTGTAATTATCCTTGCTTTAAATCTCCCCTCTCTAGCATAATATCCCCATGAGGTACAACACAGATGAGATGCTCAAAGTCTGCAAAACACAGGATTGGAATGACTGTACAATGCAAGAGCTTTCTGCAATTAATCTCTGCAATCTTTCCAACTTTGGGGTTAATTTTGGAACGGTGTGGTGGTTTTAGATAATATCAAGACATTTAGATTTAGTGGTGTTAAGATCAAGGAGATATACAAAAAAGTGTAGTTTTGCTTTTTCACTTTGATCTGGACATTCCTGCAGTTGTTTGTTGTATCACTCCAAGTGTTGTGATTCTCAGATTCCAGACAGCTACCTGCCTAAATCTTAGAAAATGAAAGGGACAACTATTACCTGAAATGTTGGGTAAATTACTTTTTCAGCTTCATCAAGATACCCTCTTGAAAATACATCTATATTTTTCCCCCTAATATCACTACATTACTTTTGTTAATAGTGTCACCAACGAGGGCTTAAAAGTTGCAATCCAACTTCTAGTGAAGTGTTCTAGCACTGAGAATCTCACTGACTGCAATAAAATTGTATAGAAAACATGCTTCTCTGACATATACTTCCCAATAGTATTTTGCAACTTCCATGGTCTAATCACGAAAACAAAGGAAGGTCATGAGTCTGAACCAAGAATCAAAAACCTGGCTGAGTCAGGATGTAAGAAAGCTGCAACTTAAATCTCCAAGGATACTTCAGTGACCTGTACTGACCTTTGGAAAAGTTGTTTCTGAATCACCAAACCTCAGTAGGCTGATAGCTGGAGAATCATGGTATAGATAAAGGAGGTTCTGTGTTTTGCAAACTTGCACAAGCAGCAACAGGCAGCCCTGGCCATGTAATTTGCCTCTTTATATGTAATTAGTACAATATGTAATTTGGAAGTCTTGGAGTTAATTATACAATGTTCATACCTGAATTTACTCTGTGGGTAGCAATTTGTGCACTGCATTGTATGCCTTGAGTCCATAAACAGAAAGGTTTTGGTGATAAAGCATGTCTAGGGGTATGGAAACAGAGTGAAAAGGAGGCAGGGAATTCTTCTGCATATCTTTCAGGGGAAGCAGCTAATGGCAGATTTTGAGATATGGAAATACAGTGCAAAATGAAATGCCACTATCAACCTATTCTAATTACATTCAATAGAAAAGCAATAGCAGAAGAGCAATGAACATGATAAAAATTTACCTGGGACTTGTTTGAAAAGATCCTGATATGACTGACTCAAAACTTTCCCTGTTAATTTTTAAGCCTCCTACATAACTCAAAATACAAGCCCAAATTTAATGTCTTCATCCCAAGGGAAATAAGGATGCTCACTGAAAAAATTAATTATGTACTTTCAACAATTACATTCCTCTTAAAACAGAACCTTTTCAGCTCAGGATTGGTGTATCTGGATTGCTAAACAATACCAGGGGGTAAACCCATTTCTTTAAATCATATGTGTGGAAACTAAAGAGCTGGGGAATTTAGAGGGGTTTGAATTATTCGTTGCAAACATTTACTCTATCAGTTTCATCAGATTACAAGGATATAGCCAAACAGATGTGACCAGGCAGTTTGACAGGGGAAAAGGTGAGGTATTTTTTTAAATACCAGCTTGTCAAATGCATCTTCTGTACTGATTTTCCATCACACAGCATGGTTGTTTGTGCCAGCTCATCACTAGGAACACTCAAAAGCATCTGAAAAGGAGCTGATGGTTACAGAAAAGTTTCTAAGACCAATGTTACAAAAATGGTCCAGTAAACAGTGAGAGAAAAATAGCCAGGTATTCTAAGCCTCAAAAGTGATCCTTGCTAGTCAGGACAGTGCCAGGTGCTACACTGATGGTGTTAAATCTAGTGATAGAAAATGTTTAGAAAGTATTTGCTCAGACAGTACAAAACCAAGCCAGCTAAAAAAGCATTACATATCAGGTGCCCAGAGCAAAAAAAGAAGGTAGGGACCCATGCCAGCTACTGTTCAGAGAATATAAAGCAGTGTAAATCACCATGAAAATTCCTATGAGACTATGAAAATTCAATAAAGTCAGTTTTAAAATACAACAGTACAGATTATAACCTCTAACAGTTTTTTTTATAAACAGAAAACTCCTGCACTGAAATGAGAACACAATGTATTTCAACATCTACTGAAAACAGCTATTAGGCAGAAAATCCTATGTGATACTTGCAGCTCCATCCACCAGAGAGTTGCAATTCAGGCAAATAATTTTCTTTAATTAAACAAATACATGTATCAAATTCCCATGTTGCCTTTTAAGATGCCAGGTCTGCTGCTTTAGGACAACCCCTTATAGGAATGACACTCTCTGTGTTTTCAGAACATTAATGTTTCCTTCAAATAAATCATTTGCAGTCTAGCCTGCATTTTGAGAAGTAAACTGGACAGGTATATGTTCTTTAAGCTCAGGCCACAAAAAAGGCAAGCAATTTTGATCATTTGGAGCTGTGATGCTTCAGACTGTGTAGAAGACCAGAGCTTACTCTGGAGAACTCTGTTTCACTCCTTCCTCGCAGAGTTTTCAGAGGAATGATAAACAGGAAATTTATGTATGAGGTTACCCAGTCAAGTAAGGGAGAGCTGTAACTGTTTGAACTTTATTGCTGAGGGTAAGATAACCATGTTTGGTCTGGATCTAAATTAATATCAACCTTTGATTTAAGCACAGGGATCAAGAGGGAACTAATGACACTTTGGGTCTCCCCCTTGCACAGAAAACTGTTTGAGACTTAGCTGCAGAGCTGTTAATTATAGATCCCACTCAAAACTGTGGCTTTCCACTACTAAAGACAGAGACCTACAGTCTACTCTGAAGGGAGAATTTGGAAATAAGTGATAACCCAAAATGTTTCTCAGGCAGGGTTTGTACTGTGAGAAAGAAACCTTTTAGGCCAGGTGGTAAAGTCAAAAGAAAACTTTCAGGCCCACAAATATGTTTTTAATGTGTGGCAGAGATTTGTAGCTTTTTCTCACCTATATGAAAAAAACCTCTTACTTCCTATACTAATGGTAGCTGATGCATCTGAGTCCTGAGAGAATTGTCAAATGCTTTAGATATTCAACTTTAAGCCCTCTCTGATAAGTGGGCAGTGTGTGTATCTACTTTTCTGCACATTACAGAATTGGAGGCCTGAGCAGTCAGCAATTTAAGCATTATCTTTTGTTCTGATAAACATCTAAACATCAGAACTTTATATGAATTGCTACCATAGCTACTTCCCCGAGCTAGGCATTTCCTCCTCACCACACAAGTTCACAAGTCAGGTAGATAATCACATAGCACATGGAGTGAATCATGCACATGAGCAGAAGGGTTTGAAATAAAATGCTGGTATAACACAGCTGTAATTAGGGATAACCTCCCACTCACCTCATGAAACTGTCTCTTCTCCCTGTGATTGCTGACAGAGGCTTTCCAAAGTTGGGGGAAGGGGGGTACACAGCATAAGAGAGTGCTAAATGCAGAATTCCTGTAACTCAGGATAGTGTTAAATAAGACCTCTGACTAAGTAACTGAGTGGGCAGCCATCACACCTTTCATTCTGAAACAACCAGCCTCCTCAGGTTTCTTTTCCTTTGCAGGCTAAGTTGCAATGGCCATGACTGGAAATGAGTGACTGCAGCTGAACTTTTTGATGCAACGAAGTTACAATGACTCAAAGACCTTTTGGAAAGGGTTTTCCAAAAGACATTGTTGAGCCTGCATAAGCAAAAGTGAGGAATCAAATCTGCAAGCTTTGCCTAAATCAAACATTCAGCAGCCTTTAACAGCACTCATGATAACTATTTTCCTTCCCAGCAAAATGCTCCTAAGAGGACAGCTAAGAGGGAGGTGTGGGGGGAACAAAACCCACCTATTTTCTGTGACACTTACTGCTTTTGTGTTAAGCTTTAACTGTTGCTGTGCCTGGCCTGTTTTTATGACTGGTGTCTGCAAATGTTCACAGGGTTGAGTTTTACTGGCAAACACGCTAGCAGGATATGGGGGAGAGTGGCAGATGTGGCTTTCCAGAACCAAAGGTTTCATTTGCATCCTCTGGCCTGCATGCCAGAGCAGCATGTGAGCACACATAGGCAGAGAGCGGCTAAGACAGCACAGCTCATATTTCCAGGGTTTGGAAGTTGCTCGTCAGTGTAAAAAAGTTCCCCTTCCTAATAAATTTTCTAGGAAAGATCCTGAGCCTAAGCAAAACGTATCATAATAATTCACTGTGTCATTATTCACTCAGCTCAACTTCTGTGGGCTTGCCCCCATCAACATTTTGAAAGACAGCTCAAAATAATGGAGCCTCTACCTATGCACACAGTATGAGCCTATGATTCATGAAACAGTTTTGAATTCAGAAACAAGTGTAGTTTTAAAAACTGATTTCCAACCTTACTCTGAAGCACCTGAGCATAAAATACCCCTATCTACCTAACCAACAAGGAGTGTTTTGACACTAGATTTGACAGACTTTAAAAATCAGCTTTACTGTTGGCTACTGCCCAAGGCAGTAGCAGGACTCTACAACCAGTACAGCTCCTCTCTAGATCAAAATTTCAGCTTCATGTGTCCACACTTAATGGATCTCTTAAGTATGAAGTTCTTGCTGGTTTCAGCCCAGAAAAGATCCAGTTACAGATCCCGGACAGTAAAATTATGGTTTCCAAGGAATTTCACAGAATCACAACATAAGCTGAGTTGAAAGGGGCCCTCAAACATCCTAGAGTTTGACTCCTGGCTGTGCACTGTACCATGCCCAAGAGTCACACCATGTGCATCGCCCAAACACTTGAGGTCTGCCAGGCTGGGTGCTGTGACCACTTCCCTGAGGAAGCACCCAGCCACCCTCTTGGTGAAGAACCTTTTCCTGATATCCAACCCAAAACTCCCCTGATACACCTTCAGGCCATTCCCTCAGGTCCTGTCATTGGTCACCACAGAGGAGAGATCAATGGCTGCCCCTCTTCTTCCCCTCATGAGGAAGATGTAACAAGGTCCCACACCAGTCTTCTCCTCCCCTGGCTGAACAGACTTCAGCCGCTTCTCATATGGCTTCCCCTCAAGGCCGTTTATCATCTTCATAGTCCTCCTTTGGACACTTTCTAGTAGTTTAAAATCCTTCTCATATTTTCAATTGCAGAACTGCCCCCAGCACTCAAGGTGAGGCCTTTGTGTTCACCTTGTCATCAACCAGGACCCCCAGGTCCCTTTCCATGGCGCAGCTTTCCAGCATCACATTCCCCAGTCTGCACATCCAGGGTTGTCCCATCCCAGGCGCAGAATCCAACACTTTCCCTTGTTGAACTTCACATGGTTGGAGATTGCCCCCTCCTCTAATTTGTTGATGTCTCTCTGCAGGGCCTCCCTGCTTTTGCAAGAGTCAGCAGTTCCTCATCCTTTGATTTCTATTACCAGGTGCCACAGTAAGGACCATGCACTATCAGAGCACCCACTGACTCTAAGAATGAATTTAGCCATGACAAATGCCATGGACTATTTTGTATACTGAAAATGTGTCATCAGCCAGTTTAAAATTTGTCATTCTTCACAGCATGCATTTTGCTTCTGGCCTGATTTGAAAGAGCCAAAAGCAAAACTCAGTAAGGCAACAATGTCTCAAGGCTACAAACAGTAGAAATGTTGTAGGAAAGCTCCACCTGAAAGGATTCCTTCTCAATTTTCAGAGCAAAAGAACACACCAATGAGCTTGCCAAACCAAAACCAGCGCATACATTTCTTTGCATAAACACCTCTATCACCTCTCTGGTAGATCTTGTTGACCTGGGTCAAATATGAACAGACAAAACCCAGATGGCAGATGGTTTAACCCCAACAACAATTCACATTGAATCAGAGCAAGTCTGATACGTCATTAAAAATCCCAAAGCCAGTATTCATCTCCAAGGCACAACATATATAGTCCCCACAACCTGCAAAAAGAACATGTTCTCTCCCCCTTTCTCCTAAGTTATTTGACTCCCAAGGAGCTCACTGGACAGCATATAACAGATAGTACAAAAAGGGCATTTATTATGGAAACATTTGATGAGAGAAAATAAGATGATATCTCTATGCAACTTAAGGATCTTAGACATATAGTATTACAAGCAAGAAGCTTGGATGGCAGGCAGAACTCTACACATCCTTCTCAAGAATATTAAGATCCAGCTTCTTCCCTGATAGCCATGAATGATCAAAAGATATAAACAATCAGGCTTTCTATGCTAATGATTGCACTGAAATACCTTCTTGAGTAGTTGAACCAATTAGAAAGAGCACCAGCCATTAAAAGGAATCTTAATGATGGATTAGTTATTCAGAATCCTTTAAAAGAGAACAACATAGGTTTTTTTATCTCATGTGTCCCTCATTTTTTCTTGACTTTGGCTGTTTTCCATTTTTTTTTAAAAATAAACCCACTCCCCAAACCTTCACAAACTCTTATAAAGTATGAAGCTACCAGCCTCCCTGCCTTTATTTTCATCAGCTTAATGTGAATCATTGAAAGTTAATATATTTGTGGTTCACACATGAAAAAGACTTGAAATTTTACATAATACAAGTCTCCTATGTGGGCTCTAAAGCAAAGCATTTCTAATTGCTATGAACTGGCTAGGACAGAGAAAAACCTCTTAAAATGAAATCACATTTCTTTAATTAGATTTCATATAGAAGGAATATCAGGGTTCACGTCTGTTTGAAGTAACACAAAAATCTTTCAATAAAAAGTTACTGTGTGTTGTTCAGATGGGAGTGGAGAAACAGCAGTAGTTTATTGCTCAGGAACATGTTGCCTGTAACATATTTCATATAAAAACTATTCTTAGCTAAACATGTCCTCCAGTACTAATTAGATTAATGGCTGGCAAAATTTGGCCATTATACATTACATTAACAGAAAGTCCCACTCAGCTGTTAACTCTGTTTAGGCTAACTCTGTTTAGGCTGTATGTTGAGCCATCAGCTACAGTACAGGACAACATATTGAGTAACACCATGGTCAAGTCAGAATTAGCGGGAGCATCACATATGTTATTGTTAGCAGAAGCAATGCAGGCTGTTTAGAGGGTGTGCAATTCCTCTGTCAGCTTGTTTAGCTCTAGGGTTAAGCAAAACCACTTTAACTTCATCTTTGTTTCTCATTTATATGGTGTGATTTTCTTTTTTATGAAAAAACCCAAAACCAAAGAACCCCAACAACAGCAAAAAAAAAAAAAAAAAAAAAAAAAAAAAAAAAAAAAACACAAAAAAAAAAAAAAACAACAACAACAAACTACCAAAAAACAACAACAACAAAAAATTTTGGGTTTTGGCCAGGGTTGTTTTCTGGAGGGTTTCCTGGCAGCTTTCTGCTGTGTCCAAACTCACATGCCATCATGGACTGGCCTCATCTGAGTCCCCACAGGTAGTTCTGCCTCACAGCTGCACCTGCAGCTGACTGCCTGAGCTCACCTCCTCTGCCAAGCCCAGCTTAAGCACTTCCCACACCTCCTCTGGAGCAAGTGGGACATCTCAGTCAAGCCTAGCTTGAAGGACTCCCAGTGAAGTCCTGCATGACAGCTGTAGAGCAGGTGACTGTAAGCCCCAGGTCTCCCAACAAACATTCCTTCCCGAGGGGAATTCAGTCCATGCTCAGCCAGGCTGCAAGGTGTGTTTTGAAGGCAGGCTGGGTAAACCCATGTAGGGCCATGCTCTATGTGGATTCCTACCAGCTTCAGACTTCTCATGGCCTTCATGTTAACCTGCAGAGCACTCAGCTGAAGGGCAGTGCCCTGCTAGTATCCCTGTTCAAGATCTGGAGAGAGAATGAAATCATGGAACTTTTTACTAGCAACCTTCTCTTAGGTTGGGAAGAAAATGAGGTATTTTGAATCTGAAACTTCTGGGGGGTTGCATACCACTCTCATAATGCTAACACCCATGTAGCAACACAAGCATGAGTGCAGCTGCCTTTAAAGGGGCTTGGTTTTGTCTCAGAGCAGAGCAGAAGTGTTCAGGAAAACACAAAGGTTATGCAGGTTAGAAAAGTTTTTTCCCACACAGCTCTAGTTATGGGAGGCCTCTAATGGTATTTAATATTTCAAACAATTTTGGTTTCAATTAAAATAATAGATGGGAAAATAAAAAAGAAAGGGATGGAAGGCGGGTAATTTTTTCCTATCCTGCAGGAAAATTCCAATTACTTAAATTATTCTTTTGCACAGAAATGAAACAATTGCTGCAAAGGGGAACATGAAAATGTTATCCAATCTGTTTCTGAAATGCAGTTTATAAAATGAAGCAACATTTGTGTGGATTCCACTAATTTACTCCATTTTAGAACGTCAGCCAGACAGCAGTTTCAGTGTCACTTGAAAACTATTATGATTGCTGACAGTCAGGGTCTACCTTCACCCCCTTTCCCAGAAGCACCTAAATGTTTTAGGGACACAAACCATTGAAGTTTTAGGAAGGAATCTTCACGAGGCAACATAAGCATTTCAGTCCATTACCCAGAGGCACTTTAGGCACAGGGGTTCCCTTGACACCCCAAGAGAATGTAGGAGCTGCTCTGGAAGCCTAAGCCCCAGTGTTGAAGGCTTACAGTTCTAAAACACAAGATTACCTACAGTACTTACTGGTGAAGATACAGTGCAGCTTTTTAAAGATGGGCATTAATTCATCCATACAATCATACAATCACAGTATGGGTTGGAAGGGACCTTAAAGACCATCCAGATCCAATCCCCCTGCCATGGGCAGGGACACCTTTCTCTAGACCAGGTTTCTCAAAACTCCCATCCAGCCTGGCCTTGAACATTTGCAGGGATGAGGCATCCACAGCTTCTCTGGGCAACCTGTTCCAGTGCCTCACTGTCCCCACAATAAAGAACTTCTTCCATCCATTCAGTCATTGGTTATCACAGTACAGCAGGATTAAACATCAAAGCACTGAATTACTGTTCTCCAAAGTTCTTAGGTCCTTCCAAACCACACAGTGAATTGGGGGCATCAGTTATATCTGAAAAATGTGGTCTAAATATGATCTCTGACTTCCTACAGTCTCTGCTCTGGATGGTTTCAGAAATGTTACTCAAGATCTAGTCCATTGTCTTCTGTAAAAGCACAGAATAAAAGTATTTTCAGAGAGATGATTCACTTTCCCCTTGTTTTTAGCAAGAATTCTTCTTGTAGCTGACAGGAAAAGTGCTAGGGACTCATAGTGCTAGGGATTTTGGAGGCTGTCAACAGTCAGGATTTTTATTCCAGAATATGCGAGTACTGTTTCAAACAGACAGCAAATTAAACCAAAACCAATAAAATAAGTACTGCAGCCAACACCTTACAAAATATTGCCACCTTCATCTGGTCAGTGGATACTTATTCTATCATAGATACTGCTTTCTGGAAATTATAACTAATAAGAAAAACTCCAAGGGGAGTAATTTTGAAATAGCCTCGAAGAGCTGTGAAAAGCACTGCAAGCATGATCATTTCAGAAAAATAATATAGTTTTCACTAAACCAGTATCTATATGTAAGTAAATGTCTCCCAGACTTCAGCTACAAGCACAGGCATTAATTTTGTTAGTTTTGCTAGGCTTTGGCCTTTCTTCATCTGAAGCAGCTCGTTTGCAGTGGCGATCTTGTGCTACTGAGTGAATCTCACATTTACACTGAGAGTGCCCAAGTGCTTTTCAAGTCTTGACTCTGCTTTATCTGCTTCTGTCACAAATCTGCCTGGCAAAAACCCACATGCAGCTGAGACAGGGCATGTTCATTTTCAGAAGTCAGTGAAAGAAAGGGGGTGTGGAAGAGAAACTCTTCAACATTGCTCAAGAAAATAGTTTTCAGTCAGACTCCAGTACTGCCTAATTCCTGTCTGCATCAGCCCAGTTAAAGCTGCCTGTGCTTAGGGGCGATTGGCAGTCTGCTCTGGGTTCCTTCGCTGCACTGCTAATCTCCACTAATACTCTCCCATGCTTCATTTAATTTCACTCTCAGGGCTCTTTTTCAAATTCTTCCTCAAATCTTAAACCAATGCCCTCATTGTTTAGGATTCCTTTACCCTGACAAGTCTGACCTCAGATATCCTTTCCTCTTTCCTGCTCTGTAACTCAGGCAGTCCACTTACTCATTCATATGGTAACCTCACATAATGGTCTCCACATTAATTAAGTAATTTTGGTTCTGTAAGGTACTACAGAGGGGTTTTCAGTGCCTTTCACGCCAATTGAACTATTTTTTTTGTTGTTGAACAGACTGGAGAGTACATGGTAGAAGAGCCAAGGAGAACATGCTCGCTCTCCCTCTGGGCCATTCCTTTCATGCTGCTTCAGGGTTAGGCCAAAACAACATCAGCAAGTCTAATTTGCCCCAGCAGCGGATGGGAAATGACTAAAAACCCTGCAGATTAATTTGTGTCAGATGTATGCTTTAAAGCAAGTGAGAGCAAGAGAGAATGTGAGAGCATTTACAGAAAAACATGCTTTTTCTCTGGGATTTAGAAGGGCCCTCTTGTTTCAGATCTTTTGGGAGCTGAGTGGCCCCAAGCAAATGAAAAGTCCTACCTTTGCTTTATGGTCTCCTTTTGTATTTGATGCTTTTCAGTAATCACAAAATTCAGAAAAAAATGAGAGGGATAAAAAGAAGCAAAACTGTACAATGGATAATTGGTTTTGCAGTATCTGCTGATTCTTCTAGCAAAGATAGTTTTGCACCATACAGGTAAGATGGTCAGAAAAAAAGGGGGCTGGGGATTTTTTTTTGAGGGGTGAGGGTTGTGTCCCACATCACTCCAGGAAAAACAAAACATGGTGGAAACCTCACGTCACTCTGGAAAATAGTAATGATTAGTGTTACATAATCAATAACCTAATAGGACTGGAACTGCAGATCAATACATGATCCTGACTAGGAAGCACAGGTCCAAACCAGTTTTTCTGTTGAAACAGTACACCCCAAGTTGCTCTCTGATGGCCAGATGTGATCACCCCACTGTGATATTCTAACAGGACGAGTCCTGGAGTGGCCATGGAAATCCAGCAACTGTAATAGTTTGGTGCTACTTGGTGTGACTTGGGAATAAATTTTTCTGTACATGACTAACACATGAGCTGAAAACCAGCACAACTGGCACTGGTTAGGGTTTTTACTGGTCAGGCTTCTTGCTGGTATTCCCAGCAAGGACAAGAGCAGTCATCTCTGTGTCCAATCTCTCTGGATCATTAACCAGTGTTGCGACACTGGAGATGAGTCATGCGTGTGCTATCACTGTGCAGTAACATTTCTGTTGGTAAATTAAATAGACTTAATTTTGTACATTCTTGGCACTCATATCCAATCTGATCTGCTCACCACATCTAAAAGGGTGTGTTTACTTTTTAGGCAGCCTTGCTGTTTAGATCTCAGATGACTGCCTCAAAAATTCTAGGGAAACTCAAAATAAAAGTCTCAAACTGCATCATTAGCATGGACTTCTTTCTGGTGAGCAACAGATCTGCTTCAAAAGCTTCAAACCTTACTTTTCATTCACTCTGTTCCTAATCCTTGTTTTATTATGAGACAGAAATAATAACACCCAAAATCCTACCCAAAGTTTGAATCCCAATCTGATTTGGCAGCATAAATATAACCACAGAAAAATCTTCCAAGAGAGCCAAAGAGACAAAAAGCCTCAATCTAAAAAGAAAGCAAAGTTTTGTGGAATTAGACCTTAAATCTCAGTTTCAGAACAGACTAGCACTTAGGAGGCTGTCACAACTTTCAACAAGATGTCAGATATAGTTAATACAACATTTAATATTGGTGCAGTTATACTGGTGCTCTTAGCAGTATCACCTATTTCAATCTGGAAAGGAAATGGCAGTACAGGGAAGAAACAACATAGGATGTCTTTATATCTATAAATGTTGTTGTAGTGGGATGTTTTTCAATAAAAACACATACCAGTAACCTAAATGGTTGTACTAGTGCCAGATCTTCTATATGAGACCAAGAGTTTCAGAAGATTTAGATGTCTCTATCACACCAGTTTCACTAGTGTTTTGGCAGGTAATAGCATTTCCAGACCCACATACAAGCACCAGATCACATCTGAGAAAGAGAGAAAGGCTTTAGTTACTTGACCATTTTGAAAATAATCTTTTTAGGGTTGCTGAAATGTATAAGAATTGGCAGGTTAAAAAAATAAAGCAATCAAACACAGCCATTTAGAAGAAACAGTAACAAAAGGAAAGAGAAATCTGTACTAGTGATGATTATATTGGCAAGTCTTCTCTGTCATAACACGTACTTGTGGAAAATGGCAACTACAGCTGCAGCAATTCACACAATGCTGTCTGAATATTTTTATCTGAGACAAAACTTCACTGTTATCTTCATGCATACAAAAAACAAGTTCTGGAGAAGATTAATTCAATAATATCTAAGATTCCTAATTCCCTGATTTAGGACCCAGGAGAAGCTTAGAAACTTTTAGTGGAAGGAGAAAGAGAAATTTCCTTATTTTATCTGACCCATAGGAAAACCTCTAGTGCGTTGAGGTAGTCTATCAGTTTTAGAGCGCCTAGTGCTGGAAAGAAAAAAAAGGCAGCCCAAACACAGAGATAACCTGTTTGACTGACCTCACCCTGCAGCTCAGAGTTTATTCACCACACATTCACATCAGTGCTAGTTCCAGCTCAGGAGAGCAGCCCAGGCACATGGCCAGGAGTTTGCAGGGCAAGCCTACTCAGCCCTTGCTTGGAGCCGCTTTAGGAGCCAGGAACCACACCCTTGCTTCGTGTCAGAGCAGAGCAAGCCTAGAAGTCGTAAAACCTATCTATTGGTTACGCTGCCAGAAGTGTGCATGTGTGCACCCAGTTCAGTACTAATTAGTCTTTCTGGCACAAAGCCTCAATCATCTACCCCAGGTCAAACAGTACTATGGGACAGTACTATGAGTCCTCCTGAGATACATACAGGGTCCAAGGAAACACCATCAACCTTTCCCTCATCTCACCCAAGATGCTCTCCTGTTCAGACAGGGACCATGACTATTGCTTATCTTGGGCTGGGGAAGCAGCCTCAGTAAGGACTTTAGATATTTGATCCTCCAAGACTAGCAGGATTCATGAGATTGGAACCTCATGCCACATAAAAGCTCAATAAGTCTTTCCTAATCTGTGCCAAATCTAAACTCAAACTTGCAATTCCTGGACAGTACCAAAAGTAGAATTTCAACACTTCTGTGAGCAAATTTTCTAGTGCTGGGCTGAAGAAACATGAAGACTGCAGGATCTTTGTGTATAGTTAGAAAACTGTGCATGGGGAAGGCAATCTGAGTGACAGTTGCAGCTCTCTCAAGCTTCCTCCTGCCAGGAAGCCCCATCAAAAGTCTGTATCTTTTGACAAAGATTAACCATCACTGTCAAAAAGTCTTCCAGTATTTTCCTTACTTAAATATCTGAAAGGTAGTAGAATCTCAGCTAATTATCATTACTATCACTATGATATCTGCATTATATCTTTAATAATACAAGAACATTAAAATAATTATGAAGGCTACAGATAACTTGAAATCTGATATCCCTGAACAGCTGCTTGTAAATATTTCCTCATGTTATTCCACATTTATTTATCCTTTGAAATAATTAAGCACTTAAACACTATTGTTTGCTTACATACCGATGCACATTTCTGACATGAATAAACACAAAGTGAAAAGTAACAAATTGCTTATCAGGAAGGTACATTTGTTCTGCATCTTGAAGAACATCTGTAGAAGTCTGAAAGGCAGAAATCAGATCCCTGAAAGACAGTTTACCATGGCTAATTCTTAGAAAAAAACCCCACTCACATGTATTTAAGAGGGCTAATAGACTTTATTTTTGCTGTAAGTCTCAAAGATTTCATTTTCAGAGAACTCAGCTAAGGATTCTGCATTCTTAACAATTCTGAACAATAAGGTCCAACTGTCTGAAATCAATGATTATGAAAACATAGACCCTAAATTTTACCCAAGTGCTTTACATGAATGTCTAATATTTCTCCCTCCTAATTTTTAATTTTAGATTCAGTCCACCGTTCACATTTCTAGGCATTAGCAGACATTTGATTGTTATTTTTCCCTTATGTTCAAACTTTTAGGTCCTAGGCCAAGCCATGGCCTCAGCTGTGCAAATGTAAACCAAGCAACTGTATTCACTTCAGTGAGTTTCCATTAGCAAAGGCACAAGCAAGACTTGGCTCTCATACTTGATGTACCTTACCACTCTAATAATCTCATGTTGGGATCTCAGGAACAGAAATACTTAAGTGTTCATAACACTGTGCTAAATATGTGTCTAAGTCTATTGCAGCTCAGGCTTTTACTGAAGCACCATTTAAGAATTGTTTGGCAAAATAAAAGGGCTAGATTCGTGGACCCAAGGCTCTACATTTACCATTTGACTATACATTTTTCTTTAAATACACTCAGACTCAGCCACGCACTCATTGTGATTTGTGTACACAGGTTTCATACGCTCAGCCCTGTTTGCCTTCTGTGTAAAACAGAAGAGGTCACTGTATCTGACACAAAACTGAACTTACAGCTAGACTAATAAGTAACTTGAATGCAAACAAATCAAGCAATCTTGCCCTAAAGTCAGCATGAACCAGTTGATTTTCCTCACTAAATTCCTGCAAATGAGCTAAGTGGAAGAAGGAAAGCATCTACTTTGGGGAAGACAAAGAGGAGCTTTTAGTCTGATAAATTCAATCTCACACAAGAGCCACTCTGCCTGACCAGGTGACCCCACTTCTCCCTCCCCAAGGTCCACATGCTCCAGCAAACTCTGAGTCCCTTCTCCCCGCTCTTGGAGGGAGGGGAGAGGTTTAGTGTTGGGAGAAAGACTTTATAGCTCACCAGCTGTGTGAACAAACTCAGACATACTTGGCTTCTGTGAACTTGGCTAAATCAATGAAACATCAGAGCTCAAACTTGATGCTTTATTTCCTTTAGTCTGAGGTTCTGCTCACTATAAACGTGATCTGGAACAGCACGTGTGAGACTGTAAAGCAAAAGAGAAATAAAAACAAAATGTGATTGTACATGAGATCAATTCCATGCTGACGTGATAATACGTTCAAAATTCTCATTTCTGTAGAAAGCTGACCACAGGCACTTCATCAATCAGTATTTCGATTTGTAATGTGTTCCGTATGGTTCTCTGTCATTACTTAATGGGGAACATCCCCTCTGAAAACATCTGACTCTGAGCTCTGCATCGAGAGAGCTGCTCGTGTTTCAACCACGTTTCCCAGAAACTGAACACTCAGCAACATATTCATTTTAGTGACAGCCACCACTAATGAGAAACAGCCATGGGTTCATTGAATCTTTTACAAGCCCAAGAAATTTATATTAGCAACAAAAAAAAAAAAAAAAAAAATCTCACTACAACTGAATCTCTAGAATCTCCAAAATATCAATTTTATCACCCTAAAGCTCATACTGGGTTGGTGCTTGTACTTCTCTATTTTTTATTTTATAGTATCTCTCTCTATTTTTTATGGGGTTTCTTTGGTTGTGGGGTTTTTTTTTTGGTAGGTTTTTTTGTTGTTTTGTTTGGTTTTTTTAATTTCCAGTTAGGCCAGTTTTTCTGACATGTGTTCTGCATATCAGGAACAGGAAGCTGGGACATCAGTTGGAGGGTTTATCACAAGCTGAGAGGTGGTGGAAAAAAATAAGTCCATCAGAAGTAAAAAGCTCATACAACACTCAGTGATGGCATTGGAATAAAAGGACCTAAAGAAACCAATTAGAAAATCTGTGGCATTTTGTTAGAGCGCTATATTATTTTCCTGCATCAATTTTCTTTGCTCAGAACATCAGAGAATTATTATTCTCAAAATGTCTTGAGTTTCGTTGTTTTGTTTTAGGAATGGATTTTTTTGGGAGTTGGCTTTTTTTGGGGTGGGGAGGTGTTTGTTTGGTTTTTTTAATGAAGAGGAGCAGCTGTGCAAAATTTTGACTGGCCAAAATATGAAACTTCTTAAAAATTACTGGACCCATAAAACATGAATGTTATGAGGAAACTAAAATTTCAGACTACACGAAAACAACAGTTTCAGAAGACTGGAGGGAACAAGTGTCGTACCTTTATTTAGAAGAGTCTACTGGTTTTTCAAGGCATTACTTTGAAATAGTCATTAAAGGCAAAATAAAATGATTGGATGTTCAGGATGCCACAGAGTCAAATCAGCAGAGTTTCTACAGAGAAAACTGTGTCTCACTAATCTTCTAAGACTTATTTAAATCTACCAACAAGACATTGACAAAGGATAATTTATTTCCTTAGTGAGCCCAACAGACACAAAGCAGGATACCAGGCAAGAGATAGCTATGGTAAAAGTAAGATTAGCAACTCTCCCATATCATGGGCCAGATTGTCCCTTACTCCCAGGGACTTCAATAGGATTTATTTCAAGAATAAATGCTTAGAAGTAGAAGGAAGAGTTTTATAACTGCCTGAATTTATGTTATGATCATCTCCAAGGGAGCAAACAAAGAATTTCTAAAAAAAAAAAAAATTAAAATAGTATTATAATAATAGTATTTTGACAGCTAATCAAGTCATAGTCAGAGATGAAAAGTCAACTTATACTAAATTCAAAGCATGATTAATTAAAACTCCTCATTTTTTGAAACATACTTCAAAAGAAAGTATTATGCACACTAAGAAAGTTTACATTTGCCTCCTAAATTCGCTGCTTTTAAAATAATTGCCCCTCCTAAGCCTCAGTTTATCTTCAATGGGAATATTTCGATCTTCACTATAGAAACCAACAAAGTTCTTGGTTGTTTGTAAATAAGGAAAGAAATTAAATCCCAGCCTCACAAATTACACCGAGGCAACCTAGCTCTTTTTAGATTACTTACCAGATTCAAATGGAAGAGTCAAGAATTCCATCTGTCAGGGTAGTAACCACCAAAATAAAAAAACCTTTTAGAAAAAACATGGTGTGAGCAGCTGAGTCTCTGAAAAAGCATATCGATGCAAGAACATTTATAAAGCATCAGAACATTCTGAGCACTTTGAAATATAAAAGAGAACACAGAATGTAGAAATCAAAAATCTTGGTAGCTAAAGGAAAGCATTTGAGACAAAAGATGAGGAAAATACTAAAGCTAGAAATTAAAAGAAAGCAATTCAGAGAAAGATATTAAACAGAGATCAAAGCATCTTGATGAGCATTTGCAGGTTTACATAAAGGACATTTACTGACCTTCAAGACATGAGCGGCATCATTTTACAGAAGAAAAAATGGTAGACAATGAAAAACAAAAAAATTTACGGGTTTGTTGATAGATTTCTGGAAGCAAAGCCAAGTAAAAGGGAATAAAATGTTGTAATGTATAAGCAAAGCCTGCAGGCCCCCAAGCACAGGCATCAACATAGCCTCAGAAAAAAGAGAGCAACTTCACAGGGCACATGTTAAGTATCAGGCTAATCCAGATAACCAGCTTGCAGGTGCAAAAAATTAGGTTCAAATTATGTTCTCTCAAAATAAGCAGCCGATTGGAAGCACACCTGAAGTTGACTTTTGGTGTGTGCCTCACCACCTTGCTGATCACTCAGATTATTCTCTTGACCTTTCAGTTACCTTCATTCAGAAAGTTCATGTGTGTTGAACTGTGTCTCTTTTCTTTCATTTCATCTCTTAGCTGTTACAGAATGACTTTTCCACCTGGTAAAGAGCTTGTAGGCTTTATGCATCCCTTGTTCCTGTGGGGTGTTTCAGTGTGCTTCCCAAAAATGTGGTCAGAAGTAAACTTCAACAACTGCTGAGTGTTCAGGAGTATTTTCTTCTAAGAACCCGCATGTTCTCCTCTGAAAACATTATGCCAGATTTGATACTGGCTAAATTTTGAAATGAAACTTTTAGAGATGTTCCATTTTTTTTCAATAGGTTAAAGCTGTCAAGGATGCGTCCAGCACATTTCAGCCATTTGGAACCCAAAAACTGCAGCAGTGCTAGTAAAAGGTCTGCTGCTACCAATGTCCTGCCTGACCTTGTGCAAACAGAAGAATTATCCCCATCCTCCTGCAGTGATAGGGAGCAAGGTAGAAGTGTTGGGCTGTGCATATGCATAGTACTTGTCTGTCAGAGAGAAATTATTCAGTGTTTAATATACAAAAAGGTAAAACTGAGATGAATCACAAATTATATTAGTCACAATACTAAATGTTTAGCTAGTTTTCTCAGATATAATACTGTTCCCATTTCTTTTGAGAAAATTAGAAAGGCTACATATATGTATGTCAGTATTTCTAAATAACAGCAGCAGTAAATGGTAATCCCTTGGTACCAGAAAATGTACAAAACATGTTATTTTGTTTTTCTTTGGATTATTGCATTCATATTAGATGTCATAATACTGCCATCCTCATAGGAAGTGAACAAATTGAGAGAGCCAAACTCTGGCTAGCTGCTTGTGGGCATAATTTCAGAAAACTGAACTTTGGATACTCTACCTATCCAAAACTGTCTTCCTGATTTTGGGTGGAAGGTACAGTTCAGGACTTTATTTTCTGCGGGGAAAGATAAAAACCTGATGTTGGAGTACGTAGGCAAACTGATCCAAACAATATGAATGGGAACAACATCAGGCTTGAATTTGGAAAAGTGGATTTCAGTTGTTGTTTCCTTACAGGAGTTCAAGGCGTCTTATCACAGGCAGAGAAGAAGAGCTTGCAAGGACCATTAAATTTTCAATTTAATGCTGAACTGAGTGGAAGCTCACCTTGCTCCTTCTGCACATAATCATGTTCCATAAAAACACCTGGGACCTTACTGACAAAAAAGGGATAAATGGGTAGAAAGCAGCCTTTACAATGCCTTCAGCAAGTGGTTCCCCTGCTCTGTTTCAGTAGTTGATACCTCTCACTTGAGCCTGGCAAGGGCAGGAGACACTGTGTGTGCCCATCACATTTCATTTGCCAGGTACCTGCTGGGCACCAGCCTTGGGCTCCTGCCACTACCACAGGCTTCCCATTGCTGATAATTAATTATTTATAACTAACAAGTGCTGTCCCTATGTTCCCATTACTTATTAGGATTATTGTTGTGACTACTCTGTTGCAGAAGGCTAAATCCCAGGTTCCAAATTGGTTTTTATTCACACAGAATTATTCTTTACCTGACTTTAGCATGATTATTTGGTCAGCATTACTCTTCCATTTCCAGACCTATGTGGCTACACCATTCCATCCACCACCAGTAATACACTTATCTAGTTATTTAAGCAAGGACAGATGGGCTGTCACTCTCTTCCCTCAATCTGAGGGTAGAGAAAGTAATTTCTAATCATATTATTGTTTTGGTTTGGTTTTTTTTCATTCAAGAGTGAGGGAGAAGGTGACTCATGTTCTGTTTGCAGTTCAGCAGCTGTCTCCTACTGTCCACCTGAATCATCAGTTTTGTTGCAGCATTTCTGCCTTGGTCGTTATCATTTGCAGAAAGGGCCTGATTAACCAGCCTTTGGTTTCATAGCCTTATAAAACATTCTTGCACAATTGGGCCAGCCAGCTTTTCTTAAGAAGGGATGCAGTGAAATCTGAGAATTGGATTGTGAGGAGAATTTGCAGTGTCAAAAGGAATTTAATCACAATTATTCCTTTCAGTCCTTTTGGCACTGATTTAAGTACTTTTATATCAGGTTAGTATAAGAAGGAAGAAGGGTCATTTTTAGAGGGATCTTTCTGCAACCATAGGTGAATATTTTAAATAACTGCCATGGATGACGTGTCAGACTCTTTGGTATTCTGAAGTTTCACTTAATGTAGAATATCCTCTCAGTAAAGATCAGTATATATCTGTTGTGCTCAAGGTTAATAAAAAGGTGGCAGAAAAAGTAGATGTATAAACAGTGAAAATTTGAAAACGTTGAAATAAAGTGTTGAAAAGGGAATTAAAAACTATCAAAAAATAGATACAAAATTTTTTCAGATATGGCCTCCTGTCACAGTCTTATTTTCCATGGAATCACCAACAAGGAATCCCTGTAAACAGTTGCTGATGATACAGATGAATCACAACATCAGAAGTGCAGGTTCAGGTCCCACACGTGAGATTACAGAATGTTATTTTGATCCTCTTTTCACTAAGTGTATTGACAAGAACCTCCTACACACTTCTGGGTCCTATCACAAGCTAAACTTTGTGAATGTAGCTGTGAGCACAAAAAGTGGTTTAGGGACTCAGTAAAGACATCCTGATTTTCATTGCATTAGATGTTCACTGAGGGGATCTGAGATTTATGCCCCATTATTAAGCCTGACCTTTAGCATGCCCTGATGTTCAGCATCCTTCTGTAACTTTCAGAGGGAATTTATACCATGCTGCTTGCCATGTGTGACTAACATAGCAATGGGTTGATTTTCAGTTCTTGTTATGTGCCCTCTCCTTAAAAAGTGCTCTACAACAACAGCTATTAGTGACAAAAATAATAATTACCACCCTAATTTATGTTATTAGTTACACAGAATAACAAGACATAATTTAACATTGGCTCTGCCCATAAAAATTGTAATTGTCCCCCAAAATACAAATTAATTTTATGTCTAAGGAAGACTGCTAAGCAACAATAAAAAATGCCATATTTATTAGGACTAGCCCACTTAAATGGAATACATGAAGCTTCACAAATCTTATATTGCTTATGCAACATGCAAACAGTAATTTTATATCAACATGTGACTTGACATTAACAATCTTTTCAGTGTGTCAAAGTAGGTGTCACTATTAAAAGCAGTTATTGAATATATTCCTCAAAAGATGAGAAACAGAAAACTTTTAACTTGGTAAAATACACATAAATGTCTTCTTGGCTACCACTGTTCTACTGATTTGACACTAATTCCAAAATACATAAAAATTTATGCCATGGTATATAAATACAATATATCAGAATTATACAAGTATAGTAATAACTACTTCTTATTTAATATTGTCCCTCCATAGGTAGCAAAAGCAGAAAAGTGTGCAGTTCTCTATTCCTGCTTAAGTTCAGCATAAGATAACCAAATTTTCAGCATAAGATATCCAAATTTTGATGAAAAACACTCTCATGCTTGATCAACATGGCATGTTTTAATACATAGGCAGCATGGTACTTCTGACATCTTTTAATCATACTGTTCTCTGTTTTCAAAATACTTAGATACTTTTAAAATGTGGTGTCAGGTACTTTAGTTAGACTGATGTCACCTAATAAGCTGTATTGGAATTCAAAACATTGCTTTTTCACATACCTTTAATCATTCCCTGAGTACAATGCACATATGAATCTTTTGTTACAATAAATAAAGAAGATAATTTCCCAACGCGGCACATATTTATTCAGGATTCACAATCCCTTCCATTAATAACTGTCAGTATATTTCTCTGAATTTGTGTTGGGGAAGTTAATGCCCCAAAATCAGCATTTTCCACAGCAGCCCCATGGATGGTGCTCAGCCAAAGGCACAGCTGTTTGAGCAGCTCTTTGTGCGGGTTACCAGGGAATGACCACAGAAAGCCTGTTTGTGTGCTTCTCTGGGGGAAGGGATTCTGCACATGCACTCAAATGTATTTTCTACTCATGTTGTACAATCTCCTTCCAATTTTTGAATCTCCTGGCACATTTTTATGCATCCTGATGACCTCATCATCATCATATAAAACATGACTTGAAGAAAGAGAAAACAGGTGGGGGCTTAATTTTAATGCTTCCCATTCTGCCCTCACTGCTCCTTCCCACCAGGCTGCCCTCCTTTTCCTCCTCCCTCCCCACTTCAGTTACCCAACAAAAATCACCAAGAGAAAAACTAACCAAGAAAATATTTCATAAGAAGAAATCCCATGGCACCCTCTCCCTGACACACACACACACAAAAGGCAGCTTTAGTAATAACCACAACTATCCAGTAAATCCAAAAAAGTCAACATAATGAACATACAAAAGTGTGAACTGCTAAACTGTGATATTCACTTAGTTCTTGGCAGAAATGTTTTAAAATAAGTAGGGTTGACACTTGATTAGAGATAGACATTTTCTCTTTCTTTTTCTTTCTCTTTCTTTTCTTTCTTTCTTTCTTTTCTTTCTTTCTTTCTTTTCTTTCTTTCTTTCTTTCTTTCTTCCTTTCTTCCTTT
>NW_005054299.1:6967343-6989632 GCF_000277835.1 Geospiza fortis
AAAGAGGGAGGGAGGGGAAAGCCCTCTGCGAATATGATAAGGAAAGCTGGGATGAATTGTGGTCTCTGTTCTCTGTTATCCAAGGGTGGCTAGCTGCTGCTGCACTAAAGGCCTTTATTCCCTGCCTGTGGGAAAGTGGTGGGCGAAGGCTGCATTCTCAGTTACACTGCACATGCAGATTTTAATTAGCTGGATTAAAAACAAGACCGTATCATGTCCTTTAGCAGTATTCTATCTAGAAACAAAAGATTTTCTTTCCTGGCTTCTGCGAGCAGCACAGTACAGCATTAATAAAAAAAAGGTCATGGCAGTTCAAGATGAAAGGTCACACATGATAGAAACTCTATGTGAGGGGGACATCATGTTTATCTCTGTGATAAAGGAGCTCTGTCCAGGCAGGTCAGCATGCCGTGCCTCAGCAATAGGAAAATATAAACATATGGAGTGGATAGATGGTGGAATGGGCAGTTTGGAAAAGTGAGTTCAGTTGTGGAAGTAGAGAAGGGGTGGGGGGGAGGAGAGGGAATTGTTTGAGAGAGAATATAAGCTGAAAGGATCCAGCTTTAAAACAGCCAAAGAGTGTCAAAAAGAGCCTGAGATGAAGCCTGGGGTGATGGAGCAGAGCACAGCTCAGAGCCTGTACAGGGTGCATGAGCACTGAGCCAGCAGGCTGGGACTACCAGCCCAGGCCACTGGGCTACAGCCTTGCACACCAAAGCCCACTTGAGCATGGCCAGAGCCTGTACCCTTCTTCCACAAAGACACCATGGACTCATCCCTGGGTTGAGCTTCAAGCCCCTAATTCCAAAGCCTCCCTAGACTGATTGCTTGGGCTGAGACAGGGGTTTTTATGTTTTATTTGGACCACCACAACTATTGTGTTGGGGGTTTGTATCTTAGGTTTTTATTGTTTACTTTTCTTTTTCTTTAGTGGGGAGCCAGGCTTTTCCCCACTGAAGGCCAAAGGAATCTGCATGTACTTCCAAAGGAGAGTTAGTAGCTCTCTAACCCACAGCCTCCAAGGCTTTGCCCTGGAATGCACTGAGCTCTTTCAACACCACTGTTATCAGTAGGAGGGAGATGCAAGACCTCCTCAGTTTCTCACAAGATCAGACTGTAAAAATAAACACATTATGGTCTTACAAACCTTAACTGATGCACTGGTCTCAGTAGGTCTGAGTATAGCCACTGCCATATGCAAGCATCCATGGGAAAGTGCTTGAAGATTGAGGGGCAAGACAGAACAGGGAAGGAAAAGGGAGGCAAAATTAGATAAGGTTAAATGTTCCTCCTCTGCTTTACCATACTTCCTGCTTTTCAAAATCCATCTCAGAGGAAAACATACCAATTTCTGAGTATTGAGTATTCTGAGTATTCTGGTCAACAACTTGATTCTTTGCTTCATAACATTTTCATTAAATAAGATTTGCACAGCCTGGGCCAGGTATGACAACACATGTGTAGGGCTCTCTACAATCTCCTTTATGAGACTGATCCATGAATAGGTAAATTATGAACCAGACTTTTTACCCAAAAAGGAGCACTGGGTAAAAGCACACAATCAAGTTCTAATAGTTTAGCAAGGTGCTGTACATCAAATGACCACATTAATTAAGAGCACACTCATCCAGTAGCAAGCCTGAGAAAAAACATGCATTGCTCTAAATGTTGTTGAAATCAGTACCTGTCAGCTTCAGAAATTCAGATATATGCCTGAGGTCTCAGAAAAGTAAGGGCTAGTGCTGGAAGTTAAATAAGGGCTAGTTTCTGGATAAAACAATACCATTTTCTCATTCTGAGCAGCAATTCAGGATAGCAGTTACCTACCAAACTGATAATACTGTGATTAAATTGTCCCAGTTCTGCTGCTGCTGCTGAGATCATTGGAAAATCATGGTTTAATTCAATACACGTAGGTAATTTTCTGTAATCTCAGTAATACAGCATGGCCTAATACAATAATTTTGTACGATGATCTCTTTAAAACTACTCAGCCTTCACTGCCATTTATCTTCAGAATAGAGAAAAAGATTCAGGCATGAATTGCCTGATTCTGATTTATATTGCTGCAGGCAGAAATACAACACAGAACTGTGAAGTACAGAGTTCCATGGCATAATCAGGGTACCATTGCACAGAGTTAGCTCTCGAAACACAGAGCACGAGCTCTCCACTACCTCCCACTGTATGAAGGACATTTCAGGCTTATCCAACCCCAGTCCCAGAGCTCTGACTTTGATAAGATCCTGTTATAACAACATATTCAATGTCCTTTTTGCAGGGTTCAAAATAAATTGCCTTCCTAGACACGTGAAATAAGTTGCCACAGAAATCAAAGGGAGTTTTATGTTCACATCAGTTCAGCATGCTTATGTGGCCTCAAGCAAATGGTATGTTTATATCTCAGCACCTCATTGCTTTTTACCCCATATCCAAACAGGGCACTGGTCACACAAGCTCTTAGCAACTTGTCCAAAGCCATAGGAGACCCTTCATCGGGGAGGAGAGCTGAAGCTGGCTTTGCTAGAAGCTCGGCTTGTGTGAAAAATCTCTTGGTAGTTCAAAACCAACAAGTTTTGTGCAGACAGCAACCCAATTTTATTACCCAATGAGATTTCAAATATTTTCAGTGCTCATTTGATAAAAAATAAAATGAGAAAAAGAATCCAAATGTGAAGGAGGTGAACAACTAATGATTATACTTCTTGGCAGCTTCTGGTTGCTGAGGCCAGAAGGGGGTTTCCTGTTGACTCCTGACAGAATTACTGACGTTTCCCTCTGACATTAAATGAACTAAAAAAGACCAGCAAGGCATGGGCCCGAAACCATCCATACCACCGAACTGGTCCCTGGCATGGTTTTGGTGCAAGCCTGCTAATGCTCTTCCAGGCAATGCCAAAGCACAGCTCGGGTACTGACCCAGGTCAGGCACCATCTCCAATAGATACTTTGGATGTGGCCACCATGATTTGGAGGGCAAGAGAGTTTAGCTGTGTGGATTCAAGCTATTTCATGCCAGTTGGCCTCCAGGAAAATTCTCTGACTAATTTGTTTAATAGTTGAGATGTAGTCAATGTGTCCAGGTCTTCCTTTCCTTCCAGTCTTGCAGAAGCCAGCAGTCAGTGCTTCCAAGCATTGGCAGTGTGACGTGACATTCAGCAGGGTGACAGAAGTGATATGAGTTGACCATGCAGCTCTCTGAAATGCAACAGAGTTCATTATATTTTAAAGAAAAGCAATATAATTGAGGGAGTGGATCAAAACAGATCCACTAGAAGTAATAAAGAAACCAAAACGGAAAATGATAAGAACAATTGAAAAATGAATAGGCCAATTTGTTTCAATTAATTTGGGGCTAGTTCTCCAGCACTATAAAGCTGTCTGCACAATAAATAAACAAACAAATAAATAAAGAAATAAACTGTATTTTTTTATAAATACAAACTGTGATATTATGTAAATTCCAGGTACACTGTTAACAGTAATAAAAATAGAAAGCATACTTTAAGCACAATTCAACCTGGTAGATTCTAGAGGGAAGAAAACATTTTTAAACAAAGACCTCCTAGTTTAAAGCAATAATCATCAACATGAGGCTTATATATAGTATGTGGCAGCTGTAACAACATTCATATCTCAGTGTGCCTGGTCTTAGGGAGAGCAAGGGAAGTGCTGAAAACAGTAGCATTCCTCATGGATCTGCTCCAGATCCCACAGAAGTCTGAGAGAAATCTACACTCCATGCTTGCTTTCACACTTGGGCAGCACAGCTAATGTTGAGCAAACAGACCACAGCTATGTGGCTCTCCCAGCAAGCCAGGCACATAAGAAAAAAATATCTACTCCTTCCCTAAAGTCAGGATTTGGGTGAGGGGGAGGAAGAGAAACACAGGAGTGGCACTACAGGTACCTGGTTCTTTCAGCAGGCTCTGTCTTGCACTGACCCTGACAACTGTAAAAGCTGAGAAGCCCCACAAGACCCATTGGGTAAATAGCCACGGTGGAGGTTGTTTTGGGGGCAGAAAAGGGAGTATGGTTTTATTTATTATTATCATTAATATGATGTTGCAAAACGTTGTCCCTGCTAGAAATGTTCATAACAAAATATCAAATCATCAAAACGAACATGAGTCTTGGGCTCAGCTGGCTTACATGTTCTGGAAAGGTCATTAGTTTAAAGTTTCTGTTGCTGGGAACTGAGAAACAATGCCATCTCTCAGGAAACAAATCCTTCTTTTGAATGCTGCCCTGCTCTCCTGATGTTCCTACCACACTTCAGATTGTGTTAAGGGGAAAGAGAAGAGAGCTGATCTCTTCTCCAAAGAACATGGCCATTGCACTGGATAAGAAGACAAGGGCTGCCTCACAAGGGAGATCATTCTACAGCTTCATAACAGTGACAGACTAAGGACTGTGAAAAGTGAGCTCTGGCAATTTAATCAGTACACCAGAGAGGCATCAAAAGCACATGTGCTCTTCCATATCCACAGCCTACATGAGCTTAAGATGCTAAAGGAGAACTCCAGCAGGCAAGGCTGTATCTACCTAGAAGAGCTGCAGACTGAAAGTTTATTGTGCTCAGTTTTCCCACAGTATTTGTCTCAACATGAGTCAAGCTAAGAGCACAGATTCTCATTGCTTGATCAGATGCATTCACTCAGATGTTTTTTCCTGCCTACTCTACACTAGGAAGTCAATATGAGGTAAGAAAAGCTGCACAGGAGACCTCCTATGGTGGTGCACATTATATTGAAGAAATGGTAGTCCATTGTGTGCCAACTTACAATCACACGTAGGAGAGATGACAGGAGGTAAACTAATTTCCAAGTCATGCCTAAAATTACTAATTCTATCTTTTTAGTTCCTGGGCTTCTGTTTTTAAATTTAACAGCATTTTTTAGATTTCATTTTGATGGTAGGTATTCCAACCAAAATGATGCACAAATATGGACTTAGTAAACTTCTGATCTATATTTCTGATCTGAAACCCCAGGATTACCTCAGTAAGTGACAAATTGCTGAAGAAAAAAAACCACCAACAAACTTCATAACCGATATCAAATGATAAAATAATGCCACAAATGAGAAACCAAAATAATTTTTGCCAAATATGTTTGCTATAGATTTAATAAATACTTTCTTTATGGCCTCAGAACTGATGCCATTGTGGCAAGAACAATGCAAAGACACTTTGCTCCCAAAGACCTGACACCAGCACTGCTACTGTGCAGCACAGCTTTAAACCTGCACTGAAGCAATGCTGTAAATCAGGACTCATTCCACCAAAGTCAATGGAGCTAAATGACCGTAAAACTGGTGTGAGAGAGAAATCAGGTTGTTAACCTCTAAGGAGAGCTTGCACTTGTCTCATAACCTGTGCTTGGCCAGGCTGTATTTTATTCATTCAAAGCGTAAAATGAGAGCCTCAAACTAGGAAATAAATATTTCATTGTAGCTGAGCTATGCTTGATATAATTTCATGATACTAAACTTTTAGTAACTTCTAACTTTCAGTAACTTCTCTGCCCATATCCAAAATTATTACCTGAATTTGAATGGAGGTATCTAATTCTAACCTCAAACAGCAACTTGCAGCATCTTCTGACCACAGTCTAATGATATGAAAACCCAAAAGTAACTACAAGCTTCCTTCTTTGACCTGGAAGAGAAACCTGACAAGGTTCCTCCAGAAACAAGAGAAATTACTTACCTCTCAAATAGTGGTAGTAGATTGATTCTGGTTCTTTTTCTTGGAAAAAAATTTTGCATTTTATATTACACTACTACTGAAAACAGGAAACTGAGGCCAAGAACCAGAACCTCAGAACATCTACCATGCCCTCTACTTTTTGAATATGGGCTTTACTTTCTATTTTATTACTCAGAAGACAATTTTTGGTTAAATTTTCAATGGGCTGAGACACATAATATTGACTGTTGGCTGCTGGAAGGGATTTCTCCTTCAGGATCACTGAGGCACATTCGTTGCACTGTAAGTTCAAAACACAGGTATGAAATTTAGGTTGTCTAAACTTCCCTGCAGAAAACATAAAGTCCTCTGAATTCAGGTAATATGGCCCTATGAAGCCATGGGCCAGGAGGATAAGTCCTCCTTTAAATAGACCTTTAAACTCCAAGAGAATATCATCCCAGTGCTTACTAGCAGTCGGACAGCACACAGCATTTCAAGAGTCCTTTTGAAGAATAGACTAAGTGGGGAAGAATAACAATGTTCAAGATGTTCACAGTGACTACTGAGCACACCTCTGACCCCTCACCTCCAAAAAGGCATAGCAGAAGGAAAAGAGCTAAAGCAGGGTGCAATAAAGATTATCTGACATGTGCAAAAGCTTCTCTACATGGAGCGTTTAGGCGGCAGAGGATTCCTTGGCTTGTAAAAAAAAAGATAACTGATGAGTAGTTGACATAAAATTATTAAAAATCAAGAAAGTATACAGGAAAAAATTATTCAGTACTTCTTAGACCATAAAAGGTAGGAAGACTTATAAGGAGGACGAGTAGTTGCTAGACTAGGAAGACAAAGCACACATTATTTTGTTTTATACAGACACTCAGTGCTGTATAGGCCAAAACTGTAAAAAACCCAACCAAAATACAGGCAGATATGCTCTAAAAACAAGGACCCATAAAGGGATACTGACCTTGGTGTTATGGATTCCTTCACTCTTCCTTTCTTTGAATGTATTTTATGATGGGATCATTTCACTCTGCAAAGATTCAAAAGTTCGTATCATTGGATTATTTTTGTTTTAATTACTTAATATTCCCCACTGTCCAAGTTATATATAAAGATAGCAGATTTGTGTACATATTCAATGGAAAAATTACTAACTACATATTAAGAAACAGGCACATCCAGATCTGGATTTCAAGTTCTTAAATGTTCAGAGGTTTCTGGAACATGTTTAATGATTTGTGTTATTAGCTATATGCTGTGTAGTAATTTAATACATTTCAGGGAGTGTGTGCAAAAATTGTTCAGTGTGGAGCTCCTGATTCCTGATTTCCAACTACATTGTAATTTTAAGGCATTTATTCATACACTTTGGTTTTGAACCTTGTATATGTAGTGGAAAATCATGATAAAAGAGTCATCAAAAACTTGAAGAAAAAATCAAGGAAAATACACTTGGGATTTTTTTTTTTACTTTTTTTTTATTATTATTCTTTTCTTCAATCAGAAATCCTAAAGAGCAAAGGTAAGCCCAGAGTTTTTGGAACTAGAGCCCATAAGCCTCTGTCACTGTACAGAGGGGAGAAAGCTATTGGAGAGGAAAGGGAATAAGGGAATAAGCCCTGGCCTGGGTCAAGCAGGTGCTTTCAAGGGTTTCACTGAGCTTGCACCATGGCTGCCAGGCTACCCTTGCACTAAATGCCCTTTCCACCCTGTTTCAGGTTCTGTTTTCTCCAGATGTTAAGAAGCTTTCTGTTTTATCACAGGGTAAATCTGGGTTTGGTGGATAAAAAAAAAAAAAAAGAAAAAAAAGTGCATTTCATTTTCTCTGGGAAATGTAAACAGCATCCACCCAGCCAGCACTACCAGTTAGTGCAACAGCAGAGAAAGCTCTGGTTGAAATCTGGATTTCGCCTCCTGAGTGGCACATACAGATGAAAAAACTAAAATAATTACTTTGAAAAGGCTCATCCATTTATCTTGCTGGCACAAAGACCTTCTTTACTTTATTTTATGGGATCTTAAGCATCTCGATTTCCCTTTTTGATTAGGAAAAAAAAAAATGATGCTACTATGTAAAAAAAAGCAGCAAACTCTAAAAGCATTCAGAGAGGGAGCAGTAGCTTTAGCCTTCTGTTTGTGCAATTCCAATAGGTGTATTTAAATGTAAATGCTACCCTTTCACCCTTGAGCCACCTATTCTTACAGCCAGCAGAAAGAGAGCATTCATGGTATAATGTCTTTATGAGGACAAATCTTACACTTAATTTCTCATGTGAATCCAACTCTTTTATAACACATTTTTGTGAGATTAAAAGAACAATATTAGTCTAGTGGCTCAGCAGCCAGATCACTGCTCTGTCACATGGGAGACGTGGGTTCAAAGGGATGGCAGGCAACTGTGCTGGGAAGTGCTCGATGGAAACTGCAGCCACGGAAAGATTCAGTCCTCCACTCTCACAGAATTGTTTAACTCTACATTATCTCCTCCCTCGGGCCAGACAGAGCCTTTCCCTCCAGCTCCTTACTGGAAACCATCCAGCTGCTGCTGTTACACAGAACTATTGGAAGGGTTTGGGACCCCAGCTCTTTAAACAATTTTCATTAGCTTGCATTTGCACAGTAGGGAGGATTTTTGAGAAGGAGAAGGAACTTTCTGAGGATGCATTTCCAGACTAAGTCCCTTTGCCTTCCCAGTTTCACCCGGTGCCCATGGGGTTATCCATGCTCCTGGCATGGCTGCACTGCACAGCCCAAGGGTGTGCTAATAAGAGTGACAGCACAGCTCAAATCCTGTTAGGTCAGGGCAGAGTCTCACCGAACCCAGGGAGCCCCAAGTGCTCTGTATTAGGAGATTTATTTCTTTAGTGGGGAAAAGCCTCAGTCCGTTTTGGCTAAGCAAGTTGAAAAATAAATTACTTAAGCACAGGCCAAGTGTATCTTACTTTATCCCTACTGGATCAAAATAAGGGTTTGGTTATTTTTTTCTGAATAATCTTTTTGCCTCAGTCTGGAACATGGTTACATGGGACAGACATCAGACTTTGGCTTCATGACACCTCCATGAAAGAATAAATAGATTTTGGAGCATGGCTCTAAGGCAGCTGCATGACAGCTGTGCTGTGCACCGGTGTATGTCCAGCCTTCCTGATTAGTAGAATTATTATACTTTCTGATGCTTCTCAGAGGACACAGTGATAAGGGGCCTCTGTGCAGAGTGACATTCAAATGCTTAACAATATTATATTTTTCTCCTTGGACCTTACAGCCCAAGCACAAGCCATGTTATTTTCCCCTTCTTTAGCAGCTCTGTGACGCAAGACAGAGAGGTCTGTGTGTGCTGCAAGCACCAGCACCAATGTCAGGCATCCCACTTCTCTCACTTCCCCTTCCCTTGATACAGAGCATATGTTTCATTGTGGCACCAAGCACAGGAAAACTGAGGGGAAGTAGCCTATTATTTTAGGAGGTGCAGGACCAAGCACCTGGAACAGTGAAGTACTTGGAAAGCACTTCTGTAAATATTTTAGGCTGTAATATATTAAACAATTAAGAGGTGTTGGTATTTCTCTGCTCTAGGGCATTTAAACAGGGAAGTTCCCTTTAAAGGCACCAGAGCAGAATGTGTATGGTCATGCCCTTTAAAACAAAAACTACCTGGTTTTTTCCCCCTTTTTTCAGCAAAATGTCTAAATTTCAGCTGACTTGCTCTTTCAGCAGAGGAAATTAAGCCAGATTATTTTAATGCTGCTTTAGATTGTTAACTCCTCAAAAAAAACCAAAAGGAGGGTGGGAGTGGGAGAAGGAAAAAAAGTCCAAAGAATAGAATCAGTTACCTTGAAAGCTCCATTCAGGTAATTTAGAAAATTATTTTGCTAATAACCTTAATGCATTGCTTGTGTACCCAGGACTGTCAGCACTACAGGTTACTACAGGTTAGTCAGTAAATTGCTGATACCAGCTACAACCAACCCTTAAGAAATTCTGTATCTCTTACGTCTTTGCTTCTATTTTCCTGTCAACAATACATGAGTCGCTATGCAACACCAAATTAGCATGAAAGAATAAGAACTTAATACTGACATTTCTTAGCCAAGAACAGAGTCAAAATTAAGTGCAGCTAATGAATGCTTAGTTAATTCTTAGAAAGCTCTTCTTCATGCCCTTTACAGCACAGTGAAATGCAAGTTCTTTTAGACAGGTACACAGAGAGAGACATGCTTACACACACATACATGCCCCACGCATAGGTAACCTACATACACATATAAACATTTAGAAAAATTCCAAATAGACAAGCTCTAGGAAGCTTTGTAAGAGAAACAAGAAAAAAAATTACCTACTGGTCTCTATAACACCAAGTCTCTGGAAAAACTTCAGAATTGCCTGTTCAAATATTTTCTAAGATTATGTTAGCAATCATTTTCACCAAAATGTTTTTCTGACCAAAAAAAAAAGATGACTTGACAGAACCTAAAAGTTGTTAACAGTGGAAAATGCCTGCTTCAAGTTTCTTGTAAGAAAACAAATACAGGAATTGGCAACTTCTGCGCAGTTTTAGCTCCGAAGAAATTATGACAGGCTTTTGCTTTTCTCACTTATCTCAGGGCAGCCCATCAGATTAACAAGAAGGAAAAAAAAAGTATTAAAACTTAGTGAGTTACTGGAATCTTCTGGAACTGAAAACTATACAGATGGTCTGCAACATATTTGTATAGAAGATGCTCAATTGTTGACGGGTTCCCAACTATTATAGTGGCATGGTAAGGAGGCAGATACTGGGCACTGAGCACTGAGCAACTGTTGTCACTGAGCCTTCCCCTCTTGGCTGCATCCCCACTGGCCCAACGAGCAGTTTTGGTCTCCCAGAGCAGAGACAAAGGTTGCTTTGGAGAAGCTGGGAAGCCTAAGAACACCATGTAGATTTAGGACTGGATAGGAGGTATTGTGCAGAGGCCATGCCCATTACTCATCCGCTGGCAACGGGCTCTCTTCCTTTTGTCTGGAGAGACGGTAAACTTTCAATGCCATCTGAAAACAGAAGGCCTTTCACAGAGTGCAAGAACTCTGCCATCTCAATCATGTGAAAATATTGTAAACACTTTCCCAGCCCCCATTCAGCTGTCCAAAGAGCAGAGTTAGAAAACACCAAACAAAACAGGAAGGAAAGAAAAGGGTGTGCATTGCGCACTTTGGTTTAATTTATATTTTTTACTCTGAATAGGAATTTTTCTTGGAATTTTCCTTTCTTTTCCTTAATGTTAGTGAGCAGGTTAAGTAGCTATTATGGAGAAAAGGCAGCTAAAAGCCTATTCTATGTTTTATTTAGAGGAGAAAAAAGGGTCCAGTGCCCAGCAGTTTCTCTCCAGCAGAGCAGCTCTCATATTTCCTTACAGCCCCTGCAAGAATAGACTTCAAATGTGCTACAGGACTTGAATTTCTCTTTCAGTACTCCGGTTGACCCACTCCTGTGAACTTTTTCCAGGAGAGTCTTCCCCCCAAACATTTAAACATCACAAGTGTTGTATTACTGATATACCACAACATGTACAGAGTAAGAAGGGGTTCACATTCACAAAGAACATATTCAGAAAATACCTGAATGTGTGTACATATTTATGCTTACATGTATATCAAACATACAACATAAGCAAAGTATATGTGTCATTTGCACAAAAAAACTACTGGTTTGCCTGATGACACCTTTTATGAACATTGTGCTCTTGCACTGTACCCTTAACTCTGGACAGTTGTTTTCACAGATGCTTTTTAGTTATGTGAAAGTGATGTAGTTCCTTGCTCAAAAAAGGTTGTGTTAATTCTGCTGAAGCCAGGAACTACTTGATATTTCGCAGTAACTTTGAACCATGGTAACACATTAGCACCACAATTCTTCACTATTTGAAGTATGAGGCTTTCATTTAGATTGGTCAACTTAACACCAGAGGGGCAAAGGAAAACAGCTCTGCTGGTGGGAAATACACTTTGTTCCTTTTTGCTCAGTTTGGTCCTGAGTCAAATCTGAACAGAGCACAAGTAGGTAAGCCTGGATGTATTCTCACTCCCTCAAAGGCAAATGCTCTGCTCCTAACCTAGGAAAGGGTCAGCTGTCATGTGGGACTTCCAGAGGGATATATCACTCTAATCTTATTTCTTATGAGTATTTAGCAAATAGTGCACACTGATGGAAGTGAGTCCCCAACAGGCCAGTGAGAACTGACAGCTGTAGGAGCACATCATGTACTGGGCAGGCTCTTTTACCTGATTTCCCTTCACTCTCTGCAAATGCAGACAGTTTCCATAAGAAAGAAGACTTTCTTACTTAAATAGACTGACATGAGATGTCTTACACACACACCATGAGAACACAGGCTCATAGGCTGGAGAGTTAGGAAAAGTAGTTGCCAACAACTGAAGCAGGGGTTGATAAAATCCTCAACATTATAAATTCTCAAATGCATTCCTTGGGACCGCCTTGCGCATGCTATCTCAATACTCCCCTCCTCCCCTCTGCATTTTATAAAAAGAAGCTGCAATAAATTAGAATTTTATGAGACTCCAAATAAAAACCTTCACTAAAATTGAAAACAAGACATGGATGTAGAAGCATATGGAAGGTTTATGAAAGCAGAGGAGAAAAAAAAATTATCCCAAGGCAATAAAAAACCTGTCTGACTCTTGGTGTTCACAAACCAAGAATTACTAGAGACAGATGAAGAAGTTTTGAACAATACAGTACTGGTACATCTTCCAACAAAGAGACATTCTAGTTTTTATTTATTCTTCTGATACAAGGCAGCCTGGTAAGAACTACTCTAAGGCACATTTTCTGAAATTCTTTATAAAACACTTCAAAGTTATACATGGAAATGAGATACCTTTCTGCTTTGATCTTTGGTATAAGGCTAACCAAGCAGAAGTGGCTTCCTGGCCTTTCATATAGTTTTCTTGGGAACTAAACACTGCACCCTCTGAATTCTTGCACTAGGATTCTAAGTATTTTATGGAATAAAGGCAGTTTTGTTTAATTTATATTTTCATCTTTGTTCCAAACCTCAGAGTGATTCATTCTGGCCACTGTATATACAGTTTTACTCCTAATACTCTTTTCTTTCCACTACTTCTCCCATCCTCACTACTCCCTGCTTCCAGAATGGTGTGGGTATGGGATGTTGTTTTAACTAAATGATAGAGTGGCTATTAAGGATTGTCTTGCTTTATTTTTAAATACAATACTCCACATTCCAGACATTTCAACCAAACACAGCGGTTTGAAAATGAATAATTGTGCAAGCAATGAAATTTGGATCTGGTTCTAAATTGACAAAAAATACTCTAAGAATTTTTAGATTTTTCTTCTCTAAAATGACTGAAAGCTAGGGGCTAAGTTATAGGAATATGGTTCAGCACCATATGTTGGAAGTGAAAATCCTGTAATACATTTTGTTCTTTGAAAATAAATGCAGGTTGGACTCAGTGCCCAAATAAAGCCTCTGAACTTCTAATTTTCATTTATACAGGATACAAATGATACTGACAAAGGATATTATATTGTCTTAGAAGTATACTGATTTTACACTCCTGCTAAACTGATCAGTTGTGAAATGGTTAAAAGTTATAGCCATTAAATTATCTTTGTTTCTGATACCCAGTTAAAAATTAATTCAAAGTGTGTTCAAGTGTGTGCAATGGATGGCAAAGATTGCTCATCATGCCACATCCATCAGCTGCCAAAGGCAAATAAGTTCTGGAAAGAAGGTGAGAAGATATGGCAAGGACATGCCATATCAGAGTGGGAGAAGTGTTTTTACAGCATAGACAAGCTCATGGTCTGGGGAGGTAGTGTTTCTACAGAGAAACTGTAGAAGCTGCCCAGGCCTCTTTTCTCACAAGAGTCACTCTGTCTTGGAAACAAGAATGTACCTAAACATCATAGAAACAAATATCTGAGGCTACCTGGGGTTTTGCACCTTCCTTTCGATACAATCTTACTGAAACTCAGGAATCCTCTCCTCAGTGCTGACTTAAGCAAACATCATTGAAATATCATTCTCTCAAAAGAAAACCAAACAATATTGTGACACACAATTATTAAGAGCCCTTGTTTGCATGGTACCTTACAGAAGTTGAGAATTAAGATCCTTTGGTCTTCTACATTAGAGAAGACAGGTGATGAGAGGAGAGATGAGATATTCAGAACTTGAATAGGATTATGCTGACTTCTATTTTATTCGTTTTGAATGTCCTTCTTTTTATTTTTTTTAATTTCAGCCCAATCCCTAGTTTGCTGTGTGCAGTCCCACTAAGTCATTCAAGACATTCTCCTCTGGTATCTGCAGAGATGGCAGAATACCACAATTTTCAGATATTGAACAAGATATCCATTATTATTCAAAGATGGGCCTATAAACTCAGCTACTGAATAAAAACAAACCATACACTGGTCTTTATGCTATAGACGATGAATTTACACAATTCTACAAGAACTGATGTTAGTGATTCGAGCCTACTGACAAAAAGTTTGTTTCCTTTTCATTTATTACAATAGCTGTAACAACTTCTTTTTCTTTTTTCAGAGACCATTCCTAATAATTACTCTTTTCCTCTAATTATTTTGCCACGCAAAATACTCATACCTAAACACTGCAAAAATTACGAGCACTACAGGGAAAATCAAGCAGTCCTGGGAATCTTATGGATGCCAATCCCAAGCAAAGGCAGGGAGCCCTCTGAAGCGTGGTGCCTAGCTAGAGCTCACACCTTTCAGCAATGGTGACAAGTGGCCATGAGTCCCTCCCTGAGGCACACAGCTCTGGGAGGGACAGCACAAGGGACCAGCACCCCCTTCATCTCTAAGGAGTCTCCCAAAAGGAGGGTAGCCTGAAGATCATCACTGTGGATCAATTCTACAGTTTCCCAAGGCAAACCTTGACTCTGTTCCCTCCACAAAGTTCACGTTGCCTGCTGCCCCAAACATCTCTATTTCCCCATCTCTGTAAGAGAAGTCTAAACACAGCTGTCAAGTTCTAAAATCAGCATCAAAGCTCAGTAAAAGCGGGAGGGGAAAACAATATGCTTTGTTAAACAATCCTGCCTGAGATCTCAAAGGGTTATACAATGAAAGTAATACCCACTTGGAGTTCTGTCTGTGGCAAGCATTACCTAACATCCTCAGTCAGAACCCCACTGTTTATGAGGTGATGAGAAAAGAATACAGCTCCCTCTTGTCAGTAGGACATCTCCACTGCCCTGCAGGACATTTTCTTGCTATATTTCAGTTGTATTGAATCTTCTAGACATGAGAAAAGTAAAACATGCACTGTGCACTCTGGAGCCATCACCTCTCTTGGTCAGTTCATAGGTTTGGCAAGGTCATAGCAAACATTCTTTTACATCATATGTCTTACCTTTAGGCTGTTTTACTCCTCCCCAGGAACCCAAAAGGATTAAAACAGATTTAACAAACCAGAAATAGAAATATTTATGTTTGGTAACATTGGCATTTCTAAACATTTCTCATTTCTTCCCTTTCCCACTGATACCGATTCCCAGTCTTTGAGCCACGTGAAGTGGCTTAAAAGTTACTTCTCAGGGAAAAAAAAAAAGTTTGTCTGCTAAATCACCCCACACACATAATTAAGGCTTTCTGTTGCACTACAGGTATTACAGTTACCACTGTGTATGTCTGTATTTAAGATATGTATTTGTGTGTTACATATTCATTTTGTCCTATACAAGTCAGCTTTCCTTTTTTTTAGTTTTATAGACAGCCATTTTTATGCTTAGTATGAATCCTTATGATGGTCTAATATGATCATCTGTTTAATGTAAGCTACTGAATTCACCAGTTTGTTGACACCATGATCTCATTATATTCTTTTAAACTCCAGTAAAGATGCAGTAACTCACCTGAATAGCTTTTATTGGCAAAATCCATTTGTCCTCTCAGCTGAGGAGGGAGAGAAGCTTAGAACTGATGTCAGAGACACTCAGTGCCTGCTTTTCAGGAATCTGAGGTGAGCATGGTCCTCTCCACAGCCTCCCCAGTGCTTCTCTGGAAGGGTCCTGAGCCACTGTGTTGGCTCAGAGGAATCAGGTTCAGGAAGAAAAAAAATAAGTATATTGAATGGCACAAGAGTTTTCTAACACCCAAATGAACAGGTGAGTTGCACAACTTTTGGCCTAAAGGGTCACTAAGTGGGCAAATCAACCTCAACATTTGCCTGTGCAGCAGGATGGATGCAACCATGGGAAGAGTGAGAGTCATTTTAGGGTCCAGACAGGAGAATGTTAGGATTTTAGCTGGTCTTCAATAAAACAAAAGTGGAGGAATGAGGGGGAAAGGATCACTTTTCCCTTGGTACAAAAGAAAACTACTCTAAGGTATCACATTTCAAAGCCTACCTTAAGTGAGCATCCCAGGCCATCACCCAAATAAATATGTGATTTGTGTATTCCAGAAATACATACACTTTCACCAAAATAATTGTTTCCATTCATTCCATTTCCATTTCCAGTTTCTTTACCAGAGAGGGGTTGTGAAACAATGAGCTCCCTGGGACTATTTCCCCATCTGTGACATCATATACAAGCACCTTATCTCTGCAAAATGACTGGGGCTCTGCAGGGGAAAAAAGCAAACACACATACCACCTTCATCCCCTCCTCCCAGTGCTT
This sequence comes from Geospiza fortis, assembly GCF_000277835.1. Classification (NCBI taxonomy): domain Eukaryota; kingdom Metazoa; phylum Chordata; class Aves; order Passeriformes; family Thraupidae; genus Geospiza; species Geospiza fortis. The sequence continues at coordinate 6,983,716 of NW_005054299.1, forward strand.
CTAGCTCTCAGCCTGGCCTTTGCTGTTATGTCCAGTTTGAGCCCAAGGAAATTCCAATGCACTCCTCTTGCTGAGGCTCTCATTTATTTAAACAGGTGGGGACCAGGATCTCTGTGCTTCCCAAAGTGCTGCTAAAGCTGAACCAGCAGCTGCAGGTATCAATTAAGAATGTGCACTGGGACAGGAGAAACACAGCAGCCCTTTCTAGAGCTTAAGTGCTGGCAAAGTCAAAAACATTGCGGAGATACTCAGTAACTTTCTTAACTCAGAAAACCATTAGCTGGCATTGTTGCATAAACTCAATACAATCATTTCTTTAAGGCTGTCCCACCATTCTATTATCTGTCATTAATTTTCCATATGCTCCCCTCACCACTGCTCTTAGGCTGGGTTTGGTTTACAGGGCTGGATCAGATTTCTTTACAAGCCAGGACATTTGCTGGCATGCTTACTAGCTTGAGGCCAGTTATGTTTGAGTGAGGCCCAAGCAAAACAAGTGAGATTTGGTGACATTCCAGTGAGTAGGCACCAGATCTACATGATCCAAGGTTTTTTTTTTTTTAAAGTTTTAAATTTTTAAAGTAAAAGCTTTTCCGTTATTTCAGATTTTTTTTTTATTTTTGTTTTTAGAGGTTTTTTTATCAGCTTCTGGCTGATACTTGCTCAAGTGTTGCAGCATCCCTCTTCTTATAATAAAGCAGAACTTTATGTTCTGTTTTCTTTGCACTAACCATAAGGCAAAAGTTTATCAGTTATCTGTACTTTCAATCACAGATGGGCAAATGCATCAGTATATTTGGAAAAGAGTAGCTGATGAGAAGAAGAAGAATAAACCATTTTGTTTCTAGTCTTTCTACAGCATAATGAAGTCTAGCGTTTGCAACTCTTTCTTTCAAAAACAGAGTTCATGTGAAACCCTCTAATTCAAATCTGATTTCTAGAAACATCGTTACGCTGTCACAATGTAAGTCAATAAAAAAGAATTAAAAATGAAGTGTCCTTCCATCCAAGCCTCAAAAATAAAGTGTGCCCATATAATCACTGATATGCTAACTATATCCTGGATTATTTAATTCTTTTTTTTTCTCCCTTCTTCTAGATTTATTATTCTCAGCACATCTGAAATGTATTTTAAATGCTTTGGGACAAGGACTATTGTAAACTGCCAAGAATACTTGGGGCCCGATGGAAGTGCTGAAGTAGAATTCCAGAAGTAATTTGACACTGAAGGACCTTCAGACCTTCGAAAATCCCCAATTTCATATTCCCCACTGCACAGGGACAGAAACTTACAGTAGCAGAACCAGAGCACACTCCAAATGTGAGACAAAATGAAAACGCCAGTATTATATACTGTGTTTCAGGCTGAGTCAAACACAGGGTATCATGCTAGTAAGCAGCAGTTTGAAAGTATTCTGAATGCAAAGGGGTTCTTTCAAAAGTATATGTCTTGTCTGCTCCTAGCTGGTGCAAAGACATTCCCCATGGTTTTGCTCCATAAATTCCAGCATGGTGTTATAGATGTTGTAACAGATGTTATATGAATGCTGCACATGAATGTCACAATACCCATATTGTTATTTTTAGCAGCACTTATCAAGGTAAGCAAGGACAGACCCTGTAAAGCTAAGCATTTACATAAATACAGACAAATATTTTGTTCTGGACACAAGCAATGTTAAGGCCCTACATGGCTGAAAACCACAGCTCCTGACTTCCAGGAGTGTGCTTGCATGCTGGGATCCAGAGGTTTGGGAAGCAGAGAATTCAGACATCTCAAACAGAAGACTGAGCAGGAGCTGCTCAAGTGAGACATTAGGAAATGCAGAAGGTATTAGAATTAGCTTCAGCCTCTCTGGAATTTGGTCACCTATCTCAAGGCAGGGATTACCATCCTCCTCCACTGCTAGCCAGACCTCCTCCACCCAAACAGTAAAGAAGTGGGTGCTGTTGCTGCCAGACTTGCTTTCAGCAATTGAGTTACAACCAGAGCACTCCCTCAGACTGCAGGAGAGCTGGGCTTACTTCCCTGCAGGCATCTGGTATTTTCCCTACCTGTGCTGAAAACTATCATGCTATAGGTTATCCTGCTCTAGAGATTTCCACCTTTTCCCTCTCTTTTGGTATGCTTAGGAAATGAACCCAACCAAAACCAAACATCCATCAAACCTTTTTTGTTTTTCTCCTTCACATTTAATATTCTTAGAGGGACACTTCATTAACTATCTGAGGTTATTTACAAAATAACAGCAAGTACTTCTTTAAATACCAATATCCTAAATTGTGAGTGTTTCCCCACAAAGCAACTTAGGGTTTGATGAAGAAAAGGTTAAATAAATAATCCAGCCTAGAGATGAGAGAGTAACTACCATAGTCAGCCCTCTCAGGCACTGGAAGTGTTCTGCACAGCCCAGTAGCTTGTCCCATCACACCACAGAGACATGCCTTTTTCTTATGTTTTCTTTATGACTTTTACATATAAAAATGTATACACACATGTGTTACATGGGGAAGAAGGGAAGGAGACTGGAAGAAAAGAGACTCAGTGATGAAATGAAAAAGATCATCTAGGAAAAGGCAACTTTGCAAGTCACTGGCAGAAGTGCAGCTTTTTGGTTATTATGCCATGTAATAGGGTGGACAGAGAGAATAAAGGGAGGTGAGAGGAGTCCACATACTGATGTCACTGAAATCCTTGCAGAGATCAAGACTGCTGTGGAGCCACCAAAAACACCATCCACCACTAAATGTGGAGTTGAACATGAAAAGAGAAAATTAGAGGAGATAGCTGGGAAAGAACAGTCACAGAAGCCAAGAAAGGGCAAGAATTCAAGGAGCTGGTAGGGTGAACAGAGAGAGCAAGTGATAGGAAAAGAAAGATGAGGTTGCAGAATAGACCTGTGATTGGAACAGGAAAATCCCAGCGGGGGATTAACTACACACTAGGGGTTTCTGTGCTTAGGTACAAAAAGCTTTACAAGCCAGATTTTTGGCAAAACTTCATGAGTTCCACACTGGAATAATTAAAATAAAAGCTGTTCACTGAAGTTATTTTTGGTGGGCATGTTTGGATCAGAGAGTGGAGTTGTTGAGCACAGTATAATACATGCCAAAAGCCCTATTATGTGCCTGCCACTGAACCCTGCCATACTTGGAAATGTGTTCAAAAACTGTGGTAGAGAGTCCTTAGTGGCTTCACACTTGAAGGACAAACCAGTGCTGCACATTTAGTTGGAGGTCGGGGCACGGGTCCCGGGACATTTCTGCTGGAGGTGGGGCCCTCTCGGGGTTGAGTCCCAGCAGGGAGACATTTGCTCTGCAGCAGACCTTGGAGAGGGCAAGGGAGTAGTCTAAATTGGCTATTCCTACTCAAAATTCATATATATATATTCTAGAGTGACAGGGGCATAGAAGTCAATGAAAGGATATATACACCATGTGTTGTTATACCATGTAGTGACCCTCCTAGGTGATGAAATGGGGTGCTCATGCCAACATCCCTTCACAGCTGAAATAGGAAGGCAAACCAGGTGGTAAAGCATTAAGACCCATTAGAAAAATATCACTCCATTCAGGTATAACATTTTTGTTTTCTTGCAGTGGAGTTCCTCAAAGGACCCTGCAGAGAAGCTTGGTGCTCTTCTGAGTGCTCCTTCACCATAGGCTTTTTTCCTCGAAAAACCACATAATACTGAAGTTCCTGTAACTGGAGACCAACAGGATACAAAATAATTCCTGAGAAAACAGCTATGAACCAGAAATTTCAGAGGAGTTCACAGAAGGCACCTTTGGATTAGGGATGTACCTGGCCCAGTAACCATTGTTTGTAGGGAAAAGTTGTAGACTTTCAAGCAAATTCAAACTTCTTTAAACACAAACAACAGGTACAGGGCTTGAAGGAGCTAAAGCAACCTGAAACATTGCAACAAACTGTCACTATTAACTACCAGGGAGCACAGCCTCCTGAGAACATAAAAACAGGGCACATACCCAATTTCCTAGTGGAACCATACCCACAGTACAGCACTGCTTCTCCCCATGCCAGAAACCTTTTCCTCAAGAATGTCTCCTTCCTTCAGCACCCAGCTCCTGATCATTCACAAGAGCAAACTGCCTTCCTTTTCTCTGATGGCTATTTTTCCCCAATACTGGACAATGCAGGTTGACACTACCTGCTTTATGCAAACACAGCCTCCAGACAATAAATTTCCAAATCAGGCTATTACTGAAAGAGAAAAAGAAATAATCTGAGAAATTTCTTAAAAAACAAAAGGGAAGAGTTACATATATTTATCTGTTCAGTGTGGGGGTGGGATATGGTATTGGTTGCAATTTACCAAATTCTTATTTAAGCGACTCCGTGTCTCCCAGCATTTAACTCAGCCATGAATGTGTTAACTAGCATGTGTGAGGCCTGAGTTCTTGTGAACTGTTGTATTTCTGTCATCTGAAAGCTAAACACTGCATTAAGAAAGTCCAAATGGTGGCTTCATCCTCAAAATGACAGCAGAAAGAAAAATGTTTGCACTTTTCCCCTGCTAAGGAGAGGATCGTAAGGGAGAAGTTCTCTCAAGACACTCCTTTATTCTCGTGATAGCAAGAGCTGTGCTGCTGAGACTGCCTCCAGTCACATGTTACTAATACACCAGCTTCTCCTGTCTGGAGCCCACGCTGCAAATATTGTTTTTCCCAGAAATCACAATGTTCATTGGCTTTATTTTGTGAACACCAGACTCCCTCTGCTCCATACCCCAGAAAAATCTCAGGTTACTCTGTTCAAAGCTCAGAAGCTATACAGCAAAGTTGTCAAAGCTGGGATTTGTCTAGAGTCTGCAAACCAGAGCCAAAGTCTTCCTCCAGCTGCACCATATAGCTCTGATACACCCTCCGTCGTCATGGAGGTTATTTTGTAGATCAGAAAAAACAATCATCTCAAGCACTGATCCTTTTTTTCTGTCCAACAACTGAATCTGAGGCTTCTGGGGCCAATTACGCCTTCCTAAAAATGCACTCTGGATTCAGACAAACTGTTTTCCCTGACACTGTTTCTCACTAGCTTTAAAAAGTAGAAAAACATCAGTACAAATAAACTCATTCCTCTCTTTTAAAACTTACCTTGAAATACTCATTGTCTGCAATACCTGCTTGAAATGTTAACTGCTGGCTTAGGCTGTGCTGATCCATAGTGCTCTGTTGGTACTCCTGCCTCTTGTCTGTGTTCATCTCCTGACTCCTTTTGCACTGTGAGTTCTTTAGCACAGAGATTGCTTTTACCTTTTATCTCACTTTGGACAGGAACTGCCACCATCAACCTAAACTCTAAGCTGATATAAAGGATCAACAGGCAAGACAATTTTGCTTCGTTTTTGAATGGCTGGTCTCTTCATGACATGTTGAAGTTCATTGTGCACAGAAGAATATTATTTGTACAATAGCCATTAAACATGAATCTTAATTTTAATTTCCGATGTTCAAAATTAGAAATTACTGTGAATCATTTGACCTCTGGCTAAAACTCGGGACACGTTAAGAGAAATCTTCTTTAAATGCTTTGGCATAGGGTAAGTCATAAATACCACTTCCAAATAGATCTTTTCAATTTCTCTCTTTTCAGTTCCTCCTGTCTGGAAAGAAGTATTGATTTTGAAAGACTCAGAGGCCCCAGACTCTGGCCAGATTCTGTTCTCCTTGGCAGGTCTGTAAACCCATAGCAAATCCACTGACCAAAGCTGAGTCCCAGGAGGAGAAAACAGCATTTAAAGCTTCATCTGGTCCCATGCTTTGCTATATTGTCACCTCTCCTCACAACCTCTTTAAAGCACAGCCCCAGAGTACCTGGCAGTATCTCCTGTCCTGAGCACTGTGAACAGCAGGTGCTTCCATCAGCTCCCTCATGCTTCCAAGGGGCTGTCAGCAG
>NW_005054299.1:6989697-7024187 GCF_000277835.1 Geospiza fortis
GAATGGCACAGCAGCTCCGACACTGGGCCTCTCTGATTTGGCAAAGTCACCAGAGATAGACTCCCTGCTGCCCTACTTATTTTCATGGTGCAGGAATATGTGTTACTGTGGTAAAACTTTCCACTAAGTGGGAGACTCCCAAGCTGGGTTTTCATTTCTTGCTAGCAGGGCCTGGGTGCAGTTTACACAGACTGGCTGATGGGCTCCCACATTGAAACCAGCCAGCCAGTTTGCACAAGTCTCTCCTCCTAAAATATGTGTAATTTATTTGAGCTGATAGAGAGGATAAGAATCAACTGTCTGTTTCCCAGTTAATAAAAAACATACAATGAGAGCAGAACTCTGCCAGCATATCTTGTTTACCCAAAAATGTTTGGCATTAAATGTGAAATCGGAAATGAACTCATTATCTGATTATTTTCATTTTGAAGAATTAACTGCTTTGGGGGAAAGGCTTGTCTTAAACAGTCCCCTTGTATGGATGACTAATTGCAAATACATATCTCTGAAGATCACAGCAAATGCTCGTGACTCCCAGGGCAGGACACAGCACTATCAATTTGGCCAAGAACATTAGGAGTATCCTCTCACGTGGCTTATTTCAAAACAGAAGGAAATACATTTAAGCTAGCAGCATCATGCCCAAGCAGGTGAGAAGAGTTTCAAAAGAGGCCATGCTCTGGAATTCTCATCCAGGAAATACAGATAAGAAGTGCTTAACAATTACTTGCAGTGGATTTGCCCTTTCTCTGCCAAAAATAAAATTATGCAGCAGTATGGATAGTTATAACTTCTGAGAGGTAAAATTGTGTTGAAAACAAGTTCTCTCAGCAATACAAATGAACATACCTCAGTAAAAATTGAGAAAATGGAATCAAATACCCATTCAGGGCTAATAATGTTTTGGGAAAACTTCCCATTCTAGGATAAAATCCAGGTCACTATGGATTAAGAGAGAACTGAGTTCAAGGCAGTGCATTGGGCTACATCCCCTTGTTTGTCTCCTGCTGTTTCCTTGATTCATTCTCATTTGTTTGATCTCAGCATTCAGTGTTTTTTGGTTTGCCCTCTCTGTAGCTGGTTCAACAGCTGCTGCTCCTTCTAGGGCTGCTAGTGCCTCCTCTGTACTCAAAATCTGTACTTTCCTTACCGAGGACTGGAGTGAATTTTAGAAAGGGTACTGTGGAGCCCTCCACTGTGTGTCAGCACAGTGCAAGTTAAACAAGCACGTGTTCCCCATTGAACATTTGGCTCTTTTCTTATTCCAACTGAAATACTCCCATCCTCACATGCCCTGGGAACCTATCTGCAATAACACCATGTGAAAATTTTGAACTTCCCATTCTTCTTAGCTACATCTGTGTGATTTGGGGTTTTTTTGTTTGGCTTTTTTTTTCTTTTTTTTTTTTTGCTAGCCCAACAATCCAGAGGCAAAACTAGAGGAAAGCAACAAAAGTCCTAAGATGATTCTGGGCTGCTCAGCAAGCCAATACATCCCTTCACAGGCTTCATGCAGCCCATGGACTGTGTAGTGCTGGCAGGGACAGCCCTGGTGCCTTCCCTTCAGCTCAGCCAGTACAAAAAGCAGGCATCCAACAATTAGTCACTGGAATCACTACACACTTGGTTCCTATCACTCAGGTCAGATCTCTTTACAGAGCAGATCCAGTTAGGAATGAGAAGTTACCCTGTGTGGGCCACTAAAATGCTACAAGTCCCATTTGTGATTCTTTCTTAGTCTGTGTTCTTCACTAGTTGAAGTGGAAAAGGAGAAATCATCTCTCCAGAGCACATCTTTAAACTTCTTAAGGAATTTTAAAGGACAGATCCCACCAACTGCGATACTCATTCTCTGTGATCACGTGACATAGGAAAATGCACAAATATAGGTAGAATTCTGGAGGAGAAATAATGTATCATTGCAGATACAGACTATAAAACAACATTATGGGAAAAAAAAAAAACTCTGGAAACATTACATTCCCACCAGCGAAGACACACATTCACAGCCTAATGCTGATCTGACAATTTTCATGTACTCTTGCTCCTTTTTCACATGGCACTGCGCACTCCAGTGCCTGCCTCCTTCTCTCCAGCTGGTCTAAGGCAGCAAAGGGTCACCAGTACTGCTACCTTTCAGTTCCTGGAGGCTCCCTGCTGTGGCAAAATGCCACACTTCCTGAGCAACTCTGTCTTTCCCCAGAAACTGAAGAAATATTCCCTAGTTGAACTGTTAAACTTTCATTTCCTATTTGATGTTGTATCAGCACAAGCAACACTTTAAAGTCTATTTTGATGTTTGCTCTTTTTTTTCTTTACATCTCTGAAAGATCCTATTTTAGATTGAAAGCTAGAAATGTCCATGAACTTGATGAGTTCTTTGGTATTGCAAATGTAAGCTTTTTAAAACAAAGAAATTGAGATTTTCTTTCCATTAAACTGTAGAAGGCAAGTAACAAGGAAGTGCAAACAGTTAGCAAATGTGAACAAAACAGAGAAGGCTGCTTGACTCTCTTTTACTCCAAATGAAAAGGAAAAGAAGAGGAGTAATAACTATCTTAGAAGAATTTGTCACATGTTGTTTGCACTTATCTTTCACATCTTGTTCTTTCACAGCCTATTAGATGCTGGAAGAAAAGCTGCCTCTTCAACTAGCTGAAATAGTTCAGACCAAACCATGTCACCCAGAGCTGTATTTTTATCTCCTTGAAAACTGAAGTTTTCACTAGTTTTGGTGTTTTGGAGTTTTTTTTAACTGTTCTTAGTATGACTTCTAAAACAATTTCTAAAAAATTGAAAGTCATATCTGCTCCCCACATTACCAGAAAATATACAATGGGACTGGTTTCCTTCACTCTTGATGTTGCTGTTACTGATACCTTTCATCACCTCTAATAGTCTAAGGACTTATCTCATTAAAGAAATGCAATCAGAATATAATGGCAATCACTCATCTCCATCACCACTGCTGGTGAACAAAAGCAGCCTGTTGATCAATATTCATGCACAGAGAAGAGCAAATGTACCCTACATTTTCCTGGACACAGTGCCACTGGTAGTGTTTTCCTAGAGTTTTTGAATTTTCAATTGTTTCTCTCAAACTAATTTGCTTTAATCCAATTTTGTGTTGAGACTGCTACACTGAGGTGGGCCTGTCACCTGCTCTCTGCACCCATGGAAAACCTGCAGCTGAAGACCCAGCATAGCTTTGGTCAGCGTTGATCAGAGGCCCTTGGTAACTTCAGTGCTCAGCAAACCTGCTGATTTATTCCTGACACACGTACTGGGTCACGTAGGCACATGCAGTGTGAGACCATTTCCTTCCCCTGCCTAACCCTGGAGCTGAATGGGTGGGGATGTAAACAGCAGGTGGGAGGAGGCTGTGGTCTCCCTGAGGAGTAACTGCTTGGTTGGTCCTGCAGCAGCTGCCATAAAAGACACTCAGACACACAGCCAGCCACGGGGAACTGGGGGCTCACTCACTGATGGTTTCAGCTATAATGAAAAAGCTTAGTTTAACAAGTTGAATGACTCAAAACCAAACTGGTCTGTCTACAGCAGGTATATATTTTCATCTGGAAGTTTTGTACATCTCTGCAGGGGCCTTTTGCTTTTCCTAAGTGGTAATGCCAACAATATATTCTATTTCATACAAGCTGGAGTCATTGAGAAAACTTACCTTCCTGTGCTGCTTCATTGTTAAAAGTTCTGAACCACAATGCTCCTCTGTGAAAGCAGTTTCCCTCTTACCAAAAAGCTGGGTCATCAGAAATACAGATACCTATATAACAAAACAAAAAAAAAAATCCATTGAAGGCAGTAGGAATTCAACTTTTAGCATGAAAGAGCTTTGACTTTGATGCTTTGGGCTGCATCCCAATCATTTTCACAGTCTTCTCCCTTCTTTTACAGGTCACAAGAGGCATGGTGCACACACATCTCCAGGTGGATGCCTGGTCAGTAAAAACTGGAACTGTTGGCATCACAGCCTGAACAAAAGAGCAGATCTAGCACATCTACTGTTGCTCCTGTCTGTCTTCAAGGAGTCATGAAGAGGAGGGATAGGAATTGTCAATCCTCTCTGTTAAAGGGCTGATCTATTTTTTTTGCCCCACAGTGTTGCTTTTCATGAAGCTTTGTTCTCAAATATTTGATTTTGGTCTCCTGATAAAAATATGGTCAATGGCATTGTCTGTTGGCACCTGGCATAGTCAGTGGTTTTGTTTGTCAAATTTTTGGGCTAGGGAGAACTGTATGAATCAGCTTTTCCATCAATATAATTTGCCACATCTTCTGGAACCACTTAGTGAGTGTGGGTACATGGGCTGATTTCCACATTGCTGCTATTGTTTTTCAGGTTTTCTCTGATTCTTTACTCGTAACTGAATGCCACATGCCTAGAGAACAGGGAGGAGACATTGATCCAAAGATCAGGCACAGAAACCATCTCTCATAAGATTTTTCAGGTTTTTTCTTATGATTTTTCCCTGTTTAGTTGAAAGTATGCCATCAATTTTTTTTAAATTTTTTTTTTTGCACATAGGATATTCTCTGGTCTTAGTTAACCAGATCCTTAGGGAGCCAGTTTTATACAAAATACAAAGCAGACACTACTATGACAGCCAAATATATTGTCTCAGAGAAGTAGCAAATAAATAGATCCCATTTGTCTTCAGGTTAATTTGGAAGATGAGGATATGTAGCAGAAAACACATCAAGTCCAATTGCAGGCTCTTGGGAAAGTTATGTTGTATTAACCCCACTACATCTGCAGCTCTGGAGCTTGAGAGAAGCAGCAGAAATGGCCAAGCAGCTTCCAACTGAGTAAGCACACATTTTATATAGCAGCTTGTTTTAATAAAGCATTGTTCTCTCATACTGAGGGTCCTAGGGCTGTAAGCAGCACAAAATCAAAAAAGCCTGTGGAAAGTTTAAGACTCAAGCAGAATAATCATATTTATTACTGTAAGAATTTACCAACAATGTTTGCAAAGACACTTAAAATGGAAATCTGCCTGTCTCATGCTGAAGCATCACAAATTAAGAAAAATACCAAGCAACTTTTCAGTCTGACTAAGACATCTGCTCATTCTACCTCCCAGCCCATCTCTGAGTGAATGAGTTGAACTTTAGTCTGCTGCTAAGGTGCACAGTTAAGTACATATGAAAAAGATTTAAGTATTATTAAGAGAAAAGACCATACACATAATTGGTTTTTGTATTTCCACAAGAAACATAAATGAAAAGTTTAAAAACAACTTCTGGAAATATCCACATGCAAGGAAGATTGAAACCATATGAGATGTGGGCATTGCCATAAGTCAAGGACACCTCTGAACACATGTAATGGCTATTCTCATTAGCCTTGATGAGATTAATTGCATCAGAGAAGTTCACGAAAGCAAGTCCTATCAGTGGCATTTGTGTTGCACAGATGACATCTGTCATAAACAGCTCAGGTTTGTGAAAGGCTTCTTTTATGAACCTTTAGTATTGACCAAATGAGAAGAGGTTCCAGCCTAAAGTGGCTGTGGTGACAGGCACATTTACAACATTGGCCCAGTCTGTACATCACATGTTCATTTTTCCATTTTCCATATCCTTGGCCTACAGGACATAAGAGGTTGAAACTCTCAGCTCCTTTCAGTCCCATCCAGTCTGAATTTAGAGCTGCAGTAGAACAATCTGGTTGGTTTCTTGTTCCCAAGATACACCATCTTCTTTCTCTATCTGTACTTTTTTTTAAATAGCAAGAAGTTCTCCCCACGCTTTGCATGGATTTTTGTACATTGGTAATTCTTAACATTTTTAAGCCTATCTGCCACCCTTTCTTCCCCCAAGTGAACTCCTGAAATGACAGCACGACTATTCTGCAGAGAAGCCACAGGGAGCTGCACCATGCTGGTTCCAGGAGCCCTCCCACCCAAGCCCTGTCTCTGGCAGGGCCCTGCAGCCCGCGCTGTCTCGTAATGACTGTTCTCTCACTGCTGCCTGCGAGCGCGCGGGCTCCCGGGCCAGACATGGAAATCAATAACCAGCATTTCTCCTGCAGGGCAGATGCAGTGCTAGAACTGCGTGAATAGCACCTCATAGCCACCCCAGCCCAATCGGGGGCCTCCCACCAGATTTTATGAACAGAAGAGGGTTGGGTCTGGCTGATAATTTGGGAAAAAGATGAGAGGGGAAACCCCCAGCACAGCAGGAACTGATGTTAGTGAAACAATAGCTGGAACTCTGACTCATTGCTGAAGCAATGTCCAAACATGAGCATCAGAGGACACACTGTTCTGAAGAAAAAGTCAGCTTCTGTATAAGCTCCACACCAGGACACCTAAAAAAATCTTAATTTTGAAAAAGTTAAAAATCCCTCTTCACAGTTTTCAAGAGTGAGATCATTATTCCCCCGGTGATTTTAGATTTGGTAAATATATTTTGCCAGACTTCAGAAATTTTAACTGGATTTTAGCCTGTTCTTTGCTTTTCTGTTTTCTACAGGGGTAGAATACTGCACCATAAGCAATATTAACAAGTCTCTGTATTCACTTACCATATAGTAAATTAATGCTTTAAAAGTATTTCCTGACTTAAGCTATATGATCATGCAGAAAGTTTGAAAAGTTTGCTGAGTTCAAGAGCTCTTGGATTTGTTGAAATGCCATAAAGGAATGCTCTGTTTGGGGCAGGCAGACAGTCTGATCATGTGTGCAGTATGATCACAGAGCCAGGGGGAAAACAGAAAAAACTGAGCTCACCTGCCTGCCTAAGGCCAATATTTTTGTTTCTTAATCCAGCTCTTGCTCTCACTACCTGAACGAAATCATACTTGGAGAAAGCTTGTCCTTTAGGTCAGAGGTGCAATCACAAGACTGCCTTTCCTCCACAGGTTTTGCATTTCAGGAGTTGATGAAATAATTCCTGCCTAAGGTAAACAGGACTCAGTTCAGCTGAATGGAGCAGATTTATCCAAGATTTCAAGTGAACACTAAGAAATGCAAAGCAGTTTAGGCAAAAAGCTCAGTTTCAGAGGAAGATATTCACTGCAGAGTCCTAAGAATGCAAACACCGAGTCAAACAATTTCAAAGCCAGAATATTTTATATACGATCAGCTTAATAAATGGAAAAATGTGTAAATCTGCTCCTTCTAGAGCATTATAAAATGGCATTACATAGGAGATTGATTTCCAGAGCTCCCAGGAGTATGCACTCTTTTCCTGATGCACATGTCTAAGCACCATTAACACAGTTACCAGGGGGACAATATACATGTCAGTATAAAGTACATGATCAGAACCTTCTGAATTACAACTCCCTAATTAGTGTCCCTGTGTCAATTATCCCATTCAGGATGTCAAATATTTCATGAGGATTAAATTTCAAAATACACAGTCTTTCTGATATATAAAATCCCAAAAGGCTGCTCAAACATATATCAGCGTTATTATATCACATACAGCAGGTGAAAGATTAAACAGTCTGCCACATAGATCTACAATTTTAAAGCTACCATGCTTTTGATACTGTCTAATTTGGCTCTGCAGTTGCATCCACAGACTTGTGGAGATACACACTGTGCCAAACAGGAGGAGAAAAAAAAAAGGATTCAGGTTTTCAGTCAACATTTTCTTTTCCAAAACAGTGCCAGCATTGTAATTCAATACCTAAACTGAACCTCTCTGACCCCTCAATGCAAAAAGAAAGGGCAGAGGAGAGAAGGAGAGGAAGAAGAAAGGGGCTCTACAATGCCAGCATCTGAGAAATCTTTGCTTCATCGCATTCTCTTTGCTGCCAGGAATGTGTGCAGCTGGGATGTGGGCATATCCAATTAGAAGCATTTAGGTTTTCAGATTAAATCAAACTTCCTCGAAGAAATATGGTAACACATTAACATTCAAGTTTTAAAACAAACTTGGCCTCCATCTATCAGAGGAAGTAGATCTCCAGGTGAGCAAAATAACACTGGGCTGATTCTACAGGGCAGAGGAACCCGTCTAAATTAAAATCTCTCTGTAAGCTCCAAACTGAAGTGTTTCCAGAATAAAGATGAACCGCTGAATTAAGACCTAAAATATTTTACACGAAGGACAGTTCTAATGCCTCAAAATTTGACATTTTTTAAAGTTTAATATTTGGTTTAACTTAACGTTTCCCTGTTACTTTTCCACAGATGTCTCAATCAAAAAGTGCTTACATAAAAACGCTCTAATGAGCAAATTTACTGACTGAAACCAGAACAAAGAATCCTAATTGACTATTCAAGCAAATGCACAGAAAGCAACTTTTGAGGTTATAATTGTAAATATTGTGTCAGAAACTCAGCCCTCACAATGACACTCATCTATTTGAGATAGAAGCAAGTACCAGCAAGCCTAATCTGCTCATTGTCATTAGAGTACACAATAGACTACTTATGGACAAGCAACAACCCAAATATTAGTTCCAGAAATAATTAAGGAAATCATTTAAAATATCAGAGGAAAGAGAATCATGTATGGCTACAAAGAAGCAAAATATAGAAAATAAATTGTCTATTACAAAGAAATACCCAGTCAAGACTTTCTTGCACTCCATTTGTGCTGTAATAGCATATTGAGATACATTAAAATAAGAGATTAGGAAGAGCCAAATGTGAAAATTCAATGTTCTAAACTGTAGCATCTTTTAAGATCACAGGCCAGACTTTAGAAGAGGAGAAATTAAAAAAAAAAAAAAAAGTAAATGAAACCAGAATGCCTCAAAATGCCTAAAGAGCTTTATGCATCCATGAGCTGCATTTTACCAAGCAATTTCAAGGATATTTCAAAGTCCTGAAGTAAAGCTCCTGCCCTTAATGCTCTCTGTAAGCAGGAAGTTCCTTTATCCCACCCCTGTGGGAGCTGTGAACCACTGAAGACAAGGACTCTTATTAGACACATGCAGAGCAAAAAGTGCAAGTGTGGCTCCTCCCTGTGCTCTTATCTCAAAGCAGACCCTGAACACAATTCCAACACAAATAATACCAACAACCACTGACAACAAAATATTTTCCCATTAAAATGGACCCCCTTTTCCAAATTACATTTTTCTTACATTTGCTATTTCATACCAACTCTTTTAATAAAGGCAGACATCATTTTCATCCTGTGTTATCCTTTGCAGCAGTGCCTAAATTCACCAGCTCATCAGTGTATACTGCACTTTAATAAGCCAGGGTCAACCTAATTTCCTCCTCCTAGTGCTCCCTCCCCACAACTTCTTCACATGTTTCAGCTTTACTTTGAAGTGACTTCCTTGCCTGGCATGCTAAAATCCAGAAACAGAGTGCCTATCATTATGACTGCAGTTCATGCCCTGACTAGTCACAGCAGAAGGAGAATTAGACTATAATCTCCTAAACAATGTAGAATCTGTAAATCAAAACCAACCAGCTTTTTGGCGTGTAGATCAATGAACCCATGTGGGGGTATGAAAATCCAAGAAACTCTTCTAAGTTAAAGTCAGCCTCAGTGTATGAATTTGTTCAGCTTAGATTTTTTTTTCTCTCCTCCACCCCTTTCTGCCCTCAAAAGAAGTGTTCAGAAAAGTTTTTATTGCATCCTAGAAAACAGCAGCTTCTGCTGGATCAGAGGACAAAGCAGGCACAAACAAGTTTAGAATATAAGCAGTACAGAGGTTTACAACAACCTACCTTCAGTGCTACCCCACCTAGTCTTGATGGTAAGGATGTTTGCATTTCTTTGCTCTAAATATAAAAACAAACAACAGTGGCGGCTCTTCTAATCAAAGGAGTATTAACATGTTGCCAAGAAAATTTACAATGCATTAAAACATTGACACAAACCCTAGAGTTATTTCACTGAAGTTATTCACAAGCTACCATAGCCATGTACAAAATATATTTGGACAGAGTCAAAGGAATGGACTTGAGCCTGATAGAGTAACATACAGGCTTTTGGCCTGGAATAATAATTTCCACAACACAGTGGTGGTTTCTACTTGCAGAAGTAAAGCCCTATCATGCTGACTGATATGTCATCATGCATGGAACTTAACTGGGATAGCCCAAGTCCCACTGACACTTTACAATCTAAGCTACTTAAAACCTCACAGGTGTACAGGGAGCTCACTTCCAGTAGCACAAGGGAGCCTAAATATAATCCTCCAAATAAGTGTCCAAAAAGACCAAATTTTTCCTAATCAAAGATGCTAAATCAAAGGCTTATGGAAAAGAGATTTAAAGTAAAAATTTTTCTCTGTAGTCCTGTTTGGTTTCTCAGCTTTGATGTTTGCCAGGTTCCTCAGAGTTTCTGGGTTTTTCCCTAATGGCTGGAATGCTCTGGGAGGGGAGAAGGTGACAGAGGCCAATCTGCTGACCACATACACCCAATATGTGCTTCCTAAATCTTCCTCTTAGTGACATTTCCAAAATGGAAAATTAACAACTACCATAAACAAAAAAATCTGTAATCCTAACTCCTCTTTCCACTCAATTTTTCATGCCAGTGTGGACCAGTGTGGAAAGAGAGGGCCTCCAGAGTATCAGCTTCAGTAGATGGGGACGCACAGGATAGCGTGAAACAGTTGGAAGGCCAGGTTTAAACATGTAACCTGAAACACTGGAAACTAGAACTCACAGCGGGTCTTAGCAACAAAATCAACAATATAGACAGCGCATGACATGTGATCACCAAAGCAGAAGCAAGGTTGCTTAAATATAGCCTCTGTAGGTATTGGAATATTTCTGAGAAGTACACATCAAGTGCGAGACAGATGCTACTAATAAGTAGAGCTTTAGACATTTATTTTTGTATTAAAATATCCAGCTATATTTATCTGAAAGACTTAACCATACCATTCTTGTCAGAAAGGTATGCAAGTTACTTACTGATGTCTAGACAAAAAGATTTAAAACTGGAAAAGATAAAACCTTTGTAAAGGAACATGGAAAAGTGCTTTATGAATCCATGAGAAGAGCAGTATCTATGCACTTGAGTCCCCAGAGCTCTGGTTTTAAGAGCTTTCTCTTTTGGGGAATTTAGTATATTCACTATTTCATAAACAGTTTCCTAATGCTTGTTCTTGAACCTAAATAGTTTGGTTTTAGGGGCAGAGGTTAGTAAGTTATGAAAACTCTAGAAAGCTGGGAAAATCAATCAGTCTTACAGGCAGGAGTGTTGTCTGATGATCATCTGACACTTTTGAAGTTGTGGCCACGGTGTGGTGAACCACTTCAAACTAGGATATAAAGACATGAATCATCTACAGTGAGTAAGCTGTCCCACTTCCAAATTTCCTGAAAAAAAAAATCCAGACTACCTGGACACTCACCATAAGTGTTTGGACAGCTTTAAATGATCCTGTGATCTCAGTGAAGAAAATGTTCTTGAAATGAGTTACATGTTTCACCTCTATTTATAGCATAACCATAAACCAGACCTGCTAAACAGAGGTTTCCCAATCTCTGCTACAGATATTTGGTACCATGTGGTGCATAAAGCTGGAAGGAAGTAGCATACAAAAGAGTTACCACAGACTTCAAGGAGCAGAAAGGTATGAAGAATTTCACAAGCTTCCCTAAATATTCAGAAACCAATATTTTTTTTGGATGGTGCAAATATTTCTCCACCACTACATCCTTTAAGCATTTAATCACCAGCCTAAACAAACAAACTGAGAGCAGTGTTCAAGTTAACACTTCAGAACATCAAGCCCCTGTCAAGAGAGAGAGCTCTGGATAGGCACAGGAATGAAATTGATAGTTTGTTCCTTGATCACCCCATGGGCATTGCACAGAAGGAATAACCAAAGAGAAGGGCCAGGTGAGGAGAAGTCAGTGTGCTGGCTTTATGCAGCTCCTGTCTCCCATACTGCAGGGAGCAGTGCTAAAGCTTAGGTCATGGACACGGTGCACAGCAGTGCCCAGAACACAGTGCTCCCTCTGGGTCTCTTCCAGCCATCAGCTGGACAACTGCAGTCCACACAGCAGGAGTATCTATAAAGGTGGCATGATTCAGTCATCTCTCTTTTCCAAAAACTTTCCATGGGCAATTGAGTAAGAACTAGCTTTGCTGAATACTCATCCTTATTCTCTGAGTAGATCAAATCACTTCAGAAGCTACAATTTATATTATTGTACTCAACTAACTTGAAATAGGGATCTTAAAATACTTTCTGGTATAAGTCAATATAAGTTTAACCAAATTCACACAGCATGAATGCTCAGCAATAACTTCACAAAATTTAGTTCTTTCACCCAAGTACTGCTGTCATTGACTAGGAAATTTTCCTGTGATTCACCAAATCTCTTAATGGAGAAGAGAATTTGAGATAAGCAAATTTGAGATAAGCAAAGGTGCAAAACTTATTCCTGTCTTGATACAAAATTATAGTTGAGCTGCAAAGTACTTTAAAAGGTCATTTTGTTTGTCCTTAAGGCAGAATCAATCTTTGTGTCACTTTTTACAAATGTATGTTCTCAATGATTGTGACTTCATCATCTCTCCAGGCTTGGCTATGTTTATGTTTACAAAGGTTTTCCTAACAACTATTCTGACTCTCCCCTGGTGTAATTTAGCTTGTTCTTTCTTATTATATCTGCCATGAAAACAAAAAGAACACATTACTCCTTTCTTCCTTACAACAGTATGGTTCTTTTACATCTTAATTATTGCCCTGACCCTTCCATCTTCTGTTTTGTGTGCTTAACAACTACAATTTTTCAAGTTCTCCTTGGCTGCAGTGCTCCAGAGTCCTTACCAGTATAAATTCCTAGAAGATTACTTCTGCAGGCTGCATTCTGGTTTTCATATACATACTAGCTGGCCACTTAGCTTTTTAATAATTCATCAACTCATGTTTAATTTGATTCACATTCCCAGATCTTTTCCAGAGAACTGCTGTCTATTGTATTACCCCATCCTGTATCTGTGCAGATTATTTCTGCCTAACACTTTGCTTTTGTTCCTATTGAACTTAATCCTATTTTTTTCAGATGATGTCTCCAATTTGTCAAAATCATTTGGGATTCTAATTCTGCTTTCCACATGTCCAGAACCACCCCCATCTCCTGTCATATGCAAATTTACTGCATAGAATATTATTCCTTTATTCAGATAATTCATGAGAATATTTAACAATATTTAATTGAGAACAATCCCCTGTAGAATCTCCTCAGTATATTTCAATTAAACAATATAATGAGGTCACTATTATCTAGTTTCTCTTTTAATCCAACTTTGCATTTATGCACAAGACTTAATTTCCTTAGCTTTCTGGTGAGGGAATCATTTAAAAGAGTTCCAAAATTTAAGTAACATAGGAGCTGGAGTCTTAGTCTTCCCTGTGGACCTGTGTACCTCATCAGAGCAGGAAGCTAGTTTACTTTGTCATAATTTAAGAAGTTATTAGATATTCCCCCTGTCCATGCTGTGTTGTATTTTTGTAGGAATTTTTAGAACATTTGGAATTTTTTCAGAGGGATTTTGGTCATTTTTTCATTGAGTATGAACCGACAATCAGATATTGCCATGGCATAGCATGCAAATTAATTTTATCAAAAGTACTTATGAATTCCTCGTCAGCAAAATAAATTCTTCAAATATTCTCTATTGTGGGGGCAGCATCTGTAAGAGGTCTTGACTAGGCATAGAACCATGCATCTCATATAAATGATGTGTCTCATTGATCAGCATAGTAGAAACATCCCCGTGTGCTGATTTATGTCTCAATGCGGCTAAAGGCCCTCACAAAGTGTATGGATACCATGTGGTAGTGAATCAGTTATGCTCATTCGGATCACACTCAAAGCACTTATGTCATATTGTTGACTCTTCAGCCACCTGCTCTTGACAAGGAGATCTGGCACACAGTCTTTGGAGCATACTTGATTTGCTCCAGTCATGCCCTGTTCTGACTATAAAATATATTGTCATCGTTTTCATATTAATATCTTTTGAATAGCCAGCCCTATCTGTACATATGCATAAATGAGATGGAAAAGGTGCAGAAGACACATGGTTTCTTTGGAGGAATAAGCTTTGTGCATCAGTCAGATGGTATAGGCTACCTAAATACACATCTGTCAAATGAAAATTGAGTTAAAAACGAAGTGGCACAACATCCCTGATCAGATTTACTACTAAAATAGATGATGTACTTTTTAATCCTATGACAAGTCATGTGGAAGATCAAGAGGCATTCAGATGTAAGAATCTGATAGAATTACCCTTGAAAATAAAGAGGTTGAATTATTTGATTTTATGAAAAATAAAATACAAATGCACAACATACATAAACAACTGCTTCAACTCCACACATAACAATTAAAACAAAATCCTCACTAATCCTAACAATGGTTACTCTAGTCATTCTATGTCTAGGTATGGGGGGTTTCTGCATTAATAGGAGTGGAAAAAAACCATAAAAAGTAATTGTTTTAATGAGCCACATGAGAATATAAATCCAATTGTAGATCAGTATTTACAGGATCTGTTCTACTTGGTCAAGAATATTACTGAAGTTTTCTGCTGGCAGATGATTTTATGCAAAATGTGTTGCTGGAAGAACATCTTCACTTTTGAAATGATGCTTAAAAAACAGTTAGAAAATAGAATTTCACAAGTTGTTTGGGGAAAGATTTTCTTTTGAGTAATCTAATTTAATATTGAGTTACTCCAGATTTATAATAAATAGCTGAAGTGAAAAAAAAATTGGATTTCATACATAGCACATGAGGCCCTTGCTGGCCGTTCACTTCTGGAGTCATTTATGACGTCTCTGCAAAGAATTAGATATTTATGGGGTTCTCTACTTGCAAATTTATCCAGAGTTTCAATTGTTAGATTTCTATCACTCAATAATCTGATTCACTCAGGATTAAAAATACTTCCTTTAAAAGTATAACATATTCTTTATGGATTTTCAGTAATGGAGGAAAAAAAAAAGGAAAAAGAGTAATTGTACTTGAGACTGGAATTGAGACCGAACACATTCATCTGCAGGACTGTTTTGTTGGAGATGTATGAATTTCAAAATTCAATAAATATAGACCTGGAGACAGAAACATTTCGAACCACAAATCAAAGCTACTGAGGTGTTTAAGAAATATTCATGTTAGGCATGGCCTACAGGACTATCAGTTGTTCATTCAAGATCAGGAGGAGTTGTCCTGTCAGGAGCAGTGACAACACAAAAGGAAAATAATCTCAGTACAATTACCAGTACTGGGGATTAAAGACTAATATATTTCCATGTAGCTATGATTAATGAATATTAACACAGCTAATATTCTTGTCTTTGTCTAATAAAATTTTGCAACTAGCAAAACTAGAAAATTGTAATGAGATCATTTGTTACTATCCCTTCCCTCTTTTTACTGTATTACTGTCTACCTGTAAAAAGTTTAGATGCAGTGGTCTGTGTGAACTTCTTGAAGATGACATCCTATGGAACAATAAATGGAAAAGAACTGACAGATAAAAAAGCCACATACCTGCTTCTTAGTGACTGTCTAGAGCCACAGTGGAACAGGGCAACTGTGTTTTTCCCTTAACCCCCCCCCCCGCCATCCTGAAATCAAACCAAGCCTTAAGGCAATTTCCTGAAATGGCACTTTTAGCTAATGGAAAAGTATATTGTAGGATGCAGAGAGAACCTATAAATGGTAACAAGGCTGAAATTCTCAGCTCTGAACCCCCATTACCTGTTGTTAATCCAGACACTGAGGAAATGGTGGTATGATGATAATTATTTCTCTGTTTCTCCAAAGGAAGTGCTTTGTGGTACACTTTAAATGGAAGGAAAGAATATTGTCTTTTTAGTATTTTTATCATGCATTGTTAAACCACTGTATTCCTGTGGTGCATCCCACTGTGATGAAGCCAAGGGCTCTGTCTACCTGACGAATCTTAAGTGGGCAGCAATTTACAGTACATGGGACTGATAAAATTTCTTCCAGTGTAGGTACCACTGCTTCCTGTATTCCAAATACTTGCAAGAAAAAATATATTTTTCAGAAAAATATCAGAACTGCAAAAAATTTTTCAGGAGACTGGCTTTCCATTGATTTCAGCAGGCAATGGGAAAAGATCTAGGTGATGTTATTAAACAGCAAAATTTCACTTATGCATACTTCTGGGGAAAAAAACCCCTCATCAATAGCTGAAAATTCCAGAGGTTCACCAAGACCAGAAAAGGAAGACTCACATAAAATGGGGTTAGAAAGGACTTCAGGTCATGACCCATGCTGTGTGAAAAGACATTGAAATTCACTTCTTGCAGCCCCTCTGATGTTGTTTCTTCTCTCAATAGGATTTGAAAAAAAATAACATGTATTTTTAGTGTCCATGTACTGAAAGCTTTCAGCCACATAGAATTCTAAGTATCTTTCTTTTAAAATGAATTAAAGTATTAAATACATAGACAAAGGGACGATTAATGTAGGTCAGGATAGGCCTATATTAAGTAGGATGCACATGCCAAATACAGCCAGTAGTGAGGGTGTCAGAAATGCACTAAACTCAAGTCTTGTGTGGTTTATAATTATGTTCGTCCACTATAGAAAGCATTCATGCTGTGAGAAGGTCACACAAGTCTTAACCAACAACAAGTCACACTGCAACAAGGAGTCTGCTATGCTTTGGTTCTTCCCTGAGCTGTTCAAATCTGTCTGTAGTGAGAGCATGGTGGGGTGTGTCAGAAGACTGGAGAAGCTTTACTTCACAGCAAATGTTATTGCCTGCAGTGCATATGTGGTTTGTAAGTGCAAATGCCTTTGCCCACTTTTCTATGAAGACACCTGCAAACAGTGAGGTGAAAACAATACAAGGATCCTCAGGTCATAAAGTACACACAGATGCCTACTCTCCACTTCCAGTAGGGTGACTAAAGTCCTCTCCAA
Source organism: Geospiza fortis (assembly GCF_000277835.1). Lineage (NCBI taxonomy): Eukaryota > Metazoa > Chordata > Aves > Passeriformes > Thraupidae > Geospiza > Geospiza fortis. The sequence continues at coordinate 7,006,572 of NW_005054299.1, forward strand.
GATGAGTCTTGAGCCATGCCCCAGAATCTTTCCTTCATTTTGGAAGATTATCCCTTATCCTTAGCCAAATTTCTACAAGCATCTTTGATCCAGAGGGCGAACTGCAAATCCTGGAAGATCAAAGTTACTCTTAAGATTTGACTAGCTTTTTTCTTCCTGTGACTCAAAACACTGGAAAGTAGTTCATTCCTCTTTTTGCTCCTGTAAATTTGCTTCTTCCCATGGAGACAGATGAGGTGGCTGCAGACAGAATTAGACAGTCAAATGTTTTGAATGTGATTTGTGCAGCCAGCTCTGCTCCCAGGAATCCAGGGCAGCTAATCTTGAAACAAAAACGAGCACATCCTTCAGAATCAAATACCTGGCATGAGCTATGCAGTTTAAGCTATCTGCCATTAGTTCCAGCCTTAATAAACTAATCTAGAAAACAGCTTGCTTTCCCAAACTTGCTGCTTCTCAGTCTTCTTGGTTGAATAGCTCTAACACGTAGTGGGGACATAATTGCAGATTCATCATAGATTTAGGAGATAGGAACTCCTAAAACCAAAATTTTAATCGTGGCAATTGACACTTTATGTATTTTTCTACAAAGCATTTAGTCTCATTATGTTTTACAGTTTTACAAATACCACATACACTATGAAAAATAACAGAGAAAGACTATGCTTAAGAGATTGCCTGCAGGTGGCTAGCATGTGAGCAATAGACATATTACTGAAGCAAATCCTTTTTGCACATCTCTGTCAGAACAAGAATCGTTAGAATATTTAGATTCTTTTGTTGGCTAAAAACCTCTAAGGTATCCAGCTCCCCAGTTTCTGGCCTGTAGTGAAGACGAGTTACTGTCTTCTAAAATTTTTATGGGCTACAAGCTGTCTCTCAGGACAAACAGTTCCTTTTGCAGGTCAGAATCAAAACCTGTTGCACTAAATTTTACTTGCTGTTGCCATGCCAACATGCTCTCTTTGCTCACACTTCATTTTGCACTCTGAATGGCATGCCTAATAAAAAATCAGGACTTTCCATTTTAGCCATCTCAAATGTACATCTGGACTCCATCCCAGACTGTAGGTTCCTTTAGGAAACATTCTAACTCTAGTTAAAATACACTTCTTAACTATTTAAAGGTGGCTAGGCAAAATCTCACAGCAGGACTGAATTTTAACACAAAACACTTTGATAGGAAACTAATATTCGTATTTGCTGTTATTGTGGAGTTTGGTAAATCACTAGGGCAGAACGTGAAGTTGTTTTCCATCATGAAGGTTGCCTATAAAAACTTCAGGCAAAGTGTGGGAAAAAAAGAAAGAATCCTGCATCTAGCAAAGAATCTAAAGGAAAAGATGAGCTATGCAGACAGCATGGGTGCACTGGAGAGCAATACAATTGCTTCCATGTCAAAATGTCTGAAGTTTGCCTCAGTTGATGGCGTAAAATCTTATTCAGCTACTTCCACCATGGGCAGCCTGTGATGGTGTCTTACCGCAGACACAGGCTGGGCTCTTCTGTTCCCAGCTCATGCTTGGTGTAGGGAGCAGAACTGAGGCACAGGAATGCTGCCCAGAGCATTCCAGTGGGCAGAGAGGCACTTTGCTTTGTCCCTCACCAAGCTTTACCCCAACCAAAGAAAACAAAGAGCAGGTTTTGAAGACACTGTAAACTTTGCCCTCACAGCTGGAGGCAGACTGAAGCAGTGGCAGCCAGCAATAAGGGACAGGCAAGAAGAAAACAAAAAGTGATGGAGAGAGACAGCCGCAGCACAAAGGGTTCATTCTGCGCCTCTATTAAGAAGTCTGAAAGTCCCCTGCTGGGCAAAAGAAACCATTAAAATGTTCATTAGAAAGAATATTACCTTGGGCATTTAATATTTATTGCAAGTCTTTATAAGCCATTACTCTTGGGATGTATTCCAGTAAGTCCCCATGTACTCCCTGTCCTGCTCCAGTCCGTCAGCAGACCAAACATCCCACAGCAAGTGCCAGTGATGCTCTGTGGCAGTGGGATGCTCAGTTTACCAGGAGGTTTCTTTTACATACACAGCTATTTGAGCTTTTGTAGCTGAATCCACAGAGTATTCAATTTTAGATTATCTAAAGGAAAAAGTTACAACAACCAAAAATAAAAGTGAATGTACACCACAGAGTTTTTTCAGCAGTGCCAGTGGTTTTAAGAAGAATAAAATAACATTGGAAGTGCTGGTCATGTACACAGTACCCAACCCACAGCTCCAGCTATGTGCCTGCAGTAGCTTCTCAGCCCCATAATATTAAATCCTCTACCTTGTTTACCTCTAGTGCTTTCTTGTCTTGTTTTTATCTTCTTCAGAATTTGCCTGTAACACAGCTCTTCATTCACCATTTGAAATACAGAGCAGGTTGAAAACCTACAAATTACATATTAAAGGTATATATTTCTACCTGCACAGCACGAAAGGCAAACACAAAAGACTGCCAGGAGGCTTGACACATACCCCTACTTTCTCATTTCTTACTGGACATGGATACCAACTGACAGCATACAAAGTTTCCTTTTGTATATTGATTTGTGTATTTCTTAAGGCAGACACACCACCAAGCACTCTCCCCATATCCTCTGAGATCCTACTCTAGGGAACATGGCCTGCTTGAACATGACTTTTCCAAAAGTTCTCTGGCCCCAGTATATAACCATAGGTCTGCCACACTGCTCCAGCTGAGTCTGCCATTGGCTGATGAAGACCCCCCTATACAGCAAATGCTGCCACAGTGCCCATCTGAAATGGAACAGGAACAGCTTTAGAAGTTTCTCAGCCGTATTTATTATGTCACTCTGTAATTACAGAAATATTCCTACCAGCTGGCGCTCATTTGAATGAACACTTAGACTCAAGATAACTCAGAGGTGGAAAATAACTTTATATTCTCTAAAGAAGAGAACCTTCCAAAGACTTCAATTGGTCATACTATCACTTGTGACCTGCACATTTTCAGAAAGTTAGGTTTAACCATTTACTAGACCCTACAAATAGACTAACCCAACTCTAAAGACATTAGAAGGGCAGCAAACTGCTTAGAGAAATTAAATCCACAGTGCACCTGAATTAAAGCATTTGTTACAAAATCCCTATGCATTTGATATCCTGATCTGCCTAAATTAAGATTGGAGACATCCAATATCTGAGAGACAATAGTTCACATAAATCAAATCTCCTCTACTGATCTAATTCTGTTGCTTTCCCATAAGAATTCCTGCACTCAGGAATTCTTTAGTTATGAGAATGAGAACTAGGCTGTCCAAACACATCATGTAGCCTTGATGATATACAATGAACGAGCAATAAATAAAATGTTAAACTTTGCTTTCATTCTGGGCCAGCCAACAGAGCATTAAACCTAGAAGTGATTCCTTTTGCCAAGCCATTGTTAGACACAGTTAACATCAAGTAAATACTGATATAGCAAGGTGTATTTCCACGTGTTCAGTCACTTATAACATTATTATAGAGAATAAAGAAAAGATGTGCTAAAGTATAGTGTGATGAGACACACTCATAGTAAGTCATAGGTATGTTTTTCCTTTACTCATTTGCTGCAGGGTAAATTCTGAGGAAACTTTTTCTCAAGGTACTTTGGGAAAAAAATGCAGTGGTTTACAACCAATACCATTTTATTCAGTTTTTCTTGTACTTAGGCCCATTTAGTCATAACTGTTGATTTGACAAAATTCATTATTTTCCTTGAAATAAGAAGAACTATTTTGCTATTGCAAAATACATTTTTTACTGGATTTTCTTTCACTGCACTGAGCCTGAACACAATGTCCTAGGCACACAAACAAAAAAGGATTGCAATTACCTGGCAATATGGCATCAACAAAGGAGTAAAATTTATTTTCACATTAATTACAGAATTGTGTTGTTGCAGTTTAGCTTGTGGAGTTGGGGGAAACAAGTTGATTTTTTTCATCTCTCTGTCACAGAAGGAATTACTCTAAACATGACTTTCTATCTTCCTTCTTAATGAATATTAAGAAGGAAGAAATTCTATTAAGAAGACAGAAATTCTATTTGCTTCATGTTCAAAATTTATGAAAATTTAGTCTAGGTTAAGATTTATAAAAACATCAAACTCAACAGACTGGAGAGAAAGAGAATACTTTCCATTATTTCATCTTCATCATCAGACAGGACACAATTCCTAAATTCTGGTGCTCTGTTCTCTCCATACATTAGCTGCTGTCAGTCGGCCAAGTGCAGTTGGAGTGTAAGAACTTCCCTTGACATATGTTACTTGATCTCTTTGCCTAAGAACCTAAGGATATGATAAGGATATGATACATGCTTCTGGTACATGGAAACCAGAGTCAATGCAATATAATACTGTAATGAGAAAAGAAACAAGGAATTTCTGCCTAGGGTGAGATTCTGTAAGTTACTATTTGCAACTTGCCCACTGTTAAATTCTGGCCCTCTCATGTTTTTTAAAAAGAGGAGTGACTGCACAAAGATCTCTCACTCTCTGCAATAATCCCACAGTATTCACAGGTATCATCAGTTGTAAAATATTGGTTATATAGTAGATATCCACCCCTTCTGCATGCCATAGGAATCCCTGGCTAGAGACAGATGTATACTCTGTGTGTTTTCAATAGATTTCCTCTATTACACCTCCTGAAGTTACTTGAAAGAATTTAATATTCTCACTTCCTCCTAGGTAAATCAATCCTATGTTTCTCCTCCTGGAGTTTATTGTCTTTTTCTGTATTCTGTTTAGATTGAGGTCAATGGTTCTGGTCTCTGTTTCCTCCCCAGCTACCCCAACCCACTGCCACCTTTCCAGGCAGGAAAACCCCAAGTGACAGCCAGCGGCAAAGTGAAGGTCAGAGATTTCCCCGGCTGTCCTTCGACGCCTTCCCGCAGCAGCCTGAGTCAGCAAGCAGCTCCTCACAGATTAGATCTGCCTGCTCTCTGGAGAGCACGCACAAAACATAAAACTTCATGACTGATGACTCCTTCATGAGGAATCCAGTCATTTTTAATCCAGTCCTTCACCCTAGCAGAATCCTTTCCTTCACAAAGTGTTAAATGATTTTCTCTTTAAGCTGGTTCATGTCCTATCCCAGGTAGGATAGGATGTGAACCAGCTGAAGTAGGTCTGAACAGAAATTTATATCCATTTCAGTTCAGTTAAATTCCTATTTGAATAGGAAACAAGTAAAATTTTATTCACTTCAAACAGTTGGTCTTTTTCTTCAATCTTTTAGTCCATCCATAAAAATTCAGAGTCAACTCATGTTTCACAACAGTTTATGTTGTTCTTAAGCACAATTTTCAGTTCAGACTCCTCCCACATAAAATATTTTTCTGGAAGTGAGGAGATATGTTTCAAAGCTGTAAATTTCAACTTTTGAAACTGAGTATTGATTCTCATTTCCAATTATCTAACACAAGTCAGTTTACAGCCTTCAAAAAGTGTATCTTTAGCATTCTCTGATATTCAGTGGAGTTACTGTTGAAAACAGGATATAAGCTTTGACCAATAGAGCAGTCTTAGTCCAAAGGCAGTTTAGAAGCAGATGGTTTCCCAGTAATAAATATGACATGCAAACAGAGCTCAATTATAAGGGGAAGGCTGGCTGACAAAACAAGTAAAATGCAGAGTTTTGCTGCAAGGCTTAGGTGATTCTCATGCAAGGTCAATAGATGGAGAACATGAAGGTCTCTACAGCATTTTTCTGGAATTTCCTTGTTTGCTAGCACAAGTTCAACTGAGACAGACAAAACCACTGTCACTTCAAAGCACCATTTTTTATCTACAGCAACATGATGTACCCCGGAGCACACAGCCTCATGGCCCAGGCACTGCTGAGGACACCAGACACCTGCCCTCAATTTCCCCGGGTCAATGCTGCCTGCATTTCAGTGGGACTCATGGTGATGTTATGCTCACTTCTGCTGCCAGGCCCAGCTGCCAGGACAGGCTGGCAAATCTCAGCCCAGGTGGCAATGCCTGTGTGATCACACAGGTGGCATGAGGATGGGATTCCCAGCAGCCAGGGGCTGCCTCAGCTGGCCAAGCTGCTGAAGGAAACACTAAATGGAGGAGTGTGTCAGGAAATCATCATTTCTCCCAGCCACAGATATTCTTTAAACTCACTGCTCATCACAGGAAATACTTAGTAACCCTTTCCATGTTCAGGGCCTTCTCAGATCCCTTTGGGTGAGGATGTTCAGGTCAATTTCACTTCTTTGTTCCAAGAAACCAGTGTTAATATCACCATTGACTTTAGCACAGGACAGAAGACTTCTGAAGGAAACTGGCAGAAATCAGAACATTACACCCACAGCACCCTTAGGATCCCAAATCCATACATACCTCATTCAGCAGAAAACCCCAGAGTTCTTCCAGGTAAGCCTCAGTTGTTCTTCTCTGAGGTGAAAGATACAGCTCTGAACATTTGGGTGGCAGCTCTCAGTGTTGCACCACCAGCACTATCTACACTCCTAAATGGAAGCAGCCACAGCTGCTCATTTCTGCGCTCAAACCACCTCTATCACCATGAACAGAACTACCAAACCCAAACCTTCAGGAGATGTCAAATCAGGGATGCCCATCTGTAACTTCTGATGGTGCTTTCACCATGCCAGGACATTCAATCTTGCCAAAATGGTATTACTTCTGAGTACTTAAGTACTTTAAATACCACTTAAAAATAAATTATTTACAAAATTGTGTCTCTGGGCTTTCAGAAGCCATGATGACTACAGATAGCTGTGCAAACTTTCAACTTCAACTGAAATTTAGGCATCTGAGTCTCACTTAAGAGGCTTGAGTCTTCCCTTTACCCAGTACAGATGAACTTGTTTATGGCTCAGAACTCTACATGGCCTTGTAGATTAAGGAATGTCAAAAGTCTTTCCTATCAAAGGGATGGAGCAGCCCTGACACAGATGAAGCATGGGTCAGCTAGCATTTGGGAGAGGGCCAGGTTGCATATAATTCCTAGACACAGCTCCGAAGTTAGTTAGCATAGGCCAGAGACTGCTTCCAAAAGTCAGTTTGGGAGTTCTAAGTGTGGAAGAGTTCAACAGTATGGACACAGATCCTGCCAGTTGCAAATATATTTAAACCCTCTAACATGGCAGTGAGGGCCAGACACAGAAATCCTTTTGTGTCTCAGCAACTATGTCCCACAGTCCAAGTCAGCAAAGCAAAGAGAAAAAAGTATATGTGTATTTGTTACACAAAGAAGGTTTGTCCTGTGCTGGGAACTTTCTGTTCTTGGAGACAAAAAAATTAAAAATTCTGCTAACGACTGGACATACCATATTCTTAAGCTATAGAGTTGCACTTGTAAAATGGAAACACAGGCTCACAGCTGATAAATAGCCAGAGAGAGCATTCACCAAGCTGATTATAAATATGCACTCAGATAGCTCAGGGACTCTGAGGATTGAAATCATGAGATACTCTACACGGCAACGCGGTTATTTAAATACCTCCTCTTCCACAGGGAGTTCAACCATTATTCAAAGACAGGAAGCATATTCACTCCTGAGTGCTCCAGACATGGGACAGTTAAGAAAAGCCTTCTGAACAAATGAAGCAAATGGTATCCCATGGGGAGATGGAACACCAGCTTCTGTCCCAGCCTCAAAACTGACTGTACCTGAATGAACAGGGGCTGAAAGGTAAATAGACAGCAGCATTTATTGAAGCCTGTCACTCCCTCTCAAGGGTTACTTATGAAGGTTAACAACTTTATACAATGGTAATAAATACAGCTGACAGCAAGAAAACAATTAGATTAACATATAAACAGTTGAGCCTATAATGCTATTAAAAGGGACGTTCAAGGAAACTGCAACCATTGCTACAGCTGTTTTGGAAAGTCTCTCTTTGGCAAAACCTGCTGGATTGTCATTCTAAATGTCTGTGCTTCCCATGCTGGTTTCCTGAGGAAGGGTTTGTGGACGGACTTGTTTATTTATGACATTTTTTTTACCCCTCTTAGCTGTAGCTATGGATTCCCCTGCCTTGTGAAAGTAGTCATTAGTTGCCTTTTTTGGCTAGGAGAAATCAGTAAAGAAACTGGCTCTTGTCCAAATGGTTCCTGGAATTTTCTACCAACCTTGTGTAAGAGCTTCATAAAGTCAAATTCAATTTTATGAAAGATTTGTTCCAAGGCCCATAGGTGTTTTGTGAGAACAAAGAGCAAAGGGCTGAAATTATGTTTGCTGTTCTGGAGTAAATCATACCAAATGAAATTCACATGGAACTCACTAAGGCGATCATTCTCCAACTGGAGCAAGACCACAGGTACCAGACCCAGTCATTTTAAATGTGAACCGAAGGAAATCAGCATCACCTACATACACATACCCTGACACTATTTTGAAGGCAAGTTCCTTGGCTGTGCCAGCCTAAAGCAGCAATAAACTCCCACAAAAACAATGGACAATCACAGCACTTATGACCTTCTGTCCCTCTAGTGTTGACCTTTTTTCTCTGGGAAACAGAAAGCAACCTTTTCTTTAATGTTTTAAAAACAAACACTTCATCGCAAACACCTCCCCCTCCAGAGGAAGGCATACAGAGCAAACACCTAATGGACTTTAGTCACGTTATTTAATATGCCACTAGAAGAAGAACAGATGCTACAGCAAAAAGTGCATTCTGAACCCAGCATAACAGCATAAAACATAGTAAACTATTACCCCTTCAGAAGACATTTATGCACTTGGCACTGAACACATGAAGCTTAACAAAATACTGCCTTACACAGAGTGCAAGTCCTATTTATAGAAGTTATGTCCCTGACAAAAGTATCCATTATTTTCTGAAGTCTGCAATTCTGTGCTGATTTTCAGTCACATCCATAATGTCAACAGTTGGTCACCCACAAGTGCTGTACACATCCCAACCACCTGAATGCTGCTGTTCTGATCCCTGATTATGGAGTTTGGCCTCTATCATTACATACTTATAGGGTGAGAGCCACACAAAGTGCTTATTTCTCATTTCAGCTGGCTGGAAGGACTTGCCCATTCCTGACAATTGTCTGCTCTGACTAAATTACAACCCATCCTCATGCTTAGGATATCAGGAGCTGTGTAAAGATTAGAAAAGCACCTACAGCTTGCCCATCTCCTCAAGGAACCAGAATGACAAGTTGACATCAGCCCAGCACTTCTTGCTGTGGTATGTTCACATGCTGGCTGATACCAGATTCAATTTAAGATCTTGTTCTTCAGATCAAGGACTGGGCCTTGTATATCTCATGTACTACCTTGCTTGACAGCTTACCATGACCTAGCATGACAGCTGTGGTCATCAGTAATCACTGCCAAAAGGGAGGATCATAGGAGTGGGTGGAAAGGAAATCAGACATTCCTGGCAGCTGGCCTGCAGCTCTGAAGCTTCCTTTCACCGAACATCAAACTGAAAACAGACCTCCGCTTGCTGAAGAGAAAACTATGGGCTTCCACTTTTCAATAACTTTTCCTTAGCGCAACATAAAAATGGTTTCCTTTCTCTGAAAAGGAGAAGAGAGGAAAGGCAAAGGGGAAAAAATACATGTGTTCACCTGGCAGAGTGAAAGCAAAGGGCCAGGGAAGGCTGTTCCCTCTGGTTTGTTACTGTCATTCTTGTTAGCAATAGTAGATTAGGCAGGCAGGGAGTGATGGCCCTTGGAAAGCAAAACAGAGAAGTGTTTATCATATAAACAGAGAATTAGAGTTACAAAACATAGAAAAGTTTAAACTTGTTTTTTGATGAGCATACTACACAGAAAATTATATATTACAGCAGAACTTAATAGGTCATTTTACTGTTAAATTTTCACAGATTCAGTAAATACCTACAATGCGGCTCCCCTCAAGGGCTCAACAGAATTGCCTCTACCTCCAAGGAAAATAACCAAAGCTTTTTCTTATAAATAAACCACCTGAACCCAAGGAAATTTATGGCATTTAGTCCCATAAACACTTCTCTTAGAAATGTGGAAGAGTTTCTGCTTGTTTGGCTAAAATTTCTTCTTTTTTTAGGGCAGATGGAAGAGAAAGTAAGAAAGAGGAACAACCTCTGACAGCAATTGTGAAATCACATGGTCTACAAACCCACTGATTTGAAAACAAATAAGATTTAGTGGCTATGTCCACCATGGTAAAATCCCAAAATTCAAGAATTTCCCCAGCTTCTGGGCCTGCCAATAATTTCAGAACAGTATTGTGAAATCCTACGGCTATCTGTTCCAGCTGAGTCTGCTTAATTGGAATTCCTCAGCATTTAGACTTATTTCCTTAACAGCATATGATACAAATAATCACTTCTGGAGACAGTTGAATATATAACACAGGCTCTTTTTAAAAAAAATTATTGTTATTATAAAAGACAATAAGCAAGACAGTTCAACAGATTTTTGTCAAACCAAATGTGATCAAAACCATCCCAAAGTTTTTGAGGTTATGGGCACTGATGGATTAAAAGCCTTTCTCTAATCCTATTGCCACAACTCTTTCAAGTGCACAAACATGCAAAGACATTTCAAGCACTGTGGCAATATTGACTTGGAGCACTGTTAACTCCTACCAAAAGGCTGTGGGAAGCAGAGAAAAATGATGGAAGGTTTCGTTTATTAATCTGTGATGAAAAACAGACTTCTGTTGATGAAGGGGGCAGGGGGAGGGGTAAAGATAGGCTTGTCTGTTTAATGCTTGGCCCAGAAATAGGTGATTTTTTTTAAAAAAAAGCAAGCAGCTGAGCACATTGCTTCTGGCTGTGTCTTTCTGTAAGTTGCCAGTTGCCAGCACTCACAAAGCACAAGTTATGTAATGAGCTCCTATCAGGAATCAGAGTTCAAACACATTTCATGAACTCTCATGCTGTTCTTGCTGGAGCAATTGTTTCTGATAATGAAAGGTCTCTATCACCCTGATTCAGCTGTCTTGGCCCTCTCCAGTGGCAGCACTTTGTGCTTTTCCTAAATCTCTTCTCCCTCCCTCACAACAATCTCTGCTTTTTTCTTAAGGGGACTCTTCCCTAAGACCCTTCACTGGTTTTTGCCAGAGGAAAAGAAAAATTGAGGAGGAAACATAGTTTTGTCCCTCCTATACCTCTGAAACAAGCTAGTTTTCCTTGCCTATCATTTGGAAAAACCTCATTTCTTGGCAAGTGCAAAAGAAACACTGGCTTTACAATCAAAATATATTAATCACAATGCAGTATTGATAGAATAGCTTTTCTAACTTAATTTTGAGAGTAAAGACCTACACTTCAGAGCAATCTTCCTCCCAGAAATGTGTTAATTCCTGATGAAATAATTTGGAGTGCTTTTCAGGAAAATTCAGCCATTTTTCACAGAAATAATTATTGGGTCAGTTCCTGAGTGACGCATTTCATTTGCAGCCACTCTGCCACTTTTATATAATTAAAATCAATCAGGCATATGGATAAGTGCATGTAAGTATTTAAGGGATCTAAATTAGAGTGCATAAAGAGGAAATAATGCAGGACAGCTCTTTCAGTTTGGATTCATTGGGAGTTTTATGCCAGTACATGAATATATTCATATTAGTCAATATATTTCATCAGGTAAATAACAAAAATCTGCTTTCCTGGTTAAATTTAGATAGAAGAAATAAATTTAAATAAAATCGCAATAGAGTTAGAATTAGTGTAAAATATCTGTACCAAATATCTTGTCAAAATGGAGGCCTGAACTCAAAACACTATTAAATTGTGCTTCCTTATGATTCTGTTTCCAGTGTAGTGGCTAATATACTTAACAAACAGCTCATTTTTAAGAAAGAATGAAAATTTATTCATATCATTGTTTCTAAGAAAATATAAAATTTAGGCCAAAGTATCTTTGGGAGGTTTGATCCCAAAGTAGAAGATTCCCATGTCTTTCAGCAGACTTCAACACAGACACTTGGAATCAGGATATCTGGGCAAAATGTATTTAATTTTAAAGTAAGGATTTGTAAGGTACTGGAAAAGTATACTGATAGGAACCTTCAAAGCACAAATAGATTGACTGATAAAATATCCATACATAAATCTCAATGCATTTCATCACATGTATTGAAATAAAGGACATGAAAATTGAAGAATATAAAAGCTATTTCTAATACAGCAAGAGAAAGTTCTATTATTCTACTAGAATCATGCTATCAGACCCAGTTAATTTTCAAATAATTATCTTACATGTACAAAGAATTTTTTTTTTTACCTTAAATTACAGGGATTTTGTTGATTTGTCAATTCTATTTTCCTCAAGTTGAAATGATGAATTCTGGAAAGAAGGGAATAAAAGTTATCAGGCACAGTTTGTTTTTAAAAATTCAGTCCTCAGTTCTGTTAGCCAAAGACCACAGGTAGTTCTGCTCCATTAATTTGTGGTCTAACAAGTCTCAAGCTGTATGTGTGGAAGAAGATTATCCTTTGTTTCAGTAGAAAGAACGCTTAAAATTTACGATTATTAAACATGGATGGATAAATTATAATCAAGGTACTTTTCACTTTAGTAGGTCCAAAATTTAGTTAATTCTTGTAGTGAAGCTAACGTCAATTAATTTATACTACTTTGAGCCACAGAAACATCTTGACCATCCTTCCAAATCAATGAGAGAATCAGCAACAGCAGGCAAGTGCTACAGGTTTAAGATGTAGTTATAAGACTACCTTAGAAATTAAACAGAAAACAAGAACTGCCTATTATGATTCAGACCTCAAATCCCACAACCACTTCAAAAACCTCACAAGTCCTGTTTCCATAAGTTCCCAGTGAAAAGCGGGCAATACTCTTTAACTAACTGTAGGTCACAAGGCTATTCAAGACCTACTTCAGTTTTTATATCTGTAAAATAGGCATCAAACTCTCTTAAAATGCTTTGCATTTTTTCAGACCAAAACAACACAGAGCTATACTGATTTTGGACCTATGCCTACAGAAATCAAACACAGCTCACAGATTTAAACACTGCTCATAGCCTATGTCATTCCAATCTAGAGCTCTGAGAAAACTGAATTGAAAATGTGGCAAGTATCAGCTTACTGCTTCATGAAAAAACATTGTGAATGAAACATGTAAAAGCAGCAGCTGCATAAGAATAGGAATCCTGGTTTGTAATTTACAATCACTGAACGTCACGCCATAAGGAAAATAAAATAGTTATTGCTCCAAGGTCTTATATAATTTAGCTAATTTTCTTCTTCCAGTGTATTACACTTCGAAATCTTAATGACTCATTATGTTGCACAGGCTTTGCAAAATAATGCCAATGAATCTACATAAAACAGCAATTTGCTAAAGATTTTGTTGTCTTTGTAAAGCAAAAGAAAACACAAAACACAGTTATTGTGTATGACCAACAAATTTTTCAACAACTTTCAACAAATACAAGTTCTGGAGTACATTTTGAACAAATTGTTGATTAGCTGCAAGAGTTATAATGTTAGCTAATACTTGAAATCTTGCCTGATATGCTTGAATTTGCCTGAATTTGAACAAAGCCTATGATGATGTTCCTGGGCCTAGTGGCATTGGCACTACTTCCAAACAGAATCATGTCAACATTGCTCTGAAGTGAGAAGAGAATGAGACCATTTGTACTTTTAAAATACTCCTATGGAAAACAGAAACCAATTAACCAATTTAGCTGTTCACATGAGCAAGAAAGCAAGTTATGACCTTATAAACCAGGGTGAAAAAAAAATGTTCTGAAATAAACCCCTTGCAAGAAACAACTTTCTGACTGGTACCATTGACTTCAGCAGCAGTCAGAGAGAGACAGGAGCCTGGACACTTGTAAAATTGTTACTGAAGGAAGATAATTTGTTTCAGTACCTAATCATCAAAACATGATTAGAACATGTTCATAAAGTCTAACTTCAGTTTCAGAAAACGTTGCCCTACAGCCAAAAAGGATAATGGATTTCAGAAAGCTAGATGACTGGTGGAAAGCACTGTTGTGAAAGCAGCGAATGTAGCTATTTTCACCAGTTTGCTCGACTCAGTTTTTCAGCACCATCCGTTAAGGTTGGCTGCAAGGATTTTCATCAGGACAGATGCACAGCATTCTCCCATTGCCTGGTAAAGTTTCAGTCTTGTTTTCTAAAACAGAAATTTTCCCTCAAATATCTTCTAAATTGAAATTTCTGCACACTCTGCAAGTAGTAGGACAAGAACTATCACCAGACTTGTGGCCCTATGTTATTCTACAAGTCAATCCATTCACTTTGTGCAACTAGTCAATGCGTTATAAGGCATAGCTGTGTCTGTACTTCTGTTGAATCGAGAAGACTTCTTTTTCATTCAGAGCCATATCTTTAATTAAATCCTTCTACATTCCTCAGAACTATGGGCTAAAAAGCATGCCAGTGGTATATGTCAGTTCATTCCTCTTTAAGTCTCACTCCATGAGTCAGAGTAGTAGAAGGTATTTGAGCAGTAGAGTTGATATTTGTTTGAATGCTACAGCTGTCTTTGTTGGCAGATTCATCCCATCTGCTTTTACCTATGTAAAAGCTGGGTATAACCTCTAAATGTCATCTAGGATTCCTGCACCCTATTCATCAGAAAAAGATTAGGGGCTACCAGAGATGAATAATTCCATCCTAATTTAGGTAATTTACACAGTTCAGGTGAATCACTCTCTGGACACAGGTTTTTTTCTATTAATGAAAAAAGAAAGCTAAAAAAGAAACTCATAGGCATCTAAAGTCAAATTTAGACCATTAACTGTAGGTGAAATGCATTTTACCTTCACTACTTGGAATTCTACTTATGATTGAGCTACCTTACACTTACCTCACAAACCTTCCTAGGCCATGATAAGAAAACCTGCACTAAACCTCCACCCATAAGTGAGAAAAAAATTTATGGATGCCAGTAACTTCTATTCAAAACTATACTGGTCCCTATGGCATAGTGATTTATGATACTGCATTGTTTATAGCATCTAAAATAAAGAAAAATCCTGTATTATCCAAAATAAACACTGTAGAAGTGCAATATTAGAGGAGATTATAAGATTCCAAGTAGTTAATAATAAAAAGGACAAAAAAACATGTCTGTATGCTGGCAGAACACCACCTCATGAATCATGCACCTACTGTGAACAAATATTTGTTGGACAGCTTCACTGGGTTTTTTTGATGTGTCATACTGCATTCATAGGACGACATCTGAGAAGAGAGGATGAGCAATGAAAGAATAAATGTTTTGGGTTATAGTAATAGCCATTTTTATTCCTCTGGCTAGATTTTCTTCAAGGCCTTCCACTAGTACTCCAGTGCAGTACTCTGGCCACTAGTACTCCTAGATACAGAAAGTACTAGTCCCATCCACAAAGACACCCAAAAAATAAGAGAATTATCTTAAAGCAGAATAATTATGCATCCCAATGAACTGGAAATTTAAACTTATTATGTAGGAATTGACAAATGCACAGTAATCTCAACATGCGGCATAAAATTTTGTAACTATTATCAGCCTCATTAACTGTCTTCCTAGATAATCTAATGATCTTGTGATCAGCACAGGAGAGGCACAAGCATTGTCAGATGAAAGACCTGAGGCAACTTTCTGACTGTTGGCCAAAATCTCCCCCTCCTCTTTCCCTCCTCGTAGCATTCAAATTATTTTAGCTCTCTGCAATGAGGGTATGTGATCTCCAAGAGACCTGACAGAAATGAAACAGCCATCTCAGAAGATGAACACATCAGATCTCCTAAATACTTCTTTTGCCCCCTCCATTCTATGTTACCACTGGTAACAAAATGTTACAGAAGACACATGATTTTTTAATTAAAATAAAATAAAATTTAAATGAAATATATGTTTAAATATTTAATGGAAACAATAAAACATAAAAACAACTTTTAATACAATGATGCTGCAAATGTTATCTCAACACGGTCTGAAAAGGTTGGAAATGTTATAACAAAATCCGTAGCAAAAGAAATCTTTCACTTAACACAAAGTCTGAAACAGGAATTATGGTTATAACAATGTCAATTGGGGAAGAAAAGGCTACTACAGATTAGGCCTGAGAAGACTGTGCACACCCAAAACTAGGAAAAGATCTTTCCCTCAGGATTCTTTCTAGCCCTTTCTCACAGAGCTCCTCTCCAAATACAGCATTAGCTGCCTGTAAAGCCAGTGAACAGGCACAGTATTGCAGGGAGATAGCAAGGACAGCACAAAGCTCAATCAGAGTGCATTCTGAGTAGGAATTATTTTATCTTTGAGATGGAGAAAGGAAATAGTTACTCCAGGGGCTGAGAAAATCACAAATGCTGCAAGAGGAGCTCCAGTTAAGACAAAGGCTATGAAGTCCCTACTGGTGTTGTGGACTCTGTGCCTTCCAGGATGTGCCTACGTGGAGGCACCAGTTCTGGCATCCAGTGGAAAGATACTTTGAGTAGTATGATCTGTATTTTTCTACTAGATATTCTGCTAAAACCTCACTGAAAGTATGGAGAGGAGGAAAGCCAAGTTTGTTCTGTGTTATAGTTCTTCCTAAAGGATGTGGGGAAGTGGAAACATTCTTTCCACAGATACTAGTGAACAAAAAAGAGGCACAGCCACCAGAAGACTGCACAAAGGTTGACTCCATCTGGAAGAATGTCCTCACGTATGCCCACAATCAGATGAAAAACTCAAGGAACGAAGAACAAAGGACACCTAGGAGGGATTGCAGACAGGCAATAAACAACAGCTTGCAACACAGCTGCAAAGATCAATACAACTCTGTGTTGAATGCACATATGCATCTGGAGATAGTGCAGACTGGACATTTTAACAGTTAATACAGTTCCCATATGATCCTACATGATCCTATGTGATCCTTCCATCTTTAAGGGAGGCCTCTGACCAAGAAACTGAGGACTTACATGCCTCCCGCTCTCAGGCAATAGAAGGGCACCTGAGAGATGAAGAGGAGTGGAAATGGGTCTCCATTCAGGGAAGTAATAACAAAAACTGCCCCCCATCCCCATCATCCAAACAGGTGCCACTTCAGAATAGGTATGAGGTCCTGGATCTAGAGACCCAACTAGATGATATAGGAAAAAATTGTCTGCCCAGTGAACCCCCCAAGTATGATTCATCTGTAAGACGGATCACTATCTCTAACATCAAGAAGAAAAGAAGGGTAATTGTCGTAGGTGATTCCGTTCTGAAGGGAACTGAGGGCCCCATATGTCGACCAGACCCATCCCACAGGGAGGTCTGTTGCCTCCCTGGGGCCCGGGTACAAAATATCACTGAGAGACTCCCTGGGCTGATTCAGCCCTCTGATTATTACCCACTGCTGATACTCCAGGCTGGCAGTGACGAAATTGAAAAGAGAAGCGCCAAGGCAATTAGAAAGGACTTCAGGGTACTGGGTCAGGTAGTTGATAGGGCAGGAGCTCAGGTAGTGTTCTGCTCAGTCCCTTCGGTGGTGGAGGAAAATGATGAAAGAAACAGGAGAATCCGCATCATCAACAAGTGGCTTAAGGGTTGGTGTCATCGGCATAATTTTGGATTCTTTGATCATGGGGAAACTTTTACAGCATCTGCTCTGCTGGAACCAGATGGGGTACATCTCTCAGTTAAGGGCAAAAGGTTTTTAGCTCATGAACTGGCAGA
>NW_005054299.1:7026690-7034727 GCF_000277835.1 Geospiza fortis
GAGGCTGGTGAGGGGCTTGGAACACAAACCGTATGAAGAATGACTGAGGGAGCTGGGGTTGTTCAGCCTGGAGAAAAGGAGACTCAGAGGTGACCTTATCACTCTCTTCAACTTCCTGAAGGGTGGCTGTGGTGAGCTGGGCGTCGGTCTCTTTCTCTGGGCAACAACAGACAGAGCAAGAGGACACAGTCTCAAACTGTGCCAAGGGTGATACAGACTAGAATTAAGGAGGAAGTTTTTCACAGAAAGAGTGATCAAATACTGGAATCATCTACCCAGGGAGGTGGTGGAGTCACCATCCCTCGATGTGTTTAAAAAAAGACTGGATCTGGCACTTGGTGCCATGATCTAGTTGAGGTGTTAGAAGATGGGTTGGACTCTATGATCTTAAAGGTCTCTTCCAACCTAGAAATTCTGTGATTCTGTGATTCTGTGAATACTACAGTCAGCTGAGCATCAAATTACCAGAACCATATGAAGAAAACTAGTGCAGTTTCTGAGCCAAGCAATGCTTTGTAATAGATTACTATTTAATTTTCTGTATAAACATATTTCTATCACATCTAAGCGGTCTCAGAGAAAGGACTGTAAATAGCAGCCTGGTAGTATTTGCAATGTAAACACTAAGAATGAAGAGAGCAAATTACAACTCTAGGCAAAGAAAAGTAATGCATCTATAGAGGAAAAAAACTATGGAACAAAAAGTATCAGGCTTTGGGAAAATATCTTAAAATTATGAGGGAATTTTCATCGCATGAAAACTAGCAGAACAGAAGACCAGATGACTTAATAAGTCATTTCAAAAATATGCTTTTCAGATTCTACTCTGTACTAGTTTTCTAACTATTGATTGGAATGACGTGAAACCTAAAGAAATTAAGGACACTCACAAACACGTTCAAAAGAGTAATGAGGAACATGTCTGCAATTTTCTGTGTGGACTCCTTTGAGGGTCTGCCTGCCAGAAGAGTGCAGAGACACTGAACTCATGGTAAGACATGTGGGGCTAACTCAAGGGCTCCAAAACAAAGCCTCATTAAAAAGTTATTCTGCAGTTTCTTCAGGCAATAACAGCACTTCCCAGCTTTAGAATTTAATTTTTTTTAAGTTTTGAATTAAAATTTTTCATTGTTTTGCATCTTGTGGGTAAGAATTTCTCCAAGGTCTGTTTCTTTTCCTGTCTTAGGAGGATACAGCCTTAAGAAACACAGCGAGTCCCACAGAGATGTCAAAAGCAGGCGGTAGAAATCAGTCACGCAGTCCTTGCCTTCAGCACATCAGCTGACTGACTGTACTGAAGAACTGATCTAACCAGAGAAAAGATTTATAGATTCCATGTCAAGATTTAACTGTTGGCACAGCAAAATATGTTGGATTATTCACTTCATCCTCTGCAAAGACATGTTTCTGCAAAGGCAAAGGGATGCATCGTCCATCTTCAAGACTTTGCTGTTTGCAGCAATTGCTGCTTGCCTGCAGACTTCTCTAATCACTGAGCAGAGAAAAGAACTCTCCTAATTGCTGAGAGCTTTTGGTTTCCCAAAATAGTTGACCTTCTTCCTTTTTGAAGAAAAAACTTTCTTCTGCCTTTCTGCCTGCCTCCCCACCCCCTTCCTGCTGGCAGACAAGAGAAGAGAACTGTGTTTGTTTTCACGGTAAATGGGAGGCCGGAGCAGTGACAAGGCTGATCTCACAGTTTCCAGCTGTAATATTTGATTTCTTTACAACTGCACATATGCAGAACTCAGAAACTAAACTATTCCAGTAAGAGCAAAATGCATAAAAGTCACTCAGTTTAAAAAAAAAAAAAATCTGAAAGGTTTGAGTGGCGGCAGCATGGCTCTTGACATGAAAGCAAATACTCCAGCTAAAACACAAGGATTATTTGGCCCAAAACTGCTGAACTGCAGCTGAGCCTCTACTTCCACAAACAGGGATATGTCAGCTTTTCAAGTGTTGAAGATCCCAGATTTTACAGTTAAACTGGACAAAATTCGGCATTTTTAGATCACCCTAAACTGCTCTGGTAGGGCTCAGGGAAATAATTTCAAGTTCCACTTAGAAAGAGGAGGAAAAAAACAACTATTATTATAAACTTTCCTTATCTCCCACTAACAGAGACAACCGCGTATCAGTCATCATGACAATACTGGTCTTCTGCTTTTAATTTTGTGTAATTTTAATGTACGGAATTCTTACCTTTAACATTACTGATATTAAGGATTTACATTGGTCACTTTCAGACATTAAAAAGTTTTTTCTACTTAATTTTCATTTTCATTGGACAACAAGAATGATGACAGAAAAACATCTGAACAGAAGTTTAAACCAGATAAAAGGGTTTTCAAAATAAACAGTTGATTTTTTTAAGTAATGTTTTTATGAACCCTAAAACAGGTCTGATCTACTGCTGGAAAAACTCAACATTTCTCCAAATGTGTAAGAGCTGAAATCAGAGGAGGAAAGGAATTAAATAAATTAAATGTAATCACTTGAGTGGTTTTGACAGGATTATTCAGAATGTTTAGATAATGAGGATCCAAAAGTGAAAATCTGACACTGTACTCCTAGCCCTGGCATTAACTTCATCATCTTTCCAGTTTTTATTAATGCTAAGTTCAAGGCAGAATGATTAATACATTTATTTTTATTTTAATGAAAATGCTTCTTTCATGCACAGACTTTCAAATTGAGATTCACCAAGCAACACACTCTTCTGGAAGACTGTGAAATCCCTTCTTTTGCTCTCAGCCCAGTAGCTGGCAGCCCAACAATCCTGCGGCCCCAGGAAGTCAAGGCCAAGCCTGCAGACTCACCAGCAGAGACATGGAAGCCCTGAGACCTCCTGGCTCCAAGTGAGGCTCCCAGGTTCTTAACTACAGCAGCTCCCAGGCAGACTGGCACGAGGCTGTGTTGCAGACCATTAGAAGGGTTTCCTTAAAAAGACGCCCATTTCCTCAGCAAGCCTTTCTCACCTCTATCAGACCAAAGTTGACCCTTCGTCCTACATTTTGTTTCATTCTGATCAGCTTTAGAGAAGAAGGTGTTTTGTTGGGAAAAGCTCTGGACAGTTCTAGCTGTCCCTATATTCTTACCTTTGAAAGAACTTTTGATTTTGTGGCAAGATCAGTGACATGGAAAAGACTTCCTGCACACAGCACTGTAATTAGTGTGGTGAGCCCTACTCTAACTCTGCAAGTTACCAGGCAAACCTGATTTTGTTCTTATTTTCTAGAGACCACCTATACAGAGTTGGTGTATGATCTGCAGCCTGGAATGAGAAGGTTCAAATAGCAGATATTAAGAGCTAGAACCCTTCTGCAGATCAGGTTTTTTCCAGCCTTCCCAGTACTTTCTCTGGAGCATTTTTTCACCAAGCACTTCAAGTCCATGGGAGCTATTTTCATTCTTCCTTGGTATAGATGCTTGCAAATGAAATTATAGGAAACATTCACATTTCTTTCAAATCACAGAAAGAGAAAAACAAGGCTCTTCACCTTTTGTTGCAAAAGAGCAAAGCAGACCCAAAGCAGAAGCATAGAGAAGCAGAGGTATGAGGTAAACTCCTTGGATGTGCCTTCACCAGACATTACAGCGCACTTCTCACTCTCTCTGTCTCTCAATCAGCCCCATTCTGACACCATAAAGCAGAGCAACTTGAGGTGACCCTGGATTAGGCCAGCAGCAGGCAGCTCCTCCATAACTGCACACCAGCTGGGAACTGCTCTTACACAGCCACAGCCACTCTGCCCCCTTCAAGGCAAACTCTAGGAGGCCACTGCCAGAGGTGCCCATTCCTCCACTCCCTGCCAGCAGCAATTCCTTTGGGTCTACACAGCTCTCAATTAACCCTTGAACATCCAGAGAAGCAACATGGAGACAATCTAGGATGAGCCATGTGCCTCAAATACTGACCAAACACATTATTAATTTTTAATAATGCGTGCTTGCTCTGTAAAAATGTTTCTCCTGCATAATATCTAGATCAAGTTACTTCCATACTAACCTTCTACTTACAGATTTTCTAGTGTGATTCAGTAAATTATTTACTCAGTCCCAAAACACTGCTATCTTTCTAAGTATGCATTTAGCTATCTTTTTGGATGTTTACAGTTTGTAATCTTTGAATAAAATTATTGAACTGCAGAGTTCATTATGGTACAGTTATTTTGCAGCGTGTTATTCCATACATGGGATTTCAAGGAGATGATAAAAAGGAAAATAATCAGTTTATTTTGCTCACACTCCATCCATCCCATTTTGCTCCTATCTAAAAGCACCAAGATTTTCTAGAGTAAGAGGTTTCATAGCTAACCTTTTCCTTATCCCTCTTTGGCCCCAGTCCTCTATGAAAACACAATCTCCCACACTGACAGAAAGAGCTCTTATGAATACAAATGCCTGTGGACAACTTTTTATTTGGCAGCTGTATAGCATTATAGACTTATTATCCACGAAAGAGTTTTACTTTCCTCAAACTGGAATTAAAGTGCATTAGAAAACCAAGAAAAATGTTGTTGCACATCACACTGGGTCAGGCAGCTTTAGAAAATCCCCAGCAGTAAAGGAGAAAACCATTCCCTTTTTTCCTGTACCATCAGTATCATCTGACCAACTGCTAATTGTACTGCTGAGGTTTTAAAGACCTCTATTCAGGTAAGTGCTGGCCAAAAAAAACCCCTCTCATTCATCAAAGCACAAGTACTTTCAAGAGTAGCCTAGTAACACAGAAAAGACTTGAAAATCCTCAAAGTCCAGCCACCTATGGAGTGATCATGTGAAAAAATGTCAAAGAATCACTTTTGTAAATGCTTAAGACAACTGCTACTGAGTGGTAAATACAAAATACTGTTTAATTGCAATTTTCAAAAATTCTTCCTGCTTTCAGTCATTATATGTCTGTCCCTGTGATAGAAATGGGAATTCTTTCAGTTTTCAAGCCTGTGCTCTCCTTTCATTGCAATGAGGACCTAATTCAGAGCTTTAAACTGTGTTCTGCAATGCATAATTAATCTGGCTTCATAGAGACCTGGACAAAAGACCCCATTCAATCTTCAGCTCCTTCCCCCTGAGATATTGTTATTTCTAAAAACTCCTGCCAGCTGGGCTGGAGGGAAATCTCAGCACTGTGGGAGAATGAACAAACTACAGGCCTCCAAGGGATTTGAAGTAACTATCTGACTAAATTGGATTAGAAAGTAGGGAAGGGGAGGGGAAGGAGGGCTTATTCTGAAGTCTACAAAAGCTCATAAAAAATTCTTAGAAGATTTTCATATGGTGAAGGAGAGAGAAATATGCAAGTTTTTATAACAAAACTGAGAAAGAATTTTAAAACATGTGTGAGCCAATACACTTGGGGATATTTGAAGGGATTACTGCTGGTATTATTTCAGGAAAACTGTTGTGTCTGCCTTGGAGCTTTGAAATGGCATTTCTATGCAAAATCTGGGCTTCCCTGCAATCCAAAATAGTCATACTTTCCTTCCAGGTATTTGATACATATCCTGTTTGAACCTATAATGTAACCTAATCATCAGTTGTTTTAAAGTTTCCTCCAAAGCATATTGCAATTAAAAGCCTCTGCCTAGAAAGATTTCAAAGGGCTATGGAAAAACAACTTCTTGTTTAGAGAGCCAGAATTCTGCTTTCGTTCCCCCCAAGCTCATCCTCCAAAGTGTGTCAGTGACTCTGCTCAGATTACCTGGCCATCTTTCACACTTTTCACAATATTTTTAGCAGGCACATGCTCAGGAATATTGCCCCATTTCCCAGCAGACCTTTTGGAAGACAAGGTGGAAAAAGCTCACAGCCCTGCTGGGAGAGTGGGTGCCTGGAGGAAAAGATGCTTTGAGCTTCTGTCTCCTCTGGCTGGCTCTGCTGGCCCCCCTGACAGGGACCAGCTGCTTGCAGGCTCTCTGCTCCTGCAGCACTAATGCTGTGAAGTTATGTGGGCTTAGCCAGGACAAAACTTGGCTCACTACCTGCAGAAATATTTTCAGAAGTCAGATCTTTTAGCCACCCTACCAACACTCCCCATATTAAAACGGGCAGCCCTTACTTACAGCAGCAGTGACTTCTCCATGGTCAAAAGGAACAAAAATATTCCCTAAAAGTTGATCTACTTAGAACTCACATGTTGTTATAGCATAAAAAGTGTGGTACTTTTCAGAGGTCTGGCAGGCACTGAAGAGATTAACATGCACAATGAAAAATGCACCCTGCTGGATGATGCATCTGTGTAAAGATGGGTGCACAAAAATTACAACACATCAGAGCAATCCTAATCAGTCCTATCCAAAACCTAACGTGTGTTTTTTCATTGTCATCATTTGCTATTTCTAGGCTTATTGTCATAGAATAATTTTCTATGATCTCCCTTTGCCCTGGGGAGGAAGTGCAGGGAGGAAAGAAGGGAGCAGGATTAAATAAATTTTTTTAAAAGGAGAAAACAAGATTCAGCAAAATCTTTCAAAACAGTGGAGGCTTTTTTTTAAGGGTGTCACTTCATAAAGAAACACTTGTATGTAACTTAGCAACAGCAACAACAAAAGTACTGGTAGCTCATATTCCAGACAAACAGAGAAATGTTTAAAACATTAAGTTGTTATATAAAATCCATACAGCCCCTTTCCAGTTTCTTTAATTCCTGGGGTGCAGGAAAAGCAAGACAACATCACCACTCTTTCTTTCCCAGCCAACATAATAAGCCACTTTGGATTGTGTGCAACTGTTTTATCACAAGTGGTTGGATATTGTCAAATCCATATTGAGGCATTGCATCAAAAATCCTTACTCACAACCTTAATCTAACAACTCTGAATAACACTGTGGCATTTCTTGAAAGGGACAGCGAAAGGTTTCACATCTGTGAAAGTGAAAGCCTGGTGGAAGTAAAAAAAAATTAAAAAAGTAAAAGCATCATTTAGATAAACACATCCCGAGTAGCGCTAACACCACTTAAAGTAAAAGATCTACCTAAATTAGGCCTGACTTTTCTCAACTGACAAAAAAATCTCAAGGTCTCAAAATTGGCAGTGAAAACTGCAAGGAGCAAAGGACAGACAGTCCAAGCCAGGGCAGAAAAAATCAGTGTTGAATCCCATGCCTACACTCTGGACTCTGCATTGCACTGCTCTGAGCTTGATATCACACTGAGAATCTGCTGGCAGATTCTCCACAGGGGCTTGCCCACCACTGTCAGGACCTTTCCTAGCAATGCACAAGCAGCCTGCCTCACTCCCACAGTGACCCATCTTCTGCAGGCCACCCATGGAGCTGGCACCACATGGGGAGCCTGTAGAAATTCTGAAGTGCACCCAGGACAGGAGCAGAGCCAGAGCAACCATTATGAGTGTGCAGGCAAGACCCAAATCTGCAGCTTCAGTGAAAAAAATAACTTGTTCTCTCTGCAAGGATGACAGAAGTTTGGCAGCAGCACTGGGCAGGTGATGGAGGGGAAAAGGGGAGTCTGGCAAGGCTGCAGATTTCTGCAAAGGGGCTGAGGCTTGCACCTCCTCCAAGAAAGGGAAGAGGGTGTGGCTGGAAAGGAAAGCAGAAGAGACTGGGATTTGCTATCCTACCCCTGTGCTAAAGGTGGAGAGCGCATGGAGCAGAGCTTGTCTGCCTCCTGAGGAAGAAGACCGTTGCCCCCAGCCACACCACTTCACAGAGGAGTGCAGCATGAGTCAAGGCTTTCATTCATACACCTCCAAGAGTATTTCCTCCTTAGAGAAGAAAACCAAGGCTTGACAAGAAGCAGGATTTCAGAATCCTACATCTTACAGAAAGGGTCAAAGAGGAACCTGAAAGTTTTGGACAACACGTGTTCATCCCCATGCATTTGTGCAATGCTAGGAAGCTAACCAGACATGCCGCCGCTCTCCCTGCTCCCACACCCGGGTGATGCTCAGCCCAGTCCCTGCCTCGCCCTGCATCTGCCAGCCGAGCCACACCGCAGCTCTCCCTGGCTTTCTCCACTCACTCACTCTCATCTGCGGATAAATACTCAAGCCAGCAGCTGAAGCTGATCGGCCAAGG
>NW_005054299.1:7034936-7095771 GCF_000277835.1 Geospiza fortis
AGGGTGGCACCCAGCCACCTCTGCCCCCACAGCCCCGGCTGTCCCTTCCCGAGGGTGGCACCCAGCCCCCTCTGCCCCCACAGCCCCGGCTGCCCCTCAGCCACCTCTGTCCCCACAGCCCCGACACGCTGCGCTCCCATCCCCCATAAACACGAGGGGCAATTTTAGCTCAGTTTTGCTAACTCTGCATCAGCTGCCGCATTGAAATTCCACCCAAAAACACTCTTAAAATGGGATAAGTTAATATCAAAAGAGGAAGCAGCAGAAACTTTGTCTTGCTATGGGGCACTTCAGCTCCACTCCTCAGAAGCTACTGTCTGCCTCATCTCACAAAAATAGGTCATTAACTTCCTTTCTCTTAGTGCTTACTACATGTTTTAAAAGTATACTCAAATAACACAGAGATAATTTAGTTCCTTCTTTCCCTCCACCCCTCTTCTTCCAAACCTTGGGCTTTAATTGACAGTAATCTCCAGTACAAAATAAGAGCACAATTCAAACGGACCTGAGCACAATTCAAAAGGGCCTGAAAAACTGAGGAATGAAAGGCCAAATTCTCCCAGCACTTACTCTGATATCACCTTGGGTGAAAAAAAAAAAAAAAAGAAATTTGAGAAATTTTACTGTTACATCCTCAAGAGGAGGCAGGAGTCTGTCTACTATATGAATTCCAGATCTAAATAGCTCAAGAAATTTCCATGGAGGGACTGCCACAGCATGATGAACAGAAATATTCCAGAGCACACCTGGTTACAATCCCGTGTCCATCCTTAGGAGCACAGTACTGAGCACGCACTCCGTGTAACCCCTCTTGTTTTCAGCTGCCTCCTTCACAACTTACAAAGTGCAGTGAACCACCTATGCCACCTTGTCCTAATCTCCCTGTTGAAATGCAATCCTTCAGAAGTTTGAGTCTAGTAAATGCAGTTACCTAATGTCATCCAAATGGTTTAAACTGGGCATCAAAATTTCAAAATTCTGCTTAAATGGAATACAAAAATGAAAAAAAAAAGTTTCTCAGCTATAATAATTAGTTGTGCATAGGAAATAACTCAGGATAGAAATGTCTAACTTTAAAGTTCAACAGATCCTCCTGAAATATGCAATAGATAGAGCCATGAATTTTAAGCATTAAAAAAAAAAAAAAGTTCTTTAGAAAACAAACCAGGAAGACCGTGGTGTAAATGCAACCCCAGCTTAAATTTTTCAGCAAAAGCATTCTTAAAATTTGTCCATTTTGCAAGTGTCCAGTATTATAGTAAGAGCAATTATATCCAGAATAAATATTTTGGCTTGTCAGCTCTAATAAGGGAGACATTGCAGAGACTCTCAGGAGAGCAGAGATCCAGGCCCAGAGATCCAAGCCCAGTTTCAGGCCCACCATGCTTAGGTCAGAAGATTTCCATTTGCTTGGCTCTATTAGCCTAGGTAGAGCAATCTGTTGTATTACTGTTTTGTGCCCAGTCTAGGATGTCTCATGCAACTCTTGCTACACCAAAATTGAAGTGAAATAATAACTCTATTATCAGAAATGTGGATAATAAACCCTTTAAAAACTTTATAGGCAGCATTTTAAATGAAAGAAGGAGAAGAGGTGGGTCCAAATGCAAACTAATCTGTTTGATCAAACATTGCAAAATATTATCAACATCCAAATTCCTTTTTATCCCAGGACATATTCTTCAGATTGCATAAAGGCATTACATATCCCTATATTTCAGCATGGGTTATTGATGGTTCACAGCCCTAAAATGCAGCATAGATCTCTTCTGCTTATGCTGTAAAAATACTCTGTGGTCTTGCTTAATAACAGTTGTGGAGAGCACAAAAATAGTCAGGGGAAAGAGCTGGGAGCAGGATGTTCTGTCTCCTGGCGTGGTGCTCAGTACACGTTCCACCAAACTGCAGCTCAGGGAGCTAATGGGCAATGACACAAACACACACGTGTGCTCTGCCTCCCACCCAGGTGGTATTTTTATTTCTAACCTCCCTTTCCCTGGGTTGCAGGGAAGTTAGACAGAGCCAGCGAGTGTCACATGGGATGCTTAGGAGCTGGCAGGCTCTGGCCTGAATTTTACCCACTGACCACAAAGTACTAAGCAGTTTAAAGCTTAGGTTGAAGCTTTTGTTAACAAGATGTCATTATAGACGGGGGACATGAGACTGGGAGCATGTGATGAAGCCAAGCCTTGGTTCCTCTGACGTGATGAATCTAAGTCAGACCTGCCAGCAATAACACTCTGCAAGAGGAAGGTTTGAGGGGGCCGTGTGGGCCCAGGTCCCAGGGCTCTGTGTCCCAGCAGACACATCCCCTGCCCTGCTGCCATCCAAGTCACTACAGCAGTCTTGGTGATCAGTTGCTTCAAAGACCACCCCAGTGAGAACAGCCATGTTAGGGCTGCTTGATGCACTAAAGCTCTGTATGAACCCGTGGTTTAATGACTGCAGCTCTGCAGGCATCAACCTTTCTCCAGGCAATTCATGGTGCCTACAACATCCAAAATGTTTAAAGAAAAGCTGTACTGAAAGTTGTGCCATCGTGTATCATTCCAGATATATAGAAACTGATTAAATGGCAACTTTAAAAATGCCTTTTTCTAGTACATATTTGTTTCATCCAGATTTGTTTTATCTCAAAAATCAGTGCTAAAGGCATACATGTTTCCCATTCCTTCACCAAATTGGAGAAGTACTAGCACCAGAAGACAGCCCACCAAAACAGAACCTATTTTCTCCTCTGGAACTATTAAACCACAGCATGAGACTCCTCCTGTGTATACCAGGACCAACTTCACGGATGCCATACTCATGTAAATCACACTGAAAAAGAACTAAAGAAAAAAAAACTACTAGTGAAACTCTTACATGTTTTAAGGGAAAAAAAATAACCAAAAAAACCAAACTAAACCAAAAAAACAGGGGGGAAAAGGGGAGGGGGGAGAAAGAAAACAGCCCTTCCTATGCCCAAGTGTCTGATTACTGGGATCACAAAGTTGGATAATGAATGACACTTTAAAATGAAAAGCCATCTACATGATATTTTGTGTGCCCTGGTAGATTTAATTCCCTTTTCAAGCACCTTTAAAAAGTGAATTAGGAAATGGAGGTTAGATCAAAGTTGGCGCGGGAAGAAACAAGAAAACAAAACAAAATCAACCACTCATCTGCTATTGAAACCTTTAATCTAAACTTTCTTCTGATTTAAAAATAGAAACTATTTATAAGACAATGCGTGCTTTAATCAGAATGCAAGAAACAAGCCAATAATTAAAAGTTCAAAATAAAGGTTTAAACTCAAACATAGTTTTGCAACTACAGTTACAGCCAGATTACAAAATTCCTTTCACACAATGCACATAGCACCCTTTGAGACTTAATGACATTCTGCAGCTGGGGTAGTATGAATCTGAGTTCTTTCTGTTCTGACTTATTTACTTCTGCAAGAAAATTCCCCATGGCAACTGGCCAAAGGGGCTTGTCTCCTTAGTGTGTGAAATGTGAGCAGATACAAACTTGACACCATATTTCATCCCCTCGCCTTCCCTCGTGTCTGCATTCCTAACTGTAAATTAGGGGGTGGCACTGACTGTTCTGGGGTAGCAGGAAGCAGCTTATTCAGAAAGATAGGAAGTGACAAAGGAGGAAAAAAAACACATTGCAATGCTTCAAGGCAGTTTCTGAAACTATAGTGAGATTCTTCTCACCCATAATCAGGACAAGCTGAAATTGTGCAACAGCTGATTCTCTTCTTAAAATGTGACCGTTTTTCCTTTTATTGACCTTTTAGCTATGCATTTACCTCCCCATCTAAACAGAAATCAGTAGGAATTTGTCAATACTTGACAATGCACATCTGTACTTGATGCAGCACCCTTCTCAATTGTGGTCTCTTTTCAGGAATGCAAGTTGGTTTTTTCCTGTGTGGAGGGTCCACTAAAATACAGAATACTTCTGCAGCACAGTCTGCCAAAGCTGATTATGAAAGAGGCAATTTGGAACATGGAGCTTTCTAAAGCTGGACTTTAGAAAACAAGAGGCACCTGGGAAATGATGTGCAACTCTCAGAGACTAAATACACTCTGGCAAAACCAAAATTCCCCTAAGGACCTCAGTCAGCCAAGGGTGAAACCGTGACCTTGGACACATGTTTACCTTCTTGGAGCTGATATGCATAATACATCTGCTATTTCAGCTAAGGGATACCATCATCCTGGTTTCCCCTCCAATTCCTGACTGTACAGCTATGTTTAGTAGTGACACCAGTAAAACGTACTTAAAAGGCATTTCATTAGCAAGGTACATTTTCTGAGAAAGCCTGAAAGAGTCTCAAAATACTGCTATCAACTTCTAAACACACTCTAAAATGTACCATAGTTATGGGTCTATGTCTAGCTATTGTATCCTACATACTAAAGACTTTCAGGCTGCAGGCTGCCCTGGAGAGAATCATGTGATTCCTTCCAGCATATGGAGACACCCTTCCAATTCTATTTGTAGCTCCCAAAAATGTCAGTGCTATGGGTGTGACAATATTTTAATTCATTTCATTTGAAATGAGGATGTCTTACTAAAAGTTTTAAGGAACAAGACCAAAAATTCTGACAGTCCAACCATGTTTTGCTTGTTGCTATTTTAAATTTAGAAACAAACAAGATCATAAAGTTTTGTTCAGTGCGGTGTGCTCCCCCTGGACTGCAGAGAACCCAGCCAATGGTGTCAAGAGCTGCTCACAGTAGCTGTGCTCACACCTCAGTTGCCCACAGGGGCTGGGATCTTGTTCAGACTGGCTGCAGTGAAGAGGCATTCCAGGGCAGGGAAGCTGAGCCAGGTGAGTACAATCAGCATCCACTTATCACAACCTGCACAGCACTCCCCCATGCTAGCCCAAGCAAGTGAGAACAGATAAATCTGTGCAAAAATTATGCCAAAAAACACTATCAGTGTAATTAACTCTACTCAAAATGTTTGCAAAGTTTAGTGATTTAATTCTCATTTAAAGAAATGGAAAACGAGGTTGGAAGTTTTGCAGAAAAGCCCAGGAAGCTGTTACAAACAGAAGGAATCAACAGGCCAAACTCTGAAGATTTTCCTCTGCCTGTGCTAAGGCCTGCTGCAGAAAGTCTACCATTAACATCTGTGTAACAGCTACTGGATCTGTGAGATGTAGCAATCAAACGTGAATATGATTAAAGCCTGGTTGGCCAGGGTTTATAACAGAAACAGAAATGTCAAATAGTGAATAGCAAATTAGAGCACCCAGATTATTTTTATTGTTTCAGTAGTTCTCTGCAGAATGCAAAAACAAGTGATGTAAGCATTTTAAGAGGCTCAAACTGTAAATTCTTTTGGTATAGCCAGAGGAGTGTTAGATGCAGTCCCTTATGCTTCTAGGAGAATACTCCTGAATCAACTGCTCACTACTAAGAAATGTTAACAGCTAACCGATGAAAGGAAGAGAGAAAATAGCTGGTTCAGAAAAGCAAGCAAGCTTTGAGTGCCGTTTTATTCCTGAGAGGGAATGGAGGCAGGTGAAAGACAGGGTTTTTACAACACTATCCAAAATAGGTGACAAGGGGGAAGGGGAGGGGGAAAATTATTTTTTCTTTTCTCTGGGAAGCAGAGCAGCAATGCCAAGATTTGAGAGCCTAGGAACAAAATGAAAAAGGACATGTAGTTTAGTTTAGGGCATTTGTAGTTCTACCTTGCCATACACAACAGTATGGCAAAAGTCATCACACACAGTTTTGGTATTGCCATCAGTGCTGTAAGGGTGTGAGACAAGATTTGTTTATGCTGAGGGGAAAGGACTGCTACATTACTCCTTCAGCTGTTTAAGCTCCTGCCGTGAAAGAACTTGTGCATCTTCAGAACTGCACACCAGCTGACAGCTGGCAGAAAACTATATAACTGCTGTTGTCTCTGAAACATTTCCAAACCAGACCCTCCTGCTTCCTTGGCTGTGAGGAAAGAGAGAGATTGTAGTACTTACTCCACTACTTTACACCTAAGGAGGTGTAAGTGGCCAAACTGTAACCCAGTTCTGCTCCTTTACAATAGCAAAAGGGTCAGAAGAGAATAAAAAGTATTGGCTGGGAGGCAGAGGGAGAACAGCAGAGAGGTACCTGCATCAGGGTCTAAGCAGCATCTCTTGAAGGACCAGCATAGCATATCCAGGAAAGGACAGGCTTATAGGAATTTACATGTTCTCATAAGCTGCAATAGTAAAAGAACATTTTGAAAGAAATTATAAAAAAAGAAGGAATTAGGGACAGACAAATTGTTTATCAGCCCTAAAACAAGAATTTGGCAATACTAAGTCAGCTGTTTCATATCATTTCAAAATAGATGGGCTTGGGTTACTTTCCTCTTTTCAAAGGTTTTTTCCCCATCCACAGCACCATTACTCAAGTTCACATAAGAGGTCAAAACAACTAACAAGTGGAAAAAAAATCACAAACATTAGCTGAGGTTCAAAAGGCAATTACTCTATTAGAACATGATTTTTACTTCTATTAAAGGGATCTGCTTTACACAAATCCTAAGACAGCAGAAGCTGGCACTACTACATTTCTGTCAGGAGAGCCACTTTGAGTCACAGTACCTGAAGATCTGTTCCAACTGCTCTTAAGTTCAGGCTCTGTGGGGCCTGACTCTGTAGAGCTGGGATGAGCCAGATATTTTTAAATGCTTTTGAGAAAACATATCAGTAGTCAACTTTTTCAAAACAGCTTTCATATTTTGAAGAGTTATCTGTTTAGGGATGTGGGCTGTTGCTTTTTTGCTTTGGTTTTTTTTTAATAGAGAAAATTTTCTAAAGGAGTTGGCACTTGGAGAGTGGGTGACATGGGCTGACTGAAAAGCACTCCCTGTAGATGCAGAGTCTGAAGGAAGTATCAGGCACCATACTACATATTCTCAAATTTACTTAAAACACAAGTTAATTTTTTGTCCTACAAAGGTCTTCAAATATACGGTGCAGCAACTAGGATTCCACAAAAGACTTAAACTACCCAACTCAGTGTACTAAATGAATGCTAGTTGTCCCATGGATTTATACACAAGCCTCCCTAATTTCACAAGTGTCTTTTACAGTTTGTGCACCATCCTCCCAGAGCAGCTTTCTCTCCCCACGCTTCACTCACATTCACCACTTCAGTGCACCCTTTGATTTTGTGTTCCTGAGGGCCAGTGTTTCACATTCACTCCAGTACTTAGGCACGTGATGATGGAGGACAAAGCTGCTAGCAGTCTCCAGAACAGGGGAGCCTCTGTCCCTTTCCAAGCAACACAAGGAGAGTGCTGGTCCAGAGTAGTGAAGTTTCAAATTTTAAGCCAACTTTTACAATTCTATAACAGCAGTTGTCAGGTTTCTCTAATCTGGGAAAGATCAGCCCATAGGGCATTACTCTCCCTAAAATTTCTTTTTCAAAGGGGTTGAGACACTTAAACCTCCACAGCTGTTCACTAAGGTTAGCCCAGCCCCTCAGAGGTGTCCCCATCTTTTGATAACTCCACTCAAGCTCACTGGGATTTTGACCTCAGACCCCCACTTCAGCACAAGTTAAGCCCATCTAGACAAACAGATTCATTGAAGTTTTTAGGACCTCCATGCCTAATAGATTCAGCAAAGATAAAAACCTGTAAGTCCTTTGAGGAGCTTCCCCTTCCATTCAGTAACCAGAAGGATCATACTGAGTAAGGAATCTTGCCAGCATTAGACTTTGTTTTTACATTATAAGATAAAGAACAAACCTCAGGTCTTTTGCTTCTGAGGAAAAGAGGGTGGAAAAAATTTTGCGCAATTTTCACTCTTGTTGATATTTTCAGCTGGCATTTATACCATTGAGACCATATTATCATCCATGAGCTTGGCATCTCAGCAATGCATCACAGCTCAGCAAGCAGTTAAATCAGAACTGAGGCTCTTATCTCAGCAACATCCCACCAGAGTTCTCAGATGGCAGAAATTTACACAGGCAGAAGAGTGAGATCAGTGCCACTCTCTGAGACTGATCTTGAGAAATGCACTGGAGTTTAGGCACTCCCCCCATCTTGCTGTCCTCTGGTAGACTTTTTTCAAATCAGTCTGCCACATTTTACCCTAAGAAGGACACTATTATTGCCAGGAGATCCCAAGCAACATCAAGTTGCTGAGAAATCAGTAGAGATGTCTGCCTGCAGAGTGAGAGCTTCCTTTCTCATTCATGGTGTTATAATCTCAGGATTTCAGAGGATTTCAATTTCCATTCTGACATGCAGAACAAGAATGCCTATGGAGCCAAAAGAATTTGGGCCAAACCACTAAGAGTTTTCATCTTTACTAGCATGCACTTGACCACACACTGTTGGGCAAGGCACGTAGTCAGCGTTGCTTATATCAACTTACTGTAAAGACCACAGACTTGTAAATTGTGAAGTTTAGTCCCACGCAGAATTGGGAAGGAAAGGAACTTCTGCTGATGTTGTGCTGAGTAGCATTTTTTTTTTCCCAAAAAAGGAAGTGTCCTCATAATAGTAACATTGTTGGATGTATTTACTATCAAGATCACCAAGGCACTTGCTTTTCCTTTTTATGTTATTTGTATCTTTCACCACAATCGCGCTAGCAGCTGAGCAAACATCATTCCAGCTTTGAGGGAGCAGGTTAAAAATACTGTCTCCTACTCAAAAAAATGTTCTGCCCATTTGGAGCAAGTCTATGCTACAGCTCTTCAGCACTTGACATCCACTGATCTCAAGGGACCTCACTCTCAGGGTGAGAGTATATGTAATTTCACAATTCCCCTTCTGAATAGATAACCAGTTTTGGAAGTGAAGAGATATGTCCCAATTACTTTTAAAACTGGTAGCCTAGAGTTAGACTTCTAGGCTTATTGTTTGCTTTTCCAGAGATAGAAAACTTCCATTATGCATTTTCAAAAATGGATATTCAACATCTCTGAATTTCAGCACTTTTTCGGTATTAAGGTTAATTTTTAAAATATTAACACTCATATCTTTTTCAGAGAGTCATCCAGCTAAATTAAAAGATAATTTCTGATACAAGTTATTTATTTAGGCATAAACATTAACTAAGTATTTATTCATGTCTGCAAATAGAGATGTAGTAATTTGCACTGATAATAAGGAGACTAATTATCACTCTCTACAACTGAATCTTAAATCTATATAAACAAAGGTATCCCAAAAGAAGCAAGATGATCTACAGACACAAACACACACTTGTGCACACACATTTTTAGGAAAGGCACCAAGGACAACTACTTCCATCTAGCTAATTCCAAAGATTGCTCTCTCTACTAAAGCCTTTTAATGAAGCTAGTAAATTGCAAAGACTTAAAAGAAAATACAAAATAATAATCATTCAGGGTATGTTCTTATTCTGTATAATAGGAATTTCATCCAAATAAAGTCTGGCTTAAAATTCTCTTACCAGAGAAGATTTCAAATGATTTATCAAAATTATGCTTCAGGTATCAGAGTAGTAACAGCGCTGTTACAATCCCAATCTCACAAATTATAAATATGTGTTTAATCTATAAACCCAACCTTTCATCTTATTGTTCCAATAAAGCTTGATCCAGTTTGGCTGCTTCCTGAGCTTCCAGGCTTGGAAGAATTAAAGGGTTGAAACCCAGCCTGAGCATATGCAGTGTTCTTCATTTTACCTCATAAACACAGTGCTCCTAGACATTAGTGGAATTGCATTTGAATGCATTACTCTGGGGTAAGGCAAATGCAATGAAACGTTCCCATATGTAATAATCACTCTAACAATGATATTAAAACACCTATGTCTCAGCACCATGAGAAGTCAGAGCTATAGTCCATGCCAGACCAGCTGGATTCAGTAGTTTAACACTGTCTTGGTGGACATAGCTGGATCTAGAACTCAGCTCACTATACAACAAAATGAACAGGATAGGGAAATTGTTTGCAAAAATACAAATCAATTTTCTCCCAAGAGCCCAACAATATCTAACTCAGGTTTTGATATGAGCTACTATCCACAGCAAATAGAACAAATTAGTATTTTTTCACATGATAAATATCAGCAATTGCTGTCTTCATAGAAGCATTCACTTGGAAAGATCAGAAAGTACAGGAACTGTCAAATCTTGGGAAAAAGTTCAGCCTTCTGTCATGATCCTCCAATAATACGCATCTATACTTGCCATCTGCAAGGAGTCCACATTTAATGCATCAGTTCACTTGACTTTTGTCAGCACAATGAACAGTTTTCCTTTGTCTACTTGCTTATTTAAATTCTATCATAAAAATTAAAAAAAAAAAATCCAGACTTACACTTGTTTTCTCCTCTCAAAGGAAAATTCTTAAATAATTTGCAGTCTTAATTAGTACACAAGAGTATAGTAAAGTACAAGGAAATAAAAATTCCAGCATAAAAAAAGCAGGATGTGTGGAAAATATAAACAACTTGATTCAGTAAGCATGCAAGGGATTGAGGCCTGTTTGTCACCAGATCTGCCCAAGCTTCCCCCTGGAGTGAAACTCAAGAAGCATACATGGACAAAAGCATGTCAGGGCTTGGTGGGGAAGCCAATACAAGAATAGCTGCAGTAGTAACAGTGTTCCACATTCATGAAGATCTTGGGTTACCAAGATAAATTCAGCTACAAGACTCACCCTTGTGCATTCTTAACCCTTTCACTGCAGGATGCCTTCACACATGGCAGCGGGGGGATGAATGCTGGGGAACCTCGGGAAGGGCTGTTTCTTCTGGCTGACAGTGATACATCTGCTATCACTCAGGTTTAATCTTTCTAGAAATTTAAAGTCTTATTTAAGAGGTAATGGATACTGCTGTGGTTACAAAGTATTTTGCCATTAAACCATACTGATGTGATTAAGTTGGTTATTTTCCTCACATACTGAAGCGTAAGACCTGCTTATCACAGTCTCCACAAATTGAAAATTAAAGTAATAATTTTCAAATGTTTATTTATACTTCTTCCAGGCCATTTTTTGAAAGATTCCACTTCCTCCAACTAATAAAGGACATCATTTGAAGTAATGGCTTTATTTTCCAGTTTCCAGCTGCCCTGCTATCTACAGTGTTAACAGGCAGCAGCTACTATTTTCTTATCTTTCTGAATTATAATATTAGAAAAGCAATTATTTCAAATTTTTTGGTTTTGTGCTAGCTGGAACCTCTAATCTTTGCTTTCAACAGTATATTAGTGAAGACAATACAGAGGAAAGAACATTCCATCACCAAGACATCTCATTTAATTTCCTATTTCAAAAAGATATTAAATAAGACCTGTTAAGAAACGCTTTATTGTGTGTTGACTGTGCGTTTTTAATAAATTCCTTTTTGTATTTTTACAAGAAGTAGGTATAGTGTAATATATGAAAAAAAACCTTGTATGTTTTTTTCTCCTGAATTTGATCACAAGAAATGGAGGAAATATTGCAACAAAACCTATTGATACAGTAATCAGGTCCAAAACCTATCCATGGGTCAAATTTCAGCTATGAGTCTATCAACAGAGGCTTGCTGCATTCTTGCTCTTCCAGAATTTTATTTTGCGACCACTCTGTCAGCGTCACTGCCTCATGTGTAGCATGGGGATCCATAAATAGTTCCCTCCTTGACAAGAGGATTGTAGGAATAGAGCCATGAATTTTGGGATAAGTGAAAAACAAGCACTGAAAGACAACATGCAATTATCAAGACAGAAAAACTCACGGTAAGTATCAGGACTTGTGGTCCACTGAGAAGGATACAGAGTTATGTCAGGTTTATGCCAGATAACTTGCAAGAATAGAGAACACTGAAAGCTCCTTGTGGCTTCTCAACAAAAGGGTGGGTGTTGGTGTACCTTTCTGCTTCCAAACAGCTTTTCTAAGGCTGCAGTGGAAAAAGCCCTGATAACAGACTGAAATCAGCACCATGTACAAGAGCTGGGAAGGCCAGCTCACTTCTAGCAACAGCCAGTCCTTCCTCACTCAGATCCAAGCAGTCAGGTTGAATCCCACCCTGAACTCTTCACCTCCTCTCCAGCACGCTTCCCCTCTAAATATAAACTGCACTGCTGACATGATTGCAGCTGGCACTAATCTTTTCAGATGTTTTTTCCATGTTGTCCTTGGTTTTGTTTGCTATGTTGAATCAGGCAAAATTCTGGTTTAAGCAACAAAGAATAGCAAAAATGTTTGTAGATGAAACAAAAAAATATAGATTAAAAAACATAGGAACCAACAGATGGGTGTAGGAAGGGAGGAAAAGATTGATAGAAAGCAAGTGATTTGATGAGCCTGAA
The DNA here is from genome assembly GCF_000277835.1 of Geospiza fortis. NCBI lineage: Eukaryota > Metazoa > Chordata > Aves > Passeriformes > Thraupidae > Geospiza > Geospiza fortis. Next base: position 7,047,224 of record NW_005054299.1, read on the forward strand.
TTAGGTTGAGCTAATAAAATTCATCTGAAACATTAAATACCTTGCAAGTGTTAGAATGTCTTTCATCTGTAATTCTAATAGAAACAAAGCTGTATACTGTGAACAAACATTTTTGCACCAGAGATATTTGAACTCGTATTACTCATTAACAAACTAGTCAGAGCTGAGGTTCCCCTGGTACTTGAGCAGCTAGAAGGAAAACCTAGAAGGAAAAGGAGAAAAACTACAGACAGCAATTGCCTGCAGCTTGTGTCATTCAGTGGAAGTACACAAACTTCAGCTAAATTCTGTGTACACAGCTGTGGGAGTACATAAAAATTTAAAAATTACAAGTCTTTCTAAGAACTCACAGCAAAATGCAAACTAGGATGAATAAAAGCAGGAAAGCATTATGTACCCTAACAGAAGAACTCTCTCATGCTATTGGTTCTCTAGCTTCTTCATGAAAACCCCCCTACAGTGATAGCAATGAGAGGCTGCTGCTTTCTCTGTTGCAGAGTGGTGAACACTGCCATGGTATGCAGACAATCCAGGGGTGGTTCAGCAATCATCCAGAATTGCTCTGTGTCACTCCTGATTTTTCCATTGCCATAAAAATAGTGAAGGTGTGAGTTTTGGAGGTGAGGCAGCAGCAACAGGGTTCAGAGTTCTGAGCCAAAGGAAGAGAATGGGGAAAGACCTGCTAAAAAATTATACCAACCCAAAACACACATGTGAAAAGATGTCAATATTAGCCGAGCAACAAACGGACCAAAGAGAGCTGAAAAATGGAAGAGCCCTGTTTTCCCAATATAACCAGCTCTCACTAACTGCAAGCTTACAAAGAGAACAAGGTTCTATATTGAAGGGAAGTTTAGGAGACAGCGTGCCTGTAGTGGCATCCGCTGCCTGTTACAGTTCCTCCCATGCAGTGCCTGCATGGCCAAGCCAGAGGGCAAATGGTTAAAGGCATCATCAATTTTCATTAAACAGCTGAAACCTAAGTACCTACATGCTCTAGATGTATTTAATTGTCATACTGTGGGCTGCTGTGCTTTTCATCATGACTACCAATAAACAAGCTTTTCCATTAATATTTTACACTATTTTCTTACATCTCCCTCTTCTTTTACCATTGCATGCCACTTAATTCACCCAAACACTTGCACAAACATACAGGGAGGGGAGGGAAGGGGGCTGTTCCTGTTTGAACTAGTGTGCTGTTCATCATAAAATGTTTGGGCAGAAGCTAGTGTACAAAATCATGTAACCATATCAAACTGTAATAAGCATAGATTTATGCATTTGAACATGTTTACACATTTGTTGCCTGCTCGAAAGGAACTTCAAACTTGTAGCTTTATCAGTGTGATACCTTCTGTTTCTCTTTCTTCAGATGGAAATTTATATCAAAGACTGACTCTACACACATGAAAGGTCATTCAGCTGTAAAGACAAGTGAGGAAGAGGGATGAGGTAACAAAACAATATTAGCAAAACAAGAGGATTTGGTTGTTTGGAAAACAATAATAATGTCCCTACATTTGTAAAGGACCATGCCCTGTGAGCTTTGTTTTGCTCCCAGTCCAAGCAGCCTTCTTTCTGCCTCCAGGAGCATAACCAGGATAACCAGCAAAATCCCTGCTGAGGGGTATTGTGCACATGCTTGGAGGAATGAGAACTCTTTAATGTATTTAAGAGTTAGTAACATTATGTACATTATAAATGAAAAGAATAGGAAAGTTTTGTGCCTAAAAAAACATCTCTAAATACGATGTTTCAGGACACTAACAGATTCCCTTGAGTAGTCACTCTAATTTATATTCTCTATACCACATTATGAAATGACCAGTTGCTCACACAGAGCCTTTCTTGCTGCAAAGCACTAGATATCCATTGCCACTTGGGTACTAGGACACAAATTGCTGAATTTGGAAAACCACAACTCCTGTATTTCTGTGATGTCCTTATGTCCTTAGCTATCAAAGGATAAAAGAATTCAGAGACTAATATCCTATTAGCTGTCCTGTCAGATAACTAGTGACTACACCAGTAATTTCAGTTAACTCTTTTTAATGGGGCCCAGAAAGAAACCCCATCCTCCCAGCATATCCCCCTGCACAAGGTTACTCCCCTACCACAGCAAGATCTGTAAAAGAAAACTGCCTGCACCTCTCCTATTTCATTGCAAATGCCAATGTTTTGCTGCAAATGCACCACTTCCACTGGAAATTTAAGCTAACAGATCTGACTGTGTCTGGAAATCACTGAGGGCACACACTGCTTTCCTCAAACCCTGCTGAGAGGGGACAGCATAAGGCAGGAAGAGTCACAGCTTCTGCATCTTCAGGACTGCTGCAAACTTTTCTGCTTTCTTTTCTTTTCAAAGCTGTGACATCTGGGGCTGCAAACTAGCACCAACAAGAATTTCTAATTTGTCTCTAATCACATACAGGCAAAGGTATCTCAGCTCAATAAATCAAGATTACTGACTCATGCACAAGCTTAGAAGTATTCCTTTTTGTGCTTATAAAGGGAGGGAAGGAGGAAAGGAGGGCGGGAACAGGGGAGAAAGGTGCAAGATTTCCCGTAGGCTGTTAATATGCATAAGCAATTAATTAATTCTAACTGGCTGAAAAACGAACTGAAGTGGAGCAGAAAACCAAAACCTATTAAAAACAAACAAAAAAGCCTAAAGAACCTAGACCTTGCATGTTACGTTCGTGGTACAACTGGGGGATTTTAGGTATAACTGTGGATAATTGTTGCTGACGGCAGAAGTTCTGTTAGCACCGCTCAGAGCTGGCAGGGCTCCTGCTCTCCTCCGAGGGCAGATTCCACGGACTGCTAGACACTCCCAGTGTGCCGTGAGGGGGTGGGAGGGCTCTGTGTAATTACACTTCTTGCCAGCCTGCAAAAACACCAGCCATCCACCACTGCAGCCCAAATATAAAATCTGGCAGAAGGGGACTAGACATTCACACTTATCTGCCAGCCTTCTGTTTCAAATGACATGTGCTTGTAAACAAACAAACAAAAGTACATTTGGGGTTTCAGACTACAAAAAGAAGAAAAAGGAGGCTTTTTTTTTTAATGCATGGGCTAAAATCTTAATATGCAAACCATCAGTCAGACTCTAATTGCCTAAATTACCAAAAATGCCTTGCAAAATTACGGCAAACACTCTACCTAATGGCTAACATGAAGATATTCAACTGCAAATTAATAACAACTCTGCTATGACATTAACAAAGGAGACTTCAGAAAAATGAAAAATTAGATCATTCTGGAGATTCTGGAGAGCAGACAGGAAAATGCACAGCTTTCATGCATTGCCTACATGTTTGCAATGAAAACCACACAAAATTTGCCTGAGTTCAGATTTCATTGCAAACATGAAACTTAGCTCAAGGGAAAATTTGCTAATGTTTGCATAACTATTCAGTCAACTAGGGCCCAGCCTCAAGTAAAGCTTTATGATCTAAAGAACTATAATAAATGTACAGTTTCACATCAAAACTAGGTGAAATGGGAAAAAAACCCTGACAGTTTAATTTTGAATTTTGCTGAGATTTTAAATAAAATTTCAGAGGCAAATGTAATAGCAACACAGACTGCATGGGCACAGGTGAAGACTAATGACTATGTGCTGCCTAAAATAATCATAACAATTTTTAAAAGTCTAATCTTGCTCTAACAAAGCCTCTCAGAATAAAAACTGTTCTCATGCTCACAACTTACCATGAGGGACAGGACATGAGCACCCCCAGTTCTGTGTTATAGGTAAGAAAATGAGGCACAATGGTTACACATGAGCAATAAAGCTTGACTGTGAACTTAATTCTCATCTAAACATCCTTCCTCTCACTTAGATTTGTTTCTGCATGCAAAGCCAATCACATACACACACAAACACACCTGTTTCAAGCAGCCCATTCACTCCAAAGCCAAATGGAGTCTCACCAGTCTCACTTTGCACATCCTCTGAGCATATCACTCAGACAGGCTCCACATGCAGTTAGTCAGTCATTTGGATATCCTCACATCTCCCTATCAGCATCTGGTGCCATCTATTTGCATGCAGTACTTTCTAAAGCAGTTTGCATCCATGTTTCTGCTTCTGCCTTATTGAGTCATTCTGGGCTTTGACATCACTGAGTTGAGTTCAGCCTGCCGGGAATATTCAGTGATGGAAATTCTAATGCACAATCAGGCTGGCCTACAAAATAGCTGGCAATCCTATAGCTGCCCAAAAAAATTGTATTGAGTGTGTTCCTTTATACAGAATCACCAAAACACCCTCCCATGTACTGCACAACCAGACCCTCTCCTTAAGTGAAGAGAAAAATAAAAGTGAAATGTATGCTTTTTATGTCAAAGTAGGATTTTACATTGAGATAAGTAACAGAAGAAGCATGGCTTATTTTTATCTCAGTGTGCATAATTACAGTCAGATGTATACACTGTCAACACACTACTGGGGAAGAGAGGGGGAGTAGAAGGGGATTTTTTTTGACAGAAGGAAAGGAATTATTTTCTGGTTTGCTTTGGTTTTACAACCAGCTAGTTATCTCAAGATCCATAGTCTTATGACAGAAAAAAAAATCCGCATTTTATGGTGAAAACATGGCTTTTAACCTCGACCATGTGAAGTAATGATGGAAACATTAAGAGTCGCTCTCCTTTGAGAGTAATTTATTCCTGGAATAGAGTAGGCTCTGCCAGCAAGATTACATTCAAAAGTGGACAATATTAGAAAAACCCAATGACAAGGACTATTTAGAAAATTACACAGCTAAGAAGTATTTTCTGACTAATTTTGGTCCCCAAGTTAAAAAATGTTAAAAGGTTGAATTCCCCAAATGGAAAGATCACTTGGCCCAGATTATAAAATACACAACAGTTTCTTCAGACACTATTTAAACCAGCACAAAGGTCTAAACCACTTAAGAGAGGGACATTATTATTCAGAAGCATTTTGGAAAACCAGAGCAATAGCCACGTTGCAGCTCTAAAGTCTAGGGTAGCATGAGCTCAAAGTGGGCCTCCCCACACTCTGGTTGTGCAGAGAGTCACACCAGGAACATCTCTTTTGCTACTTAGCAGGTCCTGTGAGATTCCCTATAGCACCATTCTAATCCAGCAACATATTTTCCATGTCCAGCCCCATCTCTGCTAACACAAGCATCTTGTAGCCTCCCCAACCCTTTCCCCTTCAGCGGGGTGTGGACATGTGCTCTGCACTTAGTATAAATCAGCTCCAAAAGCAGACAGACCCTGCAGTCACTTGGGCGTCACAACTTTAAATGATGCCTAAATTTCATTTTAAACCTGAGCCAGGGTCACCGCCTGTCCTGATCCTCTTCTCTATTGTATCACCCCAGCAACAGCTGGTAGATATGCTCTGAGCAGTTTGTCTCTTGGCACCTCATGGAAAACTCGCTGTCCTTGTATGAGGAATTGCTTTAATTCTTTCCCTTTTTTTATTCTGTGCAGGATATTAGGTGAGCCTCACAGATATCACCTGAACTGAGCAGGACATTGTTAATGCCCAAAGAACAGAAATTCGGGTTCTGGAATAAAGCAAAGTGTCAGAGTGACCTACTGTAAACCCAGTTATATCACACCCTGAATTGAAGGCACGTGATTCTGTCAAATGAGGTATCAAGTAAAGGGGTGCTGTCAGCAGTCACTGCTTTTCTAAACTGCTTCAATAAATCTGCAGTGTTTCCTTAAACATCTAAGCTTCTCAAAATCCCTGTGCGATTTTCTTTTTCTACATGCACGGAATGTCATAGAGACAATCAAAAATAAATAACTCTTCCTTGAGATGATGGGCACTTGGCAACAACAGCTAGAGTTTCTCAAGGCAAATTCAAGAGCAGACAGGCTAAACAGACTGTTTGAGAGTCATAAGCTAGACAGAAATGTAAAGTGGCCAAAGGGAGCCAAAACCCTGACACAGGGATTGCATCCAAATTTTAATGAACTAGTTCTATCAGCAAATCCTGGAGATTCAGGATTCACCAAATAAACTCAGACTTTGTCCCCCAGATATCCATTAACTGATGAGACATCTTAAAAAGTCCTTAGGTCTTCTTGTTGGGGCCATTTTTTTCCCTCTCCCTTTTTTTTTTTTTTTTGGAAAAGGGAATGAATAAGTCCAAAGCACCAAAGGCCAACCAGAGCTGCATATGTTTTATGTACATAAATGATCACAAGAAACAAAACACAGAGGACCATTTTATATTATTGCAATTACAGTTGATACACTCCAGAAGAACAGGCTGTATGACGTGTCAAAAGAAAGATGAATATGCAAGCTAAAACTATGCACTTGGTGTGAGCTTCATAATTATGCACTCCGAGTCTCAGAGCTACAGGCCATCAGCCAAGAGCTACATAACTCATTTGGCAGCAAACAGGTACCAAAAAAAGCCCATCAAAATCTGTCATCAGCTTTTTTTTTTGCTTTTTTTTTCCAAGGAATGGCTTCAAAGTACTTTGAAAATGTCTTTAAGTCCCCTGGCTGCCATAGCTAAGTCACTCTGCAGCCTTGACCACTGTTTCTATTACAAGAAGCATCTAGAATGAATCTTTTCTGCCATATTGAACATTTTACGTCATAAAAAGTCTTTTCTTCCCCCTGCCCCCACTCATTCCTCACCACACTACCAAGTAATTCTATTTTTAGCACAGAAGGAAGTGTCAAGAGAGACTGTCAAGGGTGGTGTACCACAGAGCTGACCCACCACATACATTTAATAAAACAATTATCTTCAAAGCTCTTTGTTTTCTCAAAATAGAAGACTTCAACCAGGAAGCATAATGAATAACGGGGGAAAATGCAGTTATTGATGAGAAAGAAGACAGTAGCTTTGCTGCTGCCAGGGTGGGGAAAACATAAATGCTGGAAAACATTTCAGGGAAAAAAGGGTTTCATTTTGCTATTATTTATATAAATGTTAAGTGAGAAACTCTTTTTCACTATTTTTTTAACAGACCATGACATCATTTCGAAGGTGCTGGAAAATGTTTCAAAACCCATTTGAATAATGTAATGCAGATCTAAATTTAGCCTTTTGTTGTTTTGATCCTGTCAACCTTTTTGGGGGCAAATGTTTCTCTAGTATCATTCAGGTCTGCATCTGTGGCCCTACTCATCTACCTTGCTTTGGGAAAAAAAAAAAAAAAAAAAAAAACCACACCACTTTTGGAAGACAGGCAACCAAAACTTTGGAGTTCTGATCTTGTAAAGAATCATGCAGACACAAAGGTTTTCAGTATTGCATTGATCATATCCTTGAGATAAATGTAGAGGGGACAGCTTGGTACCCAGAGAAGTCAGTCACGTGGCATTAACAGAGTCATGTTGGCATCTTGATGATGTCAGGTTCAAATAAACATGTTTCACAAACATCATTGATACCCTGATCTTTTGCAGCTTTCCTAAATACACACAATATACAAATACTCCTGAAAGAAATTTCACATGCAGAACCCATAGGTTATGCATATGTAAAACGTATAAAAAGCAAAGCATATTTCTGCAGGAGCACAGCATTTTTCACGTTTGCCAGAGGCACATGAGGGAAATGCATCCCTGAGATCCCTCTCTTTTGGTTCTCCTCTCAATATGCCAAAAGCTCTCCTGCTCCTAATTTTCCACTGCACCGTCAGTGTACAAGTATTGGGAAGAAGAGATCAGATGCAGAACTCGTTTTCAATTTCTGCTGCAGGGTTGAGATTTAAGAGGGGCACACAAAACCCACATTACCATACTTTGTGTTATGTAAGAGCAAATGCAGCCCACATTTGACTGGAGCAGTGGGGGACTTGTCACCACACCCCATGGCAGAGGCACACACCACCACTTCCAGGACAAGGAGCTGATATAAACCCAGCAAATCAACATCTTCACAGAGAAGTAATTACAGAGGAGGCAGAGACTTACCAAAATGATTGTAATAGTGTAATGTTAACAACATTATGCCCACATATGAGTATGCCCACAGCATGGCACACTTTTCCCAACATGACAGGGACTGAGTGACATCATTGTCACATATCAGGATCTTTCTAAAAAAGGATAGGAAAGGTTGGCTTTGCACTCCATCAAGATTTTTGAATTTAGGCAGCTGTGTAGTTTCTTAGTCTTTAGACTACCTTTGGACAACATTTGAAAGGATCAGAACAATAAATCTGGATGTCACAACAAAGGGTTCATCTGTAAACAGCAACCTACAAATCTAACAAACTTGTCTGGTAACTATGACAAAATATTAAATGAAACCTCCATGTAGATCATTTGCAGAACTGGCTGCATTAAACTTGTCTCAATGGTGTCTTTATATGTTTACATGTGCATACATATATGTATAAAATCACTTATCAACTATTTTTTTAAACTTTATTTTCAGCCACAAGAATTCAGTAAGTGGTTTCATTTTAGATAAACCACCAGCAATGCGGAGAAAAGTAACTTAAGTTTAAATAAAGCGAAAATCTTGCTCTGACTTTTCTTTATGCTTCTCCCAGTTTGGAGATAATTACTACCAGCAGAAGAAGATTTCTTTCTTGCACTATCCTTTTAATAAATAGAAAAGCCTACATGACAGATGGCATAGAATTATCATTATATGTACTCAAAGATCTTTTTGAATGCTCAGAACATACAGGCTGAACCATGCAACCTCAGAACTGCTCCAGCTTGCCAAATTCCAGGATGCAAGTTGTAACAGTGGTGCAATGAAGCTGTATACCCTATAGTACCTTGACAGCAGGTATGACTCTGGTACTGTCTGTTTCCTGTGTCAAACCACAGCAACAACCACTCACAACTATTGCTAGTAATAAAAGCATGAAAAACCTCACAATTGCCGATGCACAGTCCTAGGCGCTCCAGGCTTCTACATTTATTCTAAAAAGCCATTTTAAAAATTGATGATGGCAAATTTCTGGGTTTCAGATGCTGTCTCAGCCCTTCTGAGTCTCCAGTAACAATTATCATAGCTTTCCAAATGAACAAACTGGTAAGTACTGGACCAAAAATACAGCACAGGCATAGTCCCATGGAGATCAATGGACTACCCAAATGCATTAAATTTGGCAGGAATGGTGCCATGTGAATATTCATTTGTCTTCACATTGATCAACTAGAATTCTCACAAGGAAGGACACATTTCCTTTTCACAGAAAATACCCTTAATTCTTTGCTTTTCAGGAGGCTGAGGATAAAAGAAAGAAAGATAGTCTGTATGCAAGGAGATGCTTTTAATTTTGTCCCACAGGACCCACAGTGGGAGGTTAAAATGCATCCATGACTTGGATTTGGTTATTTACAAACAGTTATTAGTTGTCCCTGACTGTTAGGATCTAAAAAAAAAAATAACAAAATGACAAAATAATAATATAACCACACTTTATTAATGAGGCTTTAGATACATGTCAAATTCTTCAACCTGCCAGAAAAGCCATATACAGAAGAAACAAAACTCCCTAACTAATCTGCAGCTTGGAAACATCTTTTAAAAACCACAATTCTTGTAAGTTATTTGTGATATGGTCAGGTACATCTCAAAATCTGATCTCCCTTTAGATGTCAAGAGTACTGTGCATCAAGCACCTACTACACAAGTGACAAAACTATTTTTCTCTTTTACAGTTCAATATTAGATGCACATATCAGCTATGCACTGCTGCGTGGGCATCATTATAAGTATGTTTCCAGTCTATCTCCCCATTTCACAGCAGGGAACACAAACTTGCATTGGTTTCTGCTGCATCTGCCAAAAGACTCAGAATGATACAGATCTTTAAATCAGAAAATATGTGCCGTGCATTTAAAACCTTGCTCAGCTCTATTTGTTATTGCTAAATTAATGAATAATATCATCCCATTTCATTATGAAATATCTCACAGAGACCTAATCATATAGTCCATCAAGTAAGCAAAATTCAGACGAAGACAATAGAGGCTGATATTAGAGTACAACAATAGCATAAGAGCCACAGGGGACTTCCCCCTGGATTTAAAAACTTCTTGGTAACTGCCCTACAACTGAAGATGGAAATGGACTGGACTACAAATCTCTGAAGAAGAGATTTGCAAACCCCTACCCAGGATCAACAGCCATAAGATCTTCCATTCATTACGGGACCATCTAAATAACTAGATCAACAAACACCACTCTGTTTGAAGACAAGTTCCCGCAGAGATTTCATCCACATGCATGAGAAGAGAAAATAAGATTTCTTGTATGATGAGGGCAGTAAGCAGAAGAAGAACAGAACTGTTGGAAGATCCATGGATCAAGGTCAGTTGAAAGGCTGCTCACTAAGACTTCAGCAAATTATGACACAGCCAGGCACAGCCTGTAGTTTTCAAGCAGTTCAAGCAGGCACTCTATGTAGAGCCAACACCTTCCTGAGGCAGAAGCTGCAGAACAACCTCAGTACCTGGCTTTAGGAGGCCCAGCCACCACTCCCCAGCCATGCTACAACCCCAGATCACCTGACCACACTCTATAGTGACTTTGGACCCTGCTGTCTTCCACTTTTCAAATGCTGCTGGTTCCCTAATGATGGTGCAGGTCTTTTGTCTTTCATCATATAAAAATACATGGTGGGTCACTACTGAGGCAGAGCCTCTTACAGTCCTCCAAAATTACAGGTCTCTAAAATTTGTGTTCAACAGCAAATTTTATGATATTTATGATATCTAATTATGAAGAAAGAAAGAAGAAAAAAAAAAAGCTGCATTACAAGATCTGATCCTTCTTCTGTTTTGAGCTTCTCAGTTGTTTATGATGGCTAAGGATCCAGTCCTTTATTGCTGTCCTCTGGAAGAGATTCATCAGCTGTAATGGCTTTGGTTGGATGAAACTGCAGTGCTACTATTTGCAAGGACCATTTCCCACCCCCAGCACCAGGATCACACACCATATGCTTTGGCTCAGTGCAAAGCAGGAAAGAGCACATGGCTTCAGACTGCTCTGAGCACACAGCGTGTTCTCTAGCACTTCCTAACACTGGGTGCTCAAAACCATAGTGCTCTGCTAGGATAATTTATTTTCACCAACTTGCAACAGACAGGAGCAAACAGACTCCAACTCAGGGGTCAGAAGACTATCAGAAGGGATGAGGAAAGCCTCACTACAGTTTCCTGCAGCTGTCAGTGCAAGCATTGACACGCCTCATAAAGTCAGCATGGTAACTATCGTTTTCTTTTGAGGTCTAGTGATAGCAGCTTTCTCGTGTTACATTTTCAGACTCTTGCACCAGCCATATCAGGCATCTTTGCTATTTCAACAGTATCAGCACAAACAATTTCCTTAGTCCTATACTGCCAGCTCAAAACGATGGATTTGTTTACTTATTCAGACTCATTAAACCAGCTAAATGTTGGCTTTGCCTCAGAAAATACCCTATGACTATTAGGCAGCCACAAGAAAAAATGAGCATCAGTTTTCCACAAATCTGAAATTTGTACTCTTAAAAAGACCCTGTGGTTTCTAGTGTAAGGCTTGGGGGGATCAGTGATAGACAGCTTGCAAGCTCAGGATACACATACTAAGTTATTGAATGAGCCCATACAATTCTGGTTTTCCTCTTAAATGTAAATACTTTAGATGCAGGGAAGAAAAGACAGCATATCTGAAAAGAGTAAAGTATCCTTCATTCCTCTAAATCTGCAGATATTTATGTCATCAACAGATGCAAAGGTCATTTTCCCTGAAAGCATTATGTGAGAGTTCATGAATGAGGAACTCTGTTCCAGAAAACCATTTCTCACAGCACATGCACCGCCACAAACACCAGGTTTACATACAAACCCTTTTCCCTTCCAGCACTTGATGCCTTCACGAGCTGGAATACCACAGGCATCTGTACTTGTGGTTTGGTATAGTGACTCTATCCTGAATACACAGCTTTGCAGAAAAAAGTGACAGAATTTTGCTGCAGGCACTATAACTAGACAACTTTACTCTGCATAGATGGAAAATGTGGGGAATTTGGAAGAAGCTCAAGAGACATAGTTTGGTTTGTGGAAGGTTCGGGTGCTTTATTTGGAGTTCATTCCCAAATCTTTCTGATATTTTGTGCCTCTTCATTTCAAGACAGAACCAGGACATATGCACTGATTTTTGTTGTGTCTAGCCATTCCAACATTCTCCACATTTTCCTGGACACAATACCACAGAGAACACCAGCTGTGGCATCAATAAAACTCCAGGTTCAACAACAAATACTGCAGGTCATCTTGCAGTATTTATCCTGCATTTTTATTCAAATCAGCATCAGGTCTTCACACAGAGGTAGTCATAGCTAGATCCCACAAATACAGGTTTAGCAAAGGCATAATGTAATATACAATGAAAGAAAAGGGATTGGACAATCTGAAAAATTAAAGCTGCTTGGCCCATGTCGGAAATCAAATATTTGTGGCAATTCTCACCCTGTTTAACACCTCTTATCTCAAATTTTAAAAGGATTACAGTTGGCTTGACATCTTATTAGCTTTATAAAGAGGCTATATGTAAATGATAAAGTAGGTCGGTACTTATGTATCTTTTTCTCAAGCTGACACCCAAAGCCAAATGATGTTTTTATTAGCAATTTAAGTAACAAACTAATTTTTTGTCCATTTGGCCTTGAAAGAAAGCATTACACTAACACTTTGCTTGTTTCTCCCTCTCTGTAATGTCATTGATTTTCTCAACTGAAAACATGGTGCCAGTGGGCACAGCTCCTGGCCATGGCCAGTGACTCAGTATACCTGGGAGGCATCAGTTGTAACTTGCAAAGGGTAATAGATAATGTCTGGAGCAAAATGCACGTAAGGAAGCACTTTTTTCCAGAGTTCAGCCGTGTTACACTACTGCTCAAAAAGCATGGGCAACTGGTGGTAGATTAATAAAAAAATTAGCCTGCAAAAGTCTTCAAAAGGTTGTTGAGATTATTCCACCAATTTGCTGTTGCCCCAAGGCAAGACAAAATCTACCTATGTCTTTCCTGCCTGAAGGGTGTCTAATCTACTGGAATGTCTGTTACTGGAAGTCCTTTACAGCTTCCCCAGACAATTTTTACCAGTTCTTTACCATCTATCTGTGTCGCAAACATCTTTTGTGAAAATCCTTTTCTTTAAGATTTTTCCTTCTGAGAAGCTAAGGCCTCAGAAACAAAATGTAAACAATGGTTATCTGCTGCTGTGGAATGCAACAGGTGGATCCGTGATTGGTCTCGTGTGGATGTTTTGATTTAGTGACCAGTCACGGCCGAGCTGGCTCTCTCTCTCTGTCTGAGCCAGCTGCTTTTGTTATCATTCTTCTTTGCTATTCTTAGTTTAGCCTTCTGAGACGAAGCTTTTCCTTCTATTTCTTTTTAGTTAGTTATAATGTAATATATATATCATAAAATAATAAATCAAGCCTTCTGAACATGGAGTCATCATTCTCATCTCTTCCCTCGTCCAAGAACCCCAGTGACCACTGTCACATGTCTGTCTTTACCAGTAGAACCAACCTAAGCCTTTCTTGTGCTGGTTTAAGCCCATTAACTTCCTCTCCTACCTGCCAGGGCTATGGTTACTGAATTGACTTCTTTGCAGCTGCTTGGTACATACATATTTCAAAATCTATTATTTCCTTTCTCATGTAGGTTAAGAAAATCTGATTTCAATATTCCATGCAGATGTTTCTTCAATCCCTTAAACCTTTATTTTAGTTCTTCTACCTGAATGATTTTACGTGCAACAAAAACTTAAACCCAAGAGAGTAATGTGAGATCTGAAGGTTCATTTTATGCAGCTTGAAAAGCTGTGATATTTTAGAGCCTTTCAAAGCACCTGCCTTCATCCTGCTTGCAATCATGCAACCCTGTTGATGTCTGTTGAGCTGCTTAGCCATGACTGTAGCAAAGTCTTTTCTATTAAATCTTCAATGTTCTCTGTCCTGCATCTGTACTGCTGCCTATTTACATCATCCTCCTCTGCACTTAATCGTACAGAAATACATCCTATTTCTTCAGAATGGTTCTTCAATTTCTTTTCAAATTGTAGATGTTCCTAAGTTCGGTTGTTACCTACAAACTTGAAATGTGTCATCATCCAGATTGTGTAAATTGTCAACAAAACCAAGGCGCAGAGAAACCTCCCCAGAACCCTGCACAGGGGCACACTATTATTACAATCTATCATTGATAATGTCCTTCTTTCAATGAGTTTGTCACTGCCTGCAAGAATCTCATCTTCTGTATCCCTCACTTCATTATGAAGCCGTCATATAAACCAGAGTCATAACTCCAGCAAACTCAAGACAAAGCATTTTAAGTTATGTAATGCCTTATATCTGCTCTTAGCCTTCCCTCCCAGTCACCACCCAAGGAGAAACCAGTCACTGAAACTGGACTTGTTACCAGAAGCAGCAAGAGCTGGAGCTTGTGGTTACACTTTCAGCAACAATACTGCACAAGTAATCTTAATCCATCTCTGCTCTCAGCTGCTCATTCACACCTTGTACTGCTAGGAACTAACTGTGTTCACCACACTTCTTGTGGCAAACAGAATCTGAAAACCAAACAACCCAAATGCCTGTGCATGACAGGAAAGAGGCAACATTAGGGTTAGTGCTGAAAAATAAAAGTTTCCTAAACTACACCAGTATTTTAATCAGAACATTAAAGTCAAACCTAAGCTTCTGAGACTTAATTTCTTGTGAACAAACTAGTTACAGGTTTCAAAATAGAAGTCCAGAGCTGCTTAAGCTGTATAAAGGTATTAATTTTGTCAAGAACCAGGCAAGATAAAAATGGAAGAATCTTGTGGTGCTCCTCGCCATCTGCATGCTAGCAGTCACTAAAACCTAAGTCTCATGAGAGCAGAGGTGCAAGGAAATTCAGACAGTTTCTTTCCATTTGCCAGTGAAGAGCTATGCAGGCTGCAAGCAGCAACCAGTGGGCCGTGCTGAAGCATTAGGAACCTGTCTTCAGTCAACATGGTTAAATCCTAGACTGAAAAAAGCCAACCTTTTTATAGTTTTTGTGATTCTCCTCAATTTGACCTCATACCAAGATAGGAAATTGATAAATTACTTCAATTTTAAAGAAAGCTGGAATCTAAAATTTATAACGTATAAACAGCTCCTCTTTGCATTAATGTAAATTTCTGAAAAGTGCAAGAAGTTTGCATATATGCTTCAGAACATAATGCACCTTCCACATATCTTATGACTCATATAGCATGTATAAAGGACCCAATTCAGATGCTATCTTCACAGACCATCTGTGCAAGCACCTTCCCTTTCAAGCCATGGCACAATTTCACAACTGAATTTAAAGTCAGTGCCAGAAAGAGGATGACAGTACTTGTTTTTTGTTAATGTGATTGTCCTCCCTGTTGCTGGATTAAATGGTAAATCTTTAAACATGCTGTCACATCAAATAGCAGAGACAGAAACATTAATTTGGCTTCTGCTATTTTGGACATGACAGCAACTATTTTTAATTACATTTCCATTCATAATCAGGCTTCCAACATGTGAGTTCAATGTTCTCCATTTGATTATTTTAATGGTCCCTTATAAAAGCCAGCCAAGGCTATTATTACTTTTATTTCTGTGTGTGAAAAGGCAAAGAATCATGAAATAGCTGACATTCCTCAAGCCTGTTGCCATTGGGCAGGAGTGCTCTGGAGCATCACCACTGGCAACAATAGACAGTGCTGTAAAAATAGCATGTGCACATGCAGCACAACAGACCAGCTGGCCATCTTAGGACAAGGGAAATGCAGCTCTTATGACCTCAGCAATAGTTGCCTGAGCCAGTTTAAATCTCCAGCAGAGGAATTTAAATGAATGTTGATAACTGCCCGAATAGACTCTACCCTCAGTAATGAGATTAATTCTTACTGTTATTGCCAGTTCTGTCTATAATAAAGATGGAAGGTCTTTTCAGTAACATATGGAAAGCCATTATAGCCACAGTCCAACAGTAATTGCTCATGGGCAGTGTGCTGTTGACTCCCTTCAGTTTGTTGCTTCATCACTTCACCCATGACCTGGAGGAATAATTTCTCCTTTGCCAACACAGCAGCAGCTCAGTTTCCACACTCGTTAGTGCCTGATGTCTCTTGCAATTATAGTTCTCAGCAAATCCAGAAGTCACAGAACATCCTAACATCTATGAAATTCTGTGTCCACCACGACCATGTGGTACTGAATTCTTGATTAATGTTACATTTACTAAAGTAAATGATACAATAGATTTGGCTTTTGAAAACAAGTTTGGGAGATGGAATATTCCAGTTGCCATGAAAAAGCCCAGAGAGAAAAATCATGCTCTATTGGCAGAGAAAGATATGGACAGCATGATTAGAGAGAGCACAATATGCATAATCCAACTTCAAACTTCCCAAAGACAATAATGGATTACACCCTCCATGAATGGGAGCCAGCAGCAAAGTTTAGAGCCCTCATGAGGTAGAAACAGAGAAGATCTGAATCTGTGGGGTTGATTCAAAGCTATAATTACAAATATTACATCTTTCACTTTTCAAGCTCTCAAGATTTTACCAGGAGTCACTTAGACATGGAAGGGAATGGGGCTTAGCCAATGTGGCTGTTCCCCTACTGCCTGCACCCCTCCCCATTCAGCTTGGAATTGGCTGGGCATTTTCGAGTTTAGACACTGGATAGAAATTTCAATTTTGTAAAAACAAGTGTGACTAAGGGATTTCATTTAGTGCTCTCTACTTGTGGAAAAGCAGGCAGAAAGCAGCAACAGCAAGTCCACTTGACATGGGGGCAGCCAACACATACACCCTTCTGAATTAGCATGGCACAGTAGTGCCTTGCTCAGCTGGGCTAACTAAGAGTACCTATGGAGGAGAGAAGAACCAAAGGTGGTGAAAGGTTACACAGGCATAGTAAATATTAACTCTCCTAACCCTATTTCTCATTAATCAAATTTGTTTGCATGTTCATAATTTAAAAATATGACAGTAAGATGAACTCAAACTGCCTTAAAATGCTATGGATTGAATGAAGCACTACAAATCAAAGTAACCTGTTATTATTTTTAATAAAGGAAATCTCTACTTAAAATCAAGACTGGACTATTTTTGCCTTTATTGTTTTTGAAAGATTTCCTCTAGTCCCAAACAGAAATAATTCAAGGAAGTCTTACATAAGTGATCTGATTAGGCGATCCCAACAGTCCTCTCTGTCTTCAAAACCTATGAATCTGTTTTCAGACACAGCATAAAAATCAAGAAATTGAGTCCCATAAAAAACATCTTGAGGATTCTTATCAAAGGAAAACCTGTTTGCATTTTTCTATGCCAAAACACATACTTAAAAAGAAAGTGCAAATATGAAACTACTGAAAGATTCCAATTTAAAAAATCAATATTAAAAGAGTGGAGATAAATTCACATTCTGAGAGGACAGATGTGTAGGCCTCCAAAATTTTCCAATAATCCTCATGGTTATCCTTACTTCAAATCAGGCCTACCACTCCCTTAAGCCAACATACCCCCCCCCGACACACACACCTGTACCTGTCCCTTGCAGTGAACTTTATGACAATGTTCACATACAGTCTGACCTTTTGAGCAGGGCCTAAGAGGGTCCACTGTGAGCTGTATGTCAGTATTCACACACCATCTATTCTTTCACAAGAGGAATAAATTCTTTCTTTCCATATGAACTCTGAAATCTGACCAGAACAGCAGTTACAGCAGCCCCCTGCACTGAGAGGTGTAAGGTCAGGGAGAGTGTGACCCCCACCCTTTTCCTGGTAAAGATGCCATAGTTCAGTGTATCCACACTCTGCTGCTGTACACGGAAGGGAAATACATTGCAAATGAGCATGGATGTTAGTGATGCCTGGAAAAACACGAGACAGAAAAACCTTTTCCTTAATATGACTACTTGAGGATAGGACAAAGGCTACTGTAAATCAAGTCCCAAAGATGCCATTACAGTAAAAAGTGTAGGAATTTTTCTTGACAGTAATTTCCTATACCTCTGGTGTAGATGCAAGGATGCACACCTCCATTTTTTTTAATTTTCAAAAAATTCTTCCTGTCAAGCCATCTGACCCGCTTAAAACAGAAAAAAAAAAGACTTAATAGAGCAAGATATTTTTAGCATTCCTGAAGGAGCTTCTTCCAAATGTCATTCATTATAGAGCTACGTGAAATCATCTCTCTGGACACTCACTCCAGAATCTAGGACGAAGTGAACAATTTCAGCCACAGCCCACCCCAGAGAAATACTGGATTCCCTCTTCCAGCATAATGTATTCAATTCCAATTGGTTTATTCCTCAGCCAAGGGACACAGCAACATAATTTACTATTTCCCTTTTGAATATCCAATACAGAATAAATCTGATCTGCTGGGGAAGTGTTTTGACAGTCTAGCCTGAAAGCACATCATCTGTTTCCTGGAGCTTCCTTCCAAAGCTTCAGCAGCTAATTTTACACCATTGCACCCATAAGGTCTTAGGAAAAGGCAGGTGGAAGAGAATTAAATTGTTTACAAAGAGTGAACAACAACAGCAAAAGGTTCTAAAAACTTAGTAAACAGTTTATATCCATTATCCTTTTGTTGCAAAGCACCTGGCCTCAAAAGTAAGATTGTTAGCTTGCAAATATAATGCTAATAATTATTTTCTTATATAACATCACACCCTAATTCCTCACAGCACTTTTTGCGTTTTGAACCAAATCTCCACTTGTTAGTGCGATTAAACACAAACCAAAAAATATTGGCTGGCAAGAGCGTGACTCATCTTTCTCTATAATGCTCTGTTCCTTTCAGAGTGGCAGTTTTCTGCCTACCCAATATTTTACAGGCACTGCTCCATGATGAATGGCATACAACAAAAAGCAACATTTGGATTCAGGTTGCCTACCTGCAGTCTTCCTCGACTCCTGCCTGCCAGCTGCACATAAATCACATATATTGGCCTCACATCACAGCCTCTCATGATTATTCAGTTGTAGAATGATGCCAGTTCAGCATTCACTGATGCTACTTCTCTAGCCTCAGTGAAATTCACATAAGTAGAAGTTGGGTGTGCGGTACCTTTTAGGATCTGCAAGTATGCTTTTAGTCTGCATGTAGTTTTCTCTACCGTGAATTTTAGGTGGTTTACAGAAAAGGACCAAGTTTCCATGCAATCAAGTGGGTAGACTTAGAGAGGAATAGTTGTACAAATAAAAACTCTTGTATGGGCAACAAAACCAGCTGTGATAAGACACACTAACAATGCCAGGTCAACTGTACTTCCATTTTATTCTGTATGACTCAGCTGCCCGTGTCTGACATTCACAGTACCGAGGTCTCACGTTGCTAAAATTTGGACAGGAAAGAAAGAACAAAAGCTGATATTTTATTCACAGTCACACTAAAACTGCTTTTTTCTTATGAGGTGAAGGAGGAGAAAGCTGACAGAAATTATACTCAACTAGTATGCAACTCCAGAGGAGGATGCAGTACCCAATGAATACCTTCATTTACTGTGAAGGATGTATGAAATACTTATGTGGACCTATCTCAGCCATCAATTTTTTCAACCTTTAATATTATTTCACTTCCATTGTAATTTATCCTTCATTTTTACTGCTATTTTCTATTTTTTCCTCATTTTCCTTCTTTATTTCCCTAATGCTGCTTTATTTATCGTATTTCAAGAGGGTTGAGAAACTGACCCATTTGGACGCACTTTAAAAAGTGTCTCATTTCTTATGTTTTCTGTCCATACCAATGTATTTGATAAGTAGAGCAACAAGAAAGCCTGATAACAACATTAGTCCACCTCCAAAATCACCTGAAGGTGGAATAAAAAACAAAGAACTTAATTTTTTTTCCCCTTTTCTCCTTTAAAATGCTCCTGCTTTCAGCTGTTTTTCTTGTGGAATGTACAAGCTGGTCCCGCAGGACGCTGGATCCCATGCAGCTCTGTAATTTCATAATCAGACCCAGAATGTGCATCCATAGATGGAAGGAGGAGGCTGTTTTCAGCCAAGTTAGTGGACCCATTTTGAAGCCCTGCATAATCCATAATTCATATGCAGATGGTTTAAGCAGATCTCCTATATGGCTGCTACCAAATACCTTAAGTGGAGGGAAATCTGGTAAATTGGCCCTTTCTGTATATATATCACTGCTTGAACAAAGTAAACAGTAGTGGCAAAAGGACTTTTTAGCCATCTCTTAATCTAAATTTACCCAGAACACTTCCTGGATTATTTTTAATTTTTTATTATTGTTGTTGTTTTTGTTATTTTTCTACAGCTCTCAGCCAGTGTTGGCAAAGCTTGAAAACATGGACGAAGCCTCAGTAAAACTTTAGGAGAAGATACTGTCAGGAAAAGTAAACCCAGTCTAGCCCAAAGTGATTATTTGTTAAATAAAAAGAGTGCTTTATCATCCTCTAGTTGGGTAAGATTAATTTTTTTTTCTTTTTTTAGTAGTCATGAGGTTTTGCCAGTTTAAGAACAAACATAGTATGAAGAATTTTTAGTTCAATAGTTGCATAGTTTTTAAGGCTGTCTGACTCAAAAGTAACGGAGCTTATCCTCAGCCCTGTGCTTAAATATTGGTTGGTGTCTAGTGAAATCCAAAATCCTCAGTTAGATCCCAATGTCCACTGTAGAGAACATCAGAATAAATTAGTGTCAAAGATGGCAACTGAGACAAAAGTGAGGCAAGAAACCATCCAGGTTAGTCAAGAAAAACTGATAAAAAAAGAAGACATGCTGAACAAGATGATCACCTGTAAAGGGGATTCACAGTCCTGAAACACCTCCAGCCAATAGGAAACTACACCTGCTCTCCATCACAACTACAACTGTTCCCGCTATTGCCACAGCCCAACAAAGATGAAGCTTTCCTCCTCCTACCACGAAGGGTTAACAGTGAAAATATGCTTAAAACATTTATGATACTTAAGGGGAGAAGAAATATCAGCCAGAACACCTTAAAACTATTTAGGTAAGATTAATTATAGTCAGCAGGGACTGATGGAGTTTTATTGAGAAAGTTTCAGCAATTTCAGTCTTCAAAAGAGAACAAAGAGTACAAAGCCTCCAGGTGAGAAAAGGAATGCAGGAAGTAGAAATGTGACAGCATTGAATGACATGAGAAACTATGGCCTTGTTAGGATCTGTGTATCATTTAGGTCATGAAACAATTTGTTAGCAGATATACAAGAGTCTCAAGTCTTGAACTAAAAAGGCCCTCAGAAACCCTCTAAGTAATATAACCATACATATCAGATCATTTAATAATTACCATACATAATATAACCATACATATCAGGCCCTCAGAAGCCCTCTAAGTAATATAACCACACAGATCATTTCCAAATGTTATATTTTCATTTGCTCAGGTAGGAGTCCAGCTGAGGACCACTTGGAAACTGCTGCTCAAAACACCAGGAGGTACCACAACCCAAAAGTGTGCAATGGGATAGGAAATATTGGCACAGACTTGCCATGAAGAAACAAAAAAAAATGTAAATCTAAATTCTTCTGCTGACAAACAGGACATATTCCTAAGGAAATTAAAGCATATGCATCTTCTGTATCCACACACAAACACTTTTTGGGTTTTGTGAAATCTTACTTGAGCTCACTAATATTCTCCTAAAGAGATTGGGGAAATAATTATGAGACAGACACAAAACAGGTTAGGAATAAAAAAAGCCACTACTACTAAAAATGTGAACCAGGCCAACAGAGAAGCTGTTCAGCTGAAGCCTTAACACCTCCTTACCAAGGAACCTGAACTAACTCAACAGAAGCAGCTGTCCTATCCTAGACTGAACTGTGCTGGTGCAAAACAGCGTCTGACGTATATTTGTACAGAACTTTATTGGTGTGATATCTCCAAGTTGAATAGAAAGGTTGTGAGGTTCTACATTTGGGCATTTGCAAGGACCTCAAAAGAGAAACATTCCAAATCCTGCCCAAATTCCCCATGCTGACTCTTTGGTCATTAGCTCCTCCTGTCTCAGGGGCTGAATCATCTAACTCAGTTACAGTTTCTCCTTGGTGGTTTTGTTGATTTTTGTGTTTTGTTGGGGTTTTTTTAAGGTCTCCTTAAATATTTACTGGATTCAGGACTATACCAGATGTGCTTTTAAATGTCTGAGGTACTGTTTGTAATCAAATCAAAGCTTTTTTTTAATAGATGCTCAGGTGATGATCCTGAAGCAGCTTCTGGAACAACTTAGGGTGAACCAGTTTTAGAGAGATTATCCTGCAATCAAGTATTCTTTTTACTTTATTTCAAAGAACTACAGAAACCTTACATACTTATCTCCAGATTAAAATTTTAAATCATGCTTTGCTGTTCCATATACTAAAAGTTATGTAAGTATGAAATAAAGCAAGAAATAGAAAAAAAATTTTGTACACCAAATTCTAGTTAAGCTCTGGATATCTTAAGTAAAGCTACAGATCTTGCTTGATTGCTATGCATTACTATATATGTATTATGGCAACTCATGATTTATGGCTACGACATTGGTATCTATCAGCTGTCAGAGCTTCTGCAGATCCTGCTAAAATCCAGGAGTGCCTTCAGTTCCCTCAGCTTTGCAAAAGAGAGAACACGCATCTGGCGTTGTGTGCGCTGCATACACGAAGTTCATGGCCAAGCCCAGCATTTTTTAAACAGGAAATTCCTAGGGGCCAAATCTCAATGCTGTTATTTAGCTCTATGTTGTGCCAAGAGTCTTTTCAATTCCAGCACAGTCCTACAAACCAAAACAAGAGTTGTCTCTCACGAAATTCAGGGTCCAGCTCAATGACTTAAAATTACTAATTTTCCTTAAGCGAGAGCCAGTCCTGGATTTGATCTCTACTGTGAAGACAAAGAGGTTTAGCCATTTGGGACTAATCAGGAAGAATGAAAGTTACTCACAATCTTTGCCTTTCCCTATTTCAGCATAAGGTGCCAAGCAACATGGTATGGCATAGCTTTGAGCACAAAGCAAAGCAGAGCAATGTACCTGGTGTACACACATCAAGGACTATATCTTGGGGCAAAACCTTTGAACCCTACTATACCACGTAGCAGACAATCAACTTAACTCAAACATACATTGGAAGCAACTCTGGTGTTGACCATAGCCCAGTGAGCTGTGTCTTACACCTCCTCTATTATAGTTACCCTTTTTCTGTAACAATTGTACCGATTACTCACCAGTCTGGAGGGGTGAGAGTAGTGGCTTTCAAGATAGACTTTGATCTCCTAGCTGACAGACTCTTGAAGCATTCACAGTAGGATTACTGTGACATTACTGTAACAACAATGACAGGCTGATAGCAGAATAAAATTTGTACTGAAGAAGCACAAAACACAAATGGTAGTTGTTTGAAAACAAATGTTTGCAAATGTAAACTTCAAAATATAAGGGAACTACAACTCCACATGCTACAACTGCATTAAAATCTAACCTCTTAACTACATAAGACAAATTTTGAATAAATCCTGGAGATTCTTCCTGTCTCCAGAAAAAAAAGGAGATATAAAATGAGAAATACTCCTTCATTGTTTTATTTATTATGCTTAGAAAACAGGACATAGCGCCACTTCTCATGTAAGTACTTACACAGAAGCTCCTAGACAGTAAAATTACAGGGCCAATCTCTTTTCCATTATATACTTTATACAACCCCCTGCAGATACATAGGACCTGCATGGTGTATAGCATATGGCAAAAACATGAGCAGCCACCTTAAATCCAGAATGACCTGTAAACAAACTAATATTCAAATATTGTTCATAGAACCTATAAAGAAATTATTTTCAAAATACTATTACTGACTGGAGAATTAGCGATTCTCAGTCCTTCTGCCTTCCAAGGTTGGTATTATGTAGAATTTAGAGAGCATTTATTGTTGTACAAGCATGAGTAGGTTTGTGTTTAGCCATTAATCTCTCAAGACCTCCAGCAAAGTGTTAGGAAACTGAATACTAGCAATTGCATTCAAAGTAGCAAACCTTATCACTACCCAATTCACATATCTGGAGTGACCCCCAGGTTAAACATGCTCAGAGAACAGGGTGGCAGTATGAGTAACTTAACCTCCTCTATACTCCATGTCATGAGCAAAAAAAAATTGGAAGTTTCAGTAACAATTACACAGAGAGGGAAATTTTGTCACTCTGAGCTTTGAAATAATGCCACTGGGGTCTGTCACAGCTGCATGCTACGTGCATGTGCTCACACAGCCCTTATCAGCTACTTCCATTTGCAGGTAGCAGGAGACCAAATTCCCTCAGGTGTGAAGACAGCACAGAAGCTGGGCTGGTGGAAAGAAGGTCCTGACATCCATCACTCAGGAAAGAGATAAAAGCAATACCTACACAGCTTTTGTTTCTCTGCAGTCTGTCTACATTGAATACTGCAAAGGGTTTTTTCTCCAATTTCAGGGTCTTTCTCCTCTGGGTCTCTTCTGCTCCACCCCTCCTTTATTCTGCTCCATTCCTACCACCACTGTGGTTCTGAGTAAAAGGCAAACAATTCCTATTCTTCTTGTTTTCTTGCCCTGCATTCCTCTAGTACAGTATATTCACCTTCTCAGTTCTTGATGGAGCTCTGATTTATTGGTGCAGCAGCTGTTCTTTACTGCTTGTATTAAACAGGAAAAAAATAAGGACCCCCTTCTAATCACAAAATTCAAAGAATCCATTTTTGCCTCTAACTTCGAATTTTATGCATCAGGCTCAATGATACAAATTTAATTGTACTTCAATGCAGTTATTTTTCTTACATCTTTCAAAATGCCTTTCAAATAAATCAGTAGTAAAATCAGCTCCCTCTAAAAGATTCATTACAGTAACTTTGGTTAGACTTTAGGCACCGACTTCATTTCAGTGCCCATTTAAATTAGACCACTTTTAAGCTTTATACTGAAGATGCCTTCTAATTCAGAGGAGTTCAAATAGATGTTGTGTAGCCTGTCATATAGCTATACCCTAAGAAGGTGTAGCAAAATTCACTGGACTTCTGAGAGGAAAGACTTCTTGTAGAGGAACAGAAGTATACAAAGACTCCTAAAACCATCAAATCTAGCTTTTTGCTATCAGGTCCTCTAACTGTGCTACAACACCACCTTTGCAGTGGAATTCTGTGGTTTTTTCCTTATCTATTATGCTGTAGCTGATGGTTCCACAAAATCATACTGCAATTTCTTTGGGGAAGTTTATTTAAAGTCTAATGAAAGATTTTAATCACAGCTTTAAATGCAGCTTTTGGACTTTTTGGCACATGTTAAGGGAGACGCTTGGAAGCTTGAAGTATGATTGGATATTGTTATCAGTCAGCTTAGAAATAGCAAGGACATTTTCATAACATTTTTGCAGAAACAATAAGAGCACATCAGACTTAGGAACTTCCAGTATGCTGAACACATGTTGTAGCAAAGTATTTTATTAGTATGTAACCTCAGATTAGATTTGTAGTTTAATTGCAGAGACATCTAATTCATCTCAGTCTGAATTGAAACAGCCTTCTGCCTATTCAAAAAATTAATAGTCCAGTGAATCTACACAGAAGAAAAAAATCCAATAGACTCTGACAATCAAAAGAGATTTGACCTAAAAGCCAGCAGTCTTAGCCCCGAACAGGTCTACAAAAAAACATGAACCAGATCCCTGAGAATGTAATGCTGCTCAAAGAATGTACCCTGCCTAACCACAGTAAAAAGGGATTTAGTCTCCTGTGCTCTGGAGAAAGACCAGAGAACCCAAAACACACACATCAAATTATGACTTACTGTGGGGAAGTTTTTCTTTCGTGACCCCATAGATGACAAGTGAAATCCCCAAAGCATGGCACTACTAACCAAGCGTACTTTTCTCTTTTTTTCTTCTTTAATAGGCACCAGCAGGAGACATCTTTGCATTGGTTCTGATAGGAAGTTGAGGTTCAAAGTCAGACCACTCAGGAACAGATGTTTTCTAGTAGAAAGCTATGCATGAGGATTGAGATTCTCAAAAGGAGCCAAATAATCACTGGGTGCCCTTCCACGATAAACTGTAACACTGTAATCATCATTAGTAACGCTACAAACCCAAGAGTCCTAATCGTACAACCTTGCGTTAAAGCTGTCTTTGTTCCAGGATCCTTAAGTCTGAACTCCATCATTACAAAAGGCCTCACTAAAGTCTGAAGTGGGTAATTTCTCAGGTGGAAAACACCCCGCCGACATGTTCCAGTCTGATAAATAATGGTAACAAGTCATCCTTTCTTCTAAAAATGTTTCTTCAAACACAGCCTGCCCCTGAGCTCTCAAATTAATTTTAACCATGGTAAAATATGATTTTAACTGCTATTCTGCTTTGGAGATCCTGTGCTTTCCAAAAAGTACTGCACAGTGATGAAATTTCTGATTAAGAATTGTTCAGTAAATGACCAAATTTATAACAAGAAACTAGACTGTCAAATCCATCCCCTATTCAAAGAGTGGATACAACATTTTGGAGCAAGACTTTACAAATACAAGTTGAATTCCTACATGAAGTACAAAACTGAAATCAACATTGACCACAGATCTGAGAAACAGCTCTCAGAAACACAACAGCTGCAGACCATGGTTGTCATCATGTCCTCTAGAGTATTTTTGCAGATGCTTCTTTGCAACAAACTGGAAAATTTGATTTTTTGTTAATTGTACTTTCAATTTTAGACAATGTTATGGAGACAAAGTAATTTCTTACTATAATTTAACAATAACAAAATAGCAATTCAAAAACTGGCAGTTCCTGCATGTCAAACATTAGTAATTACTTGGAAAAGTCATAATAGCCAGACATGCAGATCTTCAGCATTTTTCCTTTGCACAACTTAATTAGCACAACAGACACTTAAATCTGTCCTAAAGCTGACAAAGCCTCAAGCATTTCCTTAAGAGAGGGCAGTGCGAGTTCAGCTGTGTCAGGCCACACCAGCTGCCTGGCACGCTAGCCTGGGCATGGAGCAAAATAAAGGAAAAATACAGTGAACCCCAGTCTTCACCAACAGGGAGTCTAAGCTGACTTGGGTCAGGATAACCTGGCAGCTTCTGTGGTTGAATGGGGTGGAAAGCAGACAGAAAGGCTGGAAAACAAGCGATCCCACTGAACTGTGCTGCACACCAGCCAGCTAAATGCCTTTTCTCCAGGCAGGTTGGTACTGTGACTGTTCACTGTGTGTTAGTGCCAACAAGCCTTAAACTTGCTACCAAAAATATCCTATACCTTTAATGGGAAAAGCAGCTCTTCTTTTCTTCCCCCATGTAGCCACACATCCCTCCTAGAGTGAAGAAACATCAAAAGCAGCGGACTAGATGCTCTATGGTCCTTTGTTATATGGAAGGCAGGTCAGAAATCAGAATTGGTTTCATAAGCAGAGAAACAAAAGACATCCCAAGTGATAGGCAAGAGTTTGGAACTTTCTAGAAAGATCTGAATAAAGTTAACTTATTGACATAAAAAAATATATTATACTGCTAAATGCATGTATTGTTCATTAAAACAGTAAGGCATTTAAAATATTCTCTAGCATTTAAGGTCTAAATTAAGACATCTCAAAGGATGGAAAAGAATATGTTTTCCCCAGTGGAAAAAAAACCCAAAACAAATGCTTATGACCTTCATGTTCCTATGAAACACAGGAAAATCAACAAACTCACATTTTGGGGAAAAAATGAATACTTGAAATGAATAATTTTATATTTCTAGTTCCAATAATCCATTGCAATTATAGAGGATTACAGAGCTCCAGATGAAGATTCTCTGCACAGATCATTGTACTGCAAAAAAAGGTGCTGGTCCTGAAAATAAAAGTTTCCATGAATTTTGTCAAAATTCTCTGATAAACTCACATTTGTGCACAAAACAATTTGACTGCTTCCATCACAACCACTTCTGAGGTCAGAGCTCTCTCCATAACCTTAGACTGATGTTGGCCAAACAAGGTGAGTCTGTGGCACTAAAGTGGGTGTTTCCACCACCCCTTTCACCCAGGCTTTTCTGAGACAAGCAGTATGAATGTGCCAAACATTCTGCTGTTTGCAGCAATAAAACTGTTCTGCCCTTCTGCTCTACTTTGGCACAAGTTATTCTTCAACTCCTGCAGCTGTAACAGGAATTAATTATGTGCAGCTCTGTGTTCATTTGATCAGAGGCTTTAGTGCACCCATTGATAGTACTTAGACACAGAATCTCAGCTAAGGGCTCTGAAGGACAAGGCGAGAACCAAGCGTTACGTACAGAGAGCCTCATTTGTCCTCAGCATTGAACTAATCTGTTACTGGATTTGTTTCCCTTTTTTGTTTTCAGTTGCTCTATGTCTT
Source organism: Geospiza fortis (assembly GCF_000277835.1). Classification (NCBI taxonomy): domain Eukaryota; kingdom Metazoa; phylum Chordata; class Aves; order Passeriformes; family Thraupidae; genus Geospiza; species Geospiza fortis. Next base: position 7,075,556 of record NW_005054299.1, read on the forward strand.
TGGAAAACCAAGGCTCTCCGAGTCATTCAGCAGTGTTACATCAACCAACACATCCATGCAGTGGATGTCAACATCACCACACTCCTGGAGCACAGCCAGCACTGGACAAAGCATCCAAAAAGTAATGGGGACCACTTTCCTCCTTGGAAGGTTTCATTTTAATACCCTTGAAGGATGCTGATAGCTCAGAGATCACCACAGAGACGAAGAAGTTCACCATCAAATTCAAGCTTGTCAAACATATGGATCCAAGTCCTATAGATTAAATAGTGACTCAAACTTGTACAAAATTAAGGAAACAGATTATACTACATATTTTAATTTTCTTGTTAATAATCAAGGGCCTAGCCAAATTTTCAGCAGGCCAAGAGGAAATAATTCCAATGTCATCTATTACTTCCCACCTCAGTTTGAAACAGTCTTACTGATTCCGCTGAAATCATACCTGTGCAAGATCTGGACCAGCAGAGAATCAGGTTCTGGCATTGCTTGGGGACATTTTGGATCTAAAAGTGAACTGTAGAGCTCAGATCCAAGAGTTCTGTTTGTATCTTCACTGATTTCATTTCTCTTTGGTTACTTTCTAAAGCTATAAGAAAGGACTCTAATAAGTAACATAAGCAAACCAGTCTCAAGACAGACTAATTATATCACTCTTGCCCTTTGCTTATAGCAGTTTTAACTCATCTCTAAATTCCAGTCATCTGTTTCTAATTCAAGTACATTTCAATTTCCTCACTTGATATGAGGAGCAGAAGCATTACTGCTCACCAGAGACCCTCACCAAGGGCAAATAAGAGTCAGGAAAATACTGGTGCTCTGCAAAGCAAGCTGGCCCGGCAATTCTCAGCCTGGGCTTTCAGTAACACCGCTTGGATCCAGCAGCTTAGTAAGTACAGGGCAAGTAGCCCAATAGGGGCTGTTGCTAGTGCATACAATTTTAGTATTTCAAGAGAGTGTTCAGACCTTAAGAAGAAAGATTTACCAGATTTCCCCTCTTTTTTGTGTTTGTACTTGCTAAAGAAATAATTCCAGTTGGTGGAGAAGACAGATGTCTTCTCCATCATCTGTGGTACTGCTTTGATGAATCTTTACTAGTAGAATATTACACTGAATCCTGTAAGATGTTATACCTAAATGTCTATGTATGAAATCCATCCAGGGAGAGGAGTACCAGCATAGGAGATTATGGGACTGATGGGAGGAGGATTGATTGGCAGCACAGCTGTGTGGCTTCCAATCTTTACTATTGCTCAATAGCTTATATTCCACAAGTCTCTTTTTATTTTCAGGATGATAAGAGAAATTGCAATGACCTCCAAAGGGCTCATATGAGTTATTTTCTCCTTAGTGGGGGGCGGAAAAATAAATGTCTGTATTTCTATTTCTTAGTTGCAAGATGAAGCTGCTCCTAACAGTATTTCCCATTTTAAGGACATGTTACTTACAATAGGGTTTTGAATTTTCTTCAAGAATTAGCTCCCAAATAGAAATATGATGCAGGTAAGGAAAAACTAATGTTTCTCAGACTTACTCTACTGACTATAGAGTTAAGAAAAGGATGTCCCACATGTGAGCCTGGGATGGGCTTTCCTGATAGGATATGTGGCTGCAAGAACAAAAAGTACAGCGTCTTCATCACAGTGGGAAACTTTGAACAATATTGAGAGAAGAAAAACTACTAATCTATTCCAAATAATATTCTTTATTGTAGCAATTATGTTATTACTTATTATTTTGCATTCACATGTAAATTAAGAAGAAATTACTCATTGCATTGGGACTTTTCAGAGTTGGGGTCCCCTTAAGATTTTTTCAATGAAACTTTTAGTTGAAACAGTTAATAATAGAAACAACATCTGCAGCAAAAAGGGCAGAAAGGCAGACATTTTGCATACTTTGACAGTTCTGTGATTTCCAGATAACCTGTGTGAACTAGGCATAAATTTGTCAATGAAAATTTGAACTTAAAAAAGAAGGCAAACGTTACTAAAACATGGCTGCAGCTTTTTAACAAGAAAACTTCAACAAAATGAGCCAAGTCCAGCACCCACAATTATTAATATCACATACCTTATCTAGACAGTTTCTCAATCAACTGCGAACAGCTAAATCTAGAGCATTATTCTTAACCATACTTCTCACAGAGCTACTAAAATACTAAATTGAAATCCTACAAAATTTTTTTGGTAAATTAGCACAACCTCTATGGCACATACCTAAAATCAACTTCACACAAAATCAGAACCATGTGCAAAACCTGCCAAGCCCTGAATGAAGAGGGATACTCTCAGCTTCTCTGAGTAGTAGCAGATGTGAAGCCCTGGCAGTACAGCCTCCAGTCAAAAGATTAAAAGGGGTCTTAACTCACATTTGCTGGCAGATTGAGGTGAGTGGGGCTACAGAAACACCTCCAGTTGACTGCTACCTTCCATCTGCCCCCCACTACAGCTTTGCTGCTGGCAGCAGGCACAGCTGAGTAGGACACACTCACACAAAATCACTCTGTGCTTCTGGCACAGTTATGTGCAAAGGAATTGGTGGGTACACCATTGGAGTGGCTTGTTGGACACTCTGAATGCAGTTACCAGCATTGAAGTAATTTCCCCATTCAGAAAGGGTTGGAAAGCCTCTATGGCTCTCCTGAGCTCCCACTACAGATGACGCTACAGAAAACCTCTACAGAGCAAGGCACACCTTTTCCAAGGGCTGGACAATGCCCATATGCTTGGATTTTTAAGAGTACAGGTAATATTGCCATCTAGTGACTCCTGTCATAGCAATATTGGCAAGATTTTCATTGGGCTGTACAAGTATCCTCAGCAGCTATATGGTTCTCACCAATCTGAAGGTCCACAGCATGTGAGTTTGCAACCTCTTTCATAGCATAGCCTGTTCTAACAATCAAATAGTTTTGGGTCTGTCTTTGACTCTAGCTTCTAGAAAAGCTGTTACAGCCCTTCTTCGGTCTGTTCATGATCAAGCTGATGACCCTCAGAAGCTTAGAGCTCAACAGATTTATTCCATAAATTCAGTCATTTTCCTGGCACTAGGCTCTTATCTTGCATCACCTACTTGGACTTCAACAAAAAAATGAATGATGGAATTTTTGTTAAACTCAACTTGCAAGGTGCAAATAAATTGAAAGAATATTCTCATAGCGTGCAAGCAAAAATATTCTACAGCTGTGCTACATCTCCATCACATTAGCCAAACTTTGATACAGACATGCTGAAACTATTCTTCTCAAAATGACAGGAAAACTCTGTCATCTAACTCATTGCAGATACAGCAAGTCAGGACTATGACCATCTCAATACAATTGTGATGGAGCTATGAGACAGTCTGAGGCATTTGGCAATCAACAACTTTTTCTATACACTATAATGGACACTTTCTGCCTTCAGGGATTTTGCTGCAGATCTGAGGGAGATGCCATCTCAAGACATTTGTGTTGTTCAGTGTGGTTTTCTCCATTCATTCTTTTTAAACTGGAAGAATGGAAGCAGTTTCCCTTCAACAGACCCATACTGGAGACTTCAGGGGGGTGGGGGAGAAGGGGGTGGAGGAGGGGAGAGGACAATATCAGGAAATAATTTAGTGGGCAGTCATGACTACCAGATACAGGAACAGGTAAAGTGCTACAAATAGAAGCATGAAGGGCGGCTGTGAAAGAGGTGGTTGGGCTTGATTACAAAGAAGTGAAGGGAGACCAGAAACAGAAGTGAACAAAATTTGAGAGAGCTTTAACAAAGAGAAACTAGTAATACAGGGAAGGCATTAAAGAGAAAGAATGTTCACTCTTGGACAACAAGAGGAAAAATGCAGCCCTGAGTAGCCAGGAGACAAGCAAGGCAATAGTCCAATTTAAAACAGGGTCAGATCAGATAAACGCCTTTGACACTTATGGAATTTGCTAATGTCCCACTGTGATGATGCTGCTTCATTCTGTGTCCCTCACACAGACAGCCAGCACTCACAGGTCTGTTTCATGGATTAGACAATAGTGCAGGCAGTGCAGACACAGCTTGTGCTAGGTATGACTTTAACATAAAACAGTTTGGAACAGCCCCAGTGCTTTGCTTTCATACCATGCTGCACTTGAATTACTTTAGGAACAGCAGCTGCATAACTCAGAAAATTGAGAAACCCTGACAATGCCTCCATTGCAGTTGGACAGGCTAAAACAACTCAGTGCCTTGGGAAGTTGGTCTGGCCCTTTGTGTCACCCCATGTTGCCACTAGCCTCCAGCTCCACTGGCTTTTCTCATGCATTCCAAGATTTACTCTGTTTTGCTCTGTGAAGTTTGTTCCACAGTGTGTGAGTGCACCAGTGCTTCGCTCATATGCACACAAGCCTGAAAGGTCAGAACTCACAGATGTTTTGTAAAAAAACATAGAACCCATGACTTGCATGAGATCTGTGTCTTATTCAGAGAGAAGGATATATATCCTGCATATGGAAAGCATCACATTTAACTCATTTAAAACATGAATCACATTTCTCATTCTTGCACAGCTCATCCCAGCTATATAATGGCTGCTATCATACTGTTAACATCCAGCTTTAAAAAAAAAATTAAAAATAAAGAGCTTATCACTACGAAGTACAATTCCCCATAGATGAAACTTTGAAGGCATGACCAATGAAGAATGTACCATTTCAGAAAAGAAAAAGACTGAACAATGCAGAACACTCATCCAACACTTGTATCATACATATATAGCAGTGTGCCTAGATCTCATTTATGGGCTGCCACCCATATTGATGTTTATATAATGCAGATTCAAACAAAGAATTGCTGCCTCAGAAGACTTACAGCTTAATTCTCCTACCAATCCTTAGGTCAACTCAGCTATACAAGTAGCAATGACACGTTCTGAAAGCAGAAATAGACTTCTTAAAAGATATGACAATATTTCAAAATGCATTGAACCCAGCCTCAGGGAGAGTTAAGAACTCCTTATGAATGCTCTGACTTAGCTGGAAGATTTGTAGTAATTTTTCATTCCCTACCCTTTCCAGCTACACAACTCCCCTTAGGAGCACAGAGTCATCTCATCCCTTTGCATCTTAGGTATACTATCAGTACAAAGGGAATGCCTACATTACCTGATTACACCATCTTTTGCAGTGTTTCAGTTTCTTTGTAAAGGACTAGTAGCACAAAAGGTCTGTCTGCACACAAGAAAAACTTTAGGCTTACTTGTAAGCCAAAATTTTCTTAGTGGGAATTCGAATTTTAGAGTTTGTTTCAACAATGAAGCCTGCAACCCTGTAAGAAATTATGTGTTTTAGCTCCTTTTTTTGTTGAACATACAGAGCATAGTCTGTACTAAGAAATACACCAACTCCTTACACAGAATAATCACATTTATTGCCCAAAAAATCCACCTGTTCTGAGGAAGTCTGACATACTCACCTTTTGCAAGAGTGGTTTCCTATCCATGGATTGCCCACACTGACTTCTAAATAGGCAACACAGAAACAACAATCTAGGACAACAACAGTTTGCAGAAACAACACACAGCACAACAGCTCTTAGCAATGTTTTGGTTTGGATTTTCTTCTCCCTCCTTGGTGAGGATTTAGATGGAATAGTATGAGCTATATGGAGATATGTGGAAACAGCCCCAAAAAAGAAAAGCAAACTGGACAAAGATGAAGAAAAAATCTTGGGGACAAATCACAATTGATAGAAAAGTAAAGGAAAGAGAACATGAAATTAAGCAGCTCAAATAGATCAGATAAGATTCAGTCAGGCCCACAAAAAAGCCTGCAGCATTTTATTTGCTGCAGGACACTGCTTTAAAACAAAAAATTTGTTTGGTCTTGCCCCACAGGGCCTGGCAAAGTGTCCTTATAGGCACACAGTGTCACTTCCTGAGCCACTGGGGTTGTGACCAGACCACCTTTCCTGCTATCCCACCTAAGTAATGTGGCCTCACTGGTCAGATCACAGGGAGTAGTTAATTTGCAGCTGCAGTTTGTTCCTTCTACTACCATACAGCAGATGGTCCAGGAGCCCATAGGCACAGCAAAAGGCTATGAACCTGAGGTGTAGGAAATATTGCAGTAGAAAAGCAGAGGAAATATGGAGTTGGAAGCTGACTTTGTCCATCCAATACCAGCCAAAAGCACACAGGCTGACACACACCATCTCCAGCATGTGTGAGGCTTGCCCTTCCAGGTGCCCTCTCTGGGCAACAGGCTTGCTGTTATCCTTGCAGCCACACTGGGACTTGATTTCACAGAGGAAAAGAATTTGGGTGTGAGCAGAGGGCACCACTGGAGTACACAGGAGAGGTGAGAAGTCATTGAGGTAAGCTCAAACAGAGAACAGTGGAGGACAAGGAAGAAAGAAGACATGGCAGTCTTAAAGACAGCCACTGAGGGATGGTCAGAGGCAGAGGCTACAAGATTTTAAATGCCATTTCTGTCTGAAGGCTCTGAAGAGCTGGTATTTCCTTAAATATGAGGGAGAGGGGCATAGCCATATCTACAAGAAAGCAGGCTACAAAATTTGTTCTCCGTATATAAGTAACCTAAGTTTAGTTAAACATATTGCAAGAGGGATCTCTAAGACTAATAGAGAAACTCTAGAATTTTCCCCCTTGATTATGAGGGAACTCTGACAAGGTATTTGTGTTTCTGAGTAGATGTAGTAGACATGCAAACTAGCAGTCATACATTAGAATGACTAGGTAAGAAATTTCAGATTCCAAATATAAAGGTTAAAATTAATTAGGATACAGAAATAAGTAATATTTTACTGGAAATAGAAAAAAAAAATGGTCCCAACACTGTAGAAAAATAGCAAGGGTTCCATTAGAACAAATCCATGTTTAAAATGCAGTCTTGTAAACATGTGTGCTAAAGAGCAGAAAAAAAAACATGTACTGGGAAATAAGAAAAGTTCCTTTCTTCTTAGATCTGTGACTCTACAGGATAGTCTAAAATAAGCATGCTGAAACACTGCTAAACAAGCAAGGCAAAACCCTCTAAAAATTCATGCCGAAGTGATGACATTTTTAAGTTTTCCACTTGTGAATGTGAGTGCAAAAGGAAGGACTTTCACTAAAGCAAGAAAAAGCTGACTTTTTTCCTGGCCCCTCCTGTTCAGTGACCAAGATAAGAGGTCAGGAAATACAGATAGCCTTGTATGTGTCTTGCAGGGACTCACATACCAGACCCATCACCCTAATCAACACACTTACTGCTTAAGCCTTTTTTTGTTGGTTTTTTTTTTCCCCTCTTTGCAGTTCCTGTAAGTTTGATAAGTCTTGTTTGGGGTTTGTTAAGGTTTGGGTTTTGTTTTGAAAGAAAAGCTCAAGTAAGCTGCGCATGTTTTATAGTCAATACATCCATAAACCAAACGCACCAAATGCTAGAACAGTTTGCTAAGAGTCATTCAGGCGAGCCCTAATTAAAAAGAAAAGAAACCCTTGCAAACAGCATGTCTTCAAGAGGTGAAAGGTCCTCGTGCTGCTTGGTGAGGAAACACCAGGGCCACCTTTAAACTTTAGAGTTTTATTAGTGCCTTTGTCAGCAGCATGTATCTGTGTGTTGTGTTTTAATCGAGGCTCTGAATTTCCCTGTGAAGACTCAAAACAGGAAATTAACACCCTGCGGTGCGGCGGCAGCGCCTCAGAGGAAGCAGCGCTGGGGTACACAGGGCCGAGGATGAACAAAGCCCCATAAACATAACGTCACCCATAAAAGTCACACTTGAAGGCACAGGAAGGATACTAAACAACACTTGGCTGCATTACACACTTGCAGTGAAAAGAAAGCCTCGGGTTGAGAGGCAGGACATTTGCAAGGCGCTTATTTTTCGAAAAATTTGCTGCGGCTTTTATTTTGAGCGAGGCAGTTCAAGGTTCAGCATAGGAAATACCCAAGGAGCTCACCAATGTTGCCTTTCCACTCGACGCGTGGCTCAGGGCTGAGATATTGCTTTTTATCTATCTCCCTGTTTATTTGGGTTGTTTCCTCTTCGTAAGGGGTTCAACTTTTCTGCAGGCAGCTGGATGGCTTTCCACTGTTACCATGGCATTGCTGACCTTTAACATGGGGCTGTTAACATGACCTTTGCTTCTTTCCATTCCTACAAGGATGTTTCAGGGTAAATAATGTGGAAGCCAAACAGCACTGGGAGATTCCTCCTCTGAGAGCTGGGAATGCAGCTAGCTCAGCTAGGAGAGGAACAGGGCAAGAGCTGCAGGCTGATAGCTGACAGCTAATAGCAATATAAAACTGTCTCAAACAGAACTCTTCTGCCCCTGAGAGATGCCTGGCAACTAGTTTTACAATACTTAACACTACCTGTGAACTGCCCTATCTTGAAAGCAGACGATAGGACAGACCATAAGCAGTTGCAGGGCCCAAAGGCAGACTCTGCAGGGCAGAAGTGTCATGTTGAGTGGGGTAACAGAGCCTTAGGATGAAGAAATATTGGCAATATTGCTTAAGATAGCTATTGTAACTCCTAACATTTTAAAGCCTGAAAGGCTGTCACAAACAGAGGGGAAGTTCACTTTTTAAGAAAAACATACATTTTACAGAACTTCAATTAAAACAACACCAGAAACCACCTAATTCACTATTAAAAAAAATAAAGAGGAAAATCCTCTGTTGTAGCCTTTATCTAATATATTCTTTGCCTCAAGCAACTCTTAACATAGTTATATAAATTCTATTAACTTAAATGAAAGGAAAATCCAAAGTTTCATGGGGCAGTAGAAATTGCTGCTGCAAATTAGACCAGTCTGCAGCCTACTGTACTGAGGGGAACTTTAAAAGATTTCTGCCAGACTCCTCAGGCTTGAAGTGATATTTTGAACATTGTAACAGTGGCTAGAAGCTTCAGGAAAAGGTGTGCATTATTGGGAAAAAATTTTGTTCACAGTGGGAGTTTCCTCTAATCCTGCACAGATTTAAAATAAATTTTTCAAGAGAGACCAAATAATACCCTAAATTCCACTAAAATTCAATAGGATTTATGTGCCTAACATCCTAAGTCCTAAGCTTTTATGTTGGACTTATGCAGTAGAGCATGAGAGGGAGATATTTCATATACAACTCCAACAGTTCAGATTTTAGTCAAGTAATCCAAACCACCTGTGGATCACTGCAGAGGGAAGGAGTTTTTTCCCCTTTTCTGGTTTTTAAAGCAGGATTTCCAGTACCTTTAGGATTGGAGCAGACTCCTGGGTGGGTGTCAGAGCAGCCCCAGAGCTGTGCTGGTGCTGGGGCTGCTCCCAGAGGCACCCCTGAGCAGCTGCAGCCCTGTGCTCATGCAGAGAGCAGCAATGCACAGACAGCACAGCTGCTGAGCTCCCTGGGCCTGGGGAATCCCCAGCCAGGAAAAGCAGTCAACTTCGAGTTCTTTGAGCTGTTAGAGCAACACATGGGTGCTAGATCAGCTTTGAGTATGGTGCCTCAGAATTTCCAGTACTAACACAAAATGTGCTACAGAGTTCAAATCACTTCACTGACTGTGTACAGATTGTCTAGAAATGACTTAAGATGATATAAAAAAAAGGATAAAATCAAATTCCTAATATAAATCAGTAGCATTTTAAGCGGGTACTTCTTGTGGATTCCTAATGACTTTTTTTTAAACACACAGGACTAAAACACTAAAGATAGGTCACTTGAAATGTCATCTGAACTCTGGCAGCTTGAACACGTGGTTTCTCAAATACTGGTTTCAGAAAAAACTGTCTTCTTTCAGAAACTGATGCAAAAATCTGTGAGAGAAAAGTACCAAAATAAATGTAAAAGCCTTCCACTGGCAAACAGGAAGATTTTAAACAAGAAGTTATGCTGTTCACTGAGGATCTGTTCAAATCAGATGTTGTTGAAGAGATTCAACCCAAATGAGGATGCTGTGAAGACAAGTTTAAATACATGTCCCAGATTCAAGTGGAACCTAAAATTAGTACAGAGTGTTTTGTCTCTTCTCGCTATATTGCTGTCCTATGTAATGAGATCATCTTGTTGTTAGAGCCAAATGCTCTCTTTCACTGCTGTTGCTATGAGAGGCTGACAGAAGCTGCCAAGACCTCTCGTGAGGCATTTTAAATGAAAATCTATATAAATTTTTAACTGTCTTTTTTATCACCATACAATGTCTTACAGAGTTAAGATTCTGATATGGCAATTATTTACCTTGCAAAACCAGTTAAGCTATGCCTGATTTCACAGCATATAGCTGATAAGTGGGTACATATAATGTTAGAAATATTTTGTTGAGTGGAAAACCTGAGATGGGAGTTGGTTGCTATGGGCTTTTGAGGCACTTATATAAAAATTAAAATTGGAATAGACTCAAAGGCCTCATTTGTCTCTCATTTTTACAAATGACAATCCAAATGAACACCCAAATGCCAAATTAGCAGTCCTAGAGTAAAATCTAGTGTGACAGGAGGCCAATTAGGCCACCTTAAAAGTTAATTTTTCACAGGAGTAGGAACTTCGGAAAAAGCCATTTTCAGCAAACTAAGTTGGTTGTAATAATGTGCTGTTTCAAAACCAAGTATCATTCATCCTAGCAGAAATATGCTGTAAATATATTACCAGAACACACAAAAAAAAGTTGTTGAGAATATACTGAGGAAATGGCATTTTAACCAGCTGACACTTCTCAATAGGCAGCTCTACAGTGAAATCTCAGGCACTGCTATTTCTTAGGTATGCACAGAGAGCAGATATATCCCCTCTGAACTGTGACCCAATCCCTACCAGCACAGCACTAAAGGAACACTACTGTTCCTTTAGTTTATCAGTCCAGTGTTTCCACAGCCAAGTTGCTCAGACAATGCAGAGTTCCAGCAGGATCTGCTGGTGCTGGCCAAGCTGCATCTGCCACTCTTTTCCAGTAAGGAAGCAGGATTCAAGGTAACTAGGTAGAAAGTATAGCAGGAAGCCTAGGAGATATCAAGGTGTAATGAAAAGGAACTGGATGATTTTGGGGTCAGATGATTGTTGACACACTGATCCTGCTCCCCATTTTTTGAGCTCTTTCTCAGTTCACTCAGTATTAAATTCAGAGGCCAGACAGATACATGCACCCAGAAGATTCACTGTGGAAATCTCAAGACAACTGTCCTTTTTCAGAGGAAAATTGTAGCAGTGCAAGGGGCAATCTCCAGGCGTCATCTCAGCTTTACACTTCTTTTGCTGATACATGAAAAAAATGAGAGGGGATAGGAGAAGACAGGAAGAAAACATTAAACAAATGACAGCCAGATGGATTAAAAGCTTTTTCACATAGTTTGCAACATTTCCTTAAAATCATTTCATTCCTTAGGTACATTTAGGTTAATCTTAGGAAAAAGGTTGATGTATATAAGTCAGTTAGAAGACAGGAAAGGGGTAAGAGTTGAAATTTATCACCCAAGATCAGAGATGATCACTATCACAGTTGCAACTAGAACTCAGGTTTGCACTATCTTGGTTTTGCAGTTGCATTTCTGGGACACACTGTGCCCAAATGAGCCTTTTTGACTTTACATTTACTATCACAATAGACTTTTTCAATTTAAAAGACCATCTGATTACCCTACAACATAAAGAGAAATAAGGATCACATTTGCTGAAATCAGAGGGACATCCATTGGTAGCAAGTGTTAGGAGAAGCAGGTTTAGTATTGGATTTTCTTCTCTTAAGGAGTCATTCCACAAAGTAACATAATCTTCTAAAGTTTGTGCCTGAGCATTATTTTTGATCTGTTAGAGATAAAGTAGACTAATTTAGAACCAAAGTTTGGACTAATTTAGAACCAAAGGAGATGGGGGGATGTGCTCTAGACTGCCTACTGAAATACAGTAGTACCTGGGTTCAACAGCTCATGAATAACTTAAGCAGTCATACTTGTGTAGTATGAGGCTTCATAAGATTTTAAACAAAGTTACTCCAAGATCTAGAGAAGACAGCTAAGGAAACACTGCTTCTGAATGGATTACATAACACTTTATAAACCTTTTTCTTAACTAGCACCTTTGCCAGATAGCACCTCATTGTACTTCTTTGACCTTAGAAGAAAAATGCAAAGAACCTGTCAGGCCTAACAGCACTCACATGAGGGGAACTTCCATCTTGCTGTATGTAAGCATCCTCTAAGAGGTATAAACCACAAACTTTTACTGCAATATAAAAAAGAGACTGTGCAGGACTTTGCAAAAACATTTCTGTAAAGTATGAATAGCTGCCTTGGGGAAACTCCCCCATATTAATAGAAATAGCTGTTATTGCCTACGCTGAGCAATGGCTCAGAGGGAATCTTTACAAATATTCTTGTAAATGATTCCATTTGAATGCAGGAGTTTTCAGGAAGACATCTCAATAAGCAGGGAAGTCAGAAAACAAGCTGATAAAACAAAAAGCAGCAGAGTTTCCCAGTACAAACATTGGCAGCAAGGACTGCCTTCCACCAACACAGGAGTTTCTGCCCCAGGGGTTACCAGCATTCTACCCTCTGCTCCATGAGATCAAATTGCCCCTTTCCTTGGGTTTGCTATTGAAGCAAGACCATTACTCAGTTTCGTGGACTGCACTGTGATTAGCAAAGACCTTAAGGATGTCTAAAAAATTTAGATGTAGGATAAAGAGTCAGGGAAAATGTTGACACCAATGTAAACATGGATTCTGACATTAACACATGGCATTTCTTAACTCTCATCAGAGCAGAGACAGCAACAGAAACCTTGTACCTCCTGAAGGCATTGACTATGATACCTTCTCTTGTATCCCTCTCCCCAGAGTCTTCAACTATAATGTATTTCCTTTTCCTATCAGTTGCTCCAAAATTAATTGTCCCAAATGACTGACAGTCAACCCATCTTTCACAATATGCCACCAAAGAACCAGGTGTAAGAATGATCACTTAAAAGTGAAGAATATTTAGACTTGCTGTCATTTATGCTTACAGAGAGTTATAGTTCTTGCCAAACTTTCTTCAGTGTTTCCTAGACTCACTTTTTCAACTTTCAAGAAATTTGACAAATGTTATCAACACCAACAAAGGAAGCAGCGTGAGAAAACCCAAAACAGCAGAGATTATGAAATATAATTTTTTTTAAAATTTCTGAGAGAGCCATTTACAAACAAAACTTAATGCTGAACTAGAACTGCATGTAATTAAATCTTCTAAGAGTAGAAGCTTTACACTTTTCAGGACTTCTCATATGCAATATGGGCTGCTTGGGGAAGAGAAATGCATCCAATTTGTTTTGACATTTCAGTTGCTGTTTACTGACGTAACTGGTTCAATCTTGTGCAGCAGAAAAAAAACCCTAATAAATGAGCAACATTCTGTTGCATGGATATCACAAAAAGAAAATGGGGACCTGTCACAAACTCTCCAGGTTTTTTTAATGCAGATGCTTTCCAAAGAAATAGCCTTTAAAGTCATTATGTAGTGTGCTGGGTGCCCAACCTGAGGTTAGGGACTTAATATGTTAAAAAAATAAATCGAGGAACTTGAATGTGACTCTCAGGATACATGATCCAGGTTGTAAAGTATAAATCTAGAATTTTCAAATTGTTTTGGGGGGAAAAAAGCTAGACTTAAAAAAGGATTACTTTTAAGAGCTCATGGTTCCAAATTGTTAATCTAAGTGTATATATATATATTTATGTATGTAAACATACTTAAATGTACCTCTATCCATTCAATCAGCAACCATGAGCAGGAAACTGGGATGGCAAACAACAAAGTTTTGGTTTTTGTTCTTTCTTCCTCTTTCTAGTTTTACTTAGACTGGAAGACCAGAAAACATATTTACAGCAGTGGAGAACAAAGTCCTACCTTTAATTATATCCAGAGACTTCTCTGTATAATGAATTGAAAACAAATTTCTAATTTTTCAATACTAACAAGGCTGAAGTCTTTCCATGCTGTGTGTTTGACTATACCAAATTTGGAGGGGGAAGAAAGGGAAGAAGTTGTTCATTTAACAGTTTAGATGTTCCTAAGAGCAAAATGTGTCAAAAGTAAATTGGTTTTCCAAAGCTCAAATTCTTTTCTTTGTGCATCCCTAGCACTTCTAGACTTTGGAGTAGGAGCATTACATTTTACAAAAAAAACCTTTCCATCAAGGATAGGCCTTTTTTGTTCCTGAGTACCTGGATTACCTCCAGTCTCCCACACCAAGCTTTTGCAAATGAAAAAATAGTCTCCACTTGTACTTGGAGACATTTTAGTAGTTAAAATTTCCTAGCGTCCCTTCATTCAGCAAGCTATGATGTCTTGTCATGTCAAGCCATGTATACTATTCAAACAAGAAAACTTTAACATGCTCCACATATTCACAACTTCTGCCTGCAACAGCTACAGGATATATGAATTAATTCCAGTTTAAGAAGAAGCAGATTAATCTGGATTTTTTTTTTTTCATTTCTTAATTTAATACCTCTTTCTATTTTCTTTGCTTGGAAAGCTGATGGCTGGGACTTGGTGTCTGTTCTTGGTAATACAGTGAATGCCTGAAGGGCTTCAATATGTCTAAAAAACATTCCTTTAAACTGAAAACAAGGGATTGCTTGAGGGAAGACAGGGGAACATAACCAAAGTATGAGGTTTCGGTCTGAAGGAATGAAATCCTGGGCATTCATATTTTCCCTTGTTTCCATATCCATCAATACTGGTGGATCTCACTTGCAAGGTTTGGATTTCATTCCACACTTGTCTACACAAGAACAACCACCTGCCGTGACTACTGTTCGGCCCAAGCTGGCTCCAAAGTGCTGCTGGTGAGTCATTCAAATTGTCTGCAGTAAAAGGATGTATCACACAAATAACAGCTAAGAAATGTAGGGAAGTCTCTATCCACTACAGATCTGGTGTGTGGAACAGAGATGGCCCTCCCCTTTCAGCTCATGTTGATAACAGAGATCGGAGCTTTCACAGCAGCAGCAAACGACACAGAACAGCCCTGCAGGGAAACTCTCCACCAACCTGCCTCTAGAACAGGGAATGAATATTGTATGTAAAATAATGATCATTTTAGTTCTAAGAACTAGCTCATAATGGGTTTGAATGCATCTAATTCATCCTTTGTAGATGCTCTCATTTACCAGGCACTGAATGCTTCCCTTAGCAAACTTGACTGCCCCTAATTTTACTCAATTATTTGGCAGCAAGTTTATACATATGACTTCTGAATGCATACAATCTTCCATTTTCTGTGCCTGAAAGTCAATGGCAGTTACACAAGAAGCAGAAACAAAGAAACCTATGACCATTTGGGCTGATGTCCGGCAAAAACTAAAAAATTTACCCGGTAAGTCCAAAGCCAAGCTTATTTTTCAGCAAGCTATCCAGAGTGGAGGTCAAGATTTGAACTGACGACAAATCTACATTGTTATGTGTTACTTTTAAACTGAATTATTTAATTACAATTTTGTACTCAGTATTTTAGTATAAATGCATTCAATTAATATTTTTCATACTGAAGTTCACCAAAACCAATGAATACAAAGCCAGAGATGGTAAAAACCAGTGTAGGTGAATGTGCTATGCATTATTTTAAATATTTCATATTCTATTAACAAATAGTTCCTACAGGGCAGTTTATATATGACTCAACAGACCTTTGGTGAGCCCACTGACCTCATCTGATACTATTTTTAACAATCTGAGATGTGTAAATTGCACAGGAAATTTTTGGGTTTGGTTTTTGTTTGGTTAGGTTTTTTTAAGATACTTTCTGGCTTGTTGCATTATTTCTTGGATACTACAATTAAGAGTTTACTAAACTTAAAATGAGTTTTACAGTATCATAGGAGGACAAATAATTAATCAAGCAAAACTACTACTTGAGGCCAACCAATTTTTGCTCAGCAAAGAGCTTGAGGCTGGCCTAGAGGTTTATCAGGGCGGAAGACTACCATATTTACAGAGCTACTCAAAAGCCTCACTTCTCTGCTGCTGCTTGAATGGAGAAAGCTGCCACAGAGGCATGCTAAGGAACAAAAACAAAGGTCTGTTTACACTCTGAGCCCAAATCAGAAAACAGCAGAAAAACAGGAAGGCACACTCAGAAGCTGGTACCCGTTTGGTGGTTTCCGTGCGCGGTTTCGCGCCCGTGAGGTCACAGGGCGATGCGGAAAGGCCGCACTGCTCACGGTACCGCGTGCTCACGGCACTGCCACCCCTAGCAGCTCTGCTCACACCACTGTGTGCTCACACACAGCCACCCGAGCAGCTCTGCTCATATCACTGTGTGCTCACACACAGCCACCCCGAGCAGCTCTGCTCATATCACTGTGTGCTCACACACAGCCACCCCGAGCAGCTCTGCTCCCACCGGGCACCCACACACAGCCACCCCGAGCAGCTCTGCTCATATCACTGTGTGCTCACACACAGCCACCCCGAGCAGCTCTGCTCACACCGGGCACCTGAACAGCCCCCAGCACACCAGCCATGGAAACTGGACCTCAGCCAGCTGGTGGAAACCCTGGGGTACAAGTGATGGAATGTAGGAAAGATGAAAGCTTCATAGAAATGTTCACAGACAGAAATGGAAAGTGGTGGAAATTAAAATAAATATATAGACTCCCTGACTCAAAAGCTAGAAGCGTGTTTTATGCTCTTCCTTAGCAGTGTAATTCATCCAGTGCTACTGCAAAAGACTCCTTTTTTAAAAAAAAGAATCACCAGATGCAATCCAAAATCAACAGTTCCTCCAGACGTTTAAATCTTTACACCTTAAAAAGGAAAAAAGTAAACTGGACAGGGAGAAGGGAGCTTGGGGGTGCTTGCTCCCCTCAACTTATCCACTTCTCAAATTACAGTGCTGAAAATTTGAGTTGCCTGGGGTACAATTTTGCTTTCATGTATTTGATTTTACAGTGAACAGCACAACAAAATCTCACTCACTTGGGGATTTCTAGAAGTAGGCGATAATAGATTCAGAACATATAATTAAAACAAGCATATAATTAAGACAAATATATTCCATTAAGCAAATCAATTTTTCCATTAGCTTCAGTAGAAACAGGTCTACTAGATGTAAATAGATTAAAGCTGACACCAGGGTACATGGGCTCACTTTTGACTTCCTGTTGCCATTTCACTTCAGCTGAGCTGTTGAGACATCCTCATTTTGTCTAAGAGTGACAGATCATGAATTTGCAGCTGAGCGCTTACAGATTACAAAGCTTCTACCAATAGGCTTAGCTATTGTCCATGCAAAGATGGATGTCAACAGCAGAGGGCCATACCCAAAGATCTGCTTGGACAGGGACTGGGAGACCATCTAGATAACAATTCATTTGGTTATCATTCTGCAGTGTCCCAGTTTAGAGAGGGGATGAAACACTTGACATTTTTATGCAGCCCGCACAGTATGTAACTATATACTGAAGAAGCAGAACTCTTACTCTAAAGGAAAATATTTAAACAGTCACATTCACACATCTTCCTTTTTCATGGCCCAGGGGGTTAAACCCACTGAATTCAAAGACATTATCCATAAAACTAAGGATTCAGAAGTCCTTTTCAAAGCCTTTTCAAAGTGCTTTAGATGAGCAATTTAGATAGAATTAGGCATCTAGCATGTCATGAAGTTTCCTGTCAAATATTGAGAACTATTTTCCTCAGATTAATCTTGGGGAAACTTTCTCTACCATCTCCATGAGCAGTAAAAATACAAGAGTGTTCTGATACACCAATAATCATGATGCAACAACACACAAGAAATGCAGACAGTCAAGGGACAATTTTGGCAAGGCAAGACAGGCAAATTTGCAGAGCCAACTTGTTTTTTCAGAGGGAAACAATAGCCAAGTGAGAGACTAAGCAGCAGGGGGGATAACAGATTGCACAGTTTGAAGAAAACCAGGTACCTTTAATATTTCCTTCTTGAAGGATGTCCGGTCTTCCTGGACTCCTCAGCCTTTCAGAACTGCCTCTCAAGGGGCTCTGTCAACCAGCCTCCCAAACAGGCCAAACTCTGCTGTCCAGAAATTCTGCTGATCCCTCTGCTTACTTCTCCAAGAACTGTCATTGTAATGACCAAGTCAGCATCCAGCCATCACATCATCCACCAGCTCTTCTCTGTTCACAAACAGGTCCAGCAGGGCACCTTCCCTGGCTGGCTCCCTCACCAGCTGTGTCAGGCACTTATCTTCCACATACTCCAAGAACCTCCTACACTGCTTCCTCTCTGCTGTATTGTGTTTCTAGCAGATATTTAGTAAGCTGAAGTGCCCCATGAGAACAAGGGCTAGGGATACAGAGCATATACATGAAAACTAGGAACAGCAGTGCATTTTTTTACTTGCAGTTACGTATGCCAAAAGGACATGTATTTGTCCACGTGTTAAGCCAGTCATTATAAGAAATTATTGAAGGTCTTCATCTTCTAAGTAGCTGCTGAAGCCTAGACCTTTCTTCTGTTATTTAGAACATCCACAGAACCTTTTTATGCATTTCCCCTTCAAACGCACTATCTATAAACTTATACAGGAGAAGTATCTCAGCATCAATTTTCTACCCAGATCCATACATGCAGACCAAACTATCTCTCTGATCCAGCCAGAGGAACTCTTTGAAACTGTGTGGGTTAAAACACACGCACATATTTATCCTGTGACACAGACTTCAATAGAAAAGCTTTAGCATCCTTGCCTAAGCCTGACTGACATTTTTATTACCCAAATCACTAGGAAGAATTATATTTTCCACTGTACTGCTTCTGCTGGATCTGGCATTTTAGGCAACATACCAATTATCCATCAGGAAGTGAAAAAGAAGGAGCACAGGTTATTTATGAATGTTGGGAATCCTGTCACGAGTACAAGCAGTGATTTTATGGATATCAGGGGACCACAAACCACCACAAAATATTCGAACATACCACATAACCCAACATATGTAACCCGTACATTAGTCAGACCCTGCAGTAAAGTGTTCGGTTCCAAAATGGTTTTCTTACTGCAAGTAAGTAACATAACATTTAAACATCCTACTGACTAATTTTCTTTCTAATTATTTCAGAATAGAGCATTCTAACTAAAATATGACCTTAGTAAGATAAAAAAAGAAAACTGTATTCAACATAGCACTGTCATTACAGTGATGCATCGAGGCCCTGGAAGAGTTGAGAGGCAACCTCTAGCATTTCTTCTCTTAATTTAAATTTCTGTCAGTGACATGAAGTGCCAACTTGCAAGACTTAGAGAAAGGGTAGCCCATATTCAGGCTTTCAGTACTTAGCAACACAAGAGAAAGTATATAGATTTCTGCAACTTTGGTCTCAATAAGTGACAGCTAAGGATACAAAACTCAGCTCAAAGAATTATAGCATACTTAAACGTCTTCATTAAATTTCTATCAGTTTTTAAAGTTACCACTGTGACTAAGTCATTGCATCATCTCAGTCTCAGCTCAAAGTCCTGAAACAGGACAACAATGCCCAGCCCATAGCTTTCCCCACTTTTCCTTTCAGCATGCCAATAAGTGCCATATGTATTTTCCCAGATGCAGCATCTTCTGCTCCTCACTGTGTCCCCTGCAATCAGCACATCCAGCTTCCATCACTGGCTGTCTCAACCCCTCTTTACAAATAATCCCTCCATGTCTTTCAAGGGTGGCAGGCAATACTAGGAGAATGACTTCTTACTCTCAAAAGCTCATTTTTCCTTCCATCTATCCTGGTCCTTCCTGCAAAGTCCCTCTACCTTTTACCCTCTCAAGATCTCTGTTCTTCAGTTCTCCTCTAATAAAAGCGTGAGGGACACCATGGCCAGGACCCTTGCTCAGCAAGGAGAGGCTGAGAAACCCAAACTTGCTCAATAAGGAGAAGAGTTGGTTTTGTGGAGCTCATCAGTGCCTGGACAGGCAAGGTTGCTGAGGGTCTGGAACATGATAGCTTACAGTCATATGTGCTGGAATGATGAGGCAATGAGTGAAAAAATGAAACAAGAGAAGTTCACATCAGATGTTAGGAGAAAATTTCCCCATGGGGAGAGTAGAGTGGGTTGGCCAAAGTGTCTGTGCAGTCTCTAGATAAAAGGTTTTTATAGTTTGTCTGGATAAAGCCCTGAGTAACTTGGTCTGACTTCCCAGCCATCCCTCCTCACCAAGTCAAAAGTGTACTGATCTGCGAAAACTGTAGCTGTACTTGCTTTACAAAACACAAACAGTGCAACAAATTTCTAACCTCTTTAACCCCAGGCCCTCAGAAGCAGCATAGTCATCAG
>NW_005054299.1:7095781-7125200 GCF_000277835.1 Geospiza fortis
AAAATTTATTATATTTTATTAGGTATTAACATCAGTCACGGATGAAGTAGATGGAGTTTAGACTTGCTTCTTCATTCCAAGTTTCCGACGGCTATCAAAAAGCAAAGCTGTCACTTGGTTGGACTTTGCAGGCCAATGTCTTGCAACAAAGTCTTTTCGGATTGCCAGAGCCATGTCATCAAAGACAGGCCACGTCCCTAAATCTTAGGCCAAGCCAGGTGCCCATGGTGATAAAACATTCTCCCAAAGGCAGCCTGACCTTGGCAGCTGCACAGGTGCAGTTATCAATCAAAGTTTACAAACGCAAAGCCAGCCCAGCGCCTTCCACACAGACAGACAGAACGGACACCCTGCTGTTTGGACAGGCAGGTGCCAGTCGCTTCACCTCCCAGAACCTGCTGCTGGGAAATACAGAGCTGGAATTCTGGAGTGACACAGGAACTGACGCACAAAAATAGGGGCCTGAGGTACTAGTTGCTAAAGGACTGGCAAGGTGACAGATTGCTCAGCTGGAGGAAGATCTAGAGGAGAGAAGCAGATCAGGTTGCAATTAGACTTTAAATGCTGTAGCTAGTGAGCGATGTCATCCATTAGGCATCTGTCATCCATTAAGCATCTGAATTTCTCCTTTAGAAGAAGAAATTGGATTCCTGAATATTATTCAAAAAATTATACAGAAACTTCAACATATGTTGTCTCTGTGGCCCAGGAAGAGGAAAAAAGTTCAAAGATCTAGCAGTTCTGTATTGACCTCATCTGTTTTAAGGCACGTTGTCCATGGCATAAAGTGGCCTAGGGGATTCCAAAGTTTGTATTTAAAGTGGGCAGTTAAATAGAGCAAAGACACAAAGAATAAACTATTCCATCTATTTTTTTGAGGCAGTTAACCAGGAGTAGTAACCTAGCAGTAGCATTTTCTTGCATACATGGAACTTTTCCTGAAGGAAACAGGGACACTTCCCAGTAGACATTTAAATGAAAAAGAAACAATGAGCTCACACATTGTAAGACACCCAGGAATCTGCACAGAAAGGAAAGTTTAGGAACACAGAGTGCATAAAAACTTCCCAAGCCATATTTACAAGACAAAACCATAGGCCATCAGGCTTCACTCATCCTAGCACTCCTAGGATTTCATGATTGATTATAATCCCCCTCCATGAAACTAGCAGAGCCATGGCAGACCACTGACACTAAAACCAAAAAAGAGCATCTAAAGCATTCAGAGGTGGTAAAAAATTGTTCCTAAAATTAATTGGAATAAAGAATAAGAGGAGTTTTCAGTCCTCTGGTGGTTTTAGAAAGCAAGACTTTTTTTGTTTTGGTGGAATGCTGAGACTACACAAATTGAGATGTCATTAAGAAAGCCAGAGAACAAACAACATTTTCCTTTTGCCCCATATAAAAAAAGGGACATTTCAAGCAAAAAAAAAAAAAAAAAAAGACGTTTTGATAAAGAGTTCTACAAACATTTCAAGAGTGATTAACAGAAAAAATACAAATCTGCCTTTTGATATCATCAAATCTGCTTTGGTTATTGGAAAACAGCCAAAACAAAATTTTTTTATAATCCTGAAGCATATCTTTAAAGTATTTTCTATCCTTGGACATATGTTTCAAGGCTTCAAAGTTAGTTTTAACAGTATTTTTAAGACACGTCCACATTTTTCCTTGCCAGTTTAAATTATTCAAATACAACCGCAAAGTTACCCTGGTCTCCTGTTTTACTGATAGATTTCACATGCCTCAGTTTTCCTCAGTGGATTTCCCAGGTTTGCAGGCAGAAAGTTTCAAAGAATGAGGAACAGGAGTTAACTCTCCTGGTTTCCTGTTGGGTCACTTAATGGAGGGGCCATCCTGTTGATGTTGCACGTGTACATTGTATAACTCCTTCGGGGACCCAGGGGAGGGGACATGTGCGTGTAGACACTCAGACATCCAAATGAGCTACCCCGTGTCATAATGCTGCCATAATGCATTTTTCCACAGGACTCCTGTCAGAAATTAACAACTAGCAGAAAATGTACATTATAATGTGCTCACCCAAATACTCACACTACACATATTACCAGGTTTTGCAGCCACTGGATTCAGAGGCAGTGAGAGCACCAGGATTAAAATCACAGAATTTACAGAGCAAATCTTCAATCATATGCAAATACTCCATTTAATAGCTCACCTGTCTATATAATGATCAAGTATACTAAAACAAAAAAATAATTTACAAACCAAAATCAGGACCTATATCGTTGTCACAAAGCTTTCATTGAAGATGGATCATCTCACTCTCACCACAAACAGATTTGCTGAGGTGACCAGTTCAGTGCAATACTTGTAAAATTTGTGCATGCTTAAAACCAGACAGGAACCTAGATGCTCTACCTATAGAGGTTAGTTTAAGTGCATCATACACTTAACAAATCCACTTTTTCGTTTGCCTATGGACTGAATTGCAAGAGGAGGCTAATCAAACATCTCTAAATCACATGGGTGCTGTGGAAAGTTATTAATTTATAGCAAGTGCTTTGAGCATGTACTGTAAAGCTGCTATTCAAGTTCTATGCATTCAGCAGGTCTAGTTTTGCTTAGAAATTCTTGAACTCTCGAGGAACCTGATCTGAGTTTCGACTGTAAGAAAACTTGAAACCAGTTGAGATTTGTGCAGCCTCAGGTTTCATTGAGTATTTAGCGTAACTGATAATAAGCCCTTCTCATACACATTCCATCTCCTAGGGTCTCTTGTTTTACTTTCCAAACTAAGCAGTATAAACATGTGGCACTGCTTTTGCAAGAGAAGTGTGCCCCTATCAAGTTACTCTAGATAGCCTAGAGATTCATGTGTTTCTTGCATTGTGAGCCCAGCTAGTCCAGACATTTTTGATACTAAAACTGTAGCTTCATCAGGAGCATACCGTTGTATGGCCACACTGTTGAGCAAAAAGCCCTACATAAATAAACAGACACCTTGCTGTCTGAAAGAGTGACAAAAGTGAAGTGAGTTCAGTTGAGCTATAAGTACAGGGCTTTTAATATCCTCATTTCATCTGTCTTCCATAAAGATCCCTTAAGAGCCTTGTGGAGTGTGGGGAACCTTTAAAAAGCTCACAGAACCAAACCTAGCATTGAGACCCAAAGGCAGCAGCAGATTCCCATTGAGTCACTGCTTTAGACTTTGTCACTCAGCTGACTCCCAGCTACATACCCACAGCATTACAGCTGCATTTCTGACTGCCCTGTTACAGCCAGGATGCACATTTTGTAGCCTGTCTGCCCCCATCTAAATCTAGCTCTGTTTAGAGGAGACATTCAGTTGGGTGCTCAGAGTATCTCAGTTAACACAAAAGCACAGAATGGCACCTTGTACCTTAACCACAACCATCTAAAACTCTCACAGAGAATAAACTAACACAAAGTGCAGCAAGGTTCATATGTTAATTACTGAAAAGTTCAGTCAGTTCAGTCAGACTTAGGGATAACTCTCTAAGTCATCCTTGTGCACCACAGCCTGGGGGGGTGTAAAAAATGTCAGAGGCAAAAATCATGCCTTTTTCTTTAGCAGTAATAACATCCAGCCCAATGTGAGAAAGTTTGGCATATCCAATATGCCAGTGAAGTCCAGAAAAAACAGTTTTTCCATATCCGTTTAGGTAATTTTGCCACTCTGCTTCTCAGGTTTGTCTCAGCAGGTCACAGACAGCATTTTATAAAACCTGTGTATGAGTGGCTTAACATCCCAATAAAATCTTAATATCAGATCATGTAATTTTGAAAAAATGTCAAGTACAAATACATGACAAGCTTTTCTTTCTGTAAACCAAATAACTTTGTTAGCATTTTCCTACCAGTTATAAATATCCAAGGTATGAAGCCAAAAATGATAGAATATTCTGCACCATAATTAAGAATGAGCAAACCTCCATAAAAAAATATATGTTCAATGAATCACACAGGTATCTTTGGCACCTCTGTTTCTCTACAGGGCACCCTTCCTCAAGCCATGCTTCCCTGACAAAGCCTTCTTCTGCTAGGGAAAGCCATCTTCCAGAGAGCCATAAGACCTCAAACTCACAGCACACCCTAAATCAAACCCTTCTCTCTTCCTACAAAGCCTAATTCCTACCATCATTTTTGTAGCAAGTAGTGCTGTATTTCTTCCTTTTTAAGGTCAGGTCTCCTTACAAGTCTGCATACAATAGCACCTTCCTGAAAACCTTACCACATGATAATGATTTCTTCTCCTCCTTATATGACCTTCCCCTGAGTGTTTTTATTCCCTACAGCTGTGCTCCTTCCTGCACCCTCCTGTCTGCTTTCTACCCCTGCTCTGCATTGTTTGCTTTTTTTGAACCCCATCCAATCAGAACAATTTTCTGTACACAGAATTTATGGCTTTTCCTCATTCCTTATTACTCTTCTCACCTCCAACGTTACCAAACTTCCCCGAACACATTAAAAAGTTCAGCTGGAAAAGTTAATAGAAGCAACCCCATTTGTACTTCTTCTAGAACAAAGTTGATGTAGAATGGTTGTTTCCATCTGCCATCAAATAGAGGGAAAACTCATCTGATCTGAAGCCACTGAACATAATGAGGAAATATTAAAAATTATTAACTAAGAAAAGCTGTGAACTGCTGTAGCTCAGCTATGGCTTTGCAGTGCATTAGCCTTTCCCACAGCACAGGCAGACACACCAAAATTCCAAGGGAGTGATAAACATAAAGAAAAATATTGGGTTTGAATTAGTCTTTTGCTTCTATTCCTCTACTTGGGGAATAGAAATTAGGGGCCTAACTTGAGACATCTGGAAGTTGCTTGATTCTCCACTAAGTTCAGTCATTCACCTCTGACAAAATCACAAATAAAATGTGTTGGTCACTTTAAAATCTTTATATTATAATGATCTGAGATGAGAAATGACTGGCATGGGTCCCTAACCCCACAGCCTCTCAAAAACTGAGGTCCCTAATAACCCCACCAGTTGTATTTGAGATGATTCATAGATTTTCCAATCATTAAGATAATTCAATCTGTTTGAGTAACACAATACTTAAAGTCTTACATGGTAGTTTATGCAGCACAATGGATCACAAACCACACAGTAATTTTACTATTTCTAGAACAAAAACTAGTGAAGTGACTAAAACTGAAGGAAAATAATGTGTAAGGCACACACACTTAGAATTGTCTTCAAACAGATTGTCCCTTGACAATGACTGAATCCCATCACAGGAGTTCCTGAAGGAGTATTTTTAAAAGTCATCTGACTCCAAATTATCATCTTTTCCTAATCTCAGATTTTAGTCTGCACACAGTCCCACTGGGGAAGGACAAATAGATGAAGTTTCTGCACTCCCCAGAGGGTACAATCTCGGTAGGGCAGCTGTGCTGCAGCAAGCGAGCTGCTCCAGTGTGTGTCACAGATTCCTTCTGCTCTCGGCAAGTCCTGCCACAGCAAAGGCAGCCAAGCAGGAGAAGAAGAATGTAGAGCTTTCAGCAGAGGGAGGTATTGACACAGCGTACAGCTCTGTGGGAGGGGATCTGAGACTGACTGCTTCAGTGCTTGGCTGCACTCAGAGGCGATAAATCCCTCCTCCAGCAGTTTGTTAGGGGTTCTTGTTTACTTTTTGTTGTTGTTGGGGGGCGGGGGTGTATTATTTTTGAAAAGGAATAGCCCTTAAACAGCTTTTTCTTCTTTTTGCGGAAGATGAGTTGCATTCTGTTGTTGATGGAAAAGAAAAAAAGAAAAAGGCATAAATGCGAGGGTGGGGGCAAAGGAAATACAGACATAAATTTAAAGACCGAAGCCTTTGGCCACCAAAAATAGCCACAACAGATAGTGTAACCAAAACCTGACTAGTGCCTACACTGTCAGTGCAGCGCACAGGGCAGAGTTACATAATATTTTCCACATTTATTTCAAGCAGGGCAGGCTGCCAGCTTGATAGATTTCTAGAAAGGGTGGGAGAGGGAGAGTGGTTTGATTCACAGACTGCAGTATTTACAGCTCACCCCACAGCCGCTGCCTTCCCCTCTTTGGGCGTTTGCCTTTACAGTTTGCCAGAGAGCAGTGTGAGCATAACCCTGATATAGAAAGCAAGTCACCCTTCAGACTGCCTGAAGCACCACAGCTGCACAAGTTAGCTGCAGTTTTAGGGTTTCCAGGGTGCTAACATGCAGCAGCTTGCTAAAGCTCAGTCGTTGTCAAAGTCCAGAAATGAACAGTAGGAAAAGCACCCTGACAAAAATAAAGAGGGAGGGAAGCTTCAGCTTCTGATCCTTCCCAACCCAAACTCCTACAGGCTTCGCAAAGAAAAGGTTACCAAAAAACTGTAGAAACAGAAATTAATCTACTATCAATTAAGTTTAGAACTGGGCATAAATCTACAAAATAGACATGAATTTTCTCAGAAGACAGGGCTGCTCTTTTCAAATGCCTGGATGAAACCAACTACTTCGTTTCCTACGAGAAATTTACTATTGAAAAATATTCAAGAACAGTCATACAAATGACTACATGAACAGTTCTGTGCTATGTGTGACAGGATAATCCATAAAACAAAGCACTGGCCTACGTATTTCCTGCATTTATTCTATATTTTCTCTCCATGTGGCAGGTTCTCCATTGGGACTTCTCAAATACCTCATTAAGATTTGACTGTTGCTGGCAAGCAATAACATTGCAGCTTCCCATCAACGATAGACAGGAAAAAATTACCAGAAAAATGACAAACAAAAAAGTCTGTTTGTTACATCCAGTTTGCATGAAGAGAAAAAGGAGGTGAAAGACAAGGAAGAAATAGAACACACTCTTACCACCGTAATAAGCCAGTATGCTGTCCATAAAACAGGCTACAGAAAAGAGAGGTTAGGACTGCCCTTCTCTCTCCCATCCATAATGTATGTACAGAACCATATATGACTCTGGAGCTTTATTTGAATAAGATGAAATGGGAAAATGAACTGAGCTAATTCTCACAAAGCTGAAAGGTACCTACACAGCATAAAAGTTGTTAATCCATTTATGAAGAATATTAGTAGTGGTATCATTAAATCAAATTCTTACTCCAAAGTTGCTCTGACCAGAGCTTTAAACTAAGAAGATGCCAGCAAAATGACAACATGGTATAATTTTAACCTGCAAAGAAGAGATATTCCCAGACTAGCATGGAGATAAAACAAAAGAACAGTTCATGAAATAATGCAATAATGTCAAGTTAGGTGTTATATTTCCTCTTACTGGTAACATTGTGTGCTTTTGAGACTAATGCCTTTGAGCATAAAATCATCCTCCAAAACAAACTCTGCTTTTAATCTCTGTCTCACCAATAGTTTACAACTGAAGCTTGCTGGTTTTGGTTATAGTGACCTCCCCCAAAATTTTAGGGGATAGTACATCTTTAAGATTAATTTTGTTTCTTATGACTGTGCTTAAAAGGAATTCCTCCATTTCTTTTCTATCTTGGATGACATTTTATCATTTCCACATTTTTTCCAGCCCAAACTTGCCGCACACTGGCAAATTCTATAAATTTACCCAGAGAGAACTCAGTATCCTGTTTTCCCCCCCTGAAAAGAAGCCTCATTAGAAGAAATGAAAAAAATTAGTGTTGAACTTACAGGATGAGTTGTGAGCTGATGAAAAAAAAGGCATTCTAGTATTTGGAAAAGGGTAACTTATTCACAAACTGATAAAAGAGAATAAATCATCTCTAGCACAATAAGCCATGAGATTATGTCACATTATCCAACTGTAACAGTTTTTTTCCACAATGCTATATTGCCATTCATTGAGTTTTCTGAATATTTAAAGATTAAATGACGAAGAATGGCAAGAAGGAAAAATAGAAGTGGAGCCAGAAGTTTGCTTGGGGTGAAAACACAAAACCAGAAAAAATGGAGAAATGGAAATTGAGATGTTTGAGGAGTGCTGAGTCAGACTCTGGAGAACAGGGAGTGACTAGGACAATAGGCTGGGACACAAAGATGCTGGTTCAGTTCCAGACTCAGCCACAAACTCTACAGCAAGCTGTATGATTTACTTGGAGCCTCAGCAAACTAGTGGTAAAGAGGACAAAAGGGGACAAAATCTTCTGTCTCAGGGAAAGCCTAGTAGTGACTACAAGGCATGAAGTCCCTTGGTTGTACGATCATCATGCTCTGAAGTATGCCAGGAACATCCCTGTTGGGCTCCAGGCTGCAGTGTCTGACAGCCCCACACCAAAGTCAGTCAGCTCTCCTGAGCACCACTGCTGCCACCCAGCATGAAATTATTGTCAGGTGGGAACATGCCCTGAAATTCCAATGCAAAGTTTGGGGTCACCATATTGGACCTTCCTAAATACTCACAGTAAGGTTTGCCAAAACTCAGGTTTTGTACTTCTGCTGTAAAGCCACATTAAATCATTGTTCACTTTCTGGAACTTTTGGGACCTAATATATCTGCTCTGTGATATACTCTGCTATGTAGAAGTAAAGCCACACACTCAAATGATTGGCTCAATCATCCAGTAAAAGGAGTTTAAAAGTAGAATATACACAGTAGTATTTCTCCAAGGGAGAAGAATTATCAGCCTGTTTCCCAAGACATTAGTAAATAGGTTGCACACTGTAAATGCATATTTTCTTTTGCTTTTGGCTATAACTGAACAAAAATTATATAATGTTTGATTTGCCTCCTGCTATTTCAGTCCTTGGAGTCCATACTGTGTGCTATTTGGGAAGAGAAATTCAAAATCTCTTTCTAGACAGGAGGACACAGGAGAGCACCGCAGTTCCCAGGGGAGGGCATGGCCTTTCACCACATCCTGAGAGCATCCTCGGGCAGGACCAGCTTTCCTCACCTATCCCACACTCCCACCTGGCCCTCCTCAGGAGGGAGGTGTAAGGAGAGCCATGCTGATGTCACTAAACATGGGCAACCAGGAGCAGCTGAGCTGGAGCCCCTGGGCTTCACCACGAGCCCTGTCCCTGACACAGCCACAGCGCTGGGACATTGGGCACAGTGCTGGATTCTGATATAGCTAGATAACATAATCCATATTTACTACAATTATTAATCTAGGGCTTTCTATTTCAGCTATTGAAATATTCTGTTAGCTCAGAAAGCAGTTACAAGCTTTAATTACATTCTAAACTTGAGGAAACTACTTCAAAGTATGCAGGCAGCTTCTTTCTTTTAATTGAAAATAAACTTGGGTTTTTCCGGTGGTGTGGGAAAACTCTTTTGAAGGTAGTCCTCTCTATGGAGTCTGTTTTTCAATTATATATTTCTTTTAATTACAAGGTAATATTACTAAATTAAGGATTATTTTGACATAGTGCTATAAATGTGTAGAGCAATTCAAAATCTATAAATCAGAGCAGCCTCAAAAGCACTTTATTGACACAGTATAGCAAAGCAGCAAGGGCTCTGAGTTTCCACTGGAACTATTATGTCATGGGAGTTCTCCTCACCTTGGAGAAAATGAAGGATAGTCACTTAAATACACTGCTAAGGGATTAAATATTGCTGTAGGAGATAATTTCAACTTGGTCTGCCAATAGCAAGTCTACAAAGCAATATGATAAGTTGTAACTCGGGAGGCAAGAGGGTTTTTTAGAGAGTTGGGGCAGTTTTGCCTTAGACATGACCAAGATGTCAGTGGCTTTGTCATTCCATGCTTATCAGATGGCTGCTAGCATGACTCCACCACTACCTAGAGGGATGAGGAGAAGTTCTCTGCAGTACAGTCAACCACAATATAAAACTACTCAAAACTAGAATGCTTAATGTCATTAGTGCACAACCACAACGAACTCACCAAGTAGTATCTGACCAAGATCACTTTAGCGTGGTGTTCACCAGGAAGACAAGTCCTATTTATCAACACTGACACCATACAACTGTAATTTCCACCTGAATTCTGCCCAAGAAGAAAGAAAAGAATATTTTTTCTGAAACCAGCGATGTTATATGAAGACACACAACTAATAAACAAGTTACTCTTGCAGCATTATCATAAACACAAGCTGTATGCACTGTAAAAGTGCAGAAAACTGCCTTTGGCAAGGGGCCTCTCTGGTCTAAGCAAATGTGCTTTCACACCTACATCTCTGCTGAGCATTAAGGGGTAACGTGAGAATGTTGGTTCCTAGAGAAATGTGACATTTGTATGCCTCAGGAGTTGAGGTTTGGTGTAAACTGGTTCTCCTTACAGATGGTCACACCACACTGTCACAGCAGCCCAGGACAGGGCAAGGACTGGCCTTCATGTGGTTTCACTGTGTTACTGGATTAGCAGGAATTACAGAGCTCTTCACTGTCCAGTGCCTCTTATGAACAGGCACTGGGCCTTTTTCCTTCTGGGCCTAAAGGAACAGATCTTCTCCCAAAGGCTGTGCTAGCCCTGGCATCACCTCACAGAGGAGTCAGGACACCCTTGGAAACAACATGGAAAAGGTCTCATGTTATAAGTAGATATTCAACACATACAGAACATTTCAAAAAAAAGGATATAGCAACCACAAAATACAAATCCACACTCTCCTTAATCAAGCACACTCTACTCTCAATCTAGCTTAAAATGTTACATGTTTTCTGTAATTAGGGTTCTCTGTAGGGAATGGACCAATATTCCAAAAGACAACCAAAAGAGAAAAATGCAGTACAGAAAACAACTGACAATGGCATAGATATATGACTAAATTAAGTTATAAATCTCACTTCAGCTTTGCACCCACCAAGCATAACTCAGATACACTCATTTCTCCTGGCACAAGATGAAGGTTTTCATGAATTAGAAGTATATCATAATATTTTTTCACCTATCATCAATTTTCATTTTCTCTTTGGCAGTGGCAAAATTTCACCTGGGAAAAACACTTTAAAATCTAATTGTATATACACCTTATACACTTTGGCATACCATCCATCTCCATATTAATCTTAGAAGATTGTCTTTATTTACTTACTATTTTTTTTTTTTGCAGTCTGCAAACAATGTGTAGATATAAATTCTTCTGGTACATCAGGAAATGGAAAAGAAAAGAAAGAACTTTCAATGAAAATAAAAACTCTCAACTGATATTCTAATTATAATAAGGCCTGCATCAGGGTATTTGGGGTTTAAATCAGATCTGAGTCCAAAACAGGAGATTCTGCAGAAATGTGGCCAGATGCTTTTTGTGTCAGAAAAACCAAACCTTTTTACTCCAGTGTGTCAGTAAACCAGAAAATTGCACGGTTTTTTTCAATCAGTTGTTCACTTACACAAGTGAAAATTAAAAGGTACATACAACCACACAGATTTAGGGACTACAAATGAAAAACAGATATTAGATTCTCCTATCACATACAGCTTGCAAATCTTCTCAGCCTAACCAGGAAAAGAGCTTTGTAACCAACCAATGTAACCACTAAAACTGAAAGCAGATTGAAACCCACAACATCCAGGGGAAGTTACAGCCAGCATTAGAAGACATCAGAAGAAAACAGTGAAGAAAAGGTCCCCTTCCCTGCAACTACAGTCTAGATTATGCAGCTGGAGGCTTCTGACTGTGCAGTTCACCCACAGGTTCAGTGGGCAGCAATGGCGATAGGGCAGCAACCAGTCCTGGGTACCATTCTGAAATAAATGAAAGTACAGATCCCATCTAGATCCTTATTCCATTTCTTGTTCTGCAAAATTGAAATACAACCTTGTAGGCCACTTTTGTGGTTGCCCCATTTAGAGGTTGTCATATTTCTTGGGAACATAAAAGCACACTTTTATTTTTCGTGAGGAAGAGGAAAAAAAATGAAACCAAGAAAAGAAAGATGAAACCTGCCCACATACTTCAGAATACTGAAAAAAAAAATAATTCAAAACCCAGAAGTAGGTAAGCAGGACAGTTCTGGTCAAAACTCTTATCTAAAATGAAGTTTTCACCACCTAAACAGCCTAAACAACCTCTGATAGGTTTCAGTGGCACATGAGCCTTTTCCAGACCAATTCATCTATAGAAAGCTGTCACAAAAGGCTTCCACTGGATCTACATGTGCAAAATGAGCTCTGTGATCTTCTGCCTTGGGGACACAATGAAGAGAGCACTACACCAGAGCTCCATGTATCCTGAGGTCAAACTATAACATCACCCATATTAGAACTGTTCATTCCAATTTGTCAAAGGTTTACATTTTATAGATGAAGAACCCAAAGCAAAACTGGACCTTTAGGTACTATCCTTTCATTTGTGAAATGAAATTAGTCCCATTCCTAAATGTAAACACATTCCCAGGGTGATGCATTCACTCCAGGGAGCATCTGGAGTGATGTAAAATGAGCAGTAAAATAGCACACTAGGCACATCTACAGTCCCTGAGATAGCATTGCTCGCACCTTCTCTTTTTCCACAATGAATTATAGAAACATCTATCCTTCTTCTGGTCTCTTGTAGTACAAAACATGTTATCTGTTTTCTGATCATGGAGGTGGTGATTTTCTAAATTGTGCAGAGAAGCACCACAGCTCAGCAAAGTATTTAAAATCCCAACACTTGTAATTATTGTAGGTAGTAGGGAGTGAGATCCTGCAGAAGGCACAGCTGCTGAATGCAAGCAGAAAGAAAAGGATTAAACACAAAACTGCCAGAGAATCATCAGTGCCTGCACCAGAATATCTGAGAACTCTTTCTTGGCTCAGTGACATACACCTCTAAGGAAGTGGCCAGTCATTATGGAAGATCTGAAGTAAATAAAAGTACTTTAGGTTTGCATGCACAGAGTTCAAAGACACCAAGGAAGCCCTGACAGAGGCTCACTGTGCAGCACGCGTGCCACAGAGAGCAAACCTCAGGTGCTGCTGGAACACGCTGTGCTCCTCAGCCTCTCACCACCTGCTGCTATTGGCTGACTCTAGATATCAAATGGAAATATCACACCACAGCTCGCCCAAAACTGCACCCAATCTTTCACAGCAGCACACATTTATGACTTGCACTTTGCGTCATTTATACCCCCTAATAACAAGGGCCTGCAAATCTGCCTGCATTTGCAAAAGAACCAAACCAGCTAATCTAGAGATGCATCCTTTCTTGGGGCTCTTTAAAAAAAACCCAAAACAATACCAAAATAAAAATTTTCTTAAGCGCTTGATTTCACAGTCATCCTAATGTTCTTTTGAGAGACATTTTGTCCATAAAATTCTGCTTTGTTTTGGCAATATTTGCTAAAATACTTGACAAATAAAACAGAATTCTGTAATTTCATTCCATGTCTAGACAACTTAAGGCATTATGTTCCACAGGTTTTTCTGTACATTTAATTTCATGAAATTTTCCCTTTTTGCTCCCAATAGACATCTGTTTGAAATTTTCTTTCAACTGAGAGGATCAGGAGTCCTTCTTTTCTGGGACAAATTGCACTTCACAACTGTAATTTACAAATTAAAAATGCAATGTGTAAAACCTGGTTTTATAGAAAAAAAAACTGAAACAACTTGATACCTGCTACACACACCTACTAGAGAGGGAACGTGTGCTTTACTTTCTACACTGATAGGATTTCTGCTCACTGTGGCAGGGACTGGGACCTGGATCTTGTTTATCCCTAGTGGTGTGCAATATTAATTAAGAGGAAGTTGCCCGATTAATAAAGTGGCAGAGGAAGCATACAGAAATCACCTCCAAAAATAGTTTCAGGGCCACTTTTACACAGAATTTCACAGGGAGGATGCTTGAGAAGTGGAGTCATGTGCTAACACTGTGTCCACACATTAGATTTTCACAGTTATGTGGGAAGCTACTACTGAAAATTTTACATTTGCTGTCAGAACTACTGAGATCTTCATTCCTATAAATCCACCCACAATAACAAAAACTGATTACCTAAAATGCACTCCTAAATTCCTTTTGGTGCCCACACTTTCAGAGGAGAAAAAGGCAAATACCTGATGATGGGGAGGAGATTTAAAGCTGAATCAATTTTTCCCAAAAAGCTCAGGTCTGTCATTCACTTGCTAACAAGCTTTTGCACAGCATCCTTCCACATGCTCTGCACACATCAAAGAAATAAGAATCATTCAGTATTATAAATGTTTCTAGTTCTGGAAGATAAAATATCAAAGCTGTACAGAACTAATTACTATCATGGATTCAACTACTGACAAACATTATTTCTGATGAAAAGCAATATACATTTCGAGATGTTAAATATTTCTCTTATAACAGTTTTACATACAAGACAGTATTTTGAGTACGATTCATTTACTGCAATATTTTGCATATTTCACAGTTCACATTAGCAATTACTTCAATCTCCCTTTTTACTGGACAAATATGCCATCTTTCCTTATCCTTTAGTTTTGGAAGGAAACAGCCTAATTTCCAAGGCCCAGGTGTTCCTCTAGGCCCTGGGATTCAATAAAGCAGTTGGATTCAGAAAATATGGCTGATGGCAAAGGCCATCCTAAGTTTGCTACGTTAGAAAGACACCATTGTGAGCAGTGTGCAGGCTGGGCATTAAAAATTAAAATATGTAAATAAGTGTAAAGTATGGTACCATATCACTGGGTGACAGAGGCAGGGTGAGGCACTGACTCCCAAACATTCTGGATAGAAGCTATTTCCAGTACTAGCAGGAACTGCAGACAGTGAACTTGCTGGCTGGTGGAGCACCAGGGAGGCTTGTGCATGTTTTGTCCCAGAGCACCAGCAAATCCCAGGCCACCACCCACCACCTTTTGGAGAGTTTTGAATGATCAGTTGCCAGAGTCATGACTCAGCTTTGTCACAGAATCACAGAATGACTGAGGTTGGAGAAGACCTTCAAGGTCATCCAATTGTCCTGACATTGTTTCCCATTCCTCTGCAGGGAGCTGTGCAAGACTCAAGAGTGGGGGCAGAGTTTTGGCTTTGCAGCAGTTCAGAGAAAGCCAGTCCTGTGGTGATGCACCCACACCCAATCTTTCCCAAACTTGGATAAGCCTTTCCCTTCCTCTCTCTGTGCAAAAATGGAAAACCAAGCAGGTTCCTTGCACCTTTGGCACCCTGTTTAGGGACCTCCACTGGACTAAGCAGGCCCAGCAGAGAGAAACAAAGATGATTAAGGGACTGGAGCATCTCTCTGAGGAGGAAAGGCTGAGGGAGCTGGGCCTGTTCAGCCTCGAGGAGACGGGACTGAGAGGGAACATCACCGATGTCTGTCAGTGTGTGCAGGGAGGGGTCAGAGGATGAGCCAGGCTGTCAGTGCTGCTGAGCAAAAGGACGAGAGGCAATGGGCAGAAAGCAGAAGCCAGGCTCTGTCAGTGCTGCTGAGCAAAAGGACAAGAGGCAATGGGCAGAAACTGCTGCACAGGAAGTTCCGCCTGAACATGACAAAGAACTTCTTTACTGTGCAGGTGACCGAGCACTGGAACAGATTGTGCAGAGGGGCTGTGGAGTCTCCCTCACTGGAAATATTCAAGGGTCCTGTGCCATCCATCTGGGATGACCCTGCTTGAGCAGGGAGGTTGGACCAGATGGCCAACTGTGGCCCCTTCCAACCTGACCCATCTTGTGATCCTGTGACTCCATGGCTGATGATCACACTCATCAAATGCCTTTGTATTGTGTTTTGTGGAGTGAGCCATTCATTCACAGTACAGACTAGAGCTATAAATACACAATGCCATAAAAGGCTTGTGTGTAGGCCTTTCTCCTGGAAAGAAAATATGTTTTGAAGATGGTTTGGCTGATAAGAGTTCAGCAACTTTGTCTGCAGCTCTAAGCAAAAAGGAACAAAAAGCTGATAAATTTTTAAAAATCTTTTTTACCTAAGACATAAAAATGTATAAAAACCAGCAGTCTGAATCTATCTAGAAGATTTGAAAGATAAGGCTGTGCTCTGCCATAGGCCACATTTTGCAGCATTTTATAGTTTGCTTCTAGGCTTTCTGAAAGCTCTGTGGATCAGGAGGATGCATTATATATCCCCATCTAACAGCTTCGTGTAACCACCTTCACATATAGCTTTGCAACAATTTGGTAAGAAAACTGAAGGAAAACATAATGGTGTAGAGGACCAAAGGTTTAATATTTTGATACTATATCATCCTCCTTGTCAATCCATTCTTTAATTCACCTTCATGCTTTGAAACTGAACTTGGAGGATTCCTATAAGTCTGCATAGTGCTGACTATCTCCAGTGAAATGTTTGGAGTTGAGATGGGCATGACTTGAGGTGTTCAGTAATTAACATGATCCAATTTCTCCGCCTCCCTACCATGCAGATCCATATTTAGAATAAAGGTCACTAACTACAGGGATTTGTTTCTGGTATGTACCACTTTTTTCATCTTTTTAAGCACTTTTTTTGTCTTCTTTCATGCAATCTGCCAGTAATTCACTAGGAAATCTCAGTAATGTACAACTTTTGTTCTCTCCCCGGAACTAAAAAGGTGCGTGTGTTTGTCCTGCCTGGAGGTCTGGGAGGACATCTCCCATCCTGTATGTGCTGATAGCAAGCAGTTTGTTGGGCTTTAAGGTAGAAGCAGCCTGTCTGCCCTGAGACTGGAAGTGAACTGCCACAGGAAACAATCTCTCTGTGGATGTCTGGCCAGGAGCTTTGGAGTGACCTTCAGGAAAAGTCCATCTCTCCCTCCACAAAGTCAAAGTCACAGTATGAGGGGTCAAACTGTAAGCACTGTTGTCACCCCAGAGCTTCAGACAGTCTTTCAGCTGCTAGGCTCTGGCCATTGTAGAGAATCTGCAGACAGGCTCACAGACACCCAGCTGCCTTGCTGGCATCGCTTGCCAAGCGGTGGATAAAGTAATTCTTCTGCAGTGTGGCTGAAACACTAACTTATGGGGGATTTGTCTTTCTTTCCCTTTCTCTCTTGCTGCAGCAAAGTTGCCAAATGCTCAGGATTTATATGCGAATAGTCCTGGTTGTTCTCTGGTTGCAGAGGAGAACCAGAGGGAGCAAAGGCTGCATAACTGGAGCTCATTGCCCCTTTTATCAAACACAGTTCAGGCATGCTGATGATTAGATACACATCAGAATTTCGAACTGTGGTTTATATAGCTGCTAAAACTCACTAAAACAGCACACACAAATTTCCTTCTCTTCTCTCAAATCAAGAGCCCCTGACAAGAATCAGTGCTAATCCCAGCTTGCGAGCTGGTTTTTATCCGTCCCAGAGACAGTTTACACTGCAGCCCGGCTCTGGGCGAGCCTCAGAGGCTCTTATGTAATGTATCTCTTTCACAGCACGGCCTGCATTCCGCTTAGGCTTGCAGTGTGCAGTGGAAGCCCTGCCAGACTGGGACCCCTAGGAGGAACTGAATCAAAAAAATATAGAATATGGCTTTTCTCTAGAAAAACCACATGCTAGGCAGGGAGACTTCTGGCATTAGGAGACAAAAGATGATGCATTCCATATTTTCATACACACCTCTGTGATAACACTACAGTATCTACTTCTTAGAATAGAAAATATTTCTCTCTTATTTCCTATGGACCCAGTAACTGCTGAGGACCCTCCAATACAGCTATTCCACCTTTTATCACAATGCAAAATGCAGTCTAGAATCAGAGTGCAGATATAAAAGCTCCTAGCATTTAGAAAGATGTATTTCTGTAGGTTTGCTCAGAGCTATCACCACAGTGAATTACCCTCTGGACTAAGTATAAACAAGTCCAAGTGTACATGAAAATCCATTTGTTTTTTGCTGTGCTCCACCAGCATCACTGTCTTGTTCCAGTAGAGACAGAACACACTCATCACCCAAAGGTGACTCCTGCATATTATTTTCTTTGTATTTTTGTACAGACTTGGAGAAGAAATTCTTAGAGCAGCAGATCTCTCAGGATGATTGTTACAGCCCATGCAAAGGTAGCAACTGCATGTTGCTAAATTGGGAGTAGCTATATTCACTTGTACCAGCAGCACAGATGGGGGCAGGGAATGGGGAGACTCTCCAGAGCAGCTGAGTTTGGACTTAGCAGTGAATACAGAGCCTGCAGTGCTGACTCACTTTTTCCATTTTTAAAATAAAAACATAAGCGAAGATATTTTTAAGTAGTTACAGTGCTTTTCTGCTGCAAGCAAAGCCTTTCCATAAGTTTTAACTATCCTCACCCCCTCAACAGTAACATACTTTAGTAATCACTCTTATTTAATAAAATCCTTTTAGCCATAAAGCCCAAGACAGTTTTAAATGGAGCAGTCCTTAGTCCATAACTTATTGGTTTCTCAGGGAAAACTATTGTCCAGAGAAAACGTGGGAGCGAGGATCCCTTGGCTCTCCCCCTCATGGCTCTGCTGACATGTTGTATTATGGAAAAATGAAACAGTCCTGCTTGCGAAACTCCGGCCTGAGCTCTACAAGCACATTTCTGTGCTCGCTGAAGTTGACAAAAGCTCAGAATTTCAGCCACAGAGAGCAAGATTCTTCAAACACAGCAGGTTTACTTATGCTATGAATCTCACTTTCTAGCATCATAAGAGCAGCAGCTGCAAAAATCTTTAGTCAAATCACGTTTTAAACTCACTCCAGGAGATTGAAAAAAGTGCTGTGACACTTCCAGAAGAAGGACAAGCATATGACAGGATAAGACCACCAGACTTGGGCTGTTGAGTTGTGGAGTGCTCTCCAGGTAACTAAAAGAATTTCAATGGCAGTTCCCAGAAGCTCACAGGTCAAGGCCTCAGGAGCAAACCAGCAGATTAAGCGGCAATGAACCTCAACTGTGAGGTACAGTCTTGGACAAAGTGGAACCTAGGGAGCCCAAGAGAGGTTGAGTGGCATCTTTTTTGACCTTTGGGCCATAAAGCAATTTTTCATATGCTACACCACTCACAAGTGGTGCCCAACCAGGCAGCTAAAGAAGGGTCAGGTTTTTGAAAGCGTTCAGTACCCAAAAGCTTACAGCCAGACACTCAAGGCTCTGTCTTTTGTAAAAAGTACACTAAAAGATTTTGAAAGCTTGTCACACATCCTAGGAATAAAGTGGGAATAAAAGCCTTTTAAAATGTGCCTTTTATAGAGGTGGCTAGAGGTTCAGAATTAGCAGTTTCCCTTGAATTAACTGCAAGTACAAAGCAACAAAATTAAAAAGATTTTTTTTTAAGTCCTATTTAAAGTTAATTTAGGAAGTCCCCACTTGGAAATCCCCACGGGTTTATCTTTTATCAAAACAATTTTGGTAAAAGTTATCTTCTGTGTACTTTTTAAATTAATATCAAGAAGGCTCATATATTAGAACAAGGATTCCTCCTGCAGTCTTAAAATGACCAGCACTATCCAGCTAATTTTGAGATTTCTCTTGCTCTCTCTTTCCCCTTCTTCAGTTGTGCGTCTGTCTGTGTATTTTTCAGTATCATATTTTTTGGTAATTTGAGAAACTCTCGGCTATTGTTTTAAACAACATCCATTTCACCAAGGGGAAGTCTATTTTTCCTATTCCTATTCCCCTCCAATTGTGCATTCCTCTGCACAAACAGGTCCTGGAGTTTGTTGCATGGCAGAGTCTGTCTCTCTAGTTCCCCCAAAGTTCCCACAAGAATCTTGCATTCCTGTCTCCCATCCTGTCCTCTGTGGTTGCCATGTACTGTTTAACAGTTGCCACATTCCACCAAAAAGTGGAAGAATTGCTCAAAACTGTTAGCAAGTGACTGTAGTTTGCTCAATATCTCCAGACTTTCCTTCCCATGTGACTTGTTTAAAAATGTATTAGATGTAGTTTTGTGGTCCTTAGAATGATTAAGTTGTAGAAAACATAGACTTTCTGAAGTTCTCTCACCCATTATATGGCTAACAGCTCAAGTCTCCCCTGGCAGTAATCTGGCAGAAATTCAGGAAATAAATATACAAAAAAAAAAAAAAAAAAAAAAAAAAAAAAAAAAAAAATACAAAAAAGAAAAAAAAATCCGGATTTGAGATTAGCTTCTGTCAGGAGAAAAACAAAATTGCTAAAACAAAGTTGGAGCGCATAAATTCAGACTATCAGACTTACAACAACTGAATTTTCCCAAAGGATTTGGCTCTGACCCAGCAATCTATATTTCCACTTCTGAAGTAAACACAAAACAACTAGGACTAGTTTCCAGAAAACAGTGCATCCCCTCTACAAAACTCCCTTCTCCTGCACAGCTCTAGGACCATCCCACCTAGCCCAAGGTGAGACCAGCAAGATGCTCCTCCCTGCAGTCTGTATGCCAGAGAGCCCAAGAATGACACTGATGGCTGCATCCTCAGCTGCCAGGGCTGTTCCACTGGCTTGGGAGGAGCTGTGCCAAACTCATTGAGGATCTGGGCCCAAGCATGCACAGGAAAAGAAGGTGTAATGGGCAGAGCAGACAGAAACCACTGCATTTCTGGCACAGCAGTAGATGGGTGCCCTGCATATGGGAGGGAGGAAGGGAGAGGTGTCCCCTCCATCTCTCTGCTTTTATAAAACTGCCCTAGACACTCTGAGTTATGTCTTCACAGTGTTTGCAGAAATCTCAGACCTTTGTCTGCTGCAGAAGTGAGGATCCAAATGATTTTTTTTCCTCTATCTGTACTCATCCATCAACAGGAACTGCATAGCAGACACAGGTGCCTTACTTGGGGTCAAAGCCAGTATCTTTTCTTTTTTTTTTTTCCAAACATACACACAGACTCACTGTATCTTTTGATAGCAGAGATGCTGACATCATCTCCTACACAGCTGTATTTCCCCATCTTTGAAGACACCACAGAGGTACAAAACAAATGTACTATGTGAACCACTGCTAAGGACAGGGGTGAGGGTTCAGAAATACTGAAACTGCTAAACAGCTTTTAGATCTTAAACTTTTTCATTCACAATAGTCACTCTTTGGAGAATTTGCTTAGCATATAGATTTTCATTTTTTATTCATTTTAGAACCCACATTTTCATTTTACACGCTGAAAATTACAATTAATGGTACTGCTGTGGATCTCTGATGAGTCCTTTCAGAATAAAATGAATTTGTGAGACAAATTAACTGAGCCTCTGTTTTATGACTAATTGCACAAAAATCACTTTAACTGCACAGCACTACACCTCTGTATGTGAAGAAACAGCAAGAGTAATACATGTATTTCATGAGGATGGATATATTTTAAGAAATTAGTCCCTATTGTGTGATTCCATTTCTTTGAACTGTATTTATAAAATCCTTTTTCTTGTATGTGTTTTCTAGGAAAAAAATCCTACCTTCTTCCTTCTCATAAAAGTGCCTCCTCAAAAGAAATATGGGTAATTTCCCATGCTGAGATCCATGAAGCAGCAAAGACGCAAGAGTTATTAATACATTAGAAGCCACAAAAGCTCCTGAGAATGGTCACATAGGAATTAGGGCTTGTCCCTCCCAAAAAAATGGCAAGATCAATAGTTCAGCTGAAGTTTTCATTTTCACCAACGCAGAAGGAGCTGGAAGCAATTGTGCAGCAGGAAAACTATGAGACATAGTTGCTATCAAGGAAACAGGGTGGGAAGACCCACACAACTGGAAAGCTGTGATGGATGGCTAAAAACTCTTCTGATGGGAAGAGTTTGTCAAGGAAAAATTGACAGGGAGGTGGCCCTGCGTGTTAGGGACAGTTGTAGTTGTCTAAACCTTAATGATGGTGCAATAGGGTAGAGTGTTTATGGGGAAGAACCAGGGCAAAGGCCAACAATGTGGATGTCGTGGTAGGAGTCTGCTGGAGACCACCCGAGCAGGATGGAGGTGCAGACAGAATGTTCTAGAAGCAGCTAGGACAGGGCTCACAATCACTGTCCTTTTTTCTTGTGGAGGACATCAACTTACTAGATGTCTGCTGGAAAGGCACGGCAGCAGAGAGGAAGCAGTGTAGGAGGTTCTAGGGCAGAAGATGAGGATGCTGTGAGGTTATGCAGGGAGAAAATGGCCAAAGCCCAAAAAGAATTTAACTTGGCAAAGTTAAATGGAAAAGGATTCCATGAACATGTTAGCAACAATTAGGGGGGGCTAAGGAGAATCTCCTTTTTTATTGGATATAGGGGGAAACAGAGGGACAGAGGATGAGGGAAAGGCTGAAGTACCTCATGCCTTCTTTGCCTCAGTCTTTAATACAAAGTCCAGTTGTTCTCTGGGTACCCAGCTTGGGTTTTATTCCCACTTTAAAGCCTTTTTCTGTTTTCTTGTGGATGTTTAGGAGATTTTTCACTTCAGTTTTGCAAAGTCATTCCAATTCTTTGAGTATGTTTCTCTCAACTGTAGTATTTACCAAATGAAAGCTCCTGGTCATGTCCAACTCAGGCTGTTCTTTGTGGAACAGGCAAGGCAAAGTAAAAGGGATAAAACTGATGTTGATGCACATGAGGTCCCTGTTGCTTTGTACATCCAAGAAGGAGTTTCCTGCACTTGAAGGCAGATGTCAGCTGCTCAAAATGCACTGCCAGCTTAGGACATGACAACTGACAGCACTTTCCACTAGAGGCCTTACTTTTTTAAACCTGACAAATGTCCTGCGTATATATTAAATATAGAGATGCAGATATCAAGACAGTCACATCAATTTCTATCACAGACCACTGAGGCATGGATAAGCAGTCACACTGTTTCTTAAAAGCATATCACACAGTTGCTAAAGTCTCAGTAACTACTCATCATCCAAATAGATTTAGACATTTTTAAGATCTGTATTGATTTGGCTGACAGTAACCGACTCTGAATTACTACATCTATATTTAGAAATCTCTGTACACCCAATTTACTGCACCACAATCACACTTAGCTATTCAAACATTGTTTCCAGAAGTGATGGCTTGCACCAACTGCTAGGATTCATCATGTCAAGTCACCAACAAAACATTTCATTGTTCTACTCATTGTCCTTAATCAGCAAGCCTCAAAACCCAAGATACTTCTGATATTTTGGAAAGAAGAAATGAATACATGTGCAGACTAGATAGATCCATACTCATATATAGATGATGTACTCTCTGCATTTCTAAACATTAAAACTTTCAACTGGTTTTAATTATTATGATACTGAAGAATAACTGTATGCAAATAAAGTCTTTACATGCAAAAAATTACTCAGGAGATCTGCAAGCAGCTTCTGCCCTGAGACCTGTCTGTGGAGTCTGGCTTATGTGTAAACCTAAGAATTAAAGAATATTTTCTTTTTTTTTGGAAAGAGGACAATCATAGACTGAAAATCAGGGCATGAGAAACAGAAACAGTAGGCAAATAAAGTCAGCTGAGTTTTCAAAAGTCACAAAAACTTTCTTTTTTTTTTCCGCTTAAAACAAAACCAGACAGAATGAATCTCTACCCCTTATTTTAAGAACATTTGCTTGTTGTAATAATTTCTGTCTTTAAGGATAAAAAACCAAAATATAAATATCAATCAATCTTATTTTCAGTGTGGAATTTCACTGCAGGATCTCATTAATAAAGACTAAAAGAGAAAAATAAAACATATTTAAAGTAAAATATGTCATTAATTCAGTAGCTTATGCAACTGAAATAAAGCCAGATTGTCTATTCTCATTCAGGATTTACTCTTTATATCTTGATGTTATCCTAGATTTCAGTTTTTGTACATAAAGGTACAGAAATAGCAAGGAAAGAGAAAACTTTTGGAAAAGTTTTGTTTCCACTCCTTCCAAAGAACTGTTGTCTGAAATCCATTCAAATGTACTTGCTCCACAACAGTTAACATTTTTAAAGTAACTTAAATCCAAGTATTCTAAATTACTTTATGAACTAATTTCAGAAATGCCACTGAAAAGCAGAGGAAGTTTGAAATAAATTTCTAGAATAGAATTTCTAGTCCACCTTAAAATTAGTTTAGGCAGGATTCTCCTGTATGCTTAATAATTTGTAGATTTAGACTGCATATTTACTGCATTCTTTATTGGGAAAGATTTTGGATAGTGTCTAGAGTCTATTGGTAAGAGGAAATAACAAAAATACAGAGCAAATTGATCAGGCCCAAGGGTTGGTTTTATTTAGGAATTTTTAGCTTACTGCATTCCTTTCACAGGTCACAGACATGCTTAGTGATTGTAATGATTACATCCCACTAACATCCAATCTCCAACAAGACAACTCCTTTTTTCCAGAGTTAGAATATTGTTTTACACAGCTCAATAAAGATACATATTTGCCACAGGGATGCAGTTTATGCAGAAGTTTCTCAGTTTGTAGCTGTGAACTCTCAACCACAAGTATCAGAACAAAGGAAAAAAAAGTCAGAACAAAATTTCCTTCTTTCAAAAATGTTAATAGAAACCTAAGTGCTACAAAAGCAATGTGCCACGGTTTAATCCCACATAATTCATACAAACTACTTGATTCCAATAGTAAATTCAATATAATTTTCCAAGTTTCACCAGATTTTAAATTATATATCCTATTAGAAGAAAGTTTACTGTTCTGAGCATTGCACTAGCTCTTCCTTTAGCAGTACACAGCCAAGAACTTAGTGCCTCAGAGCTTTCTGTTGTGACTGAGACATCCAGTCATGATGATCCCGCTACAGCTTTGAAAGTTGTTTATTGAGATATATGTGAAAGGCTTGTGAATAACTCTCAATTTGATCTTTTTTCAGTCAACA
Organism: Geospiza fortis; assembly: GCF_000277835.1. Taxonomy (NCBI): domain Eukaryota; kingdom Metazoa; phylum Chordata; class Aves; order Passeriformes; family Thraupidae; genus Geospiza; species Geospiza fortis. The sequence continues at coordinate 7,120,316 of NW_005054299.1, forward strand.
GTAAAAGTACCTAAAAATATTCAATAATATGGCATAAACTAAAATTCCACTTACTTCAGCTTTGATCATGTAGCATCATTTATAGGCAGTGGTGTTATCATTAGCAAACTCCACCCTGCATGCAATTTAACCAAAACTCAGGATAAATATTTGCTTTCAGTTAGACAGCCACCAAGGTGCATTATCACTATTCCAGTCACAGCTGATCTTCATGTTTTCTCTCATAACAGTCCCTGCACTTCAACCTGGGATTATGCTTTCCACAGACTTTTTGGAATTCCCAGATTACTTCGCAAGACCAGATATTAATTAAGTCACTGTTTGTGCCACTTAATGCCAACCAAATCTCAACAATTTACAGAAATTACTTGATTTTAACAAATTCTGCTATTATTTAAATAGCTATCAAAAAAAAAAATCAGAAGTCTTAAAACGCAGGTTTGGACTTTAGTAAACGACATTCCCACAGTATCATTCAAAACTGACTCTTCATGGAGTCATAAAACTACACATGGAGTTTTGAAAGTGAACACACACAAATCACTCCTGTCAAGAGTCCTTCACCAAGCAATTATGTAGCATTCACCTTTAAATCTTTGTACTCTCAGTTTTGTACCACTTGTGAAATGATTGATGTCTTTTTCTATCCAAATAGAACAGTGGAAAGAATATTTTCCTCATTTAAAAAGATTTAAGCAGACCATAGAAATGTCCTGAATATTGATTAGGAGTTAGCTTGAAATGAAAATGAAATTCAGCTGTAACTGTACAGTTCCACAGCACAACTTAAAAGAGCAAAGATGAACTGAAATGTGTTAAGATTGACAAATATTTTTTTTAAAGAAACTGGAACTAATAATAGCTGAATTGTGCATTTGTCACAAATACCCATAGGCAAAAAACATTGTGTTTGCACAATGCATTCCTGAGACAGCATCAAGCAAAGGCCAGTACACTCTTCTTTACATCTTATGTCCTTCATAGGAAATTGTGAGCTAGTATGGAATATGTAGTACCTCAGTGTTCATCAGGACAGAGGAACAATGCCATGCAGCTCTCCAACAAATCACAACTAACCAACACTGTTTAAAATTAGATTTTCCATGAGTAATCCATATAACAATTTTTTTTCACGTCATGGCTCTATTGAAGAGATTTTGATCTCCCTGCAGATACTTCATAATTCATAGTCACAAACTAGGTCCTTAGTGTTACCAATTAAAGACACAAAGAGGGGTGACAATAAGACCTTTTCTCAGCATGGGTCCATCAGAGTTGTGCAGTTTCTTCCTGCCCTCCTCCTCTCAAAAAAGTCCCTTTAGACATCTGTTTGACTAAATGCAAAAATTATCAAAGCATGAGTGATTCAAACCCTTCAGCTTCAGGCTCAGCCATCAGCTGAAAAAGAGAAAGAACCAGGTTTGAGTCACACTTTCCCCATACCACAGGCATGTGAGATGTTAGAAAGCCACCCTGGCACAGCACTTTGAGTGATATGAATGCCTTCTGCCCACCCAGACCAGGCAGTTCCAGCCCTGAGCCTGGGGAACCAGCTGGGAGATGCCAAGGCCAGGCCAGAATCACAGAACCAATTTGGTTGGAAAAGACCTTTGAGATCATCAAATCCAACCTATGAAAATCACCACATCTTTCAATTAGACCATGGCACTAATTGCAGTGTCCAGTACCTCCTTAAACACCTCCAGGGATGGTGACCCCATCACCCTCCTGGGAAGCCTATCCCAACACCTAATCTCCCTTTCTGTGAAGAAATTCTTCCTGATGCCCAGCCTAAACCTCCCCTGGCACAGCTTAAGGATGTAGGTCTGTGGGTGGGCATGGCACAGGGGCACCCATTGCCAGCAGGACCAAGGAGATGAGCCCTGCTACAGCATCCATGGCTGGGTAGCAACACAGGGACTTCTTGCTGCCCCAGGGCCCTGGGATAGGAGCCCTGAGAAAAATGTCATTATTTGAGTGGTAGAATCACCTAGCCAGGCCTTTAGAAACAAGCAGAGCATATTTTTATTTCTGATGCTTGGTCTTTTGGCAACTTAACCTTTTTCTCTGACTCAGCTGACCAGTTTATAAAGTGAGCAGAACAATATCTACTTTTGAAGAAATTTGGCAGCCCTGATCCTCATGTTCTCAAAGTGGTACATATTACTACATTGCAGAACTATAAATTAGAAGCCAAAAAATAATGAGTTTTTGTTTTTTACTCTGGCTAGTTTTGTCTTTCATCAGAAAAGCATTGAATATGGAGAAAGAGGAAGAACATGTGGTTGTCCTTCCCTTCTCTCTCTCCCGAAATTAATACATTTACAGGTGCTGTTGAAATATAATTTACACCCTTTAACCTCCATCTGTGTTATTTGCAGAAGTTATGACAACACTTCAGCAATCCTCTACTCCCATCCCCATGGAAACTGCCATCAAACTGCCAAAAATGGGACAGAATGCTTTAAACTAATCACTTTTCAATGGAGGAAGGCCTTTTTTTTTTTTCCTACAGCCATTTCCATGGGATCAGAAGCCATTGCTCCTTGCTTAATTGTTTAAAATCTTGTCAAGTGCACAGGCAAATGCTCAGCCTTTTTAAATGTGACTTTTTGTTTTGAATCAGGTTCCTAAAGCAGAATATTCTGCCTGATTCTTCTCCTATCCCACCAGTTGTCTACCATCAAAAAACTCAACAGAGTTTTAACAGTTGGAAACACAGAAGAACTTTCATCATTTAATTTTGGAAGAAAGTTTTCAGTGGAATGAGCGAAACAGAGGACATGTATCAGTTTTATTCCACAGGTAGCTCAGCACCACTGCAAAAGAAAGAATTCCTGGGCTGGTACTACCAGCCAGCACAGAAAAAGCCTTGATATCAGGAGGTGGAGACTGCAGTCACAAAGATCCAATAGGCTTCCTTTGAGAATTTCCATTCTCACTTATGCCACCTTTATATTAATTTTCTAATTTTTTTTTTAAAAATTGGAGTATCAGGTCTCCTTGAGAAGAAGTGAGCAATAACACCAGCAGGCAGTTCTCCTGGCTGCTGTGAATTCAGAAGGTATATTTTGCTATGCAATTCCTTGAATAAGTACTGCAAGACAAATCAATTATTTCTAGGTTTACAGTTTAGCCCTATGCTAGGAAATCTCCTTTAGTGTAAACATGAATTTTCATATGAATATGAAACTTCTAAGTCCGGTTTCTGTGCTAATGGCAAAGAGCTAGATTTCAAACCAATCTGTTAAAGTTATACAAGCATGTCCATGAGAATGTATATGTTTCTGCTCAGGTCAGAGCACTGGGTTCTGTAATAAATCCAATCATTTAAATTGCTAAAGGCACAAGTTTCAGATAATTATACTAGCCCTGCAAGGGGAACACAAAAACATTTCCAACTACACTTAATGTTTTACACATAAATATTCTAAGAAAAAATGTTATTTATACATTTTTTTTTAATACAAAGTTATTTGGAATCTACAATCCTGTATTCAGAATTAGGACAAAGCATAGCACTCCTATTAAAACATTTGGTTACTTTTGAACAGGTCTGCAGATATGCAACCAACTACATGGATTTCCTCTATGATAAGATTACAGTGTCTTTTGTTCCAAATGCATGAGAAGCAGGAGCTTCTCATGTGACTAAGTAAATACCAAAAGAGGGAGATAAAAAGAAGAAGAAAATGTATCCTCACCTCCACTACTGTAGCATCCTGCATGTTTCTGGAAGGACACAGCAATCAGGGAGTGGATTTTTCAGAAGGACTAAATATCCCTTAATGAGACCAGCTGCAGCCATTAAAAACCTCAGCGGCTTAAAGTGATGGAACAAAGAATGACACCAAAACTTCTCAGGTACAGAAATGGAGTTCTCAGGTTGAGAACTCTGCATGAGGTTCCTTGTTTTTTAGAGGTTATTTTGATCTACTGGGCTTTAAATCAGGATACAACTTTGGGTCTCCTGAAACCTTTGCATTTACTATAAGGTTAGCAATTAGCTCTGGCACAGGACAGGTGCTAACCACACCTGAGAGCCAAAGTCATTTGAAACAGATAATTTTGAAAGAATTTTCTTCAGAATAGTTCAGCACATTGTTATTTATCCTGGTGCATTTAATCATCAGGGCAGTGATTCAATTTAAAAGAAAAACCCTCTAATGATTGTTTGGCAACAAACATCAAATCAGCTTCTCTATTGACTCTTTTATAACAGGTTTTCTAAAGATTTTGATCTTCAAACAAGACCTAAATAGCTGTTATAGAAAAACACTGTTGAAAGGTTTTCAGATAAAAGTAAAAGAAAGGGCAAGAAAGGCAGCCATGCTTTCTTCAAATTGATGTTAAATTATCAATTCCATTTTTCTGGAGTTAGATGACCACTGGCCCTATCAGGCTCTTTAGTCTCTTGTCTCAGGCCTTTTCTGGCCTTTCTTTCAAAGATATCATACCTTTATTCAGCCTCCTCTCAGATTCAAAATACAACATCTCACTCTTTATAAACCAGTCCTTTTTGTTCTGAAGAGTGCACAGGAGCTGAAATAATCTTACATTCCTGACTTATACTTTAGGTTTTCTCTAGATATTGTTTGGCAAGCTCGTAAAATTCCACACATGCCAGTTCTGAAGTAGAAACTGCACAACAAAAAGCAATGCAATCACTTTGCCTGACAACTTACCCAGAAAGGACAAGCAGTATAATATTAAAATCCACTAGTCAGTATCAAAGTGAGATAAATATTACAGTATTTTCTTTCAATTATTCTACACTATTCATCTTTCTGTGATTCTAGAAAAGCTGATATAGAAGTAAATTAAAATTTTGCTCCAGGACTTAGCATCAGGAATTTTGGTCTTTATATTTCTTGTTTTTCATCTG
>NW_005054299.1:7125210-7139083 GCF_000277835.1 Geospiza fortis
ATGGGTCTTGATACTGTTTTTATTAATGAGTAATCACTATGTATCATAGCCTTGCTCATTTGTTCCATCTAGGAGACAATTCCTGTCCTCAGATGCCATTCGTTTGAACAGGAGACTCCTGCATACATCCAATTCTTTGTTCTTCCTGTTTGTGGGGTTTTGTTTTGTTTTAGTACTTTAAAAAAAAATTTAAAACACTCTGGAAAAATAAATCACATGCACGTAATGATAGACCATATCCCCACCCCCCAGATGGGTTATTTTGGGTCACATTTCATTTTCACATCAAGAAAAAACTGGATGAATAGTGAATGGGAAAGTATCATTATAATTGGAATCCTGCTGGTTTATGCAGGCCTGCACATCTGGAATAGGGTGGGAAAAGAGAAACAGAAGAGTGGGATTCTTCTCACCAGACAAAACCAGGAAGTCTGGAAAGCACATGTCGTCTGGTTTCTTGAGTTACAGCGAAAGTTAGCATTCAGAAAAGAAAATGTTCAGCAACAAGCCCTCCCTCCCCACATATCTCAGTTCAAAAGTGCTCCTGTTCTCTCTTTGAAGCTGCACCTCCACCACCTCTGTTGGTCACTTTCTATGAATATGTGGGCTATTTTCCACCTCTGTAGGCCCCAGTGAGCACTTTACTGGGGTATCAGAGTGATTCCTCCCCAGCCAGCCTCCTGGTTACAGTTTAACAGGAGCTGCCCTCGTCCCATACAGCAATTTAGACAGGCAAACAGGTTCATCCATGTGACTGATAAAACGTGTTTGCTTTGTGTTAAAGAATCTATAAAAGCCTTTTCTAACACTGTATTGAAAGAGTCATGAAGGTTTCATTAGTGGTAAACAACTTCAGTGCCTTATCTGGGTCACTGTGGTGTTACACACATGGGTCTGAGCCCAGGGGCCTTTGCAGCTCTTTGGAAGCTTCATCTTGAACTCCAGCTGAGCCCCCAGGCGGGGAGAGAGCAGGGGCACGGCCTCTCCAGAGCTGTGAAATCACACTCTGGCTCACAGAGGAGAGGGGCGGCACGTCCACCCCAGGAATGCATGTCTGCATTCACTCCACAGAGGTGCCAGAGGGCTCCAGGGAGCTCCAAAGCATGCAGCCAAGCCACTTCTACACCAAAGTCCAGGAGAGGGACAATGCACGCTGTTGGCTAAATATATGCTACAGGAAGAAGCCACAGGATTACATTAGTCTGCTTTAAAAGACAGTGACAGTGAGGTGATGTACTGTGAGGAAGTATCACATGACCCAAGAACTATTATTTTTATTACCATTATTTTGTCATCTCCATCTTATTTAGCTTTCCATGCATACTTCCCAATCCATCATACAGCATAATTACATTCAATGAGTGAGCTCTCAAGTTACATTGCTAAAAGAAACTCATTCTTAGAAGTTTCTCAACTGAGTCGTAAGCAATTAAAACCATCTCTGAATGCTTTGTTTTATTTTCTTCAATGGAAGAACTCTTAGAAGTAGGTAGAAGTAATTTCCTTTTCAGAAGGGCCATGAATTCTTATTATGGCATATGAATAATGCATTGTTTTATTTAAAACATCTGAAGATCCACTGTGGGTCTGCTGAAAGCTGGACCTGTTGGCAGCATAAAGCAGGGGACTAAAGTTCTGCAAATAGTGCAGTGGTGAGGGTTGCCTCATCTGTCAGACACAGGGGGCCTATAGCAGAGGGGACCTTGTCTTGTTCCAAGCACAAAGTTGGCTGGAGACATGTTTAAAAAAGTAACTTAATAAGACTAGTCTACTTCATATAGGGCAAGTTGTGTGGGTGTCTCAGCCACTTGACCACGAGCAAGATCTAGATATTTCCCACTGAAAATAGAAAACTAGTAAAAAAAATAGCACTTCCCTCAGTGCTAGTGTCGCTGAAGCAGCACATCCATCATAGTCAGCATGGCCAGTTTTTATAGCTAACCCTTTCTAACCCATTTTATAACTCACCACTAAACCATTTTATAATTAACTCTTTCAGACCTTAGACAGAGAACACATCAGGTTTATTCTGCAGCTGCAATTCTGACTGCATAGTTCTACCACCGTTAACATCACTTTGTCTTTGCTGGGCTCAGTAACCCCTACTAACAGGTTCACCTTAAGTGTATGGTCAAGAGATTCGAGCAACTGGTGCAGAAGTGTGTTTAGAAATGTAAACGGTTTTGGGATCTTCTCTTATTTCTGAGAAACAGTGTATTTGTTTAAAAAAAATACAGCTATAATAGCAAAATCTTTGTTTCTGAATAATGTTTGCATAATCAGGACTGACACTTAGGTATTTTTCTGCTCTGGCTAATCTCAGTGCCTTCTGCAAAAAATACAAAGTGATTCTCCACAATTTCTATTGGCTGTCTGGACAAAAGGCTCTTTGTGCACTGCAGGACCAAAGGCTTTACATACAGTAAATATTTGAGCTGAAGGTGTGCTACTGATAGATTTGTGTGCACCATCGTTATTCTATGTTCTTCATGTTGTTGGCCTGCATCCCACTTTGTGGCCCACTAAAGTAAATGCCTGCTCAGAAAGCTGTTGAGCAGGAAAGAACCTGCTGCATAATACACAAACTGCAACAGATGATTGCTCCTTCAGACAATAAAAATCTTGTTATTTTTAATAGCTGGGAGAATGTATGTTTCTTTGACTACATAATACACTGCAATGACTCACAAGACATTTTTAAATACTAAAATGCCACCTTAATTTACTTCATATCCACCTAGCCAGATCAATATATAAAAAATACGACCACTTTAAAGAAAAAAATGAACAAACTTAGTCAACTAGATATTTCTATGAAGGGGTGGACAGCTTTGATGAACCTATTATTCTGCCTTAATTTTAAGAGACAAAGCAACTGCTTCACATAGGTGCAACTTTTATGCAGCAAAAATATATGAAACTAATTCATTCCTTATGGGTATTTTTGTTTCTCTGATAAGTACCTTTTTATAGTTGAAGAAAAATACCCTTGAGAATGAGAAAAAGAGGCAGAAGACATGTCTCTGTTAGAGTGGAATTTATTTCATTGTGTGGGGACAAGCAAGTAAAATTTAAGTTACTTCAGCTGCCATTACTTGCCCAAATCCTCCTTTACCAAAAGAATAGCCCTATTGTAGTATCACTGGTATTATCTAAAGGGTAAGGTAAATAAAGCTGGTAGATGTGACAACATGATATAACACTGTTCTTTTCTCAAATACCATATGAATGTGATTCCTGTCATGTTCTTCTTCCACTTAAGTGCCAAAAACAAGCCAAAGATCTCGAAATCTCATCCTCTGTCTCATGACTAGAATGATTACCCAATCCTGTATATGGTGAATAAAATCTGAGCCATGTGCATTAGATCATTTCAAGATCAAAACAAAAAGCATACTTGAATCTCTACCAGGGATTTAACTCACAGAATTTCTAATAGATATCCTGGAGCTATATCACTCTATTTATTCTTTTCCTGTAGTTTTGGCAACTTTATTCCTGCAATATAGCATTTCTAAGAATAATTTTTAAAAATTGTTTATACAACAAGCAAGGTTATTTTTAGTATTAATCCTTACAATGAGATAATGGGAACTTCCAGATGCCAGACCAATCTATGTCTGGCAAATAAGGTGCCCCATGTGGCCCATAATTCACCCATAATCTATAAGATGTGCCCCAATGACTTAGCAGAACCTTCTTTGAATGAGAACAAAAGACATTACACTGAATTTAAGGACAGAAATGAATAAAACTGAAATGGAACCAAAGACTAGACCCATCAATATTGTCCTCTATATTGATATTTCACCAAGCAATCAGGGGATTTTTAAATTCTATTTGGGGGTGTTTTTCTCAGAGAAAGGAGGAAGAGAAAAAAAGCAGAGAAGGGTAGAAGGTTTTTAGTTTTACTTTGAGTATTGGAATGGAGAACTTTGAGATAAGATGTCATCTGGTTTTTAATTCATAAGCATAATCAACAAAATAGTGATGCCAGGATAGAATTCTTTAATCAATGCTGTAAGAGTTTCTATGAGATGTATGATTCTATTAAAATAAATGTATTGGCTTCCTCAAGAATTTACGTGACACAGTTCCCTAGTGTGAGGTGCCAGGGGATCAGAGAACACTTCAGGCTGGAAGGAAGCTCAGGATGTCTCTAGATCAACCCTTTGCTCAAGGCAGGCTCAGGCTTGTGGTCAGAGCAGAGCACTCAGGGCTGGGACCAAATGGGCTTTAAAAACCTCCAAGGACAGAGACCACAGAGCCCCTCTGGGCACTGCCTGAGCGCTCTCATGGCAAACAGGTTTCCTCTTGTGTGTGGTTTGTTTCTCTCTTGTTTCAGTAAATACCTGCTGGGTCTCACCCTCCCACCACGCCCTGCTGTCCCAGCACTTTCCCAGGCCCTGCAGGGCTGCTCTTGGTCTCCCCTTGAAGCTGCCTCCACCCCAGGCTGAATACCCATTATTCATCTGCAGCAAGTCCACAGTGGGTGACACAAATAATCCTAAATCCTCCTGCACTCGGGCAAACTCCAGCTGACATCACCCCTAGGTGTGTCACTCAAAGAAAATGCTGACAAGTGACATGGAAGCTCCAATCGGTCTGCTTCCATCAGATGGACTGCATGAACCAAAAATTTACTCCAGTTCCTGATTCCACTGTCTTTCACTGCAGCCTCCAGCAGCACCCCAGGCATGCCACAAGAACCAATGGGGTTTTTGTGCTGTATTAAAACATGCTGCAACTCTAGGCATCATTATGTCTGCAAGAATAGTGAGTTGATTGTACAAAACAAAGTGTTGACTGCACTACAGCTTCCCAATGCCAAGAATATGCACCTGATGAGGGAAAAGGTAACACACAAAGTCTGCTACAGATCCAGCAGGTACATTATCCACACAGAAATTATCTTTTACTATGAGTGTAGTCTGATGTGTAATTTCATACCTTTCTACCCACCTCTAGAGAGGCATCAAAGGTCTAAAAACTCAAAGGTTTTTGTGAGGATATGAAGAATATAATGATGAGTTATTTAATGAGTACATTCATTTCTAGCCCATTGTACAATGTCCTATTATATATTATAATGGAAATTATCTCTGTGTGTGCTTTTTGGCTTCCTCCACCATAACACCAGCCAGCCACCCTTAGGTAATGATGTCCCTGCTAAACCAGACACAGATGGCTTCTGCATGGAGGCAGATGAGGAACTTTCTTGCATCCCATTCCACCACCTGGCTCAGAAATGTGATAACAAGTAGCCAGGGATACAGTCACATCTGATATTGCTACAGCCACTCTTTCTACCATGAATATTTATGATTGAAATGTAACCAAAATATGGATACACTTTTGCATATGAGAAACAGAAAGCAACATTGAAACAAAAGTAGTTCACATCCTGCCTTTAAGACGCTGGTCTGAAATTTCAGTTTAACAACACATTTCAAATTTTTTAGCATGATCCTATATGAACCATTCAGCCTCTCTTACCTGCATAAAACAATTGAAAAATACCCTTTTTGGTGCCCAGTCTTTGTTTGCTGTTGTTGTTTTCTACTGTCAGACACTTGGGAAAAACACATCACTTTTCTCCTTGCAAGAGCTTGCAAGAGTGTGGAAGAGTAAATCTGATTCAAGTAGATGTTAATTGGAAAGGCTTTAGATCCTAAAATTAAGCAGGATAAGTGCATGGCACACAGGAGAAACCAACAGCCTGAGATTCCATCCTGGTGTTTGGACAGGGGTTTAGCTCTACTCCAGCACCAGAGCTCAGAGCATTCCCCCCAGCACGCAGCTTTGCACCCATGAGCTGCATCCAGTTTAGTTGGTGTTCTAAGCAATAATGCTACACGAGGTCAAAGAGCAATATGAAAACCTGAAGATGAATATGGAAACACAGGATACAAACAGTGTGGCAATGGAATAAATTATCTAGTAAGATTAACTCTGCATTTAAAGCCTTTCAGCATTCCACTGGTCACTTAACAAGGAAGGACAATTTAGGAATGCTGTTGGCATTCCAAAAGCCATTTGTAGATTCTTACAGATCTGGACACACTTTTTATTGGATCTAAGAAATAAAGTTACTCTGCAGCAATTCTTCATGAGAACTTAGTGAACAAATAGGGTGGCAGGAGCGAGAGGTTTTGGTGAAATACAACATTTAACACTCCTTTGGTTGTCTGAGCACTCATAAGGAAAACAGAAGTTAACCAAGAAAGCAATTAAAGCTTCAAGCCAAATCCTCTGAGGGCATAAATCAGTTGCACTACTTGGTACAAGGTGAAGAGCCAGTCCTGAAATGAATTCACCCTGCTGCTGTGTTATCAAAGAACTTCTATTCACCCCTCCTGCTCACCAGCGCTTGAAAGGAAGCATCCCATGAAGTATATGCCAGAACCCACACAATATATCTCACTGCATTTCCTCATCCTATCCCCTCTGCTGATGACCTCTGGACCCTTTCTTTCAAATCCTCTGTGTTCTGATACCCCCGCAGCACAAACATAGTTACCTATTTCCTACAGAAATAAACTTTGTTCAGTAACCATGGACATAGCTTATCCAGTCAGGAAAACACAAAAAACAACTGTCCATTGTGAAAAAAATGAAAACACTCCTGTTCCCATTCAGTGACCCCATCCCCACTGACACCAGAGCAGCAATTTTTCTTATCTGAGGAAACATGACCACATGGGAGAAGATTACATGCTGGAATATTGCAGTCACATTGAGCAATACCTTTCTTTTTCCTCTTCTGTAATCACAGTACTGAAGGATAGATCTGACAGGATTTTATTGACACAGACTTTTTATAGATCCAGTTAAAAGGTCCCCAGACACTCATTCAGCTTCCTGTACATATAGTACAAAAGCACTGCAGAATCATTGTTAATGAAAATACATTTTACTGTGAATAAGCAGGGCAGGAGAGAGGGGAATTCCAAAAGACCTTAGCAGGCACCACTTAAGTGTGGCACCTTACCTTTGTTAGTTTGCCATGACCAAACAGGAATACCTTCTCTTATCATTAAGGGAATTGTAACACATGGCCTCAGTCCTTAGCTCGCATCTATCTGATTGAACTTTGGCATACATCTCCTTCACTTCATTTCCCTATCTCAACAATAAAGACTGGTTCCTTCACTTCATCTATCTTGTCAAATTAGACATGTACATGAACCCTTTCACCCTGAGTAATGTGGTTGGAATAATGTGAGAGAGCCCTAAAAGCTTTGTGTCCAGCCGCAAAAAGATCCCTGCAGCGAAACACAGAAGCCACTAAGCTACTTACAGAAGCACACTACATCACATAAGAGTCTGATCTCAGCTGAGCTTCCACAATTATGTAGATTAATTATAATTTTAATTTTATGTACTTTGAGATCCTTAGCTGAAGAATTCAGCGAACTATCGCAGTAATAGCATCCACACTAGTTAAAATTGGAAAATAACTGCTTTTTTAGCTTCTTGGTTTCACACATTTATCCACTTTTGGCACTGGTTTTTTCCTATGCTTTAAGGTAAAAACAAAACACAACACCAGTGAGTCTTGCTAAAATGGGAGCAAATTCCCAACAGCTTTTGTGCAGTGGAACAGTGGGAAAGAAATACACATACACACACTTTTCCCATTGTAATAAAGCTCTAACCATACTTGTTTTTGAATAGGGCAACAGCAAAAACAGTTGAAATTTGAAATGTGACACTTGGCACACGCATTGTCCTTAATAAGAAGTACATGGTGTGCTATGTTTGAGGAAGACACGGGTTTTGCTTTTTTTTCCTCAGTACCAACTGTCTGGAAAAAAAATCCCTTCCAATTTTAACAGAGCCTAATAAAGCTGCAGCTTTCTGACATCACAGCAGTTACCTTTAACTAGATTGACAAGCTCATGGCCTCCTGAAAAGATTTGTGTGAGGGAAATGTTCATAGATAGATAACATCGTACTGTCTGATTCATAAAGTGATAGAAACCTGAGTAAAATTACCTAAAAGCGGTGACTGATCCATCACAGACCAGAGAATGGCTCTTGCAGCTCAGACTTAACTCAGTCTAAATCACAAATGGAGTCAGAACACCCATTTCTTCTGGAAAAACTTGTGGTTGTCTGTGAACTTCACTATGCCCTGAACTGCCTTTTCACTGAGCTGGAGGCCTGCATTCCTTTTCTCCAGTCATGAATTATTTGGAAATTATGGTTCTGGATGTCCTGCTTCTTTTGTAAGCGAGCTTAAGGCCCCTTTCACAGTCCTACCTGTGGAGAAAGAAATGCTGTTTTACACTGGATTCTGCTGCTACCACCCTCACCTACCTTCAGAGTACAATTCTCCTGCAAGTTACAGAACAACTATTTTCACAGAACTCTTCTATTTTTAACCTATTTATGGCCATATTTATTCCTTCATCTCTGTGGCCCCTAGAAAGTCACATCTATTGTGTACTTAGTCTGATCTGTCTCATTGTGAGAGTGGTCCCTGAGAAGCCTCCTTATCCTCTGGATCAAGGACTTGAAAGAGAAAAGCATAGCAATACATGCCACTTGCACACAGTGTATGCCATGGGGACCATCAGGATCCTGAGCCATTACTGGATCAAAGCACAGGCACTGAAGATTGCATGCAAGACAGCAAGCCAGAACAATGTCAGGCCTTCAAGGATTTGGAGCTTCATCATGTGTAATCCAGGAACATGGTCATACAAATTTCTCATTTTATGGACACCTGAAGGAATTGGGCTGGCATGGAAGATCAGCAGTCTGGATATCTAGGCTCTGTTATCTCTAGAGAGATCAAGTGCAGCTCAAATACAAAGGCAGTTGAGCATTCATTATAATCTAGATGTGTCAGAGTAATCTGTCCAGGCAGAAACAAGAAAGGCGATATATTTACAGGATTGTGACCATGTATGTCACTCTTATTTAATGTTGTCTTTTAGTCGTGGAAGCTACTCATTTACAGGTTGCTCCATAAATAGTTGTAACTTCCCCCCTGACCCTGCAACCAGTCTAACACTTTGCAAACTCCATTTCACCTGCCCCATGCAGCACCACAGTGAAAGCTCAGCAGTGTATGATCCTTCACTCATGGATCTTAGCTAGTTAAGTTTCCAGTTTAGCAGATACAAAACATTTCTAATGCTCATAATTTAAGATTGCAGCAAGCCAAACCCAGGTTCTAACCAGAAAAACAGACACCTCATGCGTGCTGCTCTAACTTTCCAGCTCAAATAATTGTCTTGTGTCTGCCAACACAGGACACATGAGTAAGACATTGGCACTGAACTGAAAACTGCAAGATCAGTTATCAGGGTTTGCAGGCTTTTCTTAGCAACAGAAAAGGCAACCATCATTTTCTGCCTGTGCAGGATTTCAGCACAAAAATGCCTCTTTAATTTCATGAAGAAGAGAGAGTTTTTCAGCCTCACATGAGAGGTCACGTACAGCATTCTAGCAGTGCTGCCTGGATATAATCAAATATAGAAGTGCCCACTGCCTCTGTCTTTCACTTCTTCATTTCCCATCCTCTAGTCACTGACAACTTCAGCTAATTATAGCTGCACTTTCTGCTACTTTTTGATTGGTTTTGAAACCGATCCTAAGAAGGTCATGTCCAACACCATTATTTGGTCTGTACCAAAATCCTAGCATCTCCTTGCGACACTCAGTCTAAAGTGTCTGGCATTGGTGTGAGTCTGGGATAACAATCTAAACCCTGATCCATTTGCTGAAGCTTTCCAAATTAAGATAAGAATATTTTTCTCACCTGTAGGTCTTCCTAAGCCTTAAAGATACTTGTGAGGACTGCATGTTAGCAAAGGATCAAGACTTAAATCTGAGATGTGCTAGACAACTCTATTCTTCATATCTGCTGAAACACATCATTAGAAGGCATCCACTGTGGCAGAGCCTTTAGTCAGAATACAGGTTTAAAGGCAAGAAGTGATGCCAGGGATGCTGGCAGGAAGTGTCACAAAGCTGTGCCACTTCAGAAGAGGAAAAGCAGCTTAGTGAGATCACAGAGGTGATCTTTGACAGCCACCATTCTTAGCCTTCAGCCAATACCAGGTTGGTGGCAACACATGGTAGAAAATTCTGGGGATGAAAAACTGTAGCAATTACCACCAAAATGCACACTCCACCGTGACACATGTGCCATTTACATCTTTCAGTACTCCCAGTAATTGTTCCAGCCTCAAAACACAGAAGCAAATCAAAATTTTCTTTATACCTTTCCTATTCTTGATCTGTCATGATTTAAAATTCAGAGTATAATAGATCTGTACCTATGTTGTTATCCACCATTGCAGGAAGAATAATTTTCTGGAGAAACACATAACTGTTACAGAAATGGTGAGAACCATACTATAATTCCCAGGTCTACTCCTGCTGATGATGCTTAGGACCACTGTAACAGACCAAAAGCAGGGAAGTCTCAATTCTGAATTGCTGCACAATCTGCAGAAGACTTTAGTCTGTTCACTCTATGGTTTGCCTTTTTGCTGACCTTGGACACAAAAAATTAGTGTCCAATCACTCACACTAATTAACCCCAAATTCACAAAGCAGAAGAACACCTCTTCCACCAGACACTGCTGAAGCACAGATTCAGACATGTCTTGGTTGCAAGCTCTTGCTGCAGTACCAAGCCTCTTCATCTTGGGACCCAGACCCATGGAATCACCTGCGTTTTGCAAATCAATATGGCATAATGTCTCTTGTTTAAAATATACACACTCCCTTGCTGCTGAAAGAGAGCATTTTGATAGAGTTATATTGGTAATTCTGAATTACAAGTTCTTAGAAAGAGATATTAAGGACCATTTAAGTGCTGGTGCTTCTTATTGAACTTAGTAAGGGATGAAGTTGCTCACCGCTTTGCAGATTTCCCCTTATTGTACAGAAACAAAAGTGTTCTCACTAAATGGTTGTAAAACTTCATTGTGCCCTACAGAGTTTTAGAATAGTTTGCACAGAGGGGGATTGAGGGGAAGACTGTTGGGCTTTGGCTAGAAAATCATATTTCAGAACAATGCTAATCAAACTACTAATGACTATCCCATGAACAAGCATAGCCAGCATTGTTCTCTGCAAAATATGTACCAGCATTGTTCAGAGACACTAAACAAGGATTCTTTGGCTACAATTCACAGCGCAACATGTCATCATAATATCATTCTGAGGAAGAAGGCCTAATGCTTTGGATATCTACCTGAACATTATTGGTACCTCCTTACTGGAAACCAAGATATCAGCAATGCCACTTTTTGCCAGCCTTTCTTCCTCCAAAGAAAGTATTGTGGACTACAAGAACAAATGTTCAATTTCAGCTAAATGAGCAACAGGTCAGCTCTAAGTATAATAACTATAAGCCCTAAACATAATAATATAATAAGACATTCCTAAACACCCAAAAGATTGTGTTTCATGAATAATCTGCCTTAAATGCTATTTAAACAAACTTGTCCACCACTAATACAAATGTTGACATTGCCCCGGATTTATAATGCATTTTCAAAGGTCATTAATATGGTCATCATCAAATATTCAGCATTTCTTCTCTGAAAGGAGAGGATTTTTGTTTTCTTGTATTTGAGCTGACAAATCAAACAGAAAAATTTCCAATTTTTTTCTGCAAACACTTTTTTCCAAAGTATCAAACAGAAAAATTTCCAATTTTTTCTGCAAACACTTTTGACTCAGTTCTAATTCAAGACAAAAATAAACTACATATACTCTGAAACCCCAAACATCCCACCAGGCAGGAACTCACTTTTCTAAGCAATCTTTATTTTCTGTAAAGACAAGCCATTTTGAATCTTTCCAGGAATTTTTCTAAATGCAAGCTAGCTTGTGCTTCCAGGACACTTGGTGTTACGGAAAAAGAATGCCAAACACAGAACAACCAGGCAATATTGCATGTACGCCCATCAAGATTTGACAAATGCTTTTGCTCTCCACCCTACTGACATCAAAGCTCCCTTCGGCCCACCGTTATCATGGCTGAGCACCGAAACAGTTGCTGGGTTTCCTTTATTTGCTCCAGCTACAAAGGAAGGAAACATTATTTCTCCTACAGAGAGCCCGTCTTAATGTCCCTAATGAACACCAGCTAAGACACATGGAAGGATCCCAGGAATGCTGGAGCACAAAAGCATGGAAGGCCTGGAGCAGGTTGTAATGGTTGTTGTTGAGGCAGGTCTAAGTAGAGATGATTCCTGTTGCCTCATATCAGGCTGATCCTGAACACAGACCACTTTATGAAGAAAACATTATTTGTTTTCACACCAGGTCTCACTCCTTAATCTAATCTATCCTCTCTAAAATGGGTATTTCCATCTGTAGTCCTCCCATAGGTCACACCATACCAAGGTGAACATTTTCATTTTAACATGGAAATTCTACAAACCAAATCACTGGATGCAAGTTATCACTGAGTCAGAACATCACAGACCAATAACCTGGCATAACTGTTCTCAGTACCATGGGTGGTGGCATTCACATCTATCTCTATTCAGATCTCTACCTTGTTTACAACAAATAATCTTATTACAGTTTGATAGAAGAGACCGTAACATCTACCGAACATGACTGGATGAATTTATTTTAAAATTATTCAAAAATGTATTGAACATGAGATGCACAAAAAGGTCATTAAATCTGAATGGGACATCTTAAAAAGACTCCAATAACTGATGAAAAAAATAGTGTTCAAAATGCCCACTTAACTACAGACTTTTGGCTCGCTCAACAGATGCTGGAAAAGGTATTACAGGACTTGCAGACTCTTGCAAAAATTCTACTTCGGAAGGCAAATACCTCAGCCTGGCACAAGTTTAGAAAAATAACTAGGCCAGTACAAAAGGATGTTTACTGTATTATATTTCCCTTTTAAATCTGGGCCTTGTTTCTTTTATTAAAATAACAGTACTTATGTGCTTTATCTAGGTTAAGTTATCATTTCATCAACAAACAAGGGCTGCACAGCCCCTCCGCCCAGTGTTGGAAATAGCCCAAATAAAAGAAGATAACAGCTGTAAAGAAACACCTCAGCTTTATTATTTTACTTTTTTGAAGTACATCTTTTGTGTGACTCACATACTTTGCCCATGACACACATTTAACATCTGGGGTGGCTACAGGAACCCCTGAATCTGTCTCACACTTGCCTTTATGCACTTGGCTGTCTCACAGACAAACCAAGGGTTGACAAACCAAGTGTATCATGAGGGTCTAATAAGCATATTTATATCTGGAGCTGCTATTCTGGCTTTCAGCACAGCAGGTAAATCCAGTTTTGATAGCTCACAGCACAGAAATATATCTGTTATGTGGTATGAGAAGCTGTTGCTAATGGAGAGGTACTCAGCCTTTGAAACCACTAAGCTTTCCTTCTTGAGAAAGGTGACACAAGACAAGAGAACAGGAGAGTACAGGGCCACTTCTGCTAAAGCAAAAGGATAATGCAAAACCTGGAGTTCTAATCTCATGTGCATAAGTTGATGCCTAAGGAGCATTATATACATCCTATTGTTTGCTATAGCAACTGAAATTTTCTTTTTTCAGAAGGTTCTTAGTTACATGAGTACAGCCACACATGGTATTAACTGGGGAGGATGATGCTTATGTCAGAGGGTCTCCACCATACCAGTTGAATTGTGATGTGAGAGGGACACTGACTACAGGGTCAAGCCTTGTCTTCCAATCAGCCCACCACAGGAAACCTTGTGCATGATAGCCAAGGGTATTGCACATTAAAAATACATTCTGAAAAAAATGTCATGTTTTATATTGCAGCTACCAAAACCTCCTTCTTCTCCTTTGCCATGTGCAAGTCATTGTTAGAAGAGTCTCTTTTTTCAGTCCA